>NC_083110.1:10546355-11146355 GCF_949774975.1 Lagenorhynchus albirostris
GTTTTTTTCTCACTTATATAGATCAGGGATAGAAAATGGGGAGTTCACACATATAAATCCCCTGGGGGGACTTTGGTCATCTAGACCTTCGGGAACCTGTCTCAGCAGATACTGCCCTGCCTGAAGCAGAGTACCCCCTGGGCTGAACTGAGTACCCTGCCAGGTACGGGGAGAGGAGACCAATCCCTTTTGACTAGCTGGTAAGGAAGGGGCTAGGGCTAGACCTGTGGCTCTAAGAGCACTGCTGGCGGAAGCCTCCGCAGGGCTCGCAGAGATTCCCCGCTTCATACAGCAGGGGAACCGCAGGAGGCACCAAAGGAGAAGCCAAATATTGTGGCGATCATGAGGCTCTGATGCAGGCAAGACAGGCTTTTTCTGAGGGCCTCCCCGGTAGCTGCTGAACAGGGTACAAAATAACCTAGAAAAGCCAAGTCGAGGTCAAACGTTGTGAGCCCACTCCTTGTTCCTGACTACTCTTGATCTGAGGAAAGCTGATGATCACAGTGCAAGGCAGAGCTGATGGGAGGACAGCCAAGAGTTCTCCATCTGGGAGTCTATCCTCCGAAGAAAAACAAGTCCTTAGTGAAGTCAGCACTCTGCACTTGGCTGACTGCATTTCCTCCAGTGAGCGCTCACAACAGTTTACTTCTCAGCCAACAAGAACCCGGAAGAGCCTGGAACAAGTGCCTTTAGCAAATGCCTGCCACCTCTTCCCAGGCTTCATGGATTGGGCCCAATGTCAACAGCAGTCTCATCTGAAACTCAGGGCTGTGTGATGCAGCAATGTTGGCTGCACCTGGAAAATCCTTGAGTTCATGAAAAATGAAAGGGCCATGGTTTGTCAATTGTTGGCTCAGAACGCACTTTCCTTTATAGGAAGCACCTGGGCACACTAGAAGCTTGCCCCCCTCAACTAGTCTCCACCTTAGTGCTGGTTCTGAGGGGTTAGCCTGCCCCTCTGAGAATGGAGAGAGAGATGGGGGAGAGAAAACATGCAAGTAACTCCTAAGTCAAAGGCTTAGTTAGTATCCCAGTTCTTAGTTAAAACCCAAGAACTGAAAACAGTCTATGGATTGCTAATCTCTAAAAAATATCTTTCCCTCAGCTCCACCCCCCAAAAAAGCACAGGGAAATCATACAACCTCAAGAGGCATGAGAAAGCAAGAGTCTTAGGATTTAGGAACCAATTCCGTCTCCTAGTTTGGTTTCTGGAAAGAAGCAAGCAAATGCAGTAGCAACTATCCACGATTTGGCTGGAAGAATTCCCTGGAGAAGCCACTGCAGAAGATGGACAGTCTCAATGATGACCAGTTTGGATGTGAGGGTTCACTTAGGGAACGCTGCGCAGCTTTCCATTAGAGATGATTGTCAAGCACGGTAGCCTGAAAGTCACACATGCTACCCAGCTAACCAAGCAATCTTTCCAAGGCTGTAGCCAATCTGGTCAGAGGTTCCTAATTGCCCCCACTCCATGTGCTGAAGGCAGGCTTGCCTATTACAGAGAAGCCTATGAAATGAAAGTCCAGGCTCTGTGTCGCGCATCACCTTGAAAAGTTTACTGGATGAGGAGGAGGGTAGAAGAGGTGACTGTACCACCTTGAAGAAATGCAAGTGAGGAGCCTGTTTTAGACACATCTGAGCTGAATTTGAGGAGGAATTCAAGAATATACAGGGTGAAATACTGAAGCCCTCACTTCCTCTCTGAGCAGGTACAGGTATAATCTTCCTGGTAGATGACTAAAACATTTTATCTCCCAAGCAGAGATCACAGACAAGTTAATCTAGATGTTTGGGCAACTTCCATGTAGAACTATTCATCCCAAGGCCTCCATATGGCCCATGGCCTCTACAACCACCACCGATTTCTTCCTCCTGGTAAATCTGTTACACACACACACACACTTAAGAGCAGTTCAATGCTAACTCCCTGTTAGTTTGGCTCATACAAAAGAAGATTAAAATTCTCAGTGAGGAAAAACCAAAAATGTATAAAATTCCTTTAACCCAGGCATGGGGTATGTTCTTCTGGGGTGGAGAATTTTCCTGCTTTACACTCCTTCCTTTCTCCTTTCTCCTCTCACCCCAACGAGGTAATCAGGGTTGGCTCTATTAAGGATGCACACCTGTATCAATACCGCCAGGAAATGACATTAGGCCCAGATGAAACACCCTGACACTTCCTGCAGGCAACATTTCTAGTCAGGGAGCAGTGTAATTAATCTCCTGAGTCAGAGGACCCTCACTGATATCAGGTTTAATAAAGTTTTGCTACAATCATCCAAGAACAAACCCCTATGAACTAATCCTAACAAATAAAACAGTTAGACACAGAAAAACATGGACAAAGAAATCCAAGATGCTAGGACTTCAACCCAGGCTTCAAGACTCTAACCCAACCTTTTGAGAACCTCGCTGGCCGTAACCTTTTATCTTGTCTCCCTAAGGTGGGACTCCATCCCCAGCCTTGGGACTTGGGACTCTAACCCTAGTCTCAGAACTCTAACTTGACAAAAATCTCCCCAGGGTAAGACTCTAACCCACAATCCTGATGAGGTTATTAGACAATTTAGGCACAGGAGCATTTTAACGACATTACTCACCCAAAAGGCGTCTGGTCCAGGAGCCGTTTCTTTTCTAAAACATGAAAGTAGTGCTGAGGAGCCTGAAGAGCCATGGCTGGGAAGCAGGAACCCCACAGCTGACCCTCCAGACAAATTTGGTCTAGACAGCCGCTCAAGGATGGTGGCAAGAGCGCGTACCTGCTCCACCAGGAGCTCCAGTGCCTCAGGCACTGTAGAAAACTCTGTTACCCAAATTGTTAGCTAGCAAGGGCTCCCTACTGGACACACGTAGAAGCCAACACTATGGCACTGGCTTTTGGAAAAGAAGAGCTTTACTGCGAGGTTAACCTGCAAGGCTCTCAAATTTGTCTCCCTGATACCGAGTCCGGGGCAATTTGTAAAGGGTTAGGGGAATTTCAAAGTTGGAAGCTCATTGGCTAGTCTTGAATCAGTCCATATAAGCTACTAGTGCTGCCGGAAGCCAGATTTTCCTTATTGAATGGCTTCTCAATTAAGGGGCTCAGGTGGCAGCATTTCTATTCCTTGAGTTCTGCAGACCGAGATTCTTGGTTCCAGGGTCATCCTGGAGATATGGGTTCCCAGTTTGCACACGCGCAGTGTTGTTTCTGTAAAATGCCTCAAGGTTTGAATAATCAACAATCTGTTTAAGGAGACAACCAGTTTAAGCTGGTGCTGTTTCAATTTGATTGATCAAAAATCTAAGGAGGCAAAAGCAGTTTAATCTAGTCAGTGTTTTACTTGCTGTTTCAGAACAAACAACTGAAAACCCAGAATTGGCTGTCTGCCCCCGTGGAATTATTTATGATTCAAAGGTACTGTATTGTACTAAGAAATGCTTGTTGCTTATTTATTTTATGTAGTTTGTATCTGTTAATCCCATACTCCCAATTTGTCCCTCCCTCCATCTCCCCTTCAGTAACCGTTTTCTAAGTCTGTGAATAACAGATTCATTTGTATTATTTTAGATTCCAAACTATTTGATAAGTGATATCAAATAGTATTTGTCATTCTCTGACTTACTTCACTCAGTATAATATTCTCGAGGTCCATGCAGGTTGGGGCAAATGGCAATATTTCAATCTTTTTTATGGTTAATATTCCATTATGTGTGTGTGTGTGTGTGTGTGTGTGTGTGTGGTGTGTGTGTGTGTGTGTGTGTGTGTGCATAAAATATATATCAAGCCAGTCATCTGTTTATGGGCACTTGGGCTGTTTCCACACCTTGGCTATTGTAAAGAGTACTGTGGTGAACATTAGGGTGCATGTATCTTTTCAAATTAGAGTTTTCATTTTTTTCTGGATATACACCCAAGAGTGAAATTGCTGGATCACACTGTAACTCTATTTTTAATTTTTGAAGGACTCTCCATACTGTTTTCCATAGTGGATTCACCAATTTACATTCCCACCAACCATGTAGGAGGGTTACCTTTTCTCCACACCCTCTCCAGCATCTGTTATTTGTAGACTTTTTAATGATGGTCACTCTGACCAGTGTGAGGTGGTACCTCATTGTAGTTTTGATTTGCATTTCTCTAATAATTAGTGAGGTTGAGCATCTTTTCATGTGCCTATTGGCCATCTGGATGTCTTCTTTAGAAAAATGTCTATTTATGTCTTTTTCACATTTTTCTATGGGGTTGTCTGTTTTTTCTATATTGAGTGTATGAGCTATTTGTATATTTTGGATATTAACCCCTTGTCAGTTGCATTGTTTGCAAATATCTTCTCCCATTCTGTAATTTCAAACTATATTGCCAAGCTACAGTAACCAAAACAGTATGATACTGGCATAAAAACAGACACAGAATAGAGAGCCCAGAAATAAACCCATACGTGTATGGACAATTAATTTATGACAAACCAGCCAAGAATATGCAATGAGGAAAGGACAGTCTGTTCAATAAATGGTGTTTGGAAAACCAGGCAGCTACATGCAAAAGAAGCAATATGGATCACAATCCTACACCACACACACAAATGAACTCAAGCCCCCACCCCCACCCAGCTCCGACGGCCGCCAACTGCTCCTTGACATGGACGGCCTCCTTCTGGTGGGTAGCCTGCGGCCAGCTCAGACAAAAGCTGTCAGGTGGGGGGCCGAGTAGGCTGCAGGCTCTCAGAGCTGGGCGCAGCAGGGCAGTGTGCGGGACCCCCAGGCAGGCGGCAGGGACCCCAGGGCTACATCAGACCAGCCACACAGCACTCGAGCGTTGAGGGCACCAGGGGCACTTCCGGCAGCCGTGCTGCAAGTGAGGACTCAGTGCATGGGGGGCGGCATGCGAGGGCGCGGTGCTCCGGGAGGGATGGGAGGTTTCCATCCAGCCTCAAGGGGCCACAGGCACTGCCGGCACAGCCTAGCCTCAGTTTCCCCAACTGCACCCTGACCTCCAGGATCCCTACCGGCTTGCCCCGAGGTGCATGCACCTTGCTCATAGCACCCTACAGGGTGTGGTCCTCCACCCGCCGATTTGGGGGCATCTGCCAATGTCTAGAGGTTTGGGGTAACCCAGCTGGAGGGTGGGAGTTACCGGCATCCAGGGCAAAGCAGCCAGGGATGCTGCTGAACCTCCCACAATGCACAGGACCACCCCGTGCCACTGCAATGCTCCAGACCCAAGTATCTGCGGTGCGGAGGTGGTTGAGGAGCCCTGCTAAGAGGTCTGGCTGGTAGGAGTGACTCCCAGCATGGACATCACCTGGGAGCTGCTTTGCAGTGCAGAGCTCAGGTCCCCACCCCACAGCTGCCAAATCAGAATCTGCATTTTCACCCAAGTGCCGGAAAGTTTGAGATGCACACAGCGCTGTGGATTTGAGCAGTTAACAATCCTTGTGTGTCCTAAACATTCCCATAGTCGATGGTGGTAGGCAAGAACTTCACCAACCAAGACGAATTCAAGTAGAATTCAAAGAAAACACTCAATTTATAACTCAAGAGCAAACTGCCCTGAGCGCTACCTAAAGCTTAGGTATATGGTTCACGACACTATGAAATGTTATACTGTTATGAAACGTGTTCTATTCTCCTAGTCTCCAGAAGCCTTCAAAGGACTGTAACAATGTCTGCATACTTGTTTTTGGTTGCGCTGAGCATTAGTTGCAGCAGGCAGGCTCCCTAGTCATGGCTCTTCAGCTCCTTAGCTGCAGCATGCAAACTCCTAGTTGCAGCATGTATGTGGGATCTAGTTCTCTGAACAGGTATCGAACCGCTGTCCCCTGCATTGGAAGGCAGATTCTTAACCACTGGACCACCAGGGAAGTCTCAATGTCTGCATACTTTATGTAGCCTACTGACCTGGTGGAGGTTTACATACGTTAGTGCTTCAACTCATAAAATCCTGCAAGGTGGGAGAAAATATTTGCATTGACTAATTAAAAACAAAAACGTTGCCCTCAGAGAGATAAAGTTACTTGCTCAAGGTCACACAGCTAATAAGGAACAAAGCTGAGAAATGATTCCCGATCGATCTGATTCTATATATGTGTGATGTTGTGCTCATCTTACAGGGTGAGTGTAACCTGCCCCTGATGATCATATGGCTCAGTGGTTCAATAGTAATGAGACTGATTTTTTTTAAAGGACCACAAGAAACTGTCTTTTCTTTTTATGGACCCAGAGATATAAACAAATAAATTCCTAAGGGGAAAATAAATTCCCTTAGAGGTCACTAATTGGATACAGCAGTGTATGCAGCTACTAAATCTGAAATTACTCAATTTCAAAAAGCTTCTGGGATTCATAAGTATGGTGTGCAGACATGAGTTTTCCTGCTCAGGTGATCAAATTAAATTGTTAAATAAATTCCTTACCCTCTTAAAAAAAAAAAAAAAGAACTCAAAATGCATTAAAGACTTGAATGTAAGACCTGAAACCATAAAATCCCCTAGAAAAAAACATAGGCAGTAAGCTCTTTGATATCAGTCTTGGTGATGGTTTTTTGGAATTCCAAAAGCCAAGGAAATGAAAGCAAAAACAAACAAGTGGGACTAGATCAAACTAAAAACCTTGTGCACAGCAGAGGAAACCATCAACAAAATGAAAAGTCAACCTACCCAGTGGGAGAAAATATTTGCAAATCCTATATATGATGAGGGGTTAATATCCAAAATATATAAAGAACTCATTCAACTCAATAGCAAACAAAACAAAAAACTCCAAATAATCTGATTTTAAAATGGGTAGAAGCTCTGAATAGACATTTTCACAAAGAACACATACAGATGGTCAACAGACCCATGAAAAGATGCTCAGCATCACAAAGCATCAGGGAAACACAAATAAACACAATGAGATACCACCTCACACCTGCTAAAATGACTATTATCAAAAAGTCAAGAAATAACAAATGTTGGTGAGAAAGTGGAGAAAAGGGTTCCCTTGTGCACCTTTGGTGAAAATGTAAACTGGTACAGCCACTACTGAAAACAGTATGGAGTTTCCTCAAAAATTTAAAAATAGGGGCTTCCCTGGTGATCCAGTGGCTAAGACTCTGCGCTCCCAATGAAGGGGGCCCGGGTTTGATCCCTGGTCAGGGAACTAGATTCCCGCATGCCGCAACTAAGAGCCTGCATGCTGCAACTAAAGATTCCCACATGCTGCAACTAAAGATCCCACATGCTGCAACTAAGACCCAGCACAGCCAAATAAATAAATAAATTTAAAAATTAAAAATAGAACTACCATATGATTCAAAAATTCTACTTCGGGGGATTTGAAGAAAAGGAACACACTAACTGGAAAAGATATATGCACCTCCATGTTCATTATTCGCAACAGCCAAGATACGGAAACAACCTAAGTGCCCATCCATGGATGAACCAAGAAGTATATACCTGTGAGTGTATATATATATGTGTGTGTGTGTGTGTATATATACATATATATATACATACACACACATATATATGTTATTCACCCTTAAAAAGGAATGAAATCTTGCATTATGCTAAGTGAAATAAGCCAGAGAAGACAAATACCTCATGATTTTACTTATATATATGGAATCTTAAAAACAAAAATAAGGGCTTCCCTGGTGGCGCGGTGGTTAAGAATCCACCTGCCAATGCAAGGGACACGGGTTCGAGCCCTGGTCCGGGAAGATCCCACATGCCGCAGAGCAACTAAGCCTGTGCGCCACAACTACTGAGGCTGCGCTCTAGAGCCCGCGCACCACAACTACTGAGCCCGTGTGCCACAACTACTGCAGCCCGTGCGCCTAGGGCCCATGCTCCACAACAAGAGAAGCCACTGCAATGAGAAGCCCACGCACCGCAATGAAGAGTAGCCTCCGCTCACCACAACTAGAGAAAGCCCGCACGCAGCAACGAAGACCCAATGCAGCCAAAAATAAATAAATGAAATAATTTTTTTTAATTGAAAAAAAATCTCCAACACCCGACATTCATAAATATAGAGAACAGATTGGTGGTTGCAGAGGAAGGAGCTTGAGGATTGGTGGAATGGGTTAAGATAAAAAGATACAAACTTCCAGTTACAAAGTAAGTCATGGGGATGTAATGCACAGAATGGCAACACCATAGTAATAATACTGTATTGCATATTTGCAAGTTGCTAAGAAACTAGATCTTAAAAGTTCTCATTACAGAATAAAATGTCTAACTATGTACGGAGACAGATGTTAGAGAGACTCATTGTGGTGATCATTTCCCAATATCTATAAATATCGAAACTTCATGTTGAATATCTGAAACTAACATAATATTATGTCAGTTGTAACTCAATAAAAAATAAGGTAACTACCGTATCCTAGGAAAAAAATAATGCCAGAACTATTTATGACTTTCTGAAAATGGTAAAAAATTTTTTACAGATTTCAATTCCCTCCTCCTCTACTCCCATTTATTGTTTGTACCCTATCTGCATTCTTAGAACATAAAGCCATTATGTACTACAATCTCCTCTTTTCATCCCTCATTTGATCTTAATTCTACAATAACTATATATTTACTGCACACAGTATTTCTTACTGCAATGTCTCTTTAGTTATTGTGGTTTCTGAAGCTGACTTTTTAGTACATTCCTCAAGGAGGGCTTCTGGAACTCTCTACTGAAACACTATAATAAAGACAGCATCAATATTACTGATTTTTCCTTTTGCTCAGTATGGCTCAGCACAGAACTGTTAATGAGTCTATATTTAAAAATCTGATGTTTTGCTCATCGAGGACTTGTTGGCATTACAATTTGCTTTTTGAAAAATTACTGCTTTAAACCTCATTTATCTTGATTTCTGACTTTTTTTGGTGGCCCCTGAAATTTTATGCCTGAGGCCAGTGCCTTTCTTGCCTCACCTGGTTCTAGCCCTGAGTTAGAGCTTCTCTGTCCTTTGTCTTTACTGTTCCCATCCTAAATATTTAATGCTCATTTCACTCCCAACAGTTGCTGTTCTCTATGGGCTCCAGTCCCATGGAGCTCTGGGGGTTCAGTGTGAGAGTTCACAGACATTCATGCCTTACCTCAGATCTCTGCCTCACTAACTGTGGAGTGAACCAAGTCCCTCCCAGTCTCAGCTGCAAGTCCTGGCCAGGCTCCTGCACCGCACAAGCTCAAGGCCCTCCTGTGGTTGGTCCCTACACCGCGCATGCGTGGGGCTCTGCTGGGAAAGAGGCTGGTGCAGGCTAGTCTGCTCCTTATAAGGAGCATGCCCAGGGCCCTCAGGAATCCAGTTACACTGTTGCTTCCTTCGACTTTCCCCACACTCATGGTGATGTTGGGCAGGTCTCGTGGCTGTTGTGCTCCCACTTGTGCACTGACAAATACCTTGTCACCTAATTTGGTAAAAATTCTCCATAGGTTTTGGTTTTAATATCCTATCGCTCTGTGTTTATATAGGGATTCTGGAAGACATAAGACCATGCTTCCACCACCACTGCCATCTTCCCAGAACTCCTTAATTTATTTTTAAAGGATACTTAAAAAAAAAAAAGAGTGGAGAGCCAGAATTATTTTGTCACATACAGACAGGATTAACAAAAAAACCTACATAAAAAACAAAACCAGACTCTATCGTCTGCTCAAAGCATATGTATGTTCTCATTGTTAACAAGGCAGATTGCAACTGCTAGAGACATGACAGCCCCTGGTCCAGGAGAGATGTAGACCAGACAGTCCAAACACCCACGTGCTACACACACCCAGACCTGTGATGGCCTGGCCCAGCTCAAAAGGAAGAACAGGAAAGGCCCAGGGAGTGAAGAGAGGAGGGAAAACCAGGTGCGACTTTGGGACCAATGTTTCCGCTGTCAGGGTGAAGTTCCTGCTACTGGCCCGCAGAACCAGGTGAGGGGCTGAGTTTCACTGCCTTTAGATGGGAGAGGAGGCAGGGATAGGGATGGACACACACAGAAAGCCAGGTCTGCTGGTGGACTGTGCCCTAACAGGAGGGTGACTAGAAACATTCTACTCACTGAGGAAGCTTTACTGTCTGGGCTCTGGGTGAGCCAGAAAGACACTACCCTAACGGGGGGAAACTGTAGGCCTGTGCTGCAGACTGAGTAAGTATGTTTCCCCCAAATTCATATGCTGAAATCCTAACCCCTAAGGTGATGTTACTGGGGGGTGGGGCCTTTGGGAGGTGACTAGGTCATTAGGTCATCCCACAGATTCAATGAACACCTTATAAAAAAAGGCCTCAGAGAGTCCCCTTCCTTCTGAGGACACAAAGGATGAAACATTACAGAAACAGTTCGTGTATTTTTCATTCTAAACTATCACTCAAGAATAAAAGCAAAATAAGAACATTTCCAGATTAAACAGACTGCGAGAGTCTGCCTCTCTCAGGCTCTCACTGAGAGTGAGGAAGGATGCATTTAAGCAAGTGAGTGAATCCCAGAAGGAAGGAGTGGAGTCTGACAGATGGAGGCAGGAGATGGGGGGAAGCAGGTCTCAGTCAGACAGTCATCGACTGTGTGAAACAACAGTCATGGATTAGTAATAACAATAATCATGACTAATTAGAGGCATAAACTTCTGTGGTTCAGTGCTGTGTCCTAGCCATCACCTGCCACCCTACCAGGGTTAGGGAAGTCTGAGCTGAGGTTGGGAGTGTATATATATCTATTTATATAATAATTATTTATATCTACCTATATAATAAGAATTATACACCATGAACAAGTGGGAATTTTCCTGGAATGCAAGAATGCTTCAACCCAGGAAAATATTATACATTGGTGTAATGGACCACATTCATGGAATACAGGGGAAAAAAACCCATGATCATCTCAATTAATGCAGAAAAAGTAACTGAAAAAATTCAATACCCTTTCATGATAAAAAAAAACACTCAACAAACTAGGTTTGAAGGAAATTACCATGACAGAATTCAAGCCATATATGTAAAGCCCATATCAATATCACACTCAATGGTGAAAGACTGAAAACTTTTCCTTTGAGATCAGGAAGCATGTAAGAATACTGGGTTTTACCACTTTGCAACATAGCACTGGTAGTTTTAGCCATAGCTGTTAGGAAAGACAGATAAATTTTACAATTAATGAATAAATCACTGACATCCAGTGATTTGAAAGGAAAATGTAAAATTATCTCTGTTCACACACGACATGATCTCATGTGTACAAATCCTAAGGATGTCCCAAAAATAATGTCCAAACTAATAAATAAATTCAGCACAGTATCAGGATACAAAGTCAACATTAAAAATCATGTGCATTTCTGTACACTAACATGATCAATCTGAAAAGGAAACTAAGAAAACAATTTTATTTACAACTGCATCAGAAAGAATAAACTACTTGGTAATTAACTTAACCAAGGAGGTGAAGCCTTGTACAAGGAAAACTGCCTAACTTTGCGAAGAGAATGCCACATATCCCATTTTCATGGACTGGAAGACTTATCGCTGCTAAGACCTCAATACTGCCCACTGAAATTTACAATTCCAATGCAATCCCTATCAAAACCCCATCCTAAATGGAAAACCCCATCCTAAAATTCACCTTACACTCAATAGACCCCCAAATAGCCAACAATTTTGAGGAAGAAAAGCAATGTGGGAGGATGCACATTTCCTGATTTCAAATCTTACTGCAAAATTAGAGGAATCATAACAATGTGGTACTGGCATAAAGACAGAACTAAGATCAACGGAATAGAATTCAGGGCCCAGAAACAAACCCTCACACATATGGTCAAATGACTTTTGACAAGAGTAGCAAAATCATTCAAGCCGGAAAGACAGTCTTGTCCACAAAGGGTGCTGGAAGAACAGGATATGAACGTGCAGAGGAAAGAAGCTGGACACGGCAAACACCGTTTATAAAAGTTAACTCACAAATCAGTCAGAGACATAAGGGTAAGAACTAAAATTATGAAACTCTTAGAAGCAAATATGGGACAAAATTTCACTACGTTGGACACAAAGACATCCATCCATCCATACAGACACAGACAGAGATTTCAGTTTCCTTGCTTGAGTTTTAAAAAACCTCCTTTTCTTTCCCTTTCAGTTTTAAGTTCTACTAACTGAGCCAAGGCTGTAGTCTCATGTGCTGTAGGCTGTGTTTACATTTCAGGACACAATAAGAGTTATAACTCCAAGCTTTCTCTTAGGAATACTTTTTCTCTCAGGCTCAGAATTTTGAAATGATATTTTCTCAAGCCGGCTTTCTCTACAGCTTTAGAATGTCAAAAGCGCTCCATCCTGACCATTTAAGAGTTAAGTGCTTGCAAGCACTGCCTTTGTTCCAATTCTACATGAAGTCAGCCTGAGTTTCAATGGGTAGCTGTCTGTCAAGGGAGCTGTTTGGCTTTCCAGGCATGGTTTCTCATTATTAATCTGGTACCTAATTCAGATATGATCTGAACAACCTTCTGAGGGCAGAGTGATGGATCAAATTTGGGCTGCTTCTGAGTCTAGCTCCCTAAGGAGTTACCCCTGAGTCTGTTCCACTCTTTCACTTGTCTCAGTTTCCCCATATGGCAGAAAAACTGCTGTGGATGCTCAGAGCACGAGGCGATCAGTCTTATTGTGCCCTCAGGTGAGCGGAATTTACTTAATGGTTAGAGTGAAATCCCCTGTAGGACCACTAATCGTCAAGACGATTGATCGTCAGATACCTCCACTACATTCTCTCTCAGCTGCTTGCGTGTGAACACCTGTGGCCAGAAGGAGCAAGCCCCTCTTTCCTTCAGAGCTGAGCAGGCTCAGTCTCTCATTTCACTAGCAAGCAGTGTGTTCAGACATATATACATAATCTTTCCAATTTAAGCTAAATTTCATTTCGCTCCAACCCAGTTCACTCTAAATTTACCCCGGGTGCTTGCCTAGTAATTTCCCCCCGAATCCCTGCCTAGGGAATGAACCAGTACCCTCTTAGCACTCCAAGTCCCAAGAAAAATAGCTCGAGTAAAATTCAGAACATCACTTAAAGCAATGCCGTCCAGCTACCAGGAGAACTCACCAAAGAACCCAGGAACACTGAGAAGCAGGTGGAGCTCAAAGGGCCCGCGCTGCTACCAAGCACCAGTTCGGGGCGGACCTGAGGCATTCTCTGATGGGTGGCTCTAGACTATACAAAGAATAATGCTTTTATCTCTGAATAAGAGCACAGAATTCCACAAAATACACAATCTGCAATCCATGAAAATAATCATTTCTCCTTTAGTCATCTTCCTAGTAACCAAAGTAAAGACCCGTGATTGAGGAGACAACTCTTGCTTTCCCAACGCCAGAATGAGCTCGCTAACACACCCTCTCTCTCCATCTTCCTCTCCCCTTCAACCCTGACAGTTTCTTTGTCCATCTTTTTGTCTGTCTCTGATTCTCTCCATCCACCTGCCTTTGCCCATCTCTGTTTTTCTCCCTCTCAGTCTCTGTCTCAGTCTCTCTCCTCTTTCTCTCACTTGCTCTCTCTTGCTCTTTTTGCCTCATCTTTGCTGTGGTCGATGCCTAATTAATGTTTCTCTGCCCCTCTTATGTCCCCATAGGCAGTACAGTTTCATAAAACACAATCATTGGCAAGTGCCCTTATCAAAACTTCACTAAACCATGATGGCAATCATTAAAAACCCACGCTGCCTGGGAAATACTCATCAACAGTTGCCTCTTAGTGGATACAGGCCACAGTCATTTGTACATCAGGAGACTCTTATGTACCTGATCCCCATCTTCGAAATGCATATTCCTTTGTCTTCAAAATGAAATGATGTCCTTGCTTCCTCATTAACAGAGACCTAACTGCAGTGTTTTTAAAAGTCATTCCTGAGTGTTTTGTGTGGAAAATTTGCTAACTCAAGAAAAAATTTCAATAGAGAAAAACAACCTACTCCTGTCCTACCAAACATTGTACCTTGCACCAATCACTAGTTTTGACTACATTCTATTATGATTTGAAGTCTGATAACCAGGCTGTTTGGTACCAACAAATAATACATAAACACCCACAGAACAAAAAACAAATTCTCAAACAAAATATGCATTTGCTGGAGACAATCTGAGATTTACCTGCAATTAGACATTCAAAACTGCAATAGTTGGGGACTTCCCCCTGTGGTCCAGTGGTAAAGAATCCACCTTCCAATGCAGGGGACGCACGGTTGATCCCTGGATGGGGAACTAAGATCCCACATGCCGTGGGGCAACTAAGCCCACGCGCCACAACTACTGAGCTCTTGCGCCTCAACTAGAGAGCCCACGTGCTGCAAACTACAGAGCCCACGCGCCCTGGAGTCTGTGTGCCACAACTAGAGAGAGAAAACACGCACGCCACAACTAGAGGGAAGCTCGTGCACCGCAATGAAGAGCCCGCACATCTCAACGAAGATCCCGCGGGCCGCAACTAAGACCCAACACAGCCAAAAACATAAATTAGATAATAAATAAAATAAATAAATAAATACAAAACTGCAATAGTGCATAGAACAGTGTCATGAAATAAACTTATCCTGATTCCTAAGTCTTCCCTTTCTCATGCAAAATTTAACACAAAAAAACCCCCAAAACAAACAAAAAACAACCTAGCACCTAAGTAACTAGAACGTGCAAACACTTGAGCGTCTATGATAATTGCTCAGAAACGAATTTTTAAATGATCATTTAACTTAGAGGAACACTGCCTCGCGAAAAGATGGCCTGTTGCTGGAACAGAGTTCCACAAACAAGAAAAACATAAACCGTTCAAAAAGCCCTACATAAGCAAAAACATAAAAAGTCCAGAATTTCCTTATTTCTAACTTTGGTTAGATGTTACTATGTCACACGTTACCCTCCAGAGAGCGCTCTGCGAGTCAGTTACGAGTCATTTCAGTTAATCAAGGGTGAAAACGCTGAAAGCAAAGCTTCAGCCTTTTGGAGCTGACTCTCCTGAGGGCTTCAGGAAAGGGCACAGAGGCCCCCGTCTGAACACCGCTCCTGGCGGCCGGGGGTCCAGGATCCCCGAGCTGTGCATGCGCCCACCACCCGCGCGCATCCCGAGCGCAGAAGTCCGTGCACCCCTCCGGACCCAACGTGCCAGAGACGCCCGCCCCGCGGCCCCGTCTTCGGGCTCCTCTGCGCCGCCTCCCCGTCCAGGCCCCGCGAACCCACGGCAACAGGGCCGAGTCCGGCGTCCGCAGACCCAGAGGCCAGCGCCCCCCCCGCCCGAGCGCGTGGGGACAGCCCCGCCGCGAGGAGGCCCGAGGGGCGCCGAGTAGGGAGGGCTGCGAGCGCGCGGGACGCCCACCGCTGAACGGCCGCCTTCGTGGCCCCGGCCCGGCGTCCTCACTCTGCGGCCGGTGGCGGCGGCCCCGGAGCCAAGGAGCGAGGGAGGCTCGCGCTCCTCGGGGCTGGAGGGGTCGGGCCCCTGGCTGTTGGGCAGGCGGGGGTGGGGTCCGGGGGGCGCGCGGTGAGGAACTCCGGGTAGAGCTGCACTTACTCGTCTCTGCGCGGCTACCCCGCCGGGAGCGTCACAGTGCGGGGACCGACTCGGTCTCCAACTTCCCTTTCCTCGGGACGCGGGTCTTCAGGAGCCCCAGCATCCCAGCGGCGCAGCCCTCTCACCTGCCTCCGCTCACGCCTGCGCACTCTCCTCGGGAGGGAGTGGGTGGGGCCGGGCGGGGCGCCTCCGGGCCTCAGGACTCCCGGTCTGCATACCCGTGTTTATTTTTAATTTCCTGAAAGCGTTTTACTTGAAATCAATTTAAAAAAATAAATGACACGTTTTCTTGTCCAAATCATAATTTACTGACTACAGAGTCTGCCTTTGTAAGATTTCTTTAGGGGATTTTAACTGGTTCTCGGTCAAATGACCTGAGTCAAATAACGGGTATCAAAAAAATTTTAAATCATATTTTCCTTCCATCAGTTTTCAGTCACTAATAAGTTTTACCATGTGGGATTTTATTGGGTGTGGATTATATTTACTAATAATCACCATCATTGGGTCCCTAGAGTCAAAATGTGGGTTTCCAACAGGTCTACTTCAATAATCACAGAGATCCTTTTTCTGTTTGAGAGATACTGAATTTTGATCCACCTTTTTGAACATGCTGCTTCCCCCAAAGAGTCCACCCTCCACGTATGTCCACCTCATTAAATAATAGAACAGGATTTCCTCTGAGCTTCTTCCAACGTACAGGCAGACAACAGCTACAAATGGTTCCCAATCGCCTGCCTATGAATTAAAAGAATCTTTTCCACTCAAATATCCTGGTTAGAAACCATATCTCTAATTTCTCTGGGCATGAATAAACACCAAGGACAGTCTGTGGTGGGGAAATGAACAATTCATCTGAAAACTACTGTATTTCCTCTCCTTTATCCTGGTGTTTAGAGTAGGAAAACACTACTGGTCAACACCAATTGGTTTTCATTAAGTTTTCCTTAAGAGGAGAAACTCGGTTTTATTGAGGACAGCAATTCACCAGATTAAATACTCTAAAGCCTAACCTCTCTTGTACCTCAGAGTGGCCAGACAAACTTCAAATCAGATGTGAATGGAAGGATTATGTGGAACTTACGGGATTGCTTAGAGCAGAGACAGCTGTATGGGCTCCTTTGCCCTTCAGCTTTGTCCCCTCTGGCCTCAGAAATGAAGACATGGTTGCCGGTCAAGGCTGGTGCTCCAGCAGCCATTCTGGGCCAAGAGACAGCCTTGAGGTTGGATACCAGCTAATGATGATGGGGAGAAAGACAGATGAGGCTGACTACAGTGCTGTGCAGTTGAAGGTCAGCAAGGACTATCCAAGTCCATAGTCTTTTTTCACAAGAAAGGAAAAAAAATCTCCCTCTTGTCTGTGCATGTTTTGTTCTTGGTTTTCTGCTGTATTATGGCTATCTACTATTAAGGGAAGTATTCGTTTTGCATTTAAACACTGTGAACTTTGACATGACAATCCCCATCTCTGGGAAACTTCCTCATATGTACCATGGTGGGAGCAGGGGTGAAGATGGCCCGTATATTCTGAAGATCCCATTCTTTTGCCTGGTCCACATCCATGTCATCTTCTATTACTTACAGTGCCTCAGCTGCTCTTGGGAAACTGTCCCTTGTCCCTCAGTGCACAAGGTTAAGTGAGGCTGAAACCCCTTCCTGGCTGCAAGACAGAGAGGACCACAGAGCCACTGGGGTGCCTCCGAACTGTGAGGGAGGCCCGAGGTTGCTCATGTCATCCAGACATACCCTACCCAGGGATGTGAAAGCCTGGATAGCCTGTGTGCAGACTTTGGAAGCTCTTTGTTTAACCCATCATTGTACAAATGGAAAACTGAGGCCCAGAGAGGCTAAGGGAAAACACAGGGCACTGAAGAGGGGCAGAGTCTTGAGAGAAGGGAGAGTTTGGACCTCCTAGACTAGGGCTGCCCCCCTCCCACAGGGTTTACTTTGGAAATTAGAGCTCCCAGGACTCCAGAACATCCCCACCCATGTGGAGTAGATTCCTCTGTGTGTCTACACAAGTACACACTGACACTCACACTAGCATCAGAGGAAGGGACCATAGGGCCTGGGAAGGGGTGGACCTTGGGGTGGTGACAAATGGAAAAGAAGAAAGATAATGACAACATTTATTATCTCACACTATCTGTGGGCCAGGAATTGAACATAATTGAGCTGGAGGCCTCTGCCAATGTCTCCCAGGGGTTTGAGGCTGTGGACTCACCTGAGTCAGGATCTGCTTCATTCAGTGGTAGGCCACAAGAGTCTCTTCAGACGCTTCTTCCCTAGAGTGAGGGACCAAGGGGAGAGAGAGGGAGGAGAGGGAGAGAGAAAATTGCAACATAGATGAAGAAGTGGAAATTGTACACCTAAATTCTAGGAGATTATCAAATAGTCCAACCACTGTATACAACACTTCAGCAGGTCCTCAAAAAGACAAACATGTAGTTTTCAGTCAAAGCACAAATTCCACTCCTAGATCAATATCAAAAAGAAGTGAACACAGACATTCAAACGCCTGTACAGAAGTATTCAGAGCATCACTATTCACAAGAGTCCCAAGGTGAAAAAAATCCTGATGTCCATCAACAGATGAAAGGAAAGCCAAGTGTGGTGTGTTCATGGAATGGAATATTATTCAGTGACAAAAAGGATGCAAATGTTCTGCAATAGACATTAGAGGGGGGTTATGTAACATTGTGAATGTTCTTAATGCCACTCACATATACAATTTAAAATAATGAAAGAATTAAATTTTATTTTAAGTGAAATGTGTATCATAGAATAAACAAGTTAATATATGTAATTTAAAAACATACATTAAAAATGGAATTATGGGGGAGGAGAAGAAAGGCTCCAGTTTTGCTGCTGGCAGTGGGGCAACTCCTCATCTGGCCCTGAAGGCACTGCTAATGCTGGTGCTTGTTGCTAATCTGGGAGCAGCACCTGAGTTGCTAGAAGAACTGGGTCTGCTGTGGTCTCTAGATCTAGAACTGAAGCTGGATAACACTCCGGGGCCACAGCTGGTTCCAAAGCACGATGGCGCTCCAAAGCCAGGGGTAGCTCAGCTCCCTGGTTGAGGTTGGCTTAAGTTCTGGAACTGAGGCTGTTGAGGACACTGGCTGAGGCTGTAGAGGAAGTGCCACGACAGGTTTCCGTGATGATTCAGACTTTGACTACGGAAGGAGAACTGTTTCTTGTACCTTCTCTGGATCTCCATTTGGAGCCTCTGTAGGTGCTTTTCATCACTTGGAGCTTAAATGAAAGCTACGGCATGAGCATTCTCTGTCTCTGGAATTGGAGCTAGCATATTTGCATGATCTAGCCCTTGAACTTGAATAGGAGCTGTGGCTTGAGCTTGCTCTGGCTCTGGAGCTGTAGTGGGCAGTAGAGGTGTTGCTGGCTCTAGGTCTTGAGGTATTTCAAGAGCTTGTTCTGGAGCTGGTGCTGTAGCTCCAAGAAGAGAAAATATCATCAATAGGACTGCTTTCCCACAGGTCTCCCAAAGACAGGAAACTTCTCACTGCCAAGCAACGAAGTCTCAGTCCAAGATGCCACCCCCAGGAAGTCTTCCCAGACTGCAGTCCAGAGGAACAGTGATCTGAGTCTCCTCATTGCTCCTGGCCCAGTTCCAGCCTCTGGAGGCTCTTCTCTCTGTGTGGCTCTGCCCTTTCCCCTCCCCACTCACCCCATCACCCACCCTGAGTCCCCCTCACCATCACCCTCTGCCTCAGAGGGCTCTAGGTGCTCCAGCTGTGCCAGGAGAAGGTGGGCTTGCTGCTCCAGGTCTGAGCCAGGCATGCTGAGCTCTGTGTAAGCCATCTTCAGGCAGGGAAATTCTGGGGGCGGGTAGAAATGTTCAGTGTAATGGTGCAGCCAGGTGCCTAGGATGGAGGACATACTAGGGGGGAATCAGGTGGAGAGCAGAGTCAGAGGCCTGGTCTTCCTTCCCCACTGACACTCATCTCCCACAGCACAGGGCGGGGTCGTCTGTCCCCTGGGTGTCACTGGGTCCCCTGAGCACCAGCTGAGCACCCACTGGTGAGGATCCACCAGACAGTGACCATGATGCTCTCCACACCTTGTGTTCTGGGTCCCAGAATGGGGGGTGGAGGCAGGGCTGGAATGGAGAGGGGACGGGTGTGGACTCTCTTAGGGGCTGACTCTGACCTCTGACCTCCCAGATGCTCCTCGCGGCACCCCAGCTCCGTCCGCAGCTCTCTTGGACTCCTTTCCTCTTTTCCAGGAGAAGTCCTCAGACCTCTGCCCTCAACACGAACCATCAGATGAGTGGGATCCAGGGTTCTGCCAGACCTGCCCATCTACAGACCCCACATCTCCATGCAATTCTTTGGAGAAGGGAGTTCCTCCCTCTTGAATCAAAGCCCACTCACATTTTCAGCTGGTGCAGGTATGATAGAGCGCTGCAGGGCGCAGCCATTAGCACTGAGCCATTGCTGTGCGCCCTTAACGCCGCATCCCCTTAACAGGCAACGGTTACCAGGAGACCATTAATGCATAGGGTTAGAGCTGCATAAGAGGTCTTGCTCAGCCATTGGTCAGCACCACAGAGGGCCCCATTCAGCCATTGGTCGGCGCTACATTGGGCCCCGCCCCCAAGTGAGCAACTGTCAATGAGCGACCCTTAGTGGGGGCATTGAGCCAATGGTCTGGGGAGTGGTTGTCGTCAGGTGGGGAGAGAGGTAAGAGGCAGATCCCGCCCTTCTTTCTCCCTGGGGCCCTCCAGCTCCCCGGCCTCGGGCTGGCGGGTGAGCTGGGGGCCCAGGGAACAGGCTGGGGGTGTGTCCTGCAGGGCTCCAGAGCCCTCGCCACGAGTCCACTGGCCGGGCCTAGGCCCTGAGGCGGCGGTGAGCCAACCTCTCCCCCATCCCTGCCTCTGCGACCTAATGGCAGCGGCAGGCTGCATGGGACACAGTCTGGGGGACCTGGCCCCCACCATTTGGGCAGCCTGAGGAGCCTGAGGGCCAGCTGGGTGCTGGGTGCCTGGCTCCCTCAGCGATGACGGCTGGGCAGGGTCTGGGGACCCGGCCCTGAGGGAGCCACCATCTGAGATCTGCCTCTTCAGCCAGGCCTGGGCACTGGCGGGAGGACCCAGACTGGGTGCTGGACGAACGCTCTGGGGCAGGGTAACCCGCCCCCCGCCCCCCGCCCCCCGCGCAGGGACCCCCTTCTCTCAGCCAGGCCTGGACCTCGAAGGGTGAAAGCTGTGCCTTGCGACCTTCCCCTTCCTTGTAGAACAGAGTAACATTTGTTTCATGGAGATTTACAGGGACATCCCTACCCAACTTATTTTTATTTAACAGGTAAATCCTCTAGTCAACTGGCTTCAATCTACTTCTTCCACCTTCAAGAAAGAAGCAAAAAAAAAAAAGCAGGAAAATCACCGGCAGAATTGAAGTTGCTTCTCTCTGAAGTTACAATTCAATTTGTTGATTCACCACAGGGTTTGCTAAAAAGAGGGTCAATCTCTGTCTTCAGATTTACAGTCTAATGCTAGCTCAGTCATTTTACCTCTGTTCATACACTGCTGATTATCTGCAACAAATCACAAAGGTATCGGCATTTTATATTTACTACTTGGTGCTTGAGCTGGAGTCGCAGGCAGCACCTCAAGTCTATTAATCCAGGCTGAGCTATGCTAACCTGGAGCGCTTGGAGATGCTCAGACCTGTAATGTAGTCATAACAGTCCCTGCACTTGTAATAATCTTCTTTACAGTTGGACCCATTATGATTGCAGGGTTTGAAAACTGACTTGTCCCACAAATAACTGGGGCACCTGATAGAGCATTTCCCTGAATAAATCATAAACTTTTGACTACTTCCCCCATCATTCTTACTCCTGCTCGTATCACCAGCAGTAGAAGCTGGTTCTGGTATCAGTGGAACCACATACTCAGCTCTAGGCTGCAATCTGGCCCACGCAGGAGCCTCTTTCTTTAACCATTTTCTCCTTACATTTAGCAGGTGTCTCTTCAATTCTTGGTGCTATTATTTTTATTACTATAGCCTTTCATATAAAACCAGCAGTTCTATCCCAATACCAAAACACCATTATTTGTTTAATCTGTCCCAACTATAGCCATATTACTATAATTATCATTCTCAGTCCGAGCAGCCAGAATTGCCATACTGTTAAGAGATAGAAATCTAAACACTACTTTCTCTGACCCTGCAGGAGGAGACCCAGTCCTATACCAACACCTATTTTGATTCTTTCGTCACCCTTAAGTCTGTATTCATAGCCTACCAGGGTTTGTTATAATCTCACATATCATTACATACTATTTAGGACAAAAAGCGCCTTTCAGCTATTTGGGAATAGTATGAGTTATGTCCACTGGCTTTTTAGGATTTATCTCGTGGACCCATCATTTGTTTACCAGAAGAACAGCTGTCGACTCATGAGCAGACTTTGCATCAGCTTCCATAATTATTTCTATCCCTACAGGAATAAAAGTATTTAGATGATTAGCAACTCTTCATGGAGGTAATATTATATGACCTTCCACTATATTATGAGCTTTAGGCTTTATTTTCCTTTTTTACAGTAGGTAGTTTCCTCCACAGTACCTACTATGTAGTAGCACACTTCAATTACGTAATGTCCGTGGGAGCAGTCTTCACTGTCATAGGAGGCTTCCTACACTGATTTCCACTATTCTCAGGTTATACACTTAACTCAGCATGAGCAGAAATTCAAATATTTGTAGCAGTAAATATGACTTCCTGCAGCATTTTCTTGGCCTCTCAGGGATGTCACTATGTTACTCCGAGTATCCTGAGGCACACAGCACATGAAATATTTTGTCTTTAGGCTCATTCATCTCAGTAAGAGCAGTAATGCTAATAATCTTCATAGTTTGAAAAGCATTTGCTTCCAAACAAGAAGTCTCAGCAGTGGAAACTGCTACTCCTAACCCAGAATGGTTACACGGATGCCCTCCACCATAGCCTATGTTTGAAGATCCTACCTATAGGAATATAAAATAAGGAAGGAAGGACTCAAGTCCTTTTCAACCAGTTTCAAGCCAACACCATAACCATTATGTCTTTCTCAGTAAACAAGAGAAAAGTAAAAAGTGATGTAACTTTGTCAAAGTTAAATCATAGGCTAAAATCCTGTATATCACTAAGGCATATCCATTTCATCTAGGCTCTCAAGACACAACATCACTGATTATGGAAGACCTTTTACTTTTTCATAATCATATATTCATAATCATTTTTATAATAAGTTCTCTAGTCCTCTATATTACTTCACTACTATTGACAACTAAACTGACTCATATACATAAAATAGATGCACAGGTAGAGAAAATTTGAACAATTTACTAGCCATTATTGTAATCTTAATTGCCCTATCATCATTGTGAATCCTTTACGAGATACATGAAATCAATAACTCCTCCCAAACCATAAAAACTATGGGTCAGTATTGATAATGAAGCTACGAATACACAGATTATGAAGATTTTTTTTTTTTTTTTTGCGGTACGCGGGCCTCTCACTGCCGTGGCCCCTCCCGCCACGGAGCACAGGCTCCGGACGCGCAGGCTCAGCGGCCATCGCTCACGGGCCCAGCCGTTCCGCGGCACGTGGGATCCTCCCGGACCGGGGCTCGAACCCGTGTCCCCTACATCGGCAGGCGGACTCTCAACCACTGCGCCACCAGGGAAGCCCCAGATTAGGAAGATTTAAATGTTGGCTCCTCTGTAATCCCCACATCAGATCTAAAACCAGGAGATTTATGACTAATAGAAGTCAACAACCGAGTTGAGATACGTCATTGAATATTATTAGTCTCATCTGAAAATGTTTTACACTACTGAGCTTTTCCTTCTTTAGGCCTAAAAAGAGCTGCTATCCCAGGAGGGCTAAATTAAAGAATCTTAATACCGACAGGACCAGGCCTGTGCTGGGGACAGTGGCCAGTAGAGGTCGTTTTCCTGAGTTCAGGGACAGGACAGAGGAATATGGCTGAGACATGGGGTGAATCTGGAGCCCATGCGGGATGCACTCTCCAAGCTCCAGGATAGGAATGGGGTCTCTGGGGTCCCAGGCCACCCATCACGCCCTCCCGAGGGGGATCTTGGCAACATTCCCTGTCAGTGATGAGGCAGCCCTACCACTTGTGATGCCCCAGTGCTGTGTCCTACATGGGGCCCATGCTCTTGGGACCACACCCCACACTCTGCAGGTCCATGCTACAGGGTCCTTCGTGCCTCAGGAGTAGAGACCACACAGCAAGCAGTTCCCTCCCCAACCAGCAGGAGGGGGGAGGAGAGCAGGGACACCAGGGAAATCTCACTCAGACAACAACACCCCAGGGGCACCAGCGGGGCCAGTGATGATGCAGATGGGGCCCAGGCCAAGAGATGGGACCAGAGGACCCAAAAGGCAGCTGGTCAGGTCCTGGCTCATCTGCACCCCGGACACCTTTGTCCCTCATACACCCCCTTCCTCATACACCCTCTCCTTAAATGCAGATTCTTCAGATGCAAACAGGTAGAACTTCAGACTGAAAGTCAACTCTTCCAAAGTGACCCATCAGCAAACACTGCAGGATTCCACTCCAGTGGGTGCCCTGGAGTCGACAACTCAGGGACCAAAGTGGAGATCGGTGCCAGGGGCAGTGGGAGGGAATGGGGAGTGAGACTTTCATGGTTGTGGAATTTTGGTTTTGCAAGATGACAAGTTCTAGGGATGGTGGTGATGGCTCCATGAGAAAGTGAATAGATCTGATGCCTCAAAAACGTGCACTTAAAATGGTGACGATGGTAAAGGTATGTGACGTGTGTTTTATTTCACTTAAAATAAATTCTTAAAATAATGTCTTGTGAATTGAGATTCCATTTCCACTCCCCTTCATCACAAATGTGGGAGACCCAAGCACAGTCCCTCACCTCAGGGGCCATCATGGTACCCTCCCATGGCACGTGAGAGACCATTCTTAGGGGGGGCTAGTCTGTGCTCACCTGAGCTCTGTCAGGGGAACCCAGACAGTGGTGACTCCCATGGATTAGCTATATGATATGCTATGATATTAATATGATACCACCAAGCGTTGTCACTCACCAGAACACAGCAGCTACCCACTCAAACGCGCCTGACCTCATATGAATGTGACAAGATTAAAAGAAGAAAAGGAACCACAGGATAATCAGGGCAACACTCTTCATTCAGATGTTGGAAATCTCAGAGGGGACAAGAAACACTGCAGAAAAAGAGCAGATATGGGGTCTCCCCGTACACGTGATCCCGACCCATGCAGATGGGGTGCGACCGGCACAATCCCTACGCCATACACCTGGAGTCACACATCCACACTCACCACGGTGACCCCACCTCCCCAGACCCTCCATCTGGGGTCACACGTTCTCACTCCACCTCCCCAGACCCCCAATACCTGGGGTCACAGGTCCACACTCACCACGGTGACCCCACTTCCCCAGACCCTGCATCTGGGGTCACACGTTCTCACTCACCAGGGTGACTCCACCTCCCCAGACCTCCAACACCTGGAGTCACAGGTCCACACTCACCAGGTGACCCCACCTCCCCAGACCCTGCATCTGGGGTCACACGTCCACAGTCTCCAGGGTGACCCCACCTCCCAAGACCCTGCACCTGGGGTCATACGTCCCCTTGGTCAGGACACCATGGCTCTGCTGGTTGGCCCCCTAATGTGGAAACAAGCTGGGTTCCTGGGAACTCCTGGGATGGCAGAAGGAAATGTAGGGTTGGTCTCCTCTCCCCATACTTGTCCCAGACAAGTTCTCCACTTTTCACTTTGGTTCTGTGTGATTTTAACTGCTTTTAAAGCTTTCATGCTAGAGTTGAACACACTACCTTGGTTCTGACAGGCCCAGTCCTTTCTTGTCTCACTGATGTGTGGAGAAATCTCACAGGACAGCAAGGCTGAAAGACGAGGGGCAGCTCTGGTTTCTGCTGAGTAGGGACGGTTGACCGGAAGGAGATCACAGCAGCTGCCTCACCTGTTGCCCATCAGCCTTTTGCCTGATCCGTGTAACCTGCAATCAATTCACCAGGTAAGCCTGCCTCCCTGTTCATGCATGTGCTGGTAAATTGGAATAATTTCCAGGTAGCTCACCTGAGGATTCTCCACGAGCCCCAGGGAAGGTGAACCTTGCAGGGATAAAGACTAAGGCCCCGACCACAGCACTGACCCCTAGGAGGACCAGGTAACCACACTGAGAACAGAGGCTGTTACCTAGACAAGCCCACCTCAGCTCCAGACCCCAGACACCTAAGCACTGACATTCAGATGCAGGCATGGAGCTTTCCAGTCCTGAGACCAGGCCGGAGCTCTACCCAAGTCTCCACATCCCCCATGAAGCTCCCAGTACTGAGGCCAGGCCAGGTCTCTACCCAGGTCCCCATGGTCCTAGCGTACACAGAACACGGTCAGGTCTAAATGTTCTTATTACAGATAGCACATGGTCAGCTCTAAACATAATCAGTAGACAGGACATGGAGAGGTCTAAATCTACTGTGTAGACAGAACTTGATCAGGTTTAAACTAGCTTAGGGCTGATCTCCTAGGAGGTACCGGTCACAGACATGGGGTCTCTCATCTTTGGACAGGGTGCTCACCCCCATGTGGGAACTAGGATGTACATTTCTTGGAGAATAAATCACATCAGGCTCCACCCTTCACCCACATCAGGAAACTGAAAAAAATTTTTGTCATTAAACATTTCAACAGGCAAAACACAAATGTTACCAATTTCTCTGGCCACGTGACGGTCAGGAACCAGGGGTGAGCCAGGAACTTCCTGTAGTGCAGCCCGGTCTCCTGCAAGAACAGATAAGAAGTGGCCTGATTCCAGCCTCCCAGGCTTCCAGCCATAAAAAGGAATGAAATTGGGTCATTTGTAGAGACGTGGATGGATCTAGAGACTGTCATACAGAGTGAAGTAAGTCAGAAAGAGAAAAACAAATATCGTATATTAACGCATGTATACGGAACCCAGAATAATGGTACAGATGAACCGGTTTGCAGGGCAGAAGTTGAGACACAGATGTAGAGAACAAACGTATGGACACCAAGGGGGGAAAACCGCGGTGGGGTGGGGATGGTGGTGTGCTGAATTGGGCGATTGGCATTGACATGTATACACTGATGTGTATAAAACTGATGACTAATAAGAACCTGCAGTATAAAAAACAAACAAAGAAAAAAACAACTAATATTAAACTTTCTTTGGGTTATTTGTATGGAAATATGTTAATGTAAATGTTTCAGACATTACACGAAATTTCTAAAAATCTTATATGTTCTGGTATAATGTTATAAGTCATAATTCTAGTTATTACTTTAAAATGTATATCTCAGAAATAACTACATTTCCTTGTCAATTGCAGTATTATGAACTTTCATCAAAAAAAAAAACCTTCAGAAAGAAAAAAAAAAACTTATTCTTTCAATTTCTTCCCAATTACAATACCCAAATATTACACACAAGGTTTGGCAACCTACCAGCTGACAATGTGATTAGCTTTTCTTTCAATCTTGTTGAAAGCAAACCATGGGAACCTTTCAAGAGGATTTATGAGAATCCTTTTTCAGTGTCTGGGAAGCAGGACAAAGGCTTCACCAGGCTCAGCAACTGAGCAGCTGTCGATTTGATCAGCTACTCTTTCACTGAGAAAGTCCTGCTTAACCTGATGGCCCAGGAAAGTTGCAACACTATCCATCTTATTCTGCCTTCGGGCATGTGGTATTTTATTTTAATAAAGGGCTCTTACGGCAGGATGTGCTTTAAGTGCATTTTCTTCAAATCTGCATATTTTAGCTTATTCTGCTTGTGGAAGATCATTGGCGTGTCCATCCTCCCTGCTTGGCCCACCAGCCTG
Source organism: Lagenorhynchus albirostris (assembly GCF_949774975.1). Taxonomy (NCBI): domain Eukaryota; kingdom Metazoa; phylum Chordata; class Mammalia; order Artiodactyla; family Delphinidae; genus Lagenorhynchus; species Lagenorhynchus albirostris. The sequence goes on from NC_083110.1 coordinate 10,573,732, forward strand.
GTTGGATTCTCTGACAGTCAAGACTCATTTCAATGTTCACTGCAAGAAAAATGTGTGTGTTTTTGTTGAGAGGAGGCTCACCAAACCGATGAGAGGCAAACTGCAGAACGCATCCCTGAAAGCAGCCCCACTGAGATCAGAATAAAATGGAGCTGGGGTGAACACGTTTCCTATTTAAGTCACAAAAACAAGAGAGATCAAAACGCCGCTTCTCATTAAGCCGCTGAACGTGCAATGATGCATCATTACCTAAAACTCTGGGATATTTTAACAGCTTTATTGAGGTGTAATCGACATACGACGAATGCACACATTTAAAATATACAATGTGGTAGGTTTTGAAACACATGTACCCCCATCAAGGTAATGATTATACTGTCAATGAAAAATTAATCAATGGTCAATCTAAGAAAGAAATGGAAAATTTCATTTGTGCCAACCTGAGGATTATAACCCGGGACACAGTTTTTCAGAAAGCTCTGAGGACTGTTCTGAAGAGGTGAGGGGGGAGGCCAGTATGCATGTGAATTTGATGAAGCGGTACCTGCAACCAAGCACACAGCTTGGTAGGAGGTTACGCTATTCAGGAGGAACGGACACTTTAATGGTTTTTGTGCTTTTCTAAATGTGGGAAGAGGCAAGAATCCAGGTTCATAAAAATTTTCTCTGGAAAATACTGAACTCTCTGAGGGCCAGTTCTGCCAGTTTCCCCAGAGCACAAAGTGCTTCATCCTGGTCTTTACCCTGAATTCCTTTCAGGGTGTCCTGCAAGTCAGCGACTGTGGTGGTTGATGACTTAATTCTTGTAGAACTGGATGGTGGGCAACCTTCTTTATGTTACAATCCCCTCCCTTTTGGTCTTAATTTTCACCAAGGTTTAGGAGGCATTTCATGACCAATTTATCCCACAGTGCTAGGAATGCTCATTCCCAGGTCAGGCGAGGACTTCCTTGATAGGCCACTCAATGTGCTGCTACTGGACCAGGCTCTGTTAACGGTAGCCCAAAGTCTCTGGGCTGCCTGTCCTACTAGTCCGTTATGGTCCAGGAAATGGTTCCCTCTTGTGGCTTCTTCCCATATCTAGAGTTACACAATTACAGTCACTGATCTTATAGAACTATGTATTTGACAATTGTTTTAGATCACCTACTCATCACTATTTTTAGCAGAGGCTCAGTCACACATTTGGTAATGCAAGAAACAAAAATCTTGTAAAGTGGGCAGAATACAAGTAATATAGCTAGTGACACTAATAAGGTCATAAATAAGTATTTAAGCTAAGAACTTCTTTAAGTGCAGCCCAGTATCTCCCCAGGTCATCTGATCGGTCTGTTCTGCACCAACCATTCTATTTAAGGGGACATGATATAGTGGCCTTGTCCATAAAGCCCACCAAAGACATCTGCATGTACAAGGTGAGTGGTGGGTCATCATGACCCCCTACAGGATGAGGAAAGGAATGCTATCTTCTAAGGAGTTACATGGCTGTCGCCAGAAGGAAAACAATTGATTTCTGTGGCTGAGCAGATTCCTGCCATTTGGGAGGTCAGGTGAACACATAATGCAGATGCACATGCACACTAGTGAGGAGGGAGGAGGCCAAAGGGCAGAGAAAAAGTTTATGTCTTATATTTGTCTTGCCTTGCCTTAAAATATCACTCTGTCCTGACCTTCCTGGTATCTTTCCTTTCACGTAGAGAAAAGCTGAAAAGAACTACTTGTATTTAAAAAGTGACACATTTTTGATGAAGCAGAGAAGATGGTGAAGTAGAAGGACGTGCTCTCACTCCCTCCTGCGAGAACACCAGAATCAAAACTAGCTGCTGAACAATCATCAACAGGAAGACACTGGAACTCACCAAAAAGGATACCCCACATCCAAAGACAAAGGAGAAGCCACAATGAGACGGTAGGAGGAGCCCAATCACAGTAAAAATCAAATCCCATAACTGCTGGGTGGGTGACTCACAGACTGGAGAACACTTATACCACAGAAGTCCACCCACTGGAGTGAAGGTTCTGAGCCCTATGTCAGGCTTCCCAACCTGGGGATCTGGCGACGGGAGGAGGAATTACTAGAGAATCAGACTTTGAAGCCTAGTGGGATTTGATTGCAGGACTTCGACAGGACTGGGGGAAACAGAGACTTCACTCTCGGAGGGCACACACAAAGTAGTGTGCGCATCGGGACCCAGAGGAAGGAGCAGTGACCTCAGGGGAGACTAAACCAGACCTACCTGCTAGTGTTGGAGGGTCTCCTGCAGAGGCAGGGGGCGGCTGTGGCTCACCGTGGGAACAAGGACACTGGCAGCGGAAGTTCTGGGAAGTACTCCTAGGAGTAAGCCCTCTCAGAGTCTGTCATTAGCTGCACCAAAGAGCCCAGGTAGGCTCCAGTGTTGGGTTGCCTCAGGCCAAAAAACCAACAGGGAGGGAACCTAGCCCCACCCATCAGCAGTCAAATGGATTAAAGTTTTACTGAGCTCTGCCCACCAGAGCAACAGTCAGCTCTACCCACCACCAGTCCCTCCCATCAGGAAACTTACACAAGCCTCTTAGATAGCCTCATCGACCAGAGGGAAGACAGCAGAAGTAAGAACTACAATCCTGCAGCATATGGAACAAAAACCACATTCACAGAAAGACAGACAAGATGAAAAGGCAGAGGCCTATGTACCAGATGAAGGAACAAGATAAAATCCCAGAAAAACAACTAAATGAAGTGGAGATAGGCAACCTTCCAGAAAAAGAATTCATAATAATGATAATGAAGATGATCCAGGACCTTGGAAAAAGAATGGAGGCAAAGATCGAGAGAAGATGCAAGAAATGTTTAACAAAGACCTAGAAGAATTAAAGAACAAACAGAGATGAACAATACAATAACTGAAATGAAAACTACACTAGAAGGAATCAATAGCAGCATAACTGAGGTAGAATAAAGGATAAGTGACCTGGAAGATAGAATGGTGGAATTCACTGCTGCGGAAGAGAATAAAGAAATGGAGACAGCCTAAGAGACCTCTGGGACAACATTAAATGCAACAACATTCGCATTATAGAGGTCCCAGAAGGAGAAGAGAGAGAGAAAGGACCAGAGAAAATATTTGAAGAGATTATAGTCAAAAACTTCCCTAATATGGGAAAAGAAATAGCCACCCAAGTCCAGGAAGAGCGGCGAGTCCCATATAGCATAAACCCAAGGAAAAACACGCCGAGACACATAGCAATCAAACTGGCAAAACTTAAAGACAAAGAAAAATTACTGAAAGCAGCAAGGGAAAAATGGCAAATAACATACAAAGGAACTCCCATAAGGTTAACAGCTGATTTCTCAGCAGAAACTCTACAAGCCAGAAGGGAGTGGCATGATATATTTAAAGTGATGAAAGGGAAGAACCTACAACCAAGATTACTCTACGCGGCAAGGATCTCATTCAGATTCGATGGACAAATCAAAAGCTTTAAGGACAAGCAAAAGCTAAGAGAATTCAGTACCACCAAACCAGCTCTACAACAAATGCTAAAGGAACTTCTCTAAGTGGGAAACACAAGAGAAGAAAAGGACCTACAAAAATAAACCCAAAACATTAAGAAAATGGTCATAGCAACATACATATCGATAACTACCTTAAACATGAATGGATTAAATGCTCCAACCAAAAGACACAGGCTTGCTGAGTGGATACAAAAACAAGACCCATATATATGCTGTCTACAAGAGACCCACTTCAGACCTAGAGACACATACAGACTGAAAGTGAGGGGTTGGAAAAAGATATTCCATGCAAATGGAAATCAAAAGAAAGCTGGAGTAGCAATACTCATATCAGATAAAATAGACTTTAAAATAAAGAATGTTACAAGAGACAAGGAAGGACACTACATAATGATCAAGGGATCAATCCAAGAAGAAGATATAACAATTATAAATATATATGCACCCAACATAGGAGCACCTCAATACATAAGGCAACTGCTAACAGCTATAAAAGAGGAAATTGACAGTAACACAATAATAGTGGGGGACTTTAACGCCTCACTTACACCAATGGACAGATGATCCAAAATGAAAATAAATAAGGAAACAGAAGCTTTAAATGACACAACAGACAAGATAGATTTACTTGATATTTATAGGACATTCTATCCAAAAACGGCAGATTACACTTTCTTCTCAAGTGCGCACGGAACATTCTCCAGGATAGATCACATCTTGGATGACAAATCAGGCCTCAGTAAATTTAAGGAAATTGAAATCATATCAAGCATCTTTTCTGACCACAATGCTATGAGATTAGAAATGAATTACAGGGGAAAAAACCTAAAAAACACAAACACATGGAGGTTAAACAATACATTACTAACTAAGCAAGAGATCACTGAAGAAATCAAAGAGGGAATCAAAAAATACCTAGAGACAAATGACAATGAAAACATGATGATCCAAAATCTATGCGATGCAACAAAAGCAGTTCTAAGAGGGAAGTTTATAGCTATGCAAGCTTACCTCAAGAAACAAGAAAAATCTCAAACAATCTAACCTTACACCTAAAGGAACTAGAGAAAGAAGAACAAACAAAACCCAAAGTTAGCAGAAGGAAGGAAATTATAAAGATCAGAGCAGAAATAAATGAAATAGAGAAAAAGAAAACAGCAAAGATCAATAAAACTAAAAGCTGGTTCTTTGAGAAGATAAACAAAATTGATAAACCATTAGCCAGACTCATCAAGAGGGAGAGGACTCAAATCAATAAAATTAGAAATGGAAAAGGAGAAGTTACAACAGACACCGCAGAAATACAAAGCATCCTAAGAGACTACTAAAAGCAACTCTATGCCAATAAAATGGACAACCTGGAAGAAATGGACAAATTCTTAGAAAGGTATAATCTTCCAAGACTGAACCAGGAAGAAATAGAAAATATGAACAGACCAAGCACAAGTAATGAAATTGAAACTGTGATTAAAAATCTTACAACAGGGGGGACCTTGAAGATGGCGGAAGAGTAAGACGCGGAGATCACCTTCCTCCCCACAGATACACCAGAAATACATCTACACGTGGAACAACTCCTACAGAACACCTACTGAACGCTGGCAGAAGACCTCAGACCTCCCAAAAGGCAAGAAACTCCCCACGTACCTGGGTAGGGCAAAAGAAAAAAAAGAAAAAACAGAGACAAAAGAATAGGGACGGCACCTGCACCAGTGGGAGGGAGCTGTGAAGGAGGAAAAGTTTCCACACACTAGGAAGCCCCTTCGCGGGCGGAGACTGCGGGGGGCGGACGGGGGAGCTTCGGAGCCGCGGAGGAGTGCACAGCCACAGGGGTGCGGAGGGCAAAGCGGGGAGATTCCCAAACAGAGGATCGGTGCCGACCGGCACTCACCAGCCCGAGAGGCTTGTCTGCTCACCCGCCGGGGCGGGCGGGGCTATGAGCTGAGGCCGGAGCCCAGGGAGAGGACTGGGGTTGGCGGCTTGAACATAGCCTGAAGGGGTTAGTGCACCACGGCTAGCTGGGAGGGAGTCCGGGGAAAACTCTGCACCTGCCGAAGAGGCAAGAGACTTTTTCTTCCCTCTTTGTTTCCTGGTGCGTGAAAAGAGGGGTTTAAGAACGCTGCTTAAAGGAGCTCCAGAGACGGGCGCGAGCCGCGGCTGAAAGCGCGGACCCCAGAGACGGGCGGGAGACGATAAGGCTGCTGCTGCCGCCACCAAGGGGCCTGTGTGCGAGCACAGGTCACTCTCCACACCCCTCTTCCGCGGAGCCTGTGCAGCCCGCCACTGCCAGGTTCCCGGGATCCAGGGACAACTTCCCCGGGAGAACGCACAGCGGGCCTCAGGCTGGTGCAAAGTCACGCCGGACTTTGCCGCCGCAGGCCCGCCCCGCACTCCGTACCCCTCCCTCCCCGCCGGCCTGAGTGCGCCAGAGCCCCCGAATCAGCGGCTCTTTTAACCCCGCCCTGTCTGAGCAAAAAACAGACGCCCTCCAGCGACCTACACGCAGTGGCAGGGCCAAATCCAAAGCTGAGCCCCTGGGAGCTGTGAGAACAAAGAAGAGAAAGGGAAATCTCTCCCAGCAGCCTCAGAAGCAGCGGATTAAAGCTCCACAATCAACTTGATATACCCTGCATCTGTGGAATACCTGAATAGACAACCAATCATCCCAAATTAAGGAAGTGGACTTTAGGAGCAAGATCTATGATTTTTTTTCCTTTTCCTCTTTTTGTGAATGTATATGTGTATGCTTCTGTGTGAGATCTTGTCTGTATAGTCTTGCTTCCACCATTTGTCCTAGGGCTCTATCCGTCCATGGTTTTTTTTAAAAATTTTTTTTCTTAATAATCAATTTTAATTTTAATAACGTTATTATACTTTACCTTCATTCTTTCTTTCTTTCTTTCTTTTCTTCCTTCCTTCCTTCCCTCCTTTAGACAACGAATCATCCCAAATTGAGGAGGTGGTCTCTGACAGCAAGATTTATGATTTTTCCCCCTTTACCTCTTTTAGTGAGGGTGTATGTGTATGCTTCTGTGTAAGATTTTGTCTGTATAGCTTTGCTTCCAACATTTGTCCTAAGGTTTTATCCGTCCCTTTTTTTTTTCTAAATAAGAATTTTTTAATTCAATAATTTTATTATACTTTATTTTATTTTTACTGTATCTTCTTTCTTTCTGTCTTTTTTCCTTCTTTCCCTCCTTCCTTCCTTCCTCCCTCCCTCCCTCCCTCCTTTCTTTCCTTCTTTCTTTCTTTGCTTCTTTCTTTCTTTCTTCCTTCCTTCCTTCCCTCCTTTCCTTCTTTCTTTCCTCATACTTCTACTAATTCCCTCTACTTTTTCTCCCTTTTATTCTGAGCCGTGTGGATGAAAAGCTCTTGGTGCTCCAGCCAGGAGTCAGGGCTCTGCCTCTGAGGTAGGAGAGCCAACTTCAGGACACTGGTCAACAAGAGACCTCCCAGCTCCACATAATATCAAACGGCGAAAATCTCCCAGAGACCTCCATCTTAACACCAGCACCCAGCTTCACTCAACGACCAGCAAGCCACAGTGCTGGACAACCTATGCCAAACAACTAGCAAGACAGGAACACAACCCCACCCATTAGCAGAGAGGCTGCCTAAAATAATAATAAGGCCACAGACACCCCAAATACACCACCAGACGTGAACCTGCCCACTAGAGAGACAAGATCCAGCCTCATCCGCCACAACACAGGCACTAGTCCCCTCCACCAGGAAGCCTACACAACCCACTGAACCAACCTTAGCCACTGGGGACAGACATCAAAAACAGGAGGAACTACGAACCTGCAGCCTGCAAAAAGGAGACCCCAAACACAGTAAGATAAGCAAAATGAGAAGACAGAAAAACACACAGCAGATAAAGGAGCAAGATAAAAATGCACCAGACCTAACAAATGAAGAGGAAATAGGCAGCTTACCTGGAAAAGAATTCAGAATAATGATAGTAAGGATGATCCGAAATCTTGGAGATAGAATGGACAATAGAATGGACAAAATGCAAGAATCAGTTAACAAGGACTTAGAAGAACTAAAGATGAAACAGGCAATGATGAACAACACAATAAATGAAATTAAAAGTACTCTAGATGGGATCAATAGCAGAATAACTGAGGCAGAAGAACGGATAAGTGACCTGGAAGATAAAATAGTGGAAATAACTACTGCAGAGCAGAATAAAGAAAAAAGAATGAAAAGAACTGAGGACAGTCTCAGAGACCTCTGGGACAACATTAAACGCACCAACATTCGAATTATAGGGGTTCCAGAAGAAGAAGAGAAAAAGAAAGGGACTGAAAAGATATTTGAAGAGATTATAGTTGAAAACTTCCCTAATATGGGAAAGGAAATAGTTAATGGAGTCCAGGAAGCACAGAGAGTCCCATACAGGATAAATACAAGGAGAAATACGCCAAGACACATATTAATCAAACTGTCAAAAATTAAATACAAAGAAAGCATATTAAAAGCAGCAAGGGAAAAACAACAAATAACACATAAGGGAATCCCCATAAGGTTAACAGCTGATCTCTCAGCAGAAACCCTACAAGCCAGAAGGGAGTGGCAGGACATACTGAAAGTGAGGAAGGAGAAAAACCTGCAGCCAAGACTACTCTACCCAGCAAGGATCTCATTCAGATTTGATGGAGAAATTAAAACCTTTACAGACAAGCAAAAGCTGAGAGAGTTCAGCACCACCAAACCAGCTTTACAACAAATGCTAAAGGATCTTCTCTAGGCAAGAAGCACAAGAGAAGGAAAAGACCTATAATAACGAACCCAAAACAATTTAGAAAATGGGAATAGGAACATACATATCGATAATTACCTTAAATGTAAATGGGCTAAATGCTCCCACCAAAAGACACAGATTAGCTGAATGGATACAAAAACAAGACCCACATATATGCTGTCTACAAGAGACCCACTTCAGACCTAGAGACACATACAGACTGAAAGTAAGGGGATGGAAAAAGATATTCCATGCAAATGGAAACCAAAAGAAAGCTGGAGTAGCAATTCTCATATCAGACAAAATAGACTTTAAAATAAGGACTATTAAAAGAGACAAAGAAGGACACTACATAATGATCAAGGGATCGATCCAAGAAGAAGATATAACAATTGTAAATATTTATGCACCCAGCATAGGAGCACCTCAATACATAAGGCAAATACTAACAGCCATAAAAGGGGAAATCGACAGTAACACATTTATAGTAGGGGACTTAAACACTCCACTTTCACCCATGGACAGATCATCCAAAATGAAAATAAATAAGGAAACACAAGCTTTAAATGATACATTAAACAAGATGGACTTAATTGATATTTATAGGACATTCCATACAAAAACAACAGAATACACATTTTTCTCAAGTTTTCATGGAACATTCTCCAGGATAGATCATATCTTGGGTCACAAATCAAGCCTTGGTAAATTTAAGAAAATTGAAATTGTATCAAGTATCTTTTCTGACCACAATGCCATGAGACTAGATATCAATTACAGGAAAAGATCTGTAAAAAATACAAACACATGGAAGCTAAACAATACACTACTTAATAATGAAGTGATCACTGAAGAAATCAAAGAGGAAATCAAAAAATACCTAGAAACAAATGACAATGGAGACACAACGACCCAAAACCTGTGGGATGCAGCAAAAGCAGTTCTAAGGGGGAAGTTTATAGCAATACAAGCCCACCTTAAGAAGCAGGAAACATCTAGAATAAACAACCTAACCTTGCACATCAAGCAATTAGAGAAAGAAGAACAAAAAAACCCCAAAGCTAGCAGAAGGAAAGAAATCATAAAAATCAGATCAGAAATAAATGAAAAAGAAATGAAGGAAACAATAGCAAAGATCAATAAAACTAAAAGCTGGTTCTTTGAGAAGATAAACAAAATAGATAAACCACTAGCCAGACTCATCAAGAAATAAAGGGAGAAGACTCAAATCAATAGAATTAAAAATGAAAAAGGAGAGGTAACAACTGACACTGCAGAAATAAAAGAGATCATGAGAGATTACTACAAGCAACTCTATGCCAATAAAATGGACAATCTGGAAGAAATGGACAAATTCTTAGAAATGCACAACCTGCCAAGACTGAATCAGGAAGAAATAGAAAATATGAACAGACCAATCACAAGCACTGAAATTGAAACTGTGATTAAAAATCTTCCAACAAAGAAAAGCCCAGGACCAGATGGCTTCACAGGCGAATTCTATCAAACATTTAGAGAAGAGCTAACACCTATCCTTCTCAAACTCTTCCAAAATATAGCAGAGGGAGGAACACTCCCAAACTCCTTCTACGAGGCCACCATCACCTTGATACCAAAACCAGACAAGGATGTCACAAAGAAAGAAAACTACAGGCCAATATCACTGATGAACATAGATGCAAAAATCCTCAACAAAATACTAGCAAACAGAATCCAACAGCACATTAAAAGGATCATACACCATGATCAAGTGGGGTTTATTCCAGGAATGCAAGGATTCTTCAATATACGCAAATCTATCAATGTGATAAACCATATTAACAAATTGAAGAAGAAAAACCATATGATCATCTCAATAGATGCAGAGAAAGCTTTTGACAAAATTCAACACCCATTTATGATAAAAACCCTGCAGAAAGTAGGCATAGAGGGAACTTTCCTCAACATAATAAAGGCCATATATGACAAACCCACAGCCAACATCATCCTCAATGGTGAAAAACTGAAAGCATTTCCACTAAGATCAGGAACCAAGACAAGGTTGCCCACTCTCACCACTCTTATTCAACATAGTTTTGGAAGTTTTAGCCACAGAAATCAGAGAAGAAAAGGAAATAAAAGGAATCCAAATCGGAAAAGAAGAAGTAAAGCTGTCACTGTTTGCAGATGACATGATCCTATACATAGAGAACCCTAAAGATGCCACCAGAAAACTACTAGAGCTAATCAATGAATTTGGTAAAGTGGCAGGATACAAAATTAATGCACAGAAATCTCTGGCATTCCTATATACTAATGATGAAAAATCTGAAAGTGAAATTTAGAAAACACTCCCATTTACCATTGCAACAAAAAGAATAAAATATCTAGGAATAAACCTACCTAAGGAGACAAAAGACCTGTATGCAGAAAATTATAAGACACTGATGAAAGAAATTAAAGATGATACAAATAGATGGAGAGATATACCATGTTCTTGGATTGGAAGAATCAACATTGTGAAAATGACTCTACTACCCAAAGCAATCTATAGATTCAATGCAATCCCTATCAAACTACCACTGGCATTTTTCACAGAACTAGAACAAAAAATTTTGCAATTTGTATGGAAACACAAAAGACCCCGAATAGCCAAAGCAATCTTGAGAACGAAAAAAGGAACTGGAGGAATCAGGCTCCCTGACTTCAGACTATACTACAAAGCTACAGTTATCAAGACGGTATGGTACTGGCACAAAAACAGAAAGATAGATCAATGGAACAGGATAGAAAGCCCAGAGATAAACCCATGCACATATGGACACCTTATCTTTGATAAAGGTGGCAGGAATGTACAGTGGAGAAAGGACAGCCTCTTCAATAAGTGGTGCTGGGAAAACTGGACAGGTACATGTAAAAGTATGAGATTAGATCACTCCCTAACACCATACACAAAAATAAGCTCAAAATGGATTAAAGACCTAAATATAAGGCCAGAAACTATCAAACTCTTAGAGGAAAACATAGGCAGAACACTCTATGACATAAATCACAGCAAGATCCTTTCTGACCCACCTCCTAGAGTAATGGAAATAAAAACAAAAATAAACAAATGGGACCTAATGAAACTTCAAAGCTTTTGCACAGCAAAGGAAACCATAAACAAGACCAAAAGACAACCCTCAGAATGGGAGAAAATATTTGCAAATGAAGTAACCGACAAAGGATTAATCTCCAAAATTTACAAGCAGCTCATGCAGCTCAATAACAAAAAAACAAACAACCCAATCCAAAAATGGGCAGAAGACCTAAATAGACATTTCTTCAAAGAAGATATACAGACTGCCAACAAACACATGAAAGAATGCTCAACATCATTAATCATTAGAGAAATGCAAATCAAAACTACAATGAGATATCATCTCACACCGGTCAGAATGGCCATCATCAAAAAATCTAGAAACAATAAATGCTGGAGAGGGTGTGGAGAAAAGGGAACACTCTTGCACTGCTGGTGGGAATGTGAATTGGTTCAGCCACTATGGAGAACAGTATGGAGGTTCCTTAAAAAGCTACAAATAGAACTACCATATGACCCAGCAATCCCACTACTGGGCATATACCCTGAGAAAACGGTAATTCAAAAAGAATCATGTACCAAAATGTTCATTGCAGCTCTATTTACAATAGCCCGGAGATGGAAACAACCTAAGTGCCCATCATCGGATGAATGGATAAAGAAGATGTGGCACATATATACAATGGAATATTACTCAGCCATAAAAAGAAACGAAATTGAGCTATTTGTAATGAGGTGGATAGACCTAGAGTCTGTCATACAGAGTGAAGTAAGTCAGAAAGAAAAAGACAAATACCATATGCTAACACATATATATGGAATTTAAGAAAAAAAATGTCATGAAGAACCTAGGGGTAAGGCAGGAATAAAGACGCAGACCTCCTAGAGAATGGACTTGAGGTTATGGGGAGGGGGAAGGGTGAGCTGTGACAGGGCGAGAGAGAGTCATGGACATATACACACTAACAAACGCAGTAAGGTAGATAGCTAGTTGGAAGCAGCTGCATGGCACAGGGATATTGGCTTGGTGCTTTGTGACAGCCTGGAGGGGTGGGATAGGGAGGGTTGGAGGGAGGGAGATGCAAGAGGGAAGAGATATGGGAACATATGTATATGTATAACTGATTCACTTTGTTATAAAGCAGAAACTAACACACCATTGTAAAGCAATTATACCCCAATAAAGATGTTAAAAAAAAAAAATCTTACAACAGGGCTTCCCTGGTGGCGCAGTGGTTGAGAGTCTGCCTGCCAATGCAGGGGACACAGGTTCGTGCCCTGGTCCGGGAAGATCCCACATGCTATGGAGCAGCTGGGCCCATGAGCCATGGCTGCTGAGCCTGCGTGTTCGGAGCCCACAAACCGCAAAAAAAAAAAAAAAAGAAAGAAAAGAAAGAAAGAATCTTCCAACAAACAAAAGTCCAGGACCGGATGGCTTCACAGGTGAATTCTATCAAACATTTAGAGAAGAGCTAACACCCATCCTTCTCAAACTCTTCCAAAAAATTGCAGAGGAAGGAACACACCCAAACTCATTCTGTGAGGCCACCATCACCCTGATACCAAAACCAGACAAAGATACTACAAAAAAAGAAAATTACAGCCCAATATCACTGGCGAATATAGATGCAAAAATCCTCAACAAAATACTAGCAAACAGAATCCAACAACACATTAAAAGGATCATACACCATGATCAAGTGGGGTTTATCCCAGGAATGCAAGGATTCTTCAATATATGCAAATCAATCAATGTGATACACTATATTAACAAATTGAAGAATAAAAACCATCTGATCATCTCAATAGATGCAGAAAAAGCTTTTGACAAAATTCAACAGCAATTTATGATAAAAACTCTCCAGAAAGTGGTCATAGAGGGAACCTATAAAAGCCATATATGACAAACCCACAGCAAACATCATTCTCAATGGTGAAATCTGAAAGCATTTCCTCTAAGATCAGGAACAAGACAAGGGTGTCCACTCTCATCACTATTATTCAACATAGTTTTGGAAGTCCTAGCCATGGCAATCAGAGAAGAAAAAGAAATAAAAGAATTCAAACTGGAAAAGAAGAAATAAAACTGTCACTGTTTGCAGATGACATGCTACTATACATTTTTAGAGAATCCTAAAAATGCCACCAGAAAACTACTAGAGCTAATCAGTGAATTTGGTAAAGTTGCAGGGTACAAAATTAATGCACAAAAGTCTCTTGCATTCCTATACACTAATGATGAAAAATCTGAAAGAGAAATTAAGAAAACACTCCCATTTACCATTGCAACAAAAAGAATAAAATACCTAGAAATAAACCTACTTAGGGAGACAAAAGACCTGTATACAGAAAACTATAAGACACTGATGAAAGAAATTAAAGATGATACAAACAGATGGAGAGATATACCATGTTCTTAGACTGGAAGAATCAATATCGTGAAAATGACTATACTACCCAAAGCAATCTACAGATTCAATGCAATCCCTATCAAATTACCAATGGAATTTTTTAGAACTAGAACGAAAAGTCTTAAAATTTGTATGGAGACACAAAAGACCCCGAATAGCCAAAGCAGTTTTGAGGGAAAAAAACGGAGAGGGAGGAATCAGACTCCCTGACTTCAGACAATACTACAAAGCTACAGTAATCAAGACAATATGGTACTGGCACAAAAACAGAAACACAGATCAATGGAACAAGATAGAAAGCCCAGAGGTAAACCCACGCACCTATGGTCAACTAATCTATGACAAAGGAGGCGAAGGATATACAATGGAGAAAAGACAGTCTCTTCAATAAGTGGTGCTGGGAAAACTGGACAGGTACATGTAAAAGAATGAAATTAGAACACTCCCTAAAACCATACACAAAAATAAACTCAAAATGGATTCGAGACCTAAATTTAAGACTGGACACTATAAAACTCTTAGAGGAAAACATAGGAAGAACACTCTTTGACATAAATCACAGCAACATCTTTTTTGACCCACCTCCTAGAGAAATGGAAATAAAAACAAAAATAAACAAATGGGACCTAATTAAACTTCAAAGCTTTTGCACAGCAAAGGAAACTATAAACAAGACGAAAAGACAACCCTCAGAATGGGAGAAAATATTTGCAAACAAATCAACAGACAAAGGATTAATCTCCAAAATATATAAACAGCTCATGCAGCTCAATATAAAAGAAACAAACAACCCAATCCAAAAATGGGCAGAAGTCCTAAATAGACATTTCTCCAAAGAAGACATACAGATGGCCAAGAAGCACATGAAAAGATGCTCAACATCCCTAATTATTAGAGAAATGCAAATCAAAACTACAGTGACGTATCACCTCACACCAGTTCGAATGGGCATCATCAGAAAATCTACAAACAAAAAATGCTGGAGAGGGTGTGGAGAAAAAGGAACCCTCTTGCACTGTTGGTGGGAAAGTAAATTGATACAGCCCTATGGAGAACATTATGGAGGTTCCTTAAAGAACTAAAAAGAGAATTACTATATGATCCAGCAATCCCACCACTGGGCATATACCCAGATAAAACCATAATTCAAAAAGACACATGCACCCCAATGTTCATTGCAGCACTATTTACAATAGCCAGGTCATGGAAGCAACCTAAATGCCCATCGACAGACGAATGGATAAAGAAGATGTGGTACATATATACAATGGAATATTACTCAGCCATAAAAAGGAACGAAATTGGGTCATTTGTTGAGACGTGGATGGACCTAGAGACTGTCATACAGAGTGAAGTAAATCAGAAAGAAAAACAAATATCGTATATTAACACATGTATGTGGAACCTAGAAAAATGGTACAGATGAACCTGTTTGCAGGGCAGAAGTTGAGACACAGATGTAGAGAACAAATGTATGGACACCAAGGGGGGAATGCCGCGGGGAGGTGGGGATGGTGGTGTGCTGAATTGGGCGATTGGCATTGACATGTATACACTGATGTGTATAAAACTGATGACTAATAAGAACCTGCTGTATAAAAAAACAAATAAAATAAAATTCAAAAAAAAAAAAGTGACACATTTTTGTTTTCACCCCTCTCATGAGCGCTGTGGACACCTTGTCCTCGTGGGCTCCCACTCGGGGGCAGTGGTTCTCATGTGGTTGGAGGATGGACGGGGCACGAGTGCAGAATTGTCCTGACTCCACCCACAGCTGACTTCCTGCCAACCGGTGAGGCCACCTGTCCCATCTCCTGTCCTCGCCCTTAACACAAACATCCCCGGGCCAGGAAAGGCAGGCAGTCTTGTGTTACAGGCATGCCTGCTATGTGCTGAATCATGTCTTCAAAATTCACATGTTGAGTCCTGACCCCCAGGACCTCAGAATGGGACTGTGTTTGGAGAAGAGGTCTTTAAAGAAGTGATTAAAGTAAAATGAAGTCACTAGGATGGGCTACACTCCAACGTGACTGGTGCCCTTATAGGAAGAGATTAGGACACGGACAGAGGGATGACCATATGAGGGCACAGGGAGAAGACGGCTGTCTACACACCAAGGAGAGAGGTCTCAGCAGGAACCAGCCCTGCTGACACCTTGCTCTGGAACTTCCAGCCTCCAGGAATGTGAGAAATAAATGTCTATTGTTTAAGCAGCCCTGTGTGTTGTGTTTGTTATGGTAGCCAAGTTATGACACCTTGCATTTATGGGGCCTTAAGGAGTTAATGTCCCAGGAAGACGGGACTGCACCAGGGTCCCACTGCACGTGAGCTGCTCTGCACGCATGGGCTCCAGGCAGGCCAGTTTCAGGGGCAGCCGCAAAGTGACTCCTTCCAAACCATGCACTCTCGCATGCCCTGGACAGGGGGGCACATGTCCCTGTTTGGGGACCTCTGGTCTCAGCTGGGTTCTCCCACGCACACGTGGAGTTGTACCTTTGTGGTCGACACAAAGGTTGGGGTTCTCGGGCACACTGTGGGGGAGGCCTGAGCCGCCAGGCCTCCTGCAGGAAGGGCTGCCCCGTGCTCCCCGCCCTTCCTGGGAAGGACCTGCCCGTGATTTTGTAAGCTGAGAATCTGACTCCGTTCTACTTCACACACCAGTTATTTCTGTACAGCTTTAAGATATGCTGAATTTTGCAGGAATAGAACAACAATGTGATTCTAGGAAAGCTTGTTCTCACAGTTACTCAGAACTTTACCAAGAATTCTCTGACATTCTGGAAAATCAAATCTCCTGGTAAAGTGGCTCAGAGTTTCTGAATTGCCAGTAAATGCACGAGGATTGCTGTCACCACAGTAATTCGAATTATATACAGTGATGCCTATTTGTCCTTGTTTTAAAACATCAAATATAAAGTTTGAATCGAGTTGAATGTTATCTGGTGAGGCTCTCTTCTTGGTTGTATGTGGCATCTTCTCCCTGTATCCTCACATGGAGAAGATGTGAGGAAGCTCTCTGAGGTCTCTTTTATAAGGACACTAATCCCATGATAGGGATTCCACCCTCATGACCTAATTACTTCCCAAAGGCACCACCTCCTAATAGCATCACCTTGGGGGTGAGGATTTCAACATATGAATTTTGGAGGGACACGAACATTCAGCCAAGAACAACCACAAACTATATGATTCCATTTATATGAAATGTCCAAACAGGCAAATCCACAGAGACAGGAAGTGGGTTAGTGGTGCCAAGGGCTAGGGGAGGGGGGGGGGTCTCCTTTCGGGGTGATCAAAAGAAAACAAATATGGATCACCTAAGGGCACAGATACTTACATAATCTGTTATCAAAAGGAGCACTTCTAACAGAGAGAGATCAAATTCCAGTCTTGTATTACCTTAACAAAATCCATTTACTTAGTTAACTTCAATCTAAATTTAGTTAATCCTGACCACGTATAAAACTTTCTCAGTAAAATGTAATTCCATTTCTCATACCTTCTTCACTGAAAACACACATTCTACAATACTGAAATGTCTTATTTTTAGTAACTTTAATTATATATTTAAATTAGAATCCCCGACTCTTAAAAACCTTAATTTCTAGTAACAAATAAGAGGCAAGTAATAGTTTCCAAAATCTGGAGAAACTATTTTAGATGATTTTCAGAACATAATTATTTTTACAGTTTACCTAAAAGCTCTTATCTCATTTACATTTACTTTAAAGTTTCATTATATCAAGTTGTTTTTCTTGCTGACAAATTTGCAACAGATATGACAGATTTTATCTAATTTTTACTGAACCTAGGTGCAGTGAAAGTACTATACTTAATGCTGATGGCTCTAAAGACATGTCTATATTAATTAGATCAACAAACTTAAACATTAATACCAGGTATTAATTTAATACTAAATATTTCCCAGTTCACGTGAACCTGAAACTCAATTTCTCTTATATTTAGAATTGTGTGGTTTGTAAGCACTTACTTTTCTTTAAGCCAATTAAATAGAGCTCATTTACAGATTAACCTCAGCAATGTTATCCAAAGACAAAAACACATCAAACACACTAACAGAGAGATATCATAGTTCTTATTTCAAATTTTCAGCCCCAAGTCAGGTACAGCAGTATAAAACCCATCAGTTTACAAAAGAGGTTGGATTATTGGCTTTCTGGAAGATGGAGCAAATCAAGCTTACTTGTCTAGATGGCTAAACCCTTTCTACTAATATTTATGGAAAACAAGTCAAGTTCTAAATTACTGTACCCTCTGTGGAGAAAAGGGAACCCTCTTGCACTGTTGGTGGGAATGTAAATGGATACAGCCACTATGGAGAACAGTATGGAGGTTCCTTAAAAAACTAAAAATAGAATTACCATATGATCCAGCAATCCCACTACTGGGCATATACCCAGAGAAAACCATAATTCAAAAAGACACATGCACCCCAATGTTCATTGCAGCACTATTTACAATAGCCAGGTCATGGAAGCAACCTAAATGCCCATCGACAGACGAATGGATAAAGAAGATGTGGTACATATATACAATGGAATATTACTCAGCCATAAAAAGGGACGAAATTGGGTCATTTGTTGAGACGTGGATGGATCTAGAGACTGTCATACAGAGTGAAGTAAGTCAGAAAGAGAAAAACAAATATCATATATTAACGCATATATGTGGAACCTAGAAAAATGGTACAGATGAACCAGTTTGCAGGGCAGAAATTGAGATACAGATGTAGAGAACAAACGTATGGACACCAAGGGGGGAAAGCGGCAGGGAGGTGGGGATGGTGGTGTGATGAATCGGGCGATTGGGATTGACATGTATACACCGATGTGTAAAAAATGGATAACTGGGCTTCCCTGGTGGCGCAGTGGTTGGGAGTCCGCCTGCCGAGGCAGGGGACATGGGTTTGTGCCCCGGTCCGGGAAGATCCCGCGTGCCGCGGAGCGGCTGGGCCCGTGAGCCATGGCCGCTGAGCCTGCACATCCGGAGCCTGTGCTCCGCAACGGGAGAGGCCACAACAGTGAGAGGTCCACGTGCCAAAAAAAAAAAAAAAAAAGGATAACTAATAAGAACCTACTGTATAAAAGTAAATAAATTAAATTAAATTTTAAAAAATAACTACCTTCTTTTTTAAAATTTGTATTTTAAAAAGATGGCAGAGGTAAGGGTTTCTGAGAAGATCAGATAGGACATTTGTATCTCAAAGATACAAGCAAGTTTTTCCTCAGATGACTGTTTCCCCTTTGTTTAATATTTACAAGCCTCTTAAGATCACCTGTATCTATTAGAAAAGCAATCAACTCGTTCCCCACTGTCAATGTTACCCTGGCTCCTGTGGGGAAATCAGAATCGGACGCCTCAAGTGCACGGAAGTCCCCTGGCCTCTTACAGGATATCGGGGCAAGGGAAATTGCCCTGCTCAGAAGTGGCTCCCGGTCCAAACTGGGTGCCCTGTCAGGTCTTACGTGGTGATACTAAACCAGGTCCCTGTGCCCCAGAGGTTACCATAGAAACTTCTATTTGATCCCCATGGGTAGGGGAAACAGAAGGCGGGGAATATGTTGGCAGCGTGTGGAACAACTGCCAGTGCAGCCTGCTTGGCCACTGGGGGAGCTGGATAGGCTGGAGGGGGGGGGTGAAGTTTTGAAATGACATGTCCCCATTCTCATTTTCTCCCTCTTCCCTTGTAGAACAGGTTTTCCTCCATGTTTCCTTTCAGATTGCTGCACCATAAGGGGGCAGCCCTCTGACTCCTTTCCCCCTCATGCAACAGCATAAATACTCCTACATATGGGAAACTTATCTCTTTTCCCTGCTCTTCTGCAGAACATTTCTAACTGGAAGATTGTATAATAGTTGAGTGAGCCATTCAGGGGCCATCGTTCTTCTGATCCTAACATATATTGGGTCCACACCCTATTACAATAGTATATCACGTCTTTCTTAGTCATAGGCTCACGGCTACGTTTTGCCCATTTATAATATATTCCCCAAAAGGCTCTCCTTCAGGATAGATGGAGTATTTTCCACTTTCAAAAGTTTGATAACATCAAGACACAAAAGGCGCAAATTCCAACACAAAAGGCACAAACAAACTCTAGCACTGATGCACAAAAAACCAAGACAAAACCAAAGAACCAGTTCCTAGATCAGGTAGACTTACCCTACAGAACCAATGAACTCGTTCCCAGCGAACCGGTTCCCAGAATCAGGTAGAGTCTAACAACGATTCTCCCCTGCAGCAGGGTACCCAACCAGACTGGCTCGTCCCGTAAAGGAAAAGTCCAGATCGAGGGGGGAATATGTTCCCGGCGTGCACGCCGGAGTGACTTACCCTCCAGAATCAAATCGAGTCCGTCAACTCGTAGCCCCAAATGGGAGTTGGTCGGTTCCTGGCCTCAACCGCCAAGCGCTGGGGTAGCTGGCGCCGCTTCAGGGAACTCTGAAGGGAAGGTCCTCAGGACAAACTGTCCTGGCAGCGGCTAGGGGCCTTGCCCCAATATTCCCTGACGGGGGCCGGCTAGCCAAGAGCAGCAGGCCTCCTGCTGGCTAAGCCGAGTGCGTTACTGAGTCCAAGGTCGCTCTGCTCGCCACACAACAGGCCAATGAATCGGAGACGAGGTGTTGAGGCAGGGAGTAAGACTGTTCGAGAAGATGGCGGACTACTGTCTCTGAAAAACCAACTTCTCGGGGTTTGGATGCCGGTTTCTTTTATAGAACAGAGAGAGGGAGGAGATGAGGAAGTAAAGTAAAAAGGCCATAAGATTTGCAAATGTCCCCAGGAATGGCCAGCCTCGGGAGGGGATGTGTTAATGTCTTCTTTCTTGCAGCCAGCCACAGGCGGTCAGGGTCAGGAAGCACAAAGGCACTTTGGTTTAACATTCAGGCAGAGGGGCAGGGTTCCCTGAGGCAGAACATTCTGTATTATTATAATAACAAAAGCAATGAAAAGCAAAGGTTAAAGTCAAAGAAACAGATCAGACTTGGAGTCTGATTTAGCTCTTCCCTGTTACAGGGGTGGGGAGCTTTGTCAGGGCCTGATGGAGGAACCAGGCACAAGATTGGGCTTGGGCCAGGGCTGTGGGTGTAGAGGAGAATTAGCCTGGGGACTGGCCACAGACTCTGGAGGATGAGTCACTGGGGCACAAAGAGAGTGGGAACCAGGGAGGCGCCAGTGTTGCCAAACCAAACTTGGTTCCACGCACCCATGCGTGGTAAACCTGAAGGGTTTCAGCAAAGCAATTTTAAAGGCCAGGTGAGGGAAGGGGGTCGCAGGGTAACTGATCATCTGGTGCACAATTCTCTGGCTGATGGTGAGGTAACAAGGCGGTTAACATTATAAAGTCTTAGGCACCAGTAGCTCTGGGGCTACGTGTTCATGATCATCCATTTGGTGGTGGTTTTAGTATCAGTGAAACTCTGGAAGTGTGCATCAGATACTATTATCTAGGTACTTCATAGAGGAGTTACAACAAAGGATATGAAGGAGGGGTCTGTTCCAGGAAGGCCCCATAGGGTCCTGCCTGGTTACAGCAGGTGTCTGGGCTCAGCAGCCAGGGGAGGTGGGCTGCCTCGTGGGTTGGGGAGCTGCAGGATCACAGTCCTCTGAGGGGCCTGTTAGCCCCCAAGGTGAGATGGGGATGCAATGGCTGGACAGCGGCATCTGGCCTGGAAGAGGGGTCCAGGCTAGAAACGTCCCTGGAATCATCGCAGGGAGAAAGAGGAAAGGCCAGGTGGAAGCAGGTGGGTCACAGCAGACTATGTGCAGGTGAATGCGGTCCTGATAGAAGCAACTCAGAGCCAGAAAGGAGTGGCCATCAGGGGTTCAGCTTCATTCTCTTGTTCCTTTGTAAAACTGCTATGACAGTTTGAAACACCACCAGGAGACGTCTGGGCCCAGTGCTGCCATGGCTTCATCAAAGGGGCCCGGGTGGAAAACAGAACCACTGCAGGCCCTGCTCGTGTCCACACTGGGAATGAATCCCATCAGGGCACCAGGGCTCACAGACTTCAGTGAACCTCTGCCCTCAGGACTGGTCTTCCTCCTTGCTCTCACCTGTGGTCAGAGGCCCAGAAACCCACATCCTGGCTCCGCCCCACCCCCAGGACTGAGTAGTATTCCATTGCATATCTGTACAACATCTTCATTTTTCTGTCAGTGGACAATTTGGTTTCTCTGTCTTGGCTTGTAAATAGTGCTGCCTTGAAAACAGAGGTACACTTGTCCTTTCCAATTATGATTTTCTATGGATCTAAGCCCAGGAGTGGGACTGCCGGATCCAATGGGAACTCTATGTTTTGGTTTTTAAGGAACCTCCATACTGTTCTCTACAGTGACTGCACCAACGTGGATCCCCACCAACAGTGTAGAAGGGTTCCCTTTTCCATATGCCCGGTCCACCATTTATTCTTCGTAGATTTTTGTTGGCGATGGCCCTTCTGACCAGTGTGAGGTGATACCTCATTGTAGTTTTGATTTTCATTTCTTTAATAATCAGTGATGTTGGATGTCTTTCCATGTGCTTGTTTTTTATACAGTGTGAATAAAATTTTCCTCTTGCAGTTGGCTTTTTGTAAGTCGGTCCTGTTTTGAATTCTTTTCCGATGATTTACCCCAGGGCATTTCTTGAGGGCAGGTGACATTTGGAGCCCTGCAAGGCCTTGTGAAGATTAAGTGCCCATCAGCACCGGTTTTAAAGTTGTTGTTATGGGAAATGGCCACAAGGCAGCAGCATTTATCATGCCCAACTCTGGTTACTCGGGCAACCAGAGACTGAGGGAAAGTCCGCTTCCAAGATTGTCAATTAGGGTGGAACGTGCCTGAAGAAACACCCGAGGCTTGTGTCTCATTGTTTCTTCCCCCTTACCTTTTATCCCCGGGACAAATCCCAACTCCTGAAACACCACTCTGCTGAGGGTGCTGTCATCCATAGGTGGGGCGACCCTAAGGAAGGAGGCTGGAGGTGGGAACCCCACCACCAGGAGACGTGGAGCCCAGGAAACCTTTCAAGGCTCTTCCAGCCCCGAGGCTCCATCATCCTTTGGGTGCACTAGGCTTGCTTTCGCTGTAGGAGGGCCCACCTGGATCTGGAGACTGTGGGCTCACGCAGAGGGGAACAGGAACTCCAGGGGCTCAGTGGCTCACTGGCATCCTCACTGGCTCACTGGCACGTCTTCCCCAGCTCCCTCAGCCCCACGACAGTCCAGCTTTGGAACACAAGCCTGCCCAGGCTCCAGGGATGTGACATCAGCCCAGATCACCAAGGACTGACGGGAATAGGGTCAGCATTTCTTTCTTTTCTTTCTTTTTTTTAATGTTTATTTTGAATTGGAGTATATAGGTGATTTACAATGTTGTGGGGGTTTTTTAAAGTGTACGGCCACTTGATTCACTTATACATAGACATATATGTGTTTCTTTTTGGGTTCTTTTCCCGTATTGCTTATTACAGAGTGTTGGGTAGGGTTCCCTGTGCTATACAGTGGGTCCTCGTTGATTATTTATAAATAGTAATGTGCATATGTTAATCTCAACCTGCTAATTTCTCCCCACCCCGCACCTTTCCCTTTTTTGGTAACCATAAGTTTTCTTTCTAAGTCTGTGAGGTTGTCTCTGTTTGGTGAAGAAGTTCACTTGTATTCATTTTTACGTTCCCCTAGAAATGATATCATATGATACTTGTCTTTCCCTGTCTCACTTACTTCATTTAGTATGATCATCTCTACTTCCTTCCCTGTGGCTGGAAATGGCATTATTTCATGCTTTTTTATGGCTGAGTAATATTCCATTCTGTTTATGTACCACATCTTCTTTATCCATTCATTTGTCCTTCTACCCTTAGGTTGCTTTCTTGTCTTGGCTATTGTACCTAGTGCTGCCATGATCGTGGTGGTGCAGGTGTCTTAAAATTTTGGTTTTCTCCGAATCTATGCTCAGCTGTGGTTTTGATGGGTCACGTGGTACTTCTACGTCTAGTTTCTTAAAGAACCTCCATACTGTTCTCCATAGCGGCTGTACCAGTTTACATTCCCACCAACAGTGAAGGAGGGTTCCCTCCTCTCCACACCCTCTCCAGCATCTATTGTAGATTTTTTGATGATGGCCATTCTGACCAGTGAGAAGCGATACTTCATTGTTGCTTTGATCTCTATTTCTCTAATAATTAGTGATGCTTAGCATCTTTTCATGTGCTTTCTGGCCATCTGTATGCCTTCTTTGGAGAAATGTCCATTTAGATCCTTGGCCCATGTTTTTATTCAGTTGTTTGTTTTTTTGATATTGAGCTGCTTGAGCTGTTTGTTCTTTTCAGAGATGAATTCCTTGGGGGTATCTTCCTTTGCAAATAATTTTTCCCATTCTGAGGGTTGTCTTTTTTGTTTATGATTTCCTTTGCAGTGCAACCACTTTGAAGTTTAATTAGGTCCCATTTGTTTATTTTTGTTTTATTTTTCATTATTCTAGGAGGTGTATCATAAAAGAATTTGCTGCGATTTCTGTCAAAGAGTGTTCTGCCTATATTTTCCTCAAGAGTTTTATAGTATCCGTCCTTACTTTTAGATCTTTAATCTATTTGGAGTTTATTTTTGTGGGGGCGGGGGTGGGTTAGGGAGTATTCTAATTTCATTCTCTTTTTAATTGTTTAAGGAGCCTCCACACTGTCTGCCACAGTGGCTTTTACCAATTTATATTCCCAGCATCAGTGTAGAAGGGTTCCCTTTTCTCCACACCCCCTCTAGCATTTCTTGTTTGTAGACTTTTTGACAATGGCCATTCTGAGCGGTGTGAGGTGATAACCTCCTTGCAGTTTTGATTTCCACTTCTCTAATCTTTAGCGATGTTGAAAACTTTTCATGTGATTTTTTTTTTTTAAGAGTGTGAGTAAAAGTTACCTCTTTCAATTGGCTTCTTGAACATCTGCCCTGTTTTGAATTCTTTTTTGATGACCTACCCCAGGACGTTTCTTGAGGGCAGGTGCTTTTTTAACTTACAGCCCCGCAGGCCTTGTGAATATTAAGCGCCCATCAGCACAGGTTTTAAAGTTGGTGTTACAGGATAACGGCCACAAAGCAGAAGCATTACTTCAGGCCCAACATTTTTTTTTCTTTTGTAATTTCATTTTTATTTTATATTGGAGTAGAGTTGATTTCTGATGTTGTGTTCATCTTAGGTGTCCAGAACCTTGCTTCAGTTATACATAGACATATATGTATTTTTTTCAGGTTCTTTTCCCATATAGGATATTACAGTGTTTTCAGTAGAGTTCCTTATGCTATTCTATAGGTCCTTTTTGATTATCTGTTTGATATATGTTAGTGTGCATCTGTTAATCCCAACCTCCTAATTTATCCCTCTCCCTACCTTTCCTTTTTGATCATCAGAAGTTAGTTTTCTAAGTCTGTATCTGTTCTGTAAAGTAGTTCATTTGTAGGAATTTATAGATTCCACCTGTAAGTGACATCTTAGGATATTTGTCTTTCTCTTTCTGACTTACTAAACCTACTATGATTATCTCTAGGTCCACAGGTGACTGCAAAAGGCATTATTTCATTTTTTTCATGGCTGAGTCATATTCCATGTATACATGTCTCATTTCTTTATCCATTCATCTGTCGACGGACATGTTGTCTGCTTCCATGCCTTGGCTATTGTAAATAGTGAAGTGCACACTTGGGTGCACGTGCCTTTTCGAATTCCGCTTTTCAACGCATATACTCTTAAACCTGGGACTGCCTGATCATACGGTAGCTCTCTTTTCACCTTTTAAAGGCATGTCCATAGTGTTCTCTATAGTGGCTGTTACCAATTACATGCCACTAGCACCATAGGAGGGTCCCCTTTTCTTAACCCCTACTTTAGCACTTATTGTCTATAGTCTTTTTGATAATGGCCATTTTCACTGGTGCATGGCAGTGTCTCTTGGTAGTTTTGATTGGCGAGTCTCTAGTAATTAGCCATGATGAGCATCATTTCATGTGTTTTTTTTAAAATGGTGTGAGTTGTACATAGTTGTTGATATTTTCTTCTTGATAGTTTGCCCTGTTTTTAATTATTTTCAATTACTTGCCACTGGAAATTTTTTGAGGGCAGGTATAATTTAGAGCCCAGCAGTCCTTGTGAATATTAAGCGCCCATAAGCAATAGTTTTCAGATTGCTGTGGCCGGAAATGTCAACAAGATGGCAGGATTTCTTTGTTCCGAACTCTGGTTAGTCCGTCTCCTGGAGCCTTAGTAGAAATCCTGCTTTGGGGCTGTAATTTGAGTGGAAATTTCCAGAACAAACACCCAATAGCTCGGGTCGCATCTGGTCTTCTTTTTATTAATTTCTATTTTTCATTGGAGTAACACTGATATGCAATGTTGTCTCTGTTGTAGGTGTACACAAACTTTCTCATTTACACACACACACATATCATCTCTGGATTCTTTCCATATAGATTATTACAGAGTGTTAACAGACATCCCTTGGTATATATAGGTCCTTGTTGATTATCTATTTTATATGAAAGAGTTTGTGTTTCTTAATGCAATCTTCAGAATGTATCAATTGCCCCCTTCTTTAAACTTAGGTGACATTTATTTTTTTTAAGTCTCTGAGACTCTTTATGATTTCTCAATTATTTTATTCATGTGCATTTTAAGATTCCTCCTATAAGTGACACCTTCTGATATCTGTCTTTCTTGTTCCGACTTACTTCACTAGTTTAATTATCTCTAGGTTTCTCTATGTTCCTGCAAACGGCATTATTTCATTCTTTTTCATGGCTGAGCCATACTCCATGTGTACAGGCACCACTTCTTCTCTATCCATCCATCTGTCCATGGACATTTTGTGTGGCTCCACGTCTTGGCTCTTGTAAATGGTACTACAGTGCACGCTTGGGTGCATGTGTCTTTTCGAATTCCGGCATTCTCTGCATATAGTCTTAGGGGTAGTACTGCCGGATCATACGGTAGCTCTCTTTTACCTCTTAAAGGCACTTCCGTAATGTTCTCTAGAGTGGCTGCTACCATTTACATCCATAAAAGGGTTCCCTTTACTCCATGCCCTCTCCACCATATATTCATTGCAGATTTTTGATGATGGCGTTGCACTCTTGCCAGTGGAAACCCTCGTTGCAGTTCTGATGAGCACATGTCTGCTAACTGCTATTTTGAGAATGTTCTTATGGGCCATTTTTATTCATAATCAGTGTGAGTAGAATTTACCTGTTGAAATTGCCTTCTTGAAAGTGTGCCCTGTTTTCAAATATTTTTGAACACTTAGGCCTGGACATTTTTAGAGGGCAAGTATCATTTAGAGCCCAGCAGTCCTTGTGAATACTAAGTGCCCAGAAGCAATCGTCTGGAGGTTGCTTTTGAGGGAAATGCTCATAAGGCGCAGTATTTCCTCGGGCCCAACTCTGGTTAACTCGGCAACCAGAGCCTTAGGGGAAATCCTTTTGGGGGTTGTAAATTTGAGTGGAATGTGCCAGGACAAACAGGCAAATCTTGTGTCTCATTACCAATTCTTTAATTAGATTTTTAGTTTTTTATGGCAGTAACATTGATATACAATGTTGTGTATGCTGTAGGTATAGAGGATCATTTTCAGTTATACATATACAGATATCTATGCATGTTCGGCTTTTTTTCCCATATAGGTTATTAGAGAGTGTCGATAGACTTGCCAGGTATAAATAGGTCCTTGTTGATTATCTATTTTATATGAAAACAGTTTGTATTGGTTAAGCACTAAATCCTCCTAATTTATCCCTTGACCCCTTAAGTACCCTTTGGTAAACACAGGATTACTTTCTAAGTCCCTGAGTCTGTTTATGTGTTCTCAATTATTTCAATGGTGGGTATTTTTAGATTCCACCTGTAAATGATATCATATATGTGTCTTTCTGATTCTGACTTACTTTACCTGGTATGATTATCTCTAGTTTTCTGTATGTTCCTGCCAATGGCATTATTTCATTCTTTTACGTGGCAGAGCCAGACACCATTGTGTACATGTATCACTTTCTTTTAATCCGTTCATCTGTCCATGGACATTTTGTATGTCTGCACATCTTTTGTATCAGTGCATGCATGGGTCCATGTGTCTCTTCGAATTCTGGTATTTTCTACATATAGTCTTAGGCACTACCTAGGTAGCACTGCTGTATCACGTGGTGGCTCTATTTTTAACTTTTAAAGGCACTTCCGTAATGTTCTCTATTGAGGCTGTTACCATTTACATCCCACCAGGACCATAAAGTATCTCCTTTCCTCCTTGCTCTCTCCACCATTTATTTATTCATTGTCGATTTTTGATGATGGCCTTCCCAATCGGTGCAAAGTTATGTCTCGTTGTAGTTCTGACTTGCATGTCTCTGCTAATTTCTATGTTGAGCATGTTCTCATGGGCTGTTTTTATTCATAATCAGTGTGAGTACAATTTACCTGTTGAAACTGCCTTCTTGAAAGTGTGCCCTGTGTTCAATTATTTTTGAACACTTAGGCCTGGACATTCTTTGAGGCCAAGTATCATTTAGAGCCCAGCAGTTCTTGTGAATATTAAGTGCCCATAATCAATCGTCTGGAGTTTGATTATCCAGATTTCCTCCGGCCCAACATCTTGCCCAGCAAACAGAGCCTTAGGGCAAATCCTGTTTGTGGCTTGTAAACTGAAGGGGAGTGAGCCAGAACAAACACCCACATCTCGTGTCAATTTTTAAATTAGATTAATTTTAGATTAATTAAATTAATTTTAGATTAATTTTTAGTTTTTATTGGAGTAACAGTGATATACAATGTTGTGTATGTTGTAGGTATAGGGAATCTTTTTTTGTTATACATATAGAGATATATATGCATGTTTGGCTTCTTTTCTCATATATATTATTAGAGAGTTGATAGCCCTACCTTGGTATACGTACATCCTTGTTGAATATCTGTTTTATATGAAATAGTTTGTATTTGTTAATCCCATCCTCCTAATTTTTCCCTTGTCCCTTTCTGTCCCCTTTGGTATCCATGTTTTTTTTTTAAGTCCTTGAGTCTGTTTATGTTTTCTCAATTATTTCAATGGTGTGTATTTTAAGATTCCACCTATTAGTGATATCATATAATATTTGTCTTTCTGATTCTGACTTACTTTACTTACTATGATTATCTCTAGTTTTCTCTATGTTCCTGCAATTATTTCATTCCTGCATTATTTCATTCTTTTACATGGCAGAGTCATATACCATTGTGTACATGTATCACTTTAAAAAAATTTGTTCATCTGGCCATGGACATTTTGTTTGTCTCCATGTCTTTGTAATCAAATTTACTCTGATAAAAATACAAATTTAATTTAAAAAATTCAAATGAGAACTAATGAGATATAAGCTTTTGGGGGTTTGTCCTGGCTGATTCCACTCTAATTTACAACCTAGGAACAGGACTTCCAGGAAGGGTCTGTTGCCATAGTAACCAGAGCTGGGAATGGAGAAATTGTGCAGACTTGTGGCCGTTTAGCAGCTTTCAATCCAGTGCTAATGGTCACTTAATATTCACAAGGACTGTAGGGCTGTAAATGACACCTGCCCTCAAAAAACATCCTGGGGTCTGGAATTGACAAAAAATTTCAAAACAGGGCAAACTTTCAAGCACATAATTTCAAGAGGTAAATTTTTCTCGCTGTAATTTTTAAAGAAAAAAAAGGACATGGAAAAATGGTCAATATAACGAATAATTAGAGTCATGCAAATCCAAACAACAAAGAGGTATCACCTCACAGCAGGCAGAATGGCAATCAGCAAAAAGGCTACAAACAATAAATGTTGAAGGGGTTGTGTAGAAATGCGTGCCCTCCTATGCTGCTGGGGATATGTAAACTGGTAATAGCAACTAATGAGAAAAGAACGGAGCTGCCTTTAAGAGGTAAAAATTGAGCTACCATATGATCCAGCAGACCTATTACTGGGCCTATAACCCGAGAAGACCAGAATGGATAAGGCAGAGGCACCCAAAAGAGCACTGCAGCCATATGTACAATAGCCAAGACTTGGAAGCAAGCAAAATGTCCATCGACACATGAATGGACAAAGAATAAGTGGTACAGGTACACAGTGGAATATTAGCTACAAAAAAGAATGAAACATAGCCTTTTGCAGCACCATAGATGAACCGAGAGATAATCATAGGACGTGAAGTAAGTCAGAAAGAGAAAGACAAACATAATAGAATATCATTTGTAGGTGTTATCGAAAAATTGATACCAATGAACATATTTCCATAGAGAAAGACACTCACAGGCTTAGAAGACAAACTTATGGTTAACCAAAAAGAAAGGTGGGAGGAATGGATAAATTAGGATACTGGACTTAACATACATATACTAATACATGTAAAATATATAATCACCAAAGACCACCTTGTACCAAGGAATGTCTACTCAACACTCTGTAATAACCTGCATAGGAACAGGATCTGAAGATGAATAGGTATATGTATATGTATAAATAAACCAAATTCTGCACACCTAAAACAAACACAGCATTGTAATCAAATTTACTCCGATAGAAAATAAAAATTAAATTAAAAAAAAGAAACAACAAGTCATGAGACATAAGATTGGGGTTTTGTCCTGCCACATTCCACTTCAATTTATAACCTACGAACATGAATTCCAGGAAGGCTCTCTTGCCATGGTGACCAGAGTGGGGAATGGAAAAATCCTGTCACCTTGTGGCGGTTTCCCGCAACAGCAGTTTTAAACCCAGTGCCAACAGTCAGTTAATATTCACAAAGACTGCAGGGCTTTAGAAGACACCAGCACTCAAAAATGTCCTGGCGTCGGGAATTTACAAAAACTTTCAAATCAGGGCAAACTTTCAAGAAGATAATTTCAAGAGGTAAATTTTTCTCACTGTAATTTTTAAACAAACAAACAAAAAATGACAGAAAAATGCTCAACATCATGTATCATTAGAGACATGGAAATCTAAACTAGAAAAAAAATATCACCTCACATCAGTCAGAATGGCCATCAGCAAAAAGTCTAAAAACATTAAATACTGAAGTGGTTTTGGAGAAAAGCACAACCTCTATGCTGTTTGTGGATGTATTCTGGTAACGGCCACCAAAGAGAACAGAATGGAGGTGCCGTTAAAGGTAAAAATTGCGCTACCATATGATCTGGCCGACCCACTACTGGGCCTGTAACTGGAGAAGACCAGAATCGAATAGGCAGAGACACCCCAATGGGCACTGAAGCAATATTTACAATAGCCAAGACATGGAAGCAAACAAAATGTCCATTGACACATGAATGTACAAAGAAGCGGTACATGTACACAGTGGAATACTAGCCCCTAAAAAGGATGAAATGATGTCCTTTTCAGCACATAGATGAGCCTAGAGATAATCATACTATGTGAAATCAGTCATAAAGAGAAAGACAAATATCTTATGACATCATTTATAGGTGTTATCTAAAAATTGATACCAATGAATACATTTCCACAGATATTTACTCTGTTAAATAAAAATTAAATTTAAAAAAAAGCAAGCAAGAAGTAATGAGACATAAGCTTTTGGGGGTTTGTCCTGGCACTTTACACTCCAATTTACAACCTCGGAACACAACTTCCAGGAAAGTTCTTTTTCCCTAATAGCTAGAGTTGGGAATGTAGTAATCCTGCCGCTTTGTGGTCATTTCCCGCAACAGCAGCTTTAAACCTAGTGCTAACAGTCACTTCATATTTCCAAGGACTGCTGGGTAATAAATGATACCTGCCCTCAAAAAGTGTCCTTAAGTCAGTAATGGAAAAAAAATTCAAAACAGGTCAAATTTTCAAGAAGAAAATTTTAAGATGTAAATTTTACTCACACTTAAAAAAAAAAGGACATGGCAAAATGCTCAATATCACGAATTATTAGAGACATGCAAATCCTAACTACAAAAAGGAGGGGAGAAGGAATGATACACATGCCCTGGGGTGTTTGTCCAGGCACATTCCACTCTAATTTCCAACCAGGAGAAGGACTTTCCCTAAGGCTCAGTTTGTCCCAATTACCAGAGTGGGGCATGAAGAAATCCGGCAGGTTTGTAGCTGATTCCCGAAACAACAACATGAAAACTGGTGCTTGGGGGTCCTGCATATTCACAAGGCCCTCAAGGCTGTAAATTACACCTGTGTCTTGGGGTTAGTTTTGGAAAACAAATTCAAAACGAGGCAGAATTTCAGGAACCAGATATCAAGATGTAAATTTCCCTCACAGTGATTTTATATTTTTTTTAAAAAAGCACACCAGAAGCTACTCAACATCAGAAATTATATGCTAGTGCAAAAAAAGACTACAACGAGGTATCACCTCTCACCAGTCAGAATGACCATCACCACAAAGTCTCTGGAGAGAGCGTGAAGAAAAGGGAACCATGTTACACTGCTGCTGGGAATGAAATATGCTAATATGTGCTAAAAGGCACTCTGGAGAACAGTATGAAGGGTCCTTAAAAACAGAAAAATAGAGCTACCTTAGGATCCATCAAAACCACTCCTGGGTGTAAATCTGGGGAAAACCAGAAATCGACAAGACACACGGCCCACAATGCTCACTGTAGCCCTGCTTACAAGAGCCTAGACTTGGAAGCAATGAAAGTGTCCATCAAAGGACGAATGGATAAAAAACATGTTGTACATATATACAATGGAATATTACTCAACTATGAAATGAATGAAATAAGGTCATTTGCAGCAACTCGGATGGACCTTGATACACATACTAAGTGACATAAATCAAACAGAGAAAGGTAAATTTCATATGATATCCCTTATAGGTGGAATCTAAAAATTGATACAAATGAACTAACTTACAAAACAGAAACAGAGGCACAGACTTAGAAAACAAACTTTTGGCTGCCAAGGAGAAAGGTGGGGGGAGGGAGGCATAAATTAGGAGGTTTTAATTAGCATACATACCCTTATAGAGAGAAAACAGATAATCAATAAGGACCTACTGTATAGCACAGGGAACTCGACTCAACACATTATAATTTCGTCAATGGAAAAGGAATCGGAAAAAGAATATACAGATGTCTCCGTGTAAGTGACTCCAGCTGCTGTGCAACAAAAAGCACAACATTGTAAATCAGCCGTATCCATTATATGATTAACATTAAATTAGCAAAACAAACAAACAACAACAAAAAGAGAAATGGTTACTAAATTGGTTCAGGCCCAGTGACCCAACACAGCCTCACATCCCTGGAGCAAGCGCTGGCTTGGCTCTCAAGGCTGAGTTGCCAAGGGGCTTAGGGAGCTGGTGAGGATGTGCCAGCCAATGCAGCCCCACGGGAGTTGTACTGCCTGATCCCCACTCCATGCGTCCAAAATCTCCAGGTGCAGCGGAGCCAACCTACAGCTAAACATGCCTGGGACACCCAAAGGATGGTGCACCCTCTGGGCAGGAAGAGATATGAAAAGTCACCTAATCTCCACATCTCCTGGTGGTGGGGTTCCCACCTCCAGCCTCTTTCCTTAGAGTCTCCCCACCTGGGGAAGACAGCACCTTCCAACAGCCAGTTTTGCACAGATTGGTATTTGTCCGGGGATGAAGGGTAAGGGGGGGAAGGAATGAGACACAAGCCCTGGGGTTTTTGGACAGGCACAGGCCACTCTAATGTCCAGTCAGGAAGAGGACTTTCCCGAAGGCTCAGGTTGCCCCAGTAACCCGAGTGGGGCTTGAAGAAATCCTGTCCCCTTATGGCCATTTCCTGAAACAACAACTTGAAAACCGGTGCTCAGGGACATTGCCGCTCACAAGGCCTGCAGGGTTGTAAAGAACACCTGCCCTCGAAAAATGTCTTTGGGTAAGTAATCAAAAAGGACTTGAAAACAAGGCAGAATTGCAGGAACCGGATTTCAAGAGGTAGATTGGACTCGACATTAAAGTCGAGTCATTGGACATCGCCAATGACTGGGTTGGCCCTAATGGGCATTGGAGTTTTTCCATAAGGTATGGAAAAACCCCAACGCCCATTATGGCCAACCAAATATTCGCGAAATGCAAATCAACACTACAAACAGGTATCATCTCGCACCACTCAGAATGACCATCATCACAAAGTCTAAAAACAGAAATGCAGAGAGGGCGTGGAGAAAAGGGAACCCTGCTACGCTGATGGTGGGAATGTAAAATGCTACCAGCCACTCTGGAGAACGGTATGCAGTTTCCTTAAAAATCTAAAAAACAGAGCTACAGAGGATATGGCAATCACAACATTGTAAATCTGGTATACTCCATTATAAAAATAAAGTAGCCTAACATGTGAAGTATTTAGGTATGAAAGTCTTCATTATTTTTTATTTTTTTAATTTTAATTTTTTCTAATTTTTTTTTTATTTGCTTGACAGGGTCTATTTCCATATCGAAAAACAAGACTGTCCTTTTCCAAAAAGCAGCCTTTAATTGTATCTGTCAAGCATAGTGTTTGCTCTACAATTGGTTATTTTAGGTTTTCCATTTTAAATTCGTCCACCATTTCCATTGTTTAAAATTTTGTCTTTCATTCCTAGGTTCAATGTATGTTTTTTGTAATTAATACTTGTAATTGAAAACTTCAAGTTTTTACTGAAAAAATAAAGCACAGCTGCCATAAGTGAAAAAAGACAAAAGAAATGAAGTTATAGTAAGTGATAGATGGAAGAATGTATTTTCCCCATAGATAAGACAAAGAGTTAAAATCAATTACATACAAAGTTACCACAAATTAAGAAAAAAGAATAGAAAACCTGACAAAGGGCATAACAAAAACTCACATCTAAGGAATTGCAATTGTCAGTGAATTTCAAATTTATCCCTGACCTTAGCTAGCCATAAGAAAAGAGCATTTTAAATGACTTCCAATCACTACTTTTATACAAATTTTTAAAAATTGTACCATGCTTTACCTGGCACGAAATGCACCTCTTTCACAACAGAAACAAGCAAATACCCTTCAAGATGCAAGGCTAAGCACACCTCTTTGTGCTTCTTTCATAGGTTATAGGGTCTTGATTGGATAACTGCAACAGCACGGATTCTATGGAGGAGCCATTTCACCCATCAGCTTACCTTTTTCCCAATTAATCAAATGATCTAAGATGCTGGGGGGCTGAGAAGACTCCTTCAAGGAGAGACTGGTGACAAACCTTCGTTATATGTTAGTTAACCATCATGTACTGGTGTGAAACACTAGGAAATAGAAGACTTGTGTTCCCCTGGCTGTTGATGGCGGGGTTTTCATTAGGAGGGAAGACCCCTTCTCAGCTACCACCCACTTCATACCAGTGTTTCCCAATTTCCCTGAGCATGAGAGTTCCTGGGAGCCTTGTTGGAAGCAGAGTTCACCTGGTGCTTCACGGAAGCCTCAGCAGCAGGATCAGGAGCATGGACTTTTCACAGCACGAGGGGCTTCTTAACATCAACAAAGACTGGGGAAACACTCTTCAAATCATTCACTCTGTGCTGCTTTATCGACAGCTTCATGGGTGTACCAATGAGGTACAAAAAACTGCACATATTTAAAGCATACACTTCAATGAGCTTTGTCATATGTATATACACAGTAAAGCATCAGCCTAATTAAGATAAAATACATACCCATTGCCCCCCAAAGTTTCCTCATGTCCCTTTGTAATCCACACCTCCCTCCTTCCCATCCCCAGGCAACCACTAATCTGATTTCTTCCACCAGAGATAACATTGCATTTTATATGAATGACATCTTTCTGTATCTGGCTGCTTTCTCGTAGCCATAAATATTTTGAGATTTACAAGGAAATAAATAAATAGCTACAAGGATACACTGTACAACACAGGGAATACAGCCAGTATTCTAAATAACTTTTTCTTTCTTCTTTTTTTTTTTTTCCTGAACCACACGGCATGCAGGATCTTAGCTCCCCGACCAGGGACTGAACCCACGCCCCCTGCAGTGGAAGTCAGGAGTCTTAAACCACTGGACCAGCAGAAAAGTCCTAAATAACTTTTAATGCTGCATAATCTATAAAATTTTGAGTCACTATGTTGTACACCTGAAACTAGGATAATATTGTAAATCAACTATACCTTAATTTAAAAAAAAAGAACACCATTGTGACCACCATCCAGGTGAAAATTTTACTTTTCCATCCATGGCAGAATACCCTCCCTGTGCCCCATCCCAATCTCAACCACCTCCCTACTTCCAAAAGGACTCACTGTCCTGATTTTTATAGTCATTACTCTCCTTGAGTTTCTTTTAGTTTTTATCACCCAACTGTGCTCTCTAGAACCTACAGTTTAGTCTCGCTCATGTTGTTGATGTCTTTTAATCCTCTCTTAGCCACTAAGTTCCTTCTCCATCCCTTTCTCTTTCTTACATTGTATCCATGGAAGAACCCTAGCCCTTCCCCCATGGGATTTTCCAGTAAGAATTTTGTAGACTGTGTTCTCAGGATGCAGTTCAACACATCCCTCTGTTCTCTATTTCCTGCAAATTTTCAACTGTATTCAGAGGCTTGACCAGACTAGGATAAATATTTTTGATGAGACTCTAGGTATTGATGTGCTCTTTCATCAAGGGGCACATAATCTCAGGTTGTCTGTCTTTACTGAGATGTCAGCAGGGATGATTTTCAATGCTTACATTCATTAATCCATTGGGGGTGGAAAATTATGATATTCTAATTACATCATTTTTTTTATTTATCAGCTGGATTAATCTAATAAACAAATACTTCCCTTCATCTACTATTTAATCACCCAGTAGAACCATTCATAAAGGAAAGGCAGATTAGATGCTTCTTTCATTTATTTATCTGTTATCAAGATAATAACTTTCTGCCCTGTCATACTCCAAAGATGATGAATTAATTTAAACACACCGGGATGAAGTGAAGAATTAAAACATATGTGACAGATTTCAATACATGGCCATTATTATATCTGTTGATGTTCACATTGTCCCATCTTTTACATGGTGAACCCTCTTCAGGTTAACTCTTAAGTCCTTTTGACATGCCCCTAATAGTCTGAATACTTCCATGATATCTGGTTTGGCAAGATGTTTCAAGTTCATCTTGTATATTTCCTTCCCAGGACTAGAATCAGTCATTTCTCCAAGAAGCCTTTGTTTCCTTTAGTGGGAAATAATATTGAATATTAAATACTGAACATTGTGAAGTTAGGAATCCTCTTTGCTTCTGGTTTGATCACTGTTTCTAGTCTTTTCAGTGGGAGGAGATAGATTTTACACATATAATACAATACTCTGGTAGGTTATACAGATATACCCAATTCAAATTGAGAACTGTAAGGTTTTTACTTAACCTGTTCTGTGACATCTGTATTTCCTTTCCTCCACACTGGGAAATCTGGTTCTCAAGGACACAATGGAATAACTGAATTAGAATATCCAATTAGTCATTTGTTTCATCTCAACTGATGCACACACAAGTTCAGATTAACAGTATCCATAATAGCATACAAGACACAGATGAAAGAAGTTGAAGAAGATATCACTAAATGGGAAGATATTCCACCTCATGGATTGGAAGAATCAATATTGTTAAAATGACCATGCTACCCAAAGCAATCTAAAGATTTAATGCGATCCTTATCAAAATTCCAATGGAATTTTTCACAGAAATAGAAGAAACAATCCTAAAATTCTATAGAACAACAAAGGTCACCCAATAGCCAAAGTGATCTTGAGAAAGAATAACAAAGCTGAAGGATTTACACTCCCTAATTTCAAACTATATTACAAAGCTATAGTAAACAAAACTCTATGGTGTTGGCATAGAAACAAACCTATAGATGAATGGAACAGGGGGGAGAGCCTAGAAATCAACCCATGCTTATATGGTCAGTTAATTTATCACAAATAGCTAAGAATATACAATGGGAAGAAGGACAATCTCTTCAGTAAATGGTGATGGGAAAACTCAACAGCCCCATGCAAAGGAATGAAACTGGACCACTATCTTACAACAAACACAAAAGTTAATGGATGAAAGCCTTGAGTGGAAAACCTGAAATCACAAACGTCCTACAAAAAAACAGGCAGTAAGCTCCTTGACTTCAGTTTTGGTGATGATTTTTTGGATCTGACTCCAAAACAAAGGGAAAAAAAGCAAAAATTAATAAGTGGAACTACATCTAACTAAAAAGCTTCGGGACTTCCCTGGTGGTCCAGTGGGTAAAACTCTGCGCTCCCAATGCAAGGGGCCTGGGTTTGATCCCTGGTCCAGGAACTAGATCCCACACGCATGCCGCAACTAAGAAGCCTGCATGCCCCAACTAAAGATCCCACATGCTGCAAAGAAGATCCCACGTGCTGCAACTAAGACTGGGTGCAGCCTAAATAAATATTTAAAAACTAAAACTAAAATGCTTCTGCACAGCAAAGAAAACCATCAACAAAGTGAAAAGGCCCATTGGAATGGGAGAAAATATTTGCAAATCATGTATTTGATAAGTGGTTAATATCCAAAATATATAAAGCACTCATACCACTCAAGAGCAAACAAAGAGGCACTCTGATTTTAAAAAATGGGCAGAAGAGCTGAAGAAACATTTTTCCAAAGAAGATATACAGGTGGCCAATAGGTATTTACGTGAAAAGATGCTCAACATCATTAATCCTCAGGGAAATGCTAATCAAAACCACGAGATGTCACCTGTCACCAATTAGAAAGGCTATTATCAAAAAAGACAAGAAATAACAAATGTTGGAGAGGATGTTCAGAAAAGGGAACCCTTGTGAGGTGTTGGTGGGAATGGAAATTGGTGCAGCCACTATGGAATATGGTATAGCATTTCCTCACAAAATTAACAGTGGAACTACCATATGGCCCACCAATCCCACTTCTGGTATTTATCCAAAGAAAAGGAAAACACTAATTTGAAAAGATATATGCACCCCTATGCTCATGGCAGCACTATCTACAATAGCCAAGATAGGGAAACAACCCATTGTCCAAAGACGGATGACTGGATAAAGAAACTGTGGTATAGATAGATATACAATGGAATATTATTCAGCCAAATAAAAAAATGAAATCTTGCCATGTGATAACATGAAAGGACCTTGAGGACATTATGCTAAGTGAAATAACTCAGAGAGAGAAAGACAAATACTGCATGATCTCCCTTACACGTGGAATCTTTAAGGAAAAAAACAAAAATCCTAGTTCATAGATAGAACAGACTGGTGGACGCCAGAGTTAGGAGGTGGGTGGGGTGAAATGACTGAGGGTGAAAAGGTACAAACTTCCAGCTATAAATAAGTCATGAGATGTAAGAAACATCATGCTGACCATAGATAATAATATTATATCGAATACGTGAAAGTTGCTAAGAGAGTCGACCTTAAAAATTCTCATGAAAGAAAAAAAAATGTACTTATATATGGTGACAGATTTCATCTAGACTTATTGTGGTGATTATTTCACAATATATACAAATAACGAATCCTTATGTTGTACAGCTGAGAGTACCATAATGTTATATGTCACCTATACCTGAAAAAAAATAAACTATGATATCCTTAGAACAATAAAATATCAGAACTAGTTGTGACTTCTGAAAACAGTTAAAACTTTTTTTGCATGAAATTCTCTCCTTCCCTTCCCCTTTTCTTTGTTTGTACCATATCTATATTCTTAGATCATAAAGCCATTATGAGATGGGTTGGGACGTGGGACCCTCTACCTGAGCGCTTGTACCTGCACCTGGACAAACGTCTCCTCCAGCAACAGAATAGAAGGCAACTATAAGGGAT
Source organism: Lagenorhynchus albirostris (assembly GCF_949774975.1). NCBI lineage: Eukaryota > Metazoa > Chordata > Mammalia > Artiodactyla > Delphinidae > Lagenorhynchus > Lagenorhynchus albirostris. Next base: position 10,613,234 of record NC_083110.1, read on the forward strand.
TAAAAATAGCTTCATGCCAGCCAGGTAGAGGCAATTAGGAACAGTAAGATACTAAAAGGCCACAAACCAACCACCACTTCTGAGGTGCCAGGAGCAAAGGCAGGGTACTGCACATGATCATTGCACACGGCACCACCAAGGGGGTGGGCAGGCCACCTAAGCCACACCTCAGTCCGACTTACCAATCCTCCCCCACCCTCATCCCATTGAAGGAATCGGCCCCCCACTGGAGAGCTAGCAAGGGCGCCTGTTACTTGTTTTTATCCCTTGTGCTTCAGCATGAGTCCCAATAAAGGCTTGCCTGAATTCCTTGTCTGGCCTCTTATCAATTTATGTTGATTGAAGAGTCCAAGGGCCCAAATCTGTATCAGTTACATAGTATAACCTCTTCTTTTTAACCCGCATTTAATCTTAATTCTAGAGGTAACTATATATTTACTGCTCACACTAATCCTTATTGCAATGTCTCTTTAGTTATTGTGGTTTCTGAAGCTGGTTCTTCAGTAGATTCCTCAAGGAGGGCTCCTGGAACACTCTCCTGAAACTGTAATAAAGACAAGGTCAGTATTACTGGCGCTTCCTTTTGCCTCCAGCTCCAATATGGCTCAATACGGGACTTTTAATGATTCCATCTTTATTTCAAAGTTTGATATTTTGTTCATCAAGGACTTTTTGGCATTGAATTTGGTTTTCGAAAAATTATTGCATTAAAATTTCAGTTGTCTTGATTACTGAGTTGTTTGGTGTCCCTGAAACTTTGTGCCCAATGCCAGTGCCTTTCTCACCTCACTCTGGCTCAAGCATTGAGTTGAGCTTCTCTGTCCTTCCTCTTTACTGTTTCCATCGTACTTATTTTGATTACACACCTTATAATGGATGTCAATTGTGGGGTGCAGTCCCAGTGGAGCCCTGGGGGCTCAGTGGGAGAAGTCAAGGACTTTTCATGCCTTACCTTAGACCTCTGCCTCACTCACTGGCGGAGTGAACCTAGTCCTCCCAGTCTCAGCTGCGGCTCCCGGCCTGGCTCCTGCTCTGCACAAGCTCAAGGCTCTGCGGCGGGTCCTCATTTGGCTCCTGCACCGCGCATGCGTGGGGCTCTCCTGGGAAGGGGGCGGATGCGGGCGCACCTGCTCCTGTACTGAGCATGCGCAGGGCCCTCAGGCGTCCAGTTACGCTGTTACTTCCTTCTCCTTTCCCAACACTCATGGTGATATTGGGCAGGTCTCATGGCTGTTGTTCACTTGTATTTTGTGGTAACAGGGGGATACCTTGTCATCTAGTCTTGTTGTAAATATTGCCCATGGGTTTTGTTTTTAATACCGCTCTGTGTTTATGTGGGGATTCTGGAAGACAAAGACTATGCTTCCACGACAATTGCTATCTTCCCAGAATTCTTAAATTAATTTTATTTTTAAAAGGATACTTTAAAAGAAAGCAACGGAGAACCAGAATTATTTTCTACACACAGAAAGCTTAAAAAAAAAAAAACTACATAAAAAAATCCACAAGAGTATTGTTAGCTAAAGGCCTACGCATGTTCTCATTGTTAACAAGGGGGACTGCAGCTGCCAAGGATGTGACAGCTCCTGGTCCAGGAAACATGCAGACCACACAGTCCAAACACCCTTGTGCTACAAACACCCAGTCGTGTGATGGCCTGGCCAAGCTCAGAAGAGAGCAAGGGAAAGGCTCTGGGAGTGAAGAGAGAAAGGAAAGCTGGGTGCAAGTTTGTGATCTAATGTTTCAGCTGCCAGGTGAGGTTCCTGCTACTGGTCCACAGAACCAGGTGAGGGACTGAGTTTCACTGCCTTTTGGTGGGAGAGGAGGCAGGGATCAGGGATGGACACACACAGAAAGCCAGGTCTGCTGGTGGACTGTGCCCCTAACAGAAGGGGGACTAGAAAACATTCTACTCACTGAGGAAGCTTTACTGTCTGGGCTCTGGGTGAGCAAGAAAGAGACCCCCCTGAGGGAAAAGCTACTAGGCCTTTGCTATGGACTGAATATTTATGTCCCCCCAAGTACATATGCTGAAAACATAACCTCTAAGCTGATGATATTAGGAGGCAGGGCCTTTTGAGAGGTGATGAGGTCAGAAGGCAGAGCCCCGATGAATGGGATGAGTGCCCTTGTAAAAAAGGCCTGAGAGAGCCCCCTGGCTCCTTCTCACATGTGACAACACAGCAAAAAGACGGCCACCTATAAACCAGAGGATGGTCACTCACCAGACACTACATCGGCAGACACCTTGATCTTGGACATTCCAGCACCTAAAACTGCAAGAAATAAATTTCTATTGTTTATGTGCCACCCAGTCTCTTTGTATTTGTTATAGCAGCCCAAACAGAATAAGACAGCCCATGATTCAGGCAGCCAGTGTCTGATTATAAGGCCAGCGTCTGAACATAAGTAAACGGAGGAACAGGGTGGAGATGGGGAGTGTGGGACATTTTGTTTTACTGAGGTGATAAGTGAGGTCCATGTACTTTTCATTCTAAACTATCACTCAAGAATAAAAGCAAAATAAGAACATCTTCAGATAAAAAAGACTAAGAGTCTGCCTCTCTCAGGCTCTCACTGAGTGTGAGGAAAGATGTATTTAAGGAAGAAGTGAGTGAATCCCAGAAGGAAGGAGTGGAGTCTGAGAGACGGAGGCAGGAGATGGCGGGAAGCGGGTCTCAGTCAGACAGTCATTGACTGTGTGAAACAACAGTCATGGATTAGTAATAACAATAATCACGACTAATTAGAGGCATAAACTTCTGTGGTTCAGTGCTGTGTCCTGGCCACCACCTGCCACTCTACCAGGGTTCAGGAAGCCTGAGCTGAGGTTGGGAGCACATATACATCTATTTATATAATAATCAGTTATAACTACTTTGTAATAAGAATATATACCATGAACAAGTGTGATTTATTCCTGGAATACAAGAATGTTTCAACCTAAGAAAATGTACCAGTGTAATGCACTACATTAACAGAATGAAGTAAAAAACATGATCATCTCAGTTATTGCAGAAAAAGCAACTGAAAAAAATTCAACACACTTTCATGATAAAAAACGCTCTAAAACTACGTTTGTAGGAAATTACCACAACATAATTCAAGCCATATATGTAAAACGCACAGCCAACATCACACTCAATGGTAAAAGACTGAAAACTTCTCCTTTGAGATCAGGAAGCATGTAAGAATGCTGTGTTTTACCAACTCTATTCAACATTGCACTAGTATTTTTAGCCACAGCAGTTAAGAAAGATAGATAAATACATTAATTAATTAATAAATGAATAAATCACTGACATCCACATTTGAAAGGAGGAAGCAGAATTATCTCTGTTCACACATGACATGATTTCATATGGAGTAATTTTAAGGATGCCACAAAAATCATGTTAGAATATATGAATTCAGCAAAGTAACAGGATACAAAGTCAATGTTAAAAATCATGTACATTCCTGTACACTAACATGATCCCCAAGGGAATCAGAGGCATCCCCTGAGCCCTGGAGTGGACAGCCACACAGTAGGACAATCAAGGAGGACAAAGTGAGGAAGAGAAGTCAGCAGATGGTGAGATTTGATCTACGAGATACCTGGGATCAGCTGAGTCCTGGCTGAAGGGTGCTATGAGAAGGCCAGCAGGTGTAAAGGGCCTGGCAGGTGAGGTGGCAGCCGATTTACGATGACCTCCTGTCAGGACAGCTCTGGGAGAGTCCTGATTTCAAATACATTCTCAAACCTGTCAGATCTTGCTTCCCAAATGTATTCATTCAGCAGTATTGGCCTGTCTTCTTTGCCAAGTGCAGGGCTGGCGGTCTGTAATATACTGAAACCAAGGTGTAGACTCTGCTGCCAGAAGGTTGAGCATCAGTTGTAATGTAATACAGTGAAGGCTGTTGTAGGCAGAGTACCAGGTAATTAGAATCATAACCCATCTCTCTCCCATAATTATTTTTTTTAATTAATTAATTTATTTTTTTGGCTGTGTTGGGTCTGTGTTGCTGTGCACAGGCTTTCTCTAGTTGCAGCGAGCAGGGGCTACTCTTTGTGGCGGTGCACGGGCTTCTCACTGCGGTGGCTTCTCTTGTTGCAGAGCACGGGCTCTAGGCGTGCGGGCTCAGTAGTTGTGGCGTGTGGGCTCAGTAGTTGTGCCTTGCGGGCTCTAGAGTGCAGGTTCAGTGGCGCACGGGCTTAGTTGCTCCGCGGCATGTGGGATCTTCCCAGACCAGGGCTCGAACCCATGTCCCCTGCACTGGCAGGTGGATTCTTAACCACTGTGCCACCAGGGAAGTCCCTCTCTCCCATAATTATTATAACCATTATAATAATGACCCTGATGCTCCTTTAGGATGGACAGGATTTTAGCAAAGTTCCCCAGGGGGAAAGCAGACAGTGCTTTGGGGATAGGAGACATGTGGACCCGATCTTGGCTGTGCTGAGTAGGAGATCTCCACTTTTGACCGACTCCACTGAGACCTACTGCCCACCTTCAATTGTCTCCTAGGGCGTCAGGGACATTCTCACTGTCTTACAAGCAGACAACGTGCCACCCAAAAAGATTCACAGCACAAAGAAGGGGCAATGTGATTGAAAAATATCTCTAATATGTTACATAGATGATGTTTTACATAAACAGATGTTTATAGATGGTTGGAGGGAGAGAGGAAGGTCCAGAGGTAGACAGACATGGGGAGGAGTTGGACACATATTTTTTTTTTTTTTACACTAGGCCACCAGGGAACTCCCTTTGGCATTATTTTTTTTTTAACATCTTTATTGGAGTATAATTGCTTTACAATGGTGTGTTAGTTTCTGCTTTATAACAAGGTGAATCAGCTATATGTATACATATATCCCCATATCTCCTCCCTCTTGCGTCTCTCTCCTACCATACCTACCCCACCCCTCTAGGTGATCACAAAGCACAGAGCTGATCTCCTTATGCTATACAGCTGCTTCCCACTAGCTATTTTACATTTGGTAGTATATATAAGTCCATGCCACTCTCTCACTTCGTCCCAGCTTACCCTTCCCCCTCCCAGTGTCCTCAAGTCCATGCTCTACGTCTGCGTCTTTATTCCTGTCCTGCCCCTAGGCCCTCCAGAACCTTTTTTTTTAGATTCCATATATATGGACACATACTTTTAAATGCCTGGAAAGATCACAAGGGACAACATCCAGTCAGTGGCTCACCTTATATTTGTTACTTTTAGTGGATTTTCACTAGTTTCCAAATGACATTGGAGAAGAAAAGCAAGCAAATATACCTTAAAGAATTCCTCTAAGTTTATAAAACACATTCTGATGAAGGCTAACTTGGAAATGACTGCTTTTGAAGGGGGCAGTGTGTTTGTCAGAAGCAGCTACACACCGCCCTCTGGTGGCCTTGTGAGAAATGGGAAGAGTGCTGCAGGGCTCTATAGTTCTGTCAGCAGAAGTCAATCACACTTACCCACCTTCACAGTCCTGCTGTTAGAGCAAACCAAATTCTGTAGATTCAGTGTTTCTGAGGGGTGCCTTCTAGTGGAAGTCCTTGTCTGGACTATGACACAATAGGCCAATGAGCCCCTGAGTCAGGCGGCCCTGGGTCCACAGCAGAGAATAGAGATGAGGTCGATGCCTCACAGGGAGAGGACCTGCAGGGAAAGGGTGAGAAAGTGCTGGCGTTCACTTGTCTACATCCCAGCTGTGTGTGTCTGGTTTGGAGGAATTAGTCTATCCAACCAATGTAATTTATGGCACTTTTCTGTTTAAATTAACCATAAAAAATTTTAGAAGACTGTCACTCAACATATCTATATAATTCCATCCAAATTTATATAGAGTTAAAAATGAGATTAGCTTATTTACTGGTCACTTTTTCATTTAACATTAGTAATTATTCCATCCATTTAAAATTTTAGAAAATATGAATTTAATGGCTGCATTATATTCCTTATGACACCTTGTACTTAAAAGACCTGCTTCTACAGCTCCTGCTGCATCTTCCTCCACACCCGTATCTTGCTCATCTCTGAAAGTGGAGTCCAAATCCTATCATCTCCAGGCAGCTTCCAAATCTAAAATCATCCCCTGAACTTCCAGATCAGGTTGTCTTTATCCTTTTCTCCCAGGATGGCAGGCACTTTATACCATGTCCTCTCTGCTTCTATGGATTCAGAGCTTCTCCCCGATCAAGATGCTGCTCAATCAATTCTCACTTTAAACCCACAGAATGGGAGAAAATATTTGCAAATGATGCAACTGACAAAGAATTAGTCTCCAAAATTTACAAACAGCTCATGCAACTCAATACCATAAAAACAAATAACCCAATCAAAAAATGGGCAGAAGACCTAAATAGACATTTCTCCAAAGAAGACACAGATGGCCAAGAGGCACATGAAAAGCTGTTCAACGTCGCTAATTATTAGAGACACTCAAATCAAGACTACAATGAGATATCACCTCACACCAGTCAGAATGGCCATCATCAAAAAATCTACAAACATGGGGACTTCCCTGGCGGTCCAGTGGTTAAGACTCCACGCTTTCGTTGCAGGGGGCACGGGTTCCATCCCTGGTTGGGGAACTAAGATCCTACATGCCACATGGCACAGCTAAAAAACAAATTTAAAAAAATTTACAAATAACAAATGTTGGTGAGGATGTGGAGAAAAGGGGACTCTCCTACACTGCTGGTGGGAATGTAAATTGGTACAGCCACTATGGAGAACAGTACGGAGGTTCCTCAAAAAACTAAAAATAGAGCTACCATATGATCCAGCAATCCCACTCTTGAGCATATATCCAGAGAAAAACTTGGTTCAAAAGTATACATGCACCCCAATGCCCACTGCAGCCTTCTTTACAATAGCCAAGACATGGAAGCAACCTAAATGTCCATCGACAAATGAATGGATAAAGAATATGTGGTACATGTATACAATGGAATATTACTCGGCCATAAAAAGAGAATGAAATAATGCCATTTTTCTAAAAATTTATTAAATTTATTTATTTTTGTATATGTTGGGTCTTCGTTGCTGCGTGCAGGCTTTCTCTAGTTGCGGCAAGCAGGGACTCCTCATCGTGGTGGCTTCTCTTGTTGCGGAGCACAGGCTCTAAGTGGACGGGCTTCAGTAGCTGTGACTCGTGGGCTCTAGAGCGTAGGCTCAGTAGTTGTGGCACACGGGTTTAGTTGCTCCGCGGCATGTGGGATCTTCCCAGACCAGGGCTGGAACCCGTGTCCCGTGCATTGGCAGGCAGATTCTTAACCACTGTGCCACCAGGGAAGCCCCTGAAATAATGCCATTTGCAACAACATAGATGGACCTGGAGATTATCATACTGAGGGAAGTCAGACAGAGAAAGACAAATATATCATATGATATCACTTACATCGGGAATCTAAAAAAAGAAAAAAATGATACAAATGAACTTATCTACGAAACAGAAACAGACTCATAGACTTAGAGAATGAACTTATGGTTACCAGAGGGGAAGGGTGCTGGGGCGGAGTGACAGACTGGGAGTTTGGGATTGACATGTACATCTGTAATATTTAAAAAAGATAACCAACAAGGACCTACTGTATAGAGCAGGGAACTCTGCTCAATATTCTGTAATAACCTAAATGGGAAACGAATTTGAAAAAGGAATAATTTTTTTTGTGTGTGTGTGGTACGCGGGCCTCTCACTGTTGTGGCCTCTCCCGTTGCGGAGCACAGGCTCCGGACGCGCAGGCTCAGCGGCCATGGCTCACGGGCCCAGCCGCTCCGCGGCATGTGGGATCTTCCCGGACCGGGGCACGAACCCGTGTCCCCTGCATCGGCAGGCGGACTCTCAACCACTGCGCCACCAGGGAGGCCCTAAAAAAATTTTTTAATGAAATTAAATTAAAAAAAATAAACCTAGGTGCAATAAAAGTATTATACTTAAAGAAAAATCAAATCTCATTCTACTCTCCACACAGTGCTTGGTGTATGATAAATACTCAATATAGATTTGAAAACACAGTAAATCTAATAAATTACTCCTGTTGCTGACAACTTTGTCTATGGAAATCCATGCTCCCCTTCTTGGGGCACACAGCTGGAAGATTTCCCAGCCTCCTTTGTGGCCACAGGACCATTTTGTTGTCAATGGAGCAGGAGAGGAACTGATGTGTGTCCCTCCAGACCTGGCTCATTTTAACCTCCCACATGCATTTCTCCTGGTTCTTGGCCCTTCTGCTCATGGAGGTCCTAGGGATGGTAGAGGCACAAGATGGGAGACTCTGGGATCCTGAACAACCACGTGAAGGAGTGCAGCCTCCTCAAAGTGAACACCCACCCAGCGCTGAGATGTGGGAAATAGAGAGTGATACGCTGCTGAAATTTTGAGTTATTTGGTAATTCAGCATAAACTACTATACCCACAAAAATTTTAATCATAGAATCAACTTAAATAGCCATTGATCTAATACATTTAAAATGACAAAAGTCAATTTTGCATTTTTAATAGTTTTGCCCTCCAATTTAACCCTGCTCTTCTGACCCAGTGATCTGACCTCAGAGAACTTAAATTCCTCAACAATTTTTACTGAGTTTAATAAACACTGCAATCAGCATTATAATAATATTTGAAAAATAGTGTTGAGAAAGACATTTTAATTCCTTGATCCTGCTTTGAAAACACAGCACAGTAAATTATTTATAGTTTATCCATGTTTATTTTTAATAAACTGAAAGTATTTTGGTTGGGATCTATTTTTAACAAATAAATGACAGGATTCTTGTCCACATCACAGCTGAATGACTATAAATTCTCTCTTTGGAAGTTCTGTCTACTAATTAATATTTGTACTCAGTCGATTGGCCTAGGTCAAATATCAGACATCAAAATTCTTCAAAATGTTCTTTTTCTTTCATCAATATTCAGTCAATAATTCATTTGATGAGGTGCATTTTTATATGGTGTGGATTATTTCTCCATGACGTTGCAAGTGACCTTAAGTTTGAAATGCTGGGGTCTAGTCAGTCCATTTCTTTGAAGACAGCAATTCACTTTTGGTCCAGCTTTTAAAACACTTGCCCCGAAAGGATCCACCACCCTCCCATTCTGCCCACCTCATTAGAGAAGAGCATTTTCTCAGAGCTACTTAGAAGGACAGGCAGATGAAAGCTACACAACAGATTCTGTCACCTGTCTAGGAACTGAAAGAATCTTCCCACTCAAATATCCTGGTGAGGAAACCACGTTTCTAATTTCCCTGGGAATCAAGAAACACCAAAAAGAAAGTATGTGGTTGGTAAATGAATGTCCATTTCATCTGAAAATCACTCCATCTCCTCCCCTTCTTCTTGTTGTTTAGTGTAGGGAAAGAGCCCTGGTCATCACCAGGTGGTTCTCGTTCTTTTTCCCTTAGAAGAGAAACTCAGTTTTATTGAGGCCGCCAATTCACCAAACTCAATGCTCCAATTCCTCTTGTTACCAGATCCCCATCTTTGAAATGTGTGTCATTATTTTCAACAGTGAAACCATGTGCTTGCTTCCTCATTACCAGAGACGGAACTGAAGTGTTTTTAAAAGTCATTCCTGAGTGTTTTGTGTGGAAAATGTGCTAAGTCAAGAAAAAATTTCAATAGAGAAAGGCAACCTATCTCTCTTAACAAAGCACTGTACCTTACATCAACTACTACTTCTGACTACATTCTATTATGATTTGAAGCTAGCTAATTAGGTAGATTGGTACCAACAAAATACTACAAAAAAAAACCCCACAGAACAAAAAACAAACTGTTCTCAAACAAATTATGCATTTGCTGGGGACAATCAAGATTCACCCACTGTTAGATACTCAAAATTGCAATAGTGCTGCATGGCAGAATATCATGAAATAAACATTTCTCATGATTCAGAAATCTTCCCTTCCTCATGCAACATTTACCAAAAAGCCCCCCAAAACAACCAAGCCCTTTTTAGTAGCTAGAATTTTCAAATATTTGAGCATCTATGATAACTACTCAAAAATGAAAATTTAAATGCTCATTTAACTTAGAGTAACGCTGCTTCGCAAGGTCTTGTTGCTGGAAAAGAGTAAAACAAACCAGAGAAACATACTGGTCAAAAAGCCCTCCATACGCAAAAAGCACAGAATTTCCTTATTTCAAACTTTGGTTAGATGTTATTATGTCCCACGTCACCCTCCAGAGAGCGCTCTGCGAGTCAGTTACGAGTCATTTCAGTTAATCAAGGGTGAAAACGCTGAAAGCGAACCTTCAGCCTTTGGAGCTGACCCTCCTGAGGGCTTCAGGAAAGGGCACAGAGGCCCCCGTCTGAACACCGCTCCTGGCGGCCGGGGGTCCAGGATCCCCGAGCTGTGCGCGCGCCCATCACCCGCGCGCGTCCCGAGAGCAGAGGCCCCTGCACCGCTCCGGACACTCCGCGCCCGACACGCCCGCCCCGCGGCCCCGTCTTCGGGCTCCTCTGCGCCGCCTCCCCGTCCAGGCCCCGCGAGCCCACGGCGACGGGGCCGAGTCCGGCGTCCGCAGACCCAGAGGCCAGTCCCCCCCCCCCCGAGCGCGTGGGGACAGCCCCGCCGCGAGGAGGCCCGAGGGGCGCCGAGTAGGGAGGGCTGCGAGCGCGCGGGACGCCCACCGCTGAACGGCCGCCTTCGTGGCCCCGGCCCGGCGTCCTCACTCTGCGGCTGGTGGCGGCGGTCCCGGAGCCGAGGAGCGAGGGAGGCTCGCGCTCCTCGGGGCTGGAGGGGTCGGGCCCCTGGCTGTTGGTTAGGCGGGGGGCGGCGGCCGGGGGGCGCGCGGTGACGGGCTCCGGGTAGAGCTGTACTTACTCGTCTCTGCGCTGCTACCTCGCCGGGAGCGTCACAATGCGGGGACCGACTCGGTCTCCAACTTCCCTTTCCTCGGGACGCGGTCCTTCCAGAGCCCCAGCATCCCAGCGGCGCAGCCCTTTCACCTGCCTCCGCTCACGCCTGCGCACTCTCCTCGGGATGGAGGCGGTGGGGCGGGGCGGGGCGCCTCCCGGCCTCAGGACCCCCGGGCTGCATACCCGTGTTTATTTTTAATTTCCTGAAAGTGTTTTACTTGAAATTAATTAAAAAAAAATAAATGACACGTTTTCTTGTCCAAATCATAATTTACTGACTACAGAGTCTGCCTTTGTAAGATTTCTTTAGGGGATCTTAACTGGTTCTCGGTCAAATGACCTGAGTCAAATAACGGGTATCAAAAACATTTTAAATCATATTCTCCTTCCATCAGTTTTCAGTCACTAATAAGTTTTACCATGTGGGGTTTTATTGGGTGGGGGATTATTTTTACTAATAATCAAAACGATGGTCCATGGGTTCCTAGTGTCAAAATGGCAATGTCTGATAGTTCTACTTCCTTGATCAAAGAGATCTTTTTTTGACAGACACTGAATTTTGATCCAGCTTTTTGAACATGCTGCTTCCCCCAAAGACACCACCCTCCATGTCTCTCCACCTCATTAGAGAACAGAAGAGGAATTTCTCTGAGCTGCTTTCAAGGTACAGGCAAACGAAAGCTACCAAAAGTTTCCAGTCACCAGCAGGAATTGAAAGAATCTTTAATACTCGAATATACTGGTTAGAAACCACATCTCTAATTTCTCTGGGAATGAAGAAACAACAAGGAGAGACTGTTGTGGGGAAATGAATGAACAACTCATCTGAAGAGTATTCCATCTTTAACTCTTCATCCTGCTGTTTACTGTAGGAAAAGAGTACTAGTCATCAACACTTGGTTTTCATTCTTTTACTGAGGACAGCAGTTCACCAAATTCAAGGCTCTAATTTCTAACCTCTCTAGCAGCTCAGAGTGGCCAAACTTCAGGCAAATCAGTTGTGAATAGAAAGATTACCTGGAGCTTTGGGGACTGCTTAAACAGTGCAGACACAGCTGTGTGGGAGCTATGGCCCTTCATCTTTGCTCCGTCCTGCCTCAGAAATGAAGACATGGTGGCTGGTCTAGGCTGGTGCTCCAGCAGCCATTTTGGGGTAGGAGACTGACTTAAGGATTGACACTACGTAAAAGCTGCTGGAACAGAAAGACAGATGATGGCTGACTATACTCATGTGCATTTCAGGATCAGCAAGGACTGTCCAAGTTCATAGATCTTTTTACATGAGAGAGGAAAAACTCTGCCTCTTGTCTAAGCCTGTATTGTTCTGGGTTTTCTGTTATATTATGGAAACCTAATATTAAGGGAACTATTGGTTTTGCACTGAAATACGGTGTGAACTTTGACGCGACAATCCCCATCTCAGAAACGTCCTCGTAGGTACCACGGCAGTCGTAAGGTTGAAGGTGGCTCATCTATTCTGAAGATCCCATTCCTTGGCCTGGTCCGCATCCATGTCATCTTCTATTACTTACAGTGCTTCAGCACATCTTGGGGAACTGTCCCTTGTCCCTCAGTGCACAAGGTTAATTGAGGCTGAAACCCCTTCCTGGCTGCAGGTCAGAGGGACCCAAGAGCCACTGGGGTGACTCCAACCTGTAAGGAATGCCTGAGGGTGCTTGTATCACCAAGACATACCCAGCCCAGGGATGTGGAAGGCTAGTCAGACTGTGTGCAGGCTTTAGAATGTCTTTTTTTTTTAACCCATCATTGTACAATTGGAAAACTGAGGGCCAGAAAGGGGCAGGGAAAACCCAGGGCACTGGGCAGGGGCAGAGTCTTGAGATGAAGTGAGAGTTTGGACCTCCTAGGCTAGGGCTGCCCCCTCCCACAGGGCTTGCTTTGGAATTAGAACTCCTAGGACCCCAGAACATGTGGAGTAGATTCCTCTGCATGTCCACACAAGTGTACACCGACACTCACACGTTATAGGAAGGGACCATGGGGCATGGGGTCAGGAAAGGAGTGGACCTTTGGATGGTGAAAAATGGAAAAGAAGAAAGACAATAACTGAAACCTGGATCACTCTTCCTTGGACTAAAAGAAATTCCCACTTGTTAGACCATCAGGGTCCTCATTTGAAATTGAGGCAAGAACCACTGCACTGGCTGTGCTGAGGAGTCCTTGTAAGGGAACTGGACACCACAGGGCCAATGTGGACAAGAGGGCCCCTTTCCGGGGGGGCCCAACATGCCGGGGCCCAAGGAATGTTGATGTCCTGAATTCTCTGAAACAAAGGTATGTTTTGTGCTGTGGCTTCCCTGCTTGGTGTGTGGTATGGGTGGTTCCCATCAGGGGGAATGATGTGTCCAGTGTGCTCTACTGGAGCAACTGGGGCCAGGAGAGTGTCCCCTGGACTCCTGAACATTCCCCTGCCCCTGACCTGGCCTGTACCTCCTCTTATTAGCATCCATCTCTAACATCTGAGCTTGTCAGTGGCAGGATGGAGCCTCTTATCTACTCATTCACCAGCTGTGCCCTGAGCCCTCAAATGGGGGCCATGATGAAAAGAACCACCAGGGTCCCTGCCCTCCAGCAGCTCACAGTCTGGAAGGGAAAATAGACAAAACCAAGAATACAGAAACAAAAGAAAGAAAACAGCAAGTTCTATATCGAAAAACAGCAGGGTGCCACAACGGGGTACTGGAGTCCACTAGGTGAGGGGATCTGGAAAGGCTGCATTGAGGTGACATGTCTGTTCCCAGCAGTGAGACGAGAAGGAGCCAGCCCTGCACACATCTGGGGAGAATTAGCCTAGAAGAAGGCACGAAACATAGAAGCTGAATGTGTTTGGCCAGAGAGGAAGTCAGAAGGGGGCCAGTGTGGCTGGTGGGAGCTTGGGAGGACAGTAGGGGACAGTAGGGAGGGCAGGGCCAGGGCCTGGTGCTTGATGGCCGTGTGGGTGATCCACTGTGTGCGACAGCATTAGCCACTCTTAGTGGCTTAAGCAACAAACATTATCTCACGCTATCTGTAGGCCAGGAATTGAACAGGACTCAGCTGGAGGCCTCGGCCAGTGTCTCCCAGGGGTTTGGGGCTGTGGACTCGAGTCAGGACCCAGGTGCTCCTCTGTCTGCTGGTCTCCCTCGGTGCCAGGCCACGGGGACCTCTTCAGTCAGCAACTCATAATGTACAGGCTTCTTCCCCAGAGTGAGGGACCTGGGAGAGAGAGAAAGAGAGAGAGAGAGAGAGAGAGAGAGAGAGAGGAAATTGCAACATAGATGAAGAAGTGAATAGTACACCTAAATTCTGGGGGATTGTCAAATTGTAAAAAACCACTGTATACAAGACTTGAGCAGATCCTCAAAAGGACAGGCATACAGTTTTCAGTCAACCCCAAAATTCCACTCCTAGATCAATCAATACCCAAAAGAAGTGAATACAGACACTCAAATGCTGGTACACAAGTATTCAGAGCACCACTATTCACAAGAGCCCAAAGGTAAAACAGTCCTAATGTCCATCAACAGATGTAAGGAAAACTAACTGTGGTGTGTTCCTGGAAGGAAAATTATTCAGCGACCAAAACGGTACAAGTGTTCTCGAATAGATGTTAGAGGGGGTTATGTAACACTGTGAATGTACTTACTGCCATTTACATGTACAATTTAAAATAATCCAACTATTAAATTTTATTTTAAGTGAACTTCATATCATAGAATAAACAATTTAGTATATGTAATAAAAAATATTAAAAATGGACTTGCACCACTGCTGAGCACCACTGCTAACCAGATCCACCAGACAGTGAGCCGGATGCTCTCCACACCTTGTGTTCTGGGTCCCAGAATGGGGGGTGGAGGCAGAGCTGGGATGGAGAGGGGACGGGTGTGGACTCTCTTAGGGGCTGACTCTGACCTCTGACCTCCCGAATGCTCCTCACGGCACCCCAGCCCCGTCCGCAGCGCTCTTGGACTCCTTTCCTCTTTTCCAGGAGAAGCCCTCGGACCTCTGCCCTCAGCACGAACCATCAGATGAGTGGGATCCAGGGTTCTGCCAGCCCTGCCCATCTACAGACCCCACATCTCCATGCAGTTCTTTGGAGAAGGGAGTCCCTCCCTCTTGAACCAAAGCCCACTCACAGGGCTTCCCTGGTGGCGCAGTGGTTGAGAGTCCGCCTGCCAATGCAGGGGACGCGGGTTCGTGCCCTGGTCCGGGAAGATCCCACATGCCGCGGAGCGGCTGGGCCCGTGAGCCATGGCCGCTGAGCCTGCGCATCCGGAGCCTGCGCCTCCGGAGTCTGCGCTCCGCAACGGGAGAGGCCACAGCTGTGAGAGGCCCGCGTACCGCAAAAAAAAAAAAAAAAGAATACACACAAAGACCACTCACATTTTCAGCTGGTGCAGGGGTCCACCGTCCTCATCAGAGTAAGGGAGGATGCATCCATAACTAGGAGGCCAGGAAGGCGTCACATGGACTGTCCTGAGGACACACCTGGATGTGATGCCTAGTGTGACAGTGTGACCCCCGGTAGAACGGAAGCCCTGAGGGGCAGGACTGCTGTCTGCTCGATGCATTAAATGATGGGTGTTCCTAGAAAAGCACCTGCACCTAGTGGGCCTTCCTCTATATGTGAAGAATGACTGAGCCCCACCAGCCCCATCGCACACATCTGAGTGGCCTGGGGCCCCACTGCCCACTCCTAGGAACCCTTGCTCTCACCCACCCAGGACAGGGCACCCCTAATGGAATCACCCATCACCATTCAACTGGGAAGAGTTCATCTCAAGGTGAGAGGCACAGTGACAACTGAGGCAGAGGCTTCCTCGTGGGGAGGAGGGACATGATGAATTAGCACAACCACGGCCCCTCCAGCAGACCTTTCCACAGGCCAGGCCCGCAGAAAGCACTTTCCGTGAAGGACCCGCTGGTTTCTACAGTCACCGTAGGGGGCTGGTCCTCTCTTTACGCTAGTGTGCAGAGGGGCCAGCTGAGGCTCAGAGAGGTGGAGTGACATTCCCACATGTCACAGCTAGAAGGTGGCCGAGTCACCAATGTCCCATAAGGAGCAGAGTGCTCACCTTGTGAAGAGAAGGTCCAGCACCTGCTGGGTGGTAGGGAAAGCCCTGTAGGTGCCCAGGAATGTGGGGAGGTCGGAGGGGGCCCCGCCCAGGCACCAGGTTTCCCACCAGCTTCTCCAGCCTGCCTGCCTGGACGCTCCACAACATGCAGGTCTCATTCCTGTCCCCTGTGGACACGTTTTCCCCCTGGGGTGAAACAGAGCAGGGACATGAGTCAGAGGCAGCCTCAAGGACACCAGGAGGGCTGGGGCTGGAGCTGAGACCGAATCCCCAAGCCTCAGGGACTCGAGGCAAGAGGTGGGACAGGAGTGCCCTCAGCAGAATAAAGGTTCTGGCTTCACAAGTGAATTGGTGGTGGGCGATGGTTACATGTGTTACTATCTCAGGGCAGTTTGTAGCACAGTATTGACAGCTCCCCCTGTATTAACTGCATCATCCCTGTGATTGTTATCAAAACATCCCATTCTGGGGATGAGAACACAGAGTCTCCCTGGGTCGGGAGGGATCAGGTTAGTCAGGCCAACATGGACACCTGAGGATGGAGTTAAAAGAGGAAAATCTGTAGAAAAATGCAGAAACAAAGTTGACTTAACATTAAGTGGGGGCTTCCCTGGTGGCGCAGTGGTTAAGAATCCGCCTGCCAATGCAGGGGACACGGGTTCGAGCCCTGGTCTGGGAAGATCCCACATGCCGTGGAGCAACTAAGGCCGTGCGCCACAACTACTGAGCCTGTGCTCTAGAGCCCGCGAGCACTGCAACGAAGAGTAGCCCCTGCTCTCTGCAACTAGAGAAAGCCCACGCGCAGCAACGAAGACCCACTGCAGCCAAAAAAAAAAAAATGAAGTGGAATCCTATGAAAGTCTCTTTCTGAGATTCCCACGTATATGTGGATAGTGACTTTGCATCTGGACCGGGCAGGGCCTGGGCCGTGAGGGCGGGCGGGAGAGGAGATGGGGGCCCGGATTCCTTTGGGAGCAGGACGGCAGGAGGGACCCAGGGGAGGGGCAGGGCGGCTCTGGGGCTTCCTGGGTGTGCAGTCTCCTCGCTGGCGCTCACCCTGAGCCTGCCCTGGGCTCTGTTGCTGGTGTGGGGCTCCTGCCCCTCCTGCAGGGAGATGGAGCAGGGGCGCCAGGGACCGGCTCCTGCGCGATCTCCTGTGCGGAGCCCTGTGAAGCCTCAGACCCTGCCTGCCGCCTGCGCTGCCCCTCAGACCCACCAGCCATGTCCACTGCAGACACACGCAACCACTCTCCGCACAGACCTCCTCCGGGGGGGTGATGACAAGCTGAGGGCCTTGGGTCCACGCTGGCACAGATGAGAGGCACCCCAGGAATCCTCTCTCACCCCTGTGCTTGCGTGCGATCATGACGGGACCACCAGCTGACCACGTTCCCATCCACCCGTTCCTGCCCAGAGGGGGAACCTCCCCTCAAGTCCCCCTTCCCCCCCATGGAGATGCGGGGACGTGAGGCTGCCCGGGGAGGGCTCCCAGGCGCGGCCGGGCCTGGACTGGCCTGCTCTCGGCCACCTCGTGTTCCCTCAGGGACCTCCTGGTAAAGGACCAGAGTCGTCCAGGTTAAGCATTGAACCGCCTAACGCACCTGAGAAACCTCCCACTCAGGGGTTTCCTGAAGCAGAAGCCCTGGGAAGTCAGGACAGAGCAGGAGAACATCCGTCTCTGTGAAGCGTCTCCAGCCAAGTGAGCCGGCTGTGGGGCTGTCGCTAGAACGTGTGTGCCTGGCTCCCGGGGCTCAGAGTTCTGTTGGGGTCTGTTGCCGAGGAGGTGACTTCACTTCCTGGGGGCCCCTTACTTGAATCCCCTCCTCAGACAACACCGCTACGCACAGCCCTCTGGGCTGCCGACGGCTCACCCCTTCTGCACGCAACCCCATATCTCACACAGTCACACCTCACAGCCCTCTCCACCGCTCCCGGAGCGGGTCTGTGCGCAGCTCTGAGGAGGCAGACCTGGGTTCCAGACTCAATTCCCCATTTTACCTGTTCTCCATCCTGGATAATTCCTAGTGTAATAGCGTGCTGCAGTGTGCATCCCTAGGCCATTGCCGCGAGCTTTACGCACCTCCCCCACGCTGTTACCAGGCAACAGTTACCGGGAGACCATGAATGCGGGAAGGTTAAAGCCGGGTTAGAGGTCCTGCTCAGCCATTGGTCCGCGCTACAGTGGGCCCCCAAGTGAGCAACTGTCAATGAGCGACCCTTAGGGGGCGCATTGAGCCAGTGTTCGGGGGGAGTGTTGGTCGTCAGGTGGAGAGTGAGGTAAGAGGCAGATCCCGGCCTTCTTTCTCCCTGGGGCCCTCAGCTCCCCGGCTTCGGGCTGGCGGGTGAGCTGGGGGCCCAGGGAACAGGCTGGGGGTGTGTCCTGCAGGGCTCCAGAGCCCTCGCCACGACGCCCACTGGCCGGGCCCAGGCCCTGAGGCGGCGGTGAGCCAACCTCTCCCCCATCCCTGCCTCTGCGACCTAATGGCAGCGGCAGGCTGCATGGGACACAGTCTGGGGGACCTGGCCCCCACCATTTGGGCAGCCTGAGGAGCCTGAGGGCCAGCTGGGTGCTGGGTGCCTGGCTCCCTCAGCGATGACGGCTGGGCAGGGTCTGGGGACCCGGCCCTGAGGGAGCCACCATCTGAGATCTGCCTCTTCAGCCAGGCCTGGGCTCTGGCGGGAGGACCCAGACTGGGGGCTGGACGAACGCTCTGGGGCAACGTAACCCGCTCCCCGCCCCCCGCGCAGGGACCCCCTTCTCTCAGCCAGGCCTGGACCTCGAAGGGTGAAAGCCGTGCCTTGCGACCTTCCCCTTTCTTGTAGAACAGAGTAACATTTGTTTCGGCGGAGGTTTAAAGGAACATCGTGACCTATGACCTGACTTCAGGAACAAAGGATCTGACACCAAGAAGTCTGCAACAACTAACCACGCCCCTTCCTCACCTTTCCTGTAAAAGGGCTTTGCTGAAACTTTCAGGGAGTTCGGCGTTTTTTTTTTTAAGGCATGAGCCACCCGTCTCCTTGCATGGTCCTGCAATAAACCTTTCTCTGTTCCTAACTCCGGCGTTTTGGTATTGTTTGGCCTCACTGTGCGTTGGGCACATGGACTTGCGTTTCGGTAACACTTGGGTCTCTCAAGGCCTGTCTCTCTCCCCCCACCTGCCCAGTGGGGATGATTCTAGCATGTATCTCTAAGGATGTCCTCAGGCATGTCCTTTTCTGATCCCACCCCATAGTTCCTTATTTAACGTCACTCTGCAGGTGTGCGTGTCTGTGCGTACACAACAATAAGCACACAGCCCTCTGTACGCGCGCGCGTGCGTACACAACTGTGAGCACTCTCTGGGAAGCCAGAAGAAAACTGCCCCCACATAGGGAGGGATGTGCAAAAACTTCCTAAGATCTTATGGTTTCTAATTTCCAAAGCAATCCCAATGAGAGGTGTCCAATCCTTGGCCTAGATCAGGACACAGTGACACAAGGCCATACAGGTAGCAGGAGCTGGAGTTGGGATAACAGACTCAGACACTGGCTCCACTGTCCACACCCGTAACCACAGTGCTGGGTGCAGCAAGACAGCCGCCTTCAGCAGGGACCCATCCTGGCAGGCTTGGCTACTCTGGCTGGACACATAGTGGCCCAGGGTCAGACTGGAAAATGATGGGCTGCTGTCACCAGACAGACTTGACAATCTTATTTGCTTCTGCCTTCATGTTCCTGTCCTTAAATACCTCTCCTCAGTACTGAGGGTGGCTGACACCTTTTACCCAGGCCCAACCTCAGTATAAACTGAGTCAACTTCACCAGGATCAAGAGGATTTTTTAGTCAGCTGGAGTAAAAAGATCCTCAGCCTCGCTGGAAATCCCCGGATAAGCAGTTTTCCCAGTGACTTCATGAGGAGTCAGGCACCAGAGGTAGTCACTGAGATGGGGAAAAATCACATGCTCAAATTTATAAATATTCTCTCATAAAATCATCTCATTATTAATAATGTCTTACCTGATTAAGGACTTCACGTGTCCTGTCAGATAATATATGCCTACATACATAAAATGCTGCACATTTCCACACTGCATGTTTTATTCAAATATGGCATACATACACACACGCACCAAATCCACTCAGAATATAGTTACAGTAGCTATTTGTACTATTCCTTTCCTTTAACTTCTATATATTTGAGGGGGTAACAGACAATCCTAATACAGAGTTACAGTTTTCTAAGTTTATTTTCACCTTTACCAGTGTCCTGTGTATTTTCATATGTTTTCACGTTGCTGATTAGCATCTTTTCATTTCAGCTTGAAGGACTCCTTTCAAGGCAGGCAGTGTCCTATAATTGGCCCATCTGCGTTATGCACCAGCAGAATAATGTGGACAGGAATGCAGAGCCTAAAAATACAATAGCCACTTCAAAGGGTAATTCTGCATACATTTTTTAAACATCTTTATTTATTTATTTATTTATTTATTTATTTTTGGCTGTGTTGGGTCTTCGTTTCTGTGCGAGGGCTTTCTCCATTCGCGGCGAGCGGTGGCCACTCCTCATCACGGTGCGCGGGCCTCTCACTATCATGGCCTCTCTTGTTGTGGAGCACAGGCTCCAGACGCGCAGGCTCAGTCGTTGCGGCGCACGGGCTTAGTTGCTCCGCGGCATGTGGGATCCTCCCAGACCAGGGCTCGAACCCATGTCCCCTGCATTGGCAGGCAGACTCTCAACCACTGCGCCACCAGGGAAGTCCTGCATACAATTTAAAAATGGGTTTCAAATCAGTGAAATAGGGTGAATAAATCAAACGGTGAGAGATCAACTGGCTATTCATCTGGAAAAAAACAAAGTTGGGTCTTTACTTTGCACCATATTTAATCAAGCAGTAAGAGAAGGGGGTCAGTTGATCATTCAATTTAACTTAAAACATATTTGTTTCATATGTTTTAAAGAGAAGACACCTGACAAAATGGAAAGTTCTAAAAAGAATCTTCTTGTATCAACAAATAGAAATTCCTTTCAAACAATGGAATGATAGACAATTTTATTTCTAAAGTTCAAGTTCTGAACATAAATGCCTTTGGCTATAACAGAACACTCCAAGTCAAACTATTCAGTATCTGTGAAGTAGGTAATAGTATCTCCATGTTGCAAATGAGGAAACTGAGGCTCAGAGAGATTAAATCACTACATAGGTCACACAAATAATAAGTGGCAGAAATAGAACAGCTTGTCTGAGAAAACAATGCCATGTCACATAATTCAAGGAAGAAAACTGTGGCATTCTACTACACTAAATACAAACACAGATAGTTCTTAGCTCACATAAAATCTGGGCTTCACACCTAAATTTATATAAGCATATCACTTAGACATATAAAAAATATAAAATGGGGGTAACTTCTTCAACAAGTGCTGTTTTTAATCTGTAAAGCATAAGTACTAATGTTCAAGGCTACTTTTGAACATTGACTCAGATGTGTGTTATAAACAATTGTGTACTGGTTCGTTGCATACTTTAAGTAAACCTTGATTCTATTAAACATTGTTTGGGTCATTTACTGAAAGGACAGTTTGGTAACAATGTTTATACCCATTTATATATGTCACCAAAGAGTAAAGAACACAGGATATGTGGCATTTTATGCATTCAATGTGTCTTCTAAAGTATATGTTGTGTAAATATATGATGAAACAACAATAGTATTTAGTGTAAGAAACCCTGATATAAATAAAGTTATTTAGGTAAGCGTCATCATTCCACTACGATTATTTTGGGGTCTAAAACAAAAATCAAACATACATGAAATAAGTGTTAAAGAGCATAATTATGCGTATCAGCCTGACATAGCTCAGAGGCTATTTACATACACAATGAAAGCTGCTATTCTGATGCTTCAACTCATTTGTGCCTTTTTTAAAGCTACATATTCCATGGTGAGCATGACTAAGTAAACATACTGTGTTATATTTCTAATAAGATATTTGGTACTGCATCCAAAACCTTGCTTCTAGAATTAGATTATTTCCAGATGAAGATTCCCCCAACATTTTTTTTAATGAATTTATTTATTTTTGGCTACGTTGGGTCTTCGTTGCCGTGCGCGGGCTTTCTCTAGTTGCGGTGAGCGGGGGGCTACTCTTCGTTGCGGTGCACGGGCTTCTCATTGTCGTGGCTTCTCTTGTTGCGGAGCATAGGCTCTAGGCGCACAGGCTTCAGTAGTTGTGGCACATGGGCTCGGTAGTTGTGGCTTGCGGGCTCTACAGCTCAGGCTCAGTAGTTGTGGCACACGGGCTTAGTTGCTCCACTGCATGTGGGATCTTCCCAGACCAGGGCTCGAACCTGCATTCCCTGCATTGGCAGGCAGATTCTTAACCACTGCACCACGAGGGAAGCCTCCCTGACATTTCTAAAGCTGACAATTTTCTTCTGTCACATATTCTCTGATATACAAATTTTGAAATGTATTTTGAGATTATAAGGTTTTATTCTACTCTCAATTATCTGATGTTCAGTAAAATCTGTGTCTTTGTGAAAATCTTCCTACAGCCATCTCATCTTGGGGTTTTTCATGGTAAATATCTGATTTACAAAATGTTTGACTTGCTGATGAAGGGTTATTAAAATGCAGGATATTGACAGGGGTTTCTCTATTACTGAATTCTCTGACATACAGTGTTTCTCACTCCATCATTAGATTCACAGGCTATATGAAATACAGGATGGCTAAGATAAGCTATGACAAAAAATAGACCTGAACATGTGATGGCTCAACACAATGCAAGTTTATTTCTTGTTCCTGAAAAGACTTAAGGGTCATGGTAGAGAAGGGAGGGCTCTGCTCAGGAAGTCATTCAGAGACCCTGGTTTCTTCCAACTTGTGAATCTGTAATCTCTAATGCCTCACTCCCAAGCTGTCCTGAGGATGATCTTTGACAGGGAAAGAGTGGGAAGTAGGAAGGATTCCAAATGAGGTCTTTCACGGGCTTGGAAATAATGTACATCACTTACGCCCACATTCTGATACAGAGCTTGATCACATAACCTCATGTGGATCAAGGGAAAGCTAGAAAATCTTAACTAGTTGTGAACCCACACAAAAAAGGAAATGAGTATTGGGAAAAACATAGCCAGTTTGTGCCACATGGGGCTTCTGCCCTATGTGAATTCCCTGATGATTAGTAAGGGTTGATTTCTGGCAGAAAGTTTTCCCACATTCTCCACATTTATAAGGTTTCTCCCCCGAGTGATTTCTCAAATGATTAGTGAGGGTAGATTTCTGACAGAAATTCTTCCCACATGCATTACATTCATAGGGTTTTTCCCCTGTGTGAGTTCTCTGATGTTTAGTAAGAGTTGACTTCATATGAAAAGATTTCCCACATTCATTGCACTGGAAGTGTTTCTCTCCTGAGTGAGTTCTCTGATATATATCAATGGCTGACTTCTGACAGAAAGTTTTACCACATTCATTACACTGAAAGGGTTTCTCTCCTGTGTGAGTTCTCTGATGTTGAATGAGAGCTGACTTCTGGCAGAAAGTTTTCCCACATTCATTACATTCATAGGGTTTTTCCCCTGTGTGAGTCCTCCCATGTTGAGTGAGGGATGACTTTCGGTAAAAGGACTTCCCACATTCATTGCATTTGTAGGGTTTCTCTCCTGTGTGTGTTCTCTGATGGTCTGTGAGGGCTGATTTGTGACTGAAGGTCTTCCCACATAAATTACATTCATAGGGTTTCTCTTCTGTGTGAACTCTCTGATGGACCATGTGCATTGACTTCTGTTGGAAGGACTTCCCACATTTAGTACATTCATAGCGCTTCTCCCCTGTATGTGTTCTCTGATGCACTGTGAGGTTTGACTTGTGATTGAATGTTTTCCCACATTCATTACATTTGAATAGCCTCTCTCCTCTCTGATTTTTCTGAAGTTGAGTGAAGTGTGACATTCTGCTGCAATTATTTTCAATTTGACAGCTTTCATGTTGCTTCATTTCCACATAGATTCCATGACATTTCAAAAGAGAGGACTTCTCACAGAAACTTTCCTCATGTCCGTTATATTCACAGAGTTTCTCTCCTGTATGAATTTGCCTATGTGGGATTATCACAGTCTTTTTCTCTAAGGCTTTCCCACCATTATTATATTTAAACGTCTTCTCTGAAGTTTGGATGTTTAGGTGTTGAATAATACCATTATTACAATCAAGGGCTTTCTCATTTTGATTATTTTCATAAGAATCCCCTTGAGTATGAGACTTTTCCTCCTTAATAACAAATAATTTCTCATGTGTATTTAACACATCAGGCTTCTTTCTTGAAAAGTTTCTATTACTACTAATTGATACTGAAGTATTTTTCAAACTTGTTCCATATAAGTCATATTTATAAGGCATTATTCTTGAAGAAACAAAGTTTGTGCTCATATTAGATGATTTTCCTAAAGCATTAACTTTCTCTGAAGTCAATGTTTTGTTGTTGAATGCAACTTGTGGCAAATATTTGTTTTGGTTGTCCTGGATTCTCTCTGTTAGGTCATGAGTTTTGCAGTCTTCTAGAAATGAAAATATTGAACATACCATAAGAATTTGAACAGATTTCTAATAGAATTGGACTAAGATACAAATGTCATACTATATATTTGACTTTTGGTTTCAGGAGTCTCTCAAGATCAAAGTGACTCTTCCCCATCTAGTTTGTTTGGGAAAACAAATGTGGAGAAAAGGGAGAAAAGCTAATAATAGGCAGACGTAATTATTCAGCATTTTACAAACAGAAATTTCAAAGTGGGTAGAAATGAAAATGTAAACTCAAGAAACAGCAAATAGAAGATGGAAGATTTTACAGAAGTGGTAGCTTCGGGTAGGAGGAAAATCACAGAGACTGGGATGGGTACAACTGAGCTAATGAAGAGTAATTTCAGTGACAAGGAAAACAAGTAGATAAAGGTGTTAATGGGGAAAATAAAGAGATGGACTACAGAGTAGGTCTAATACCCTCAAATCTACATTGTTTTTAATAACATTGTGACAAGTTTTCATGCTCCAGTTGAACTTCCCTTATTTCCATTCTACACATAACAGCAAAGTAAATCTCTGAATGCACCAACTGCCTCATGTTTGAGGGAAGAGTTATTAGATTGCACTCTAATTTTCCTTCTAGCCATGATTCACAGGGATGTACAAAAGAAAGTACAAAACAATGGCAGACTAAGTCACCTGTGGCAATCTAGTTCTGACTATTTTGGCTGTGATACCTTAATATTGATCTATCATAGTTGTTTGACAGGTAAACTACCATGATAATCACATTTACTTTCCCTTACTTTTCCTTAAAACCTTGCCTGTGCCACAATACTAACACTTAATTTTGCTTTATATTTCACATCTCACATTTCTACATTTCAGGCTTCTACATATTATTAGAATTTAAGGGACATATTTTTCAATCCAGTCTTAGAAAATGAGTAACAATCATGTTTATTTACCATTTAGAAAGTCTTGTTCACATTTGTTATCCAGTGCAACGAAGTCTATCCCAAGCTGAAAAACCACTGACCAAGTACCACATAGAAAACTATTACAAGTCATCATTCTAGCAAACAAAATTTACACCAACTAAATGCCCATCAGATTTTCAAGCTACCAATCTACAGCTCCATAATCAATAACCCCTGCCCCAGTCTAGTCAGTTCTTTGTCTCATTGAACTGTCCACTCTTCACAACAAGCTGAAAATGTGTTCTCTCACTCAGCCTTGGCTCTATTTAGTATCTAGAAAAAAAAGTCATAATGATACTATTACTCCAAATCTCCACAAATGCCATCTCAAATCTTCCTACTTTCTAAACTTTCAAAAGTTACATTTACTCTAAATCTAAAAGTAGTTCCTGTCTAGACCACATGAATAGCATCATTCTACAAATTTATTCTACTGTCATTTCCTGGGACCAGTCAAATAGAAATCACTTGGATAAGTGGTATGAAGAAAATAAAATTGGGGAAAATTCTAGGTGGGGTTTTAGTTAAGGCAGTACATTTGAAAGGAAATGAAATTTGAAATACTGTAGACAAAATAGTGTCTCATGTTTGTTTTAATATTTGATTTCTAGTGATGTTACATATTTTTCATATACTTAGTGACTAGTTGTACTTTCTTTTTTGGTATTTACTTAAAAATTTTGGGGGGCTGCATTGGGTCTTAGTTGTGGTAGGTGGGATCTTTCATTGTGGTATGTGGACTTCTCTCTAGTTGTGGCACAC
Organism: Lagenorhynchus albirostris; assembly: GCF_949774975.1. Classification (NCBI taxonomy): domain Eukaryota; kingdom Metazoa; phylum Chordata; class Mammalia; order Artiodactyla; family Delphinidae; genus Lagenorhynchus; species Lagenorhynchus albirostris. The sequence continues at coordinate 10,639,418 of NC_083110.1, forward strand.
GGGTTCCAGAGTGCATGGGTTCTGTAGTTGCGGCACACAGGCTCTCTAGTTGTGATGCATGGGCTCAGTAGTTATGGCACTTGGGCTTAGTTGCCCTGTGGCATGTGAGATCATAGTTCCCCGACCAGGGATTGAACCCATGTCCCCTGCACTGGAAGGCAGATTCATAACCACTGGACCCTCCAGGGAAGTCCCTGTACTTTCTCTTTTATAATTACATTTCAATATTTCTAAGACATGCATTTTTTCTCGTATTTTAACAGCTCTGAAATTGGATCTTGTAATGCATCTTAAAGTAAATGGTATGTCATAGTTTAATTGTCCATATATTTTCTTTTGCAATAGTAAATAGAATATTGAGGCATGTGGCAGTCCACTGCATTGTAGATTGAATGAAAAGCTGCAGCAGGATATTCTTTTTCTATTTTTATTGCATGTTAGATGTTCATCTTTCAACTGATTTGTAAGAGCAGTTTATCAAGAGTGTGAAATCTGTGTCTTGTAATTATTAAATATATTTTCTCAGTTTGTGTTTTAACTTTCTGTTATATCCTTTCTGGTTTCTGCCTTTTGTTTCATGCTATATCAAATTATGTTCTTTAAAATCTTTTATTTATATTCTAGGTAATTGATGGTTTACTTTTTAAATTTACATGCTGAATTCATGTACCATTAACCTTATTTTCTCAAATCATTAACTGAACATTCCAAACTATCTCCATTGTTTGAAATAACAATTAAAAAATAAATTTATGTATTCATTTATTTTTGGGTGCGTTGGGTCTTCGTTACTGCATGCGGGCTTTTCTCTAGTTGCGGCCTGCGGGGGCTACTCTTCATTGTGGTGCACGGGCTTCTCATTGCGGTGACTTCTCTTGTTGCAGAGCACAGGCTCTAGGCACGCAGGCTTCAGTAGTTGTGGCTCGCAGGCTCTAGAGCGCAGGCTCAGTAGTTGTGGCGCACAGGCTTAGTTGCTCTGCATGTGGGATCTTCCCGGACCAGGGCTCGAAACTGTGTCCCCTGCATTGGCAGGCGAATTCTCAACCACTGCTCCACCAGGGAAGCCCTGAAATAACTATTTTAACATATACTCAATTCTTATGTATTTGGATCTGTTTCCGTTCTTCTTTGAAGCCAGCACCAAACTTTTAAATTATGTTTATAATAATATGCATTTCCAATAAAATTTCCTCCCTATTCTCTGAGGTTATATATTTCCTGATGAAGTTTAAAATTATTTGTCAAGGAAAACAAAACCAAACTCTCAGAAAAAAATTGTCATTTTGATTTAAATTGTTAAGTTTTATAGTTTCCTGTAAGAGTAAATACAAATATTTAAAAATTGAATTTTCCCTGGTTCAAAAAGGGGAAAAGATTTTCCTCCCCTCTTTTCTTAGAGCATTTCCTTGAGAAAACTTGTAACTGAAATCCTTTTTTCTGTCCCTTTGAGATGCATGCAAATGTTTTTAAAAAGTAAATAAACCTCTTGTTAGTTTTACAACCCAGGATTATCTTTGTTAAAGGCCTTGGAGCTATGTCTTTGAAATGTAAATAAACATCAAGGAAGATAACACCCCATCTCCCTGTGTCTGTGGTAAACTCCTAGGCTTTTGGCTACAAGTTGTAGCTACTTGCTTGTCATAGAGATGCAAGAAGCTTTACTTTTCATTTGGATAAAGGCAATTAACTAATAGAAATGGCCACCCCAATTACCGTGTGAATTTAGGATGAACAGTGTGTAGTAAATGGTGTTGTCAAGTTCTCTTAGTACATAGAAAGGGTTGTATCTGCCTAGCTACATAAAAGTGTGATATTTCTGTCTGCAAACTCATTAGCAGATTGCCTGGAATGCGCATTGCAGTCTAGTTTAATGCTTAGTTCATTAATAAAATAATTAAAAATAATTAATACTTTTTTCTTTCTCCATTTCTGGAGAGGATTTTGTGGGTTGGCAAGAGACTATTTTTAATCATTTCCCCAACACCTCCCACCCAGGATATTGGTGTGTGTGTGTGTGTGTGTGTATACAGCTATGCACACATGTGCACACATTATTCAGATATGTATATATATTTTCTCTATATGGATTCCACGTTTTTTAAGTTAATTTTATTATAAAAATTTAGTATTTTTGTAATTACTTTGAGAGGAGACATTTCTATTGTTGGCCCAGAGTAAACTGATGTCATAAAGTTAGATCAGAAAATCAGCATACATTCAGTATATATTCCTTAGTGAAGTGATAGTCAAAATATACCATTAGCGTAAAATTTGAGTAAAAATCTCAGAAGAGTGTGCACCTAACATTAAGCGAGGTTTTTTCCTTTTGTAAAGTGGGATGTGTGCGACTCGTCTTCTGTTTTAGCTTATTCATGTTTTCATCACGTTTCATGTGTCATTTCCATAATTCTGAAAGCTAATACTCCTAAAATAAAGTCAGCTGTTACAGGGTGTTATTCTTTGAATGTACTACTGTACTTAGTTCCGAGTACTACCTTTCGATTACTATCGATATTCATCGCACTACCTCAAGGTAGCTTCCTGCTTTCAAGCGGGTGGCCAGTTCTAATCCGTTACCGCTGCGAGTGAGGAAAGGACCGGGCCAGCAGAAAACACTCGGACCGCGGGAAGAAGCCGACCCTCGTGACGTCATCCGAAGTGGAGGCGCCGGGAGGCTCCCGGGACGCGCAGTGCCTGCGTGGGGCGCGGGAGTGTTCCGCGCATGAGCAATTCCACCTCCCCGCAGCAGCCGCCATTCTCCGTCTCGCGCCCCGGCGGGGAGAGGACTCAGGCGCCTCCAGTCTGCTCGGCGCCGCGGAGGGCGGGGCCTGGAACCTGCGCGGGCCGGGAGCTGAGGCCGAGCCCCTGCAGGTGTGTCGGAGGCTTCGGTGCGGGCGCTAGGCCGGGGGCGGGGGGAAGCCGGTCTCCACGGCCGCGCCGAGTCGGAGACCCTGGCAGCCGCCGCCCCCCACCCCCACTCTGAGCGCCGGACTGGCCTCCGAGGACTGGGGAAGAGGCAAGGCAGGGAGCCTGGCGGGGAGGCTGGCTGTCCGCAGTGCGGTTCCTCCCCAGAAGCCTTGTTTCTCGACCTGCGTGAAAGGGGCGGCTGGAGGAGGCCTGGGGCGCCGGGCTTATAGCGGGACGTACGCGCGCGAGAACAGCCGTTTGTGACGTGGATGCCAAACCCGTCACGTCGGCGCTGGCGCGTGGGCGGCGCAGGCTGTTGGAGACGTGGGTTGTAAAGCCTGAGGGGCCCGGGCTTAAGGCCAGCGCCCGCCGGTAAATGGGCAGGTTAATCTGGGTACGACTCGGATACTCATCTGTAAAATTATAATAGCCTTTAGGGTCGTTTTTTGTATTGAATAGGGTAGTGTATATAAAGTACGTTAAGGATTCAATAAAGGTGAGCTGCTTTTCTCATTAAAAGGTATGCTGTTCTTTTCATTATTGGCTCATTTAATCATCTTAATCATCATAACCATCCTTTGAACCCGTATTTACCACCTCCATTTTAATAAATACAAGTACCGAAGGTTCAGAGAGATAACTGGCTTAGCCATCATTAGCAGGGATTTGTTTTACTCTGTATCTCATGCTGTTTTCCACCCTAAAATCCACAGGCTTGGGTTGTATTTAATCCAGTGGTTGTCCCTGAGCACCACCAGAGTAGAGTGTAGTGGACCTAATCGTACAATGTAGTATTCTATTTTCAAAAATTTTTGAGGCTTCCTTAAAACTCCTGTGTAAAAGGTTAATTAAGGCCCTTCCTGCATTCTCTAACCTGTCTCGATACCCAGACGACTGTTACGAATTTAAACCATAGTTGAAACCCTGAATTTTAAGTTTTACTGGAGAAGCTGAGAATCCTATCCAGGCCAGAGGGGAAATGGGACAGACTTTTTTAAAGATGAAAACAGCGATTTCATCCATGCTCCAAATTATGAAGGTGATATCATAATGCCTCTTATTGGATGGTGTATCTAGGCTTTAGTAAGTAGGCATCATGTAAGCACCAGGGAAGTGGTTTCTTCTGCATATGAGAAGGACCTCGGCATTTGGCACCTTTTGCTCCCCACGTGAAGTGCCTATTTTGGGATTATGGTGCCAAATTGTTATTTTAGAAGTTATATTTGTGTTAGTGTCAACAGTTTAGATGGCCATGTCAGAATTCATCAAGGCCTAATTACATTTTACTCTAGGCCCCAGCCCAGGGTTGGAGGGGCCAGTGAATTCTGGGGTTCTGTTGGATTTGTGGTACTGAATGAAGACTTACAGAATCAGAATAGTACATGATTGTTTAAAATTACCTAATTCCTTCTCATGTTAAAGATAATAGCATAAGTGGGAAGCAGCCACATAGCACAGGGAGATCAGCTCGGTGCTTTGTGACCACCTAGAGGGGTGGGATAGGGAGGGTGGGAGGGAGATACAAGAGGGAAGAGATATGGACATATATGTATATGTATAGCTGATTCACTTTGTTGTACAACAGAAACTAACACACCATTGTAAAGCAATTATACTCCAATAAATATGTTAAAAAAAGATAATAACATAGAAACTAAGATAGTCACTATGTTTGTTAATAGCAGAGCTTAGCATAGAACTGAAGCCTCCCTGTCACTGTACCATATTTTAGTCAAAATAGGGTTTTTGGAGAAGTGATTCTGGAGAAACTGAAATTTAGAGAGATGAAACATCTTATTTTCGAGAGCTCTGAAGACTTTCTAACCTTGTGGGGTTTATAGTATCAATAGGAAAAATTGTTATGACATGTAACTTAAAAGATTTTCCATATCAATAGATGTTTCTCTTGATCATTTGTGATGTCACATCATTTGTGATGTCAGCATAGGGTTCCATACTTTGGATATATATTATATACCTTGCTTAACTAATCTGCTATTATTGGACATTTAAGTTTTATATTCTTTTGTGTTATTTAGTAATGGACATATAATTTTCAAAACAGCCAATAGGAAAGGAATGTTTAGATTCAAAAATGTCCCAGATTCATCAAGATTATATGAGAGTCACCAGTGGACAGGTGGGTACTCCTTTCTCATGGTCCTTCCTATTCCTTCTCATGTCTCAAAGAGACATTTTCCCAGATATTTATCTTTTACTAAAATGTTGTATGTAAATTTCTCACAGGTGATTCCTGACTGCAAGATAAGGTCTCTTATGACTTCTGTCTTCCAACTTTCCCTGTTCTGACTTCATAGTTTCTATACTTTCCAATAGCAGCAGAAAATGAACAAGTTCCGGGTGAGTCATTTATTTACCTCTTAACTTTATTTCACTCTGTGTGTGTGTGTTTTCAGTGAATTTTATGAAAGAGAGCCCATATATTAAGTTAGAAAAGTGGAAATCATTAAAAATCACCTTCAGGGAAAATACTGTTTGAATACAACAGCAGTTCCAAGGTGTAGTCTGGGAGCCCCAAGACCCTTTCCGAGGGTTTGTGAAGTCAAAACATAATACCAGGATGCAAATTGCCTTTTACACTGACGACATTAGCACTGATGGTGTAAAAGCAATAGATTGCTGCCTATCTGGCATACATCAGGATGATGACACCAATGACATTGTCTTCCTCTGCAGTAGTAAAAAAACTGCCACCTTTACTTAAGGATATCTTTGATGAAACAGTAAAAGTTAGTAATGTTATTAAATCTTGACCCTTGAGTACACATCTTTTTAATATTCAGTGGGATGAAATGGCAAGTTCACCTAAAGTACTTTTGCGGCATACTGAAGTATGATGGTTGGTTGTCTTGAGGAAAAGCACTTGTGTGATTGATTTGTGAGCTCACCTAGCCACTTTTTTTCATGGAATGTCATTTTTATGTGAAAGAGCAACTGGCAGACAAACTACGGTATTCACATGGTATTCAAACATTTTCTCAACAATGAGTGATGTGAGCCTGTCATTTCAAGGAAAATAACTTAGTATTTGTTGCTAATATTAAAAGTTGAGCTTTCAAGTGAAAATTAGAATGTTGGAAAACTTCTGAAGTTGACAAATGTTGATACTTAAAGACTTTTCTGATGAGATTGGTAAGGATATTAACAAATGTGATTCTTTAATATTAAATAATAAAATGTGTCAACACTTGAGTAATATTTCTGATGTATCTGCTCAGAGGCAAACTCAAGCAGTTTAAGAGGACAAGTGTTAGAAGTGAGGAACAGGGAATAAGTTGGTTAGGGAATGCCACTCTAAAAGGTAATATTTGAGGAATATCTTGAATTAAATGAGAGACAGCCAGGTAGAAATCTGGAGGAAGAGCATACTACATAGAAGGAATAGCAAATGCATACACCCTGAGGCATGTTCCAGAAACAGTATTTAGGATACTGAAACTAGACAGAAGTGAACTTGGGGGAGAACAGTAAGAGGTAAGATCTAAGAGGTAGAAGGGAGTAGAATGTATATGACTTTGTAGGCTGTAGAAGACATGAATTTTGATTTTATTGGTTCATTAAATATTTAAAAAATCATACTTTATGCAAGTAATGTACATAATGTATATGTATAATTTAGGGAATACTGATTAAGTAACACCACTGTATCCCATATCTGGCTTAAGCAATGAAAATCACTAGTACTTTTGAAGCCCCTGTATGCCCTTCCTTAATCTCATCCCACCATTACCCAGAGAAAAGGAATCCTGAATTCTGTGGTAACCATTTCTTTGCTTTTTAAACTTAATTTTTAAAAACAAAATAGCATATTTAGCAATTAATTAAATGCCCAGCCCTTTGGTAAGCCCTTGACGTAGTTTATCTTACATAATTCTCACAGCCAACTTTTGAAGTGTTGTTATTATTACTATAACATAAATTTTCAGTGTGGACATTATTATTAATTAGAGATCATAGCCTTTAGGCCTGATGGTGGAAAGAAAGAGACTCTAGAAAAATTTAACCTATTCTACGGTTCTGCTTTGGTCAGTCTTGAACACATTTATACCTTATATATGAAAATTTCCTTATCCGGCATTTGTTCAGGTGTGGCACATGATGTTTTTCTTACCTTATGCTCTGTAATTAACTGCTGAGTGGTCAGTCTGGAACAAAAGAAATAACTAGTGAGCCTTTTTGTTTTTTGAAGTAGTTTTAAGTACAGTCATCACTACCTACTCTTGGAAAAATTTATTTTGTGCAGATAATTGGATTTTTTAAGGCATTTTGGCCAGATTAGAAAGTCTTTTTTATTCCTTCTTGCATCTCTCAAGTTCTGCTGCCATCAATTTCTGCTGTTTGAAAACATCCTTTATAGTTATTGTTTTTATTCTGCTTGCTTGTTGTTTTAGTGAGGGTCTGCTGGTGGAAAATTCTCAGTTTTCTTTATATGAAATATCCACGAAGAGCTTTTTCATTGTGTATAGAAATACTGGTTGACAGTTCTTACCTTTTAAAACACTGAAAAGCATTCATTGTCTTCTATTACTGGTACTATTGAAAATTCACCTGTTAACTTGTCACACCTTTGAAATAAATTTCTGTTTTGGGCTAGCTGCTTTTTAAGATATCTTTTATCCTAGTATGTTTATATCTATATTTCTTTTTATCCTAATTAGATTTACTGTACTTCCCTTCGGTTGAATATTTGAGTATTTTGTGTATTACACTGTATCTCCTTTATTGACTTTGAAGCTTTATTTTTGTGTGTTATTTTGCTTATTGCTGAATCTGGAGATTACAACATGCACCATTAAAATAATGGTGTCTTCAAATACTGTATTCATGAACAGTGTAATAAACTTTTATCAGTATAATTCTCTTTACAGCCTCCTCACCCTGTGGTCCTTGTCTTATATCTCACTTATACATATATTTTAACCCCCAGTACTTGTTATTTTTGCTTTAAACAGTATTCATCTTTTAAAGAAACGTGTGTGTGTGTGTGTGTAAATAAAACTCTTTTGTGTTTATGTACATATCTGCTTTGGGAGCTCTTTATTCCTTCCTACAGGTCTGGGGTTCTCTCTGATATCTTTTCCCTTCAGCCTAAGCAACTCATTTTATTATTTCATGTATTATTTCAGCACTGATGGTGACAAATTTACTTGGCTGGTCTTTCTGAAAATCTCTTTATTTCACCTTGGTTTTTGAAGGACATTTTGCCGGATATAGAACTTTATTGAGAGTTTCCTTTGTATCTGCATTTTTAGGATGTCTTTGTCTTCTGGCTTCTGTTGTTTCTGATGAGAAGCTAGTCTTCATCTTACTGTTATCCACCTGAATATAATGTGTTCTTTTCCTCTGTGCTTAAGATTTTCATTTTATCTTTAGTTTTCAATAGTTAGACCATGATGCACACAGGCATGATTTGTTTTGCATTTATCCCTTTTGAAGGATGACAAAGATTTGTGGGTTGTTGTCTTTTTTTTTTTTAACATCTTCATTGGAGTATAATTGCTTTACAATGGTGTGTTAATTTCTGTTGTATAACAAAGTGAATCAGCTATACATAAACATATATCTCCATATCTCTTCCCTCTTGCTTGTCCCTCCCTCCCACCCTCCCTATCCCACCCCTCTAGGTGGTCACAAAGCACCAAGCTGATCTCCCTGTGCTATGCGGCTGCTTCCCACTAGCTATCTATTTTATGTTTGGTAGTGTATATATGTCCATGCCATTCTCTCACTTTGTCCCAGCTTACCCTTCCCCCTCCCCGTATCCTCAAGTCCATTCTCTAGTTGGTCTGCATCTTTATTCCCGTCTTGCTCCTAGGTTCTTCTGACCATTTTTTTCTTTTCTTTTTTTTTAGATTCCATATATATGCGTTAGCATACGGTATTTGTTTTTTTTTTTCTGACTTACTTCAGTCTGTATGAGAGTCTCTAGGTCCATCCACCTCACTACAAATAACTCAGTTTCGTTCCCTTTTATGGCTGAGTAATATTCCATTGTATATATGTGCCACATCTTCTTTATCCATTCATCTGTTGATGGACACTTAGGTTGCTTCCATGTCCTGGCTGTTGGAAACAGAGCTGCAGTGAACATTTTGGTACATGACTCCTTTTGAATTACGGTTTTCTCAGGGTATATGCCCAGTAGGTTGTTGCCTTTTATCATTTTTTAAAATTCTTGGAACTCACTCTTCAGATAGTTTCTTTGCATCATTCTCTTTTTCTTTCTAAAATCCCAGTTACACAGTGTTGAAATATGTACATATTGTCCTAAATGTTCAGATGCTCTGTTCAGTTTGGGTTGTTTTTTGTGTGTGTGTCCTTTAGTTTGGATATTTCTGTTGAGCTGACTGTTTTCAAGTTCATGGCATCCTTCTTTTGCTCTGTCAGTTCTCTTCACTCATAAGCCTGTAGAATCCACTTCTGATATTGTATCATTCAGTTCTAAAAATTCCTGTTTTTTCTTTTGTTTTTCTTTCTCTGCTAAGATTTCGCATCATTTCATTTATATTCTCAATTTTTTTCACTAGGTCATTTAGTTTTATTTATTTAGTGTTAGGGTAATTACTTTAAAATCCTTATCTGCTAATCCCAACATCTAGGTTAATCTGTAGGTCTGTTTCAATAGGCTCCTTTCTTCAGTATGAATCAAAATTTTCTACTTCTTTGCATGTCTCCTATTTCTTTATTATTGCTAGACATTATATATAAAAGTACAGTAGGGATTGAAGTAAATAATACCTCCAGAAAAAGTCACGTCCCTTCCTTTGTCTGCTCGCTAAGTCAGATATGTAGCTGAGATGGCCCTGGGCTTTAGTGAGGTACTGTTCACCACCAAGCTTCACATGATTGAGGGCAGTATCAAGGCTTTCCCTTCAGGGGGCTTGGGTTGTGAACACCACCAGAGCTCCACTGATGTGCTTTTAGCTTAGCCACCAGCTTTTCTTTTGGATGACTGAGGAGTTGCTGCCCTGTAGAGCTTTAAGCACCAGAGACATCTCTTCCTGCCCTGGTGCTCTGCTCCCAGCCTTTGGAGGGTTGTGGCCATGCACTCAGTAAAGGCCTGTGGGGGGAAAATGGTGTTTGTATTTCAGAGCATCCATATAAATTATGGAGCTTTCCTTTGGTTCTAGAAACTGCTTCCCCAACTTAAAATAAACTGACCACTTTGAGACATTTGATAGGAAGTAAAAAAGTTCTACAGAGGGGGCTTCCCTGGTGGCGCAGTGGTTGAGAGTCCGCCTGCCGATGCAGGGGACAAGGGTTCGTGCCCCGGTCTGGGAGGATCCCATATGCTGCGGAGTGGCTAGGCCCATGAGCCATGGCCGCTGAGCCTGTGCGTGCAGAGCCTGTGCTCCGCAACAGGAGAGGCCACAGCAGTGAGAGACCCGCATACCACCACCACCACCACAACAAAAAAAGTTCTACAAATACTAAGCTTATGTTTGGGGACCTCTTGAATATGAAACTCCCACTCAGTCACCAGGTAGTATCAAAAGGCAAGTTGGTGTTGACTTGCTTTGTGACCAGGGGTCTTAGGGATGCTAATACATCACACAAGACCATAAGCAAACATTAAAAGTTTGTTAAAAGTTGAACCAGTTTCCTCTCTTCCCTACTTGCCCCCAAGAATGAAATAAGTTGTGGTTTTCTGTTGTCTTTTGAAATATTTGTCTCTTCTGAATTTTATCTTTTGTTCGCCTTTGGATTCTCAGATCTCTGATTTTAGAAAACACTAGGTTAGAGGCTTGTTCTCGTTAAAGTTAAGATCAACTTCTCCTTTGCTTCTCAGAATTTGTTTCTATTCAGAATTTCTTTCTTTATGCTTATTTTAGAGATGCTGGCTCTGAGCTGCTTTCTGCTCTACATTTTTGCCCTGGCTATGAAATTGGAAAATGCCCTGAAAATGCTAACCAGAGGTATAAGACTCATCATAATTAATTTCACTTTTTTCTTGGATCTTTACCTCTCAAATTCTAGTGCTTAAGTTAATATTTGATGCTTTTGTATAGCTATTTTTAGTGTTTTGTTGTTTTCTTTTATTTATTTTTCTTTTTTAAAATTAAAGTATAGTTGACTTATTTTTAATTGTAGTAAAATACACATAACAAAATTTACCATCATAACCAATTTTAAATGTATAGCTCTGTGGCATTAAGTACATTCACATTGTTGTGCAACCATTACCACCATCCATCTCCAGAACTCTTTTCATCATCCTACACTGAAACTCCGCACAAATTAAACACTAACTCCCCAGTCCCCCCATACGTTGGGAGCCACCATTCTACTCATTTGTTCCAGCACTAGTTTTTTGAAAAGACTATCCTTAATCCACTGAGTTTCTTTTGAACCTTTGTCAAAATTATATGTGTGGTTCTATTACTAGATACTGTTTTTTTTCCAATGATCTGTGTGTTTATCCTTTTGCTAGTAACACAATTAATATAGCTTTGTAATAAGTCTTGAAATCAGGTAGTGGATTTGCTGATATTTTGTTGAGGATTTTTGTACTTATAACCATGAAAGATATTGGTTGGTAGTCACTATGGTGGTAAATGTTTAATCAGATTTTGGGGACTGGGAGAGAAATCTGGTTTGTACTGTTTACCAATTTCTATGGTATAAATACCCCTGCCAGGGCTAATTTCAAGCTACAAAATGATGTTAATCAATTGCCCAAAATTTGACAATCAGCACTCTTGATCTGGTACAAACAGGTGCAAGCCACCACTGTAGTTTTCTTTTCTGATAATCCTTTTGTTAGGTTTGGGTATCAGGGTAACGTCGGCTTCATAAAATGAGTTGAGAACGGTTCTCTTCTCTTTGTTTTATGGAAGAGATTGCATATAATTGGTATTGTTTCTGCCTTAAATGTTTGGTGGAATTCACCGAGACCTGAAGATTTCTTTGTTAGAAGGTTTTGTTGGTTTAAATGAAGTGAAATTCACATAATATTGACCATTTTAAAATGTACAGTTAGGTGACATTTAGCACATCCACAATGTTGTGGGACCACTACAACATATAGTTCCAAAACATTTTTGCCATCCCCAAAGAAAACCCCATTCCCATTAAGCAATCATTACCTAGTCCCTCTCCCTTTAGCCTCTGGCAATTACCAATCTATTTTCCGTCTCTGTGCATTTACTTATTCTGGATATTTCATGTAAGTGTAATCATATAATATGTACCTTTTCTGTTTGGCTTCTTTCACTTAGCATAATGTTTTCCAAGTTCATTCACCCTATACCATGTATCAATACTTCATTTTTATGACAAAATAATATTCCATTGTATGTTTATACCACAATTGTTTATCTGTTCATCCACTGATGGGCATTTAGGTGGTTTTCACTTTTTGGCTGTTGTGAATAGTGCCGCTATGAACTTTTGTGTACAAGTATGCTGGGTTGTATGGTATTTGTATGTTTAACTTGCTGAGCAACTGCCAAACTTTTCCACAGCAGCTGTACCGTTTTACATTCCCACAAGCAATATATAAGGGTTACAGTTTCTCCACAACCTCTCCATCACCTGTTATTTTCTGTTGTTTTTTTTAAAAAAAAAACCCATCATAGTAAATATGAAGTGGTATAATTGTGGTTTTGATTTGAATTTCCCCTGAGGACTAATGATGCTGAGCATCTTTTCATGTGCTCATTTGTATAACTTAAAGAAATGTCTGTTCAATTTCTTTGCCCATTTTCTGGCTGGGCTATCTTTTCTGTTATTGAATTGTAAGTTTATTTTATATATTCTGGATAATAACACCTTTATCACATACGCGATTTGCAAATATTATATTACATTCTGTGAGTTGTCGTTTTCCTATTTTGGTAATATCCTATGATGCATACAAGTTATATATATATATATATAAAATTTTCTTGGCTGCCACGCCACATGGCATGTGGGATCTTAGGTCCCTGACCAGGGATCAAACCTGCGCCCCTTGCATTGGAAGCGTGGATTCTTTACCGCTGGACCGCCAGGGAAGTCCCCATAAAAATTTTAAAGTTTGATAAAGTCAGCTTATTTTTCTTTTACTGCTTGTACTTTTGGTGTCATATCTAGAATCCATTGCCAAATTCAAGGTAAGGAAATTTATTCCTATGTTTTCTTCTGAGTTTTATAGTTTTAGCTCTTAATATTTAGGTCAGTGATCTATTTCGAGTTAATTTTTTTTTATATGGGGTGAAGTAGAGGTCAGGTTTCGTTCTTATGCATGTGGACATTTGGTTGTCGCAGTGCCATTTGTTGAAGAAACTATTCTTTCTCCATTGAATGGTCTTGTCTTCCTTGTTGAAAATCAGATGGCCATAGATGTATGGTTTTATTTCTAGACTCTCATTTCTATCCCATTGCACAATAATATGTCTATCTTTATGCCAATCACACTGTTTTGATACCGTAGCTTTATAGTAAGATTTGAAATAAGTGTGAGTCCTCCAACTTTGTTTCTTTCCCAATTTTGTTTTGGCTATTAGGGACTTCTTGCAATTCCATATGAATTTGCGGATTGGCTTTTCCATTTCTGTGCAGAAGTCATTGGGATTTTATTAGGGATTGCACTGAACTTGTAGATTCCTTGGAGTAGTACTGTCACTTGAAGTATATTAAATCTTATAGTCTATGAACATAGAATGTCATTTCTTTTATTTAGGTCTTCTTTAATACTTGAGCAATGTTTTGCAGTTTTCAGTGTATAAGTCTTACACCTCCTTGAGTAAATGTATCCCTAGGTATTTTATTCTTTTTGGTGCTACATTAAATGGAATTGTCTTAATTTCTCTTTTGGATTTTCATTACTGGTATATAGAAACACAACCAATTTTTGTGGGTTGATCTTATAATTCTGCAACATGCCGACTTTGTTTATGAGCTCTATTAGTTTTCGTTTTTGTGGATTCTTTGGGATATTCTATATGTAGATTAATGTAATCTGCAAATAGAGATAGTTTTTTTTTTTTCCTTTCCAGTTTGGGTGCCTTTATATCCTTTTCTTGTAAAACTGCTCTGGCTAGAACTTCCAGTACAGTGTGGATTAGAAGTGGCAGAAGCAGGCATCTTGTTCCTGGTCATAAGGAGAAAGTTTTCAGTCTTTCACTACTGAGTATGCTATTACCTGGGGTAGAGGTGGATTAAAAATGTTGTTTATCATTTTGAGGAATTTCCTTCTATTTCTAGTTTACTGAGTGTTTTTATCATGAAAGAGTGTTGAAGTTTGTCAAACACTTTTTGTGCGTCAATTAAAATGATCTTCTACTTTTTCCCCTTTGCTCTATTACTGTAATTGATTGACTTTTGTATGTTGAACCACTCTTGCATTCCTGGGATAAATCACACAAGGTCATGGTATAGATTATAATCTATTTTTTTTTATTTTGTTGGATTTGATTTACTAGTAATATGTTAAAGGTTTTCATCTTTATATTCATAAAAGATATTTTAACTCTTTATAGGGTAGAATGCTTATCTCCACTTCATTTAATTCTTTTTCTGAGGTTTTGTCTTGTTCTTTTGTTTGGAACATATTCCTCTGTCTCCTCATTTTGCCTAATCCTGTTTTTATTTCCATGCATTTGGTAGGTTGGTTACATTTCTCAATCTTAGAGAAGTAATCGTATGTAGGAGATGTCCTCTGAGGCCCAGCAGTATATTCCCCTCTGATCACCAGAGCTATAAGCTCTACTGGTTCCCTATATGTGGGCTACATGAATCCTTCTTTGTTGTGGGGCCGACTGTTGTGGGCACACTGGTAGGCAGGGCTGACCCTCAGCCCTGTTGGATGCCAGGCCCTGCCTCATCCAGTGGCTCCTGGCCCACTGTTGGGAGGGGCTGGGTCCCTGCCTGGCTAGCTGCACGGCCTGTGAGGTGCCTGGAATGGGACCCAACGTGGCTGGCTGCATGGCCTGAAGTGTCCTGGGATTGGTGATGACCCATTGGTGGGCATGGAAGCCTCCAGCACTAATAGGCTAGAGGGAGGACTCCAGAATGGTCCCTATTAGCACCAGTGTCCTCATGGTAGAACAAGCTCCCAAAATGGCTGCTGCCAGTGTCTATGTCTCCAGGGGGAGTTCCAGTTGCCTCCTCCCTCTCCAGGAGGCTCTCCAAGGTCAGCAAGTGGGTCTGAGGTAGACTCCTTTCAAATTACTCCCTCTGCACTGTGACTTGGAACGTGTCAGATTTTTGCATGCACCCTTTAAGAGTGGAGTCTCTGTTTTCTACAGTCCTCTGGCTCTCAAGCCGCACTGGCCTTCAAAGCCAGACGTTCTGGGGGTTCGTCTTCCTGGTGCAGGACCCCCCAGGCAGGGGAGCCCAATGTGGGGCTCGGACCCCTTACTCCTTGGGGACAACCTCTACAATTTTGGTTATCCTCCCATCTGTGGGTCACCTACATGGGCGTGTGGGTCTTGACTATACTGTGTCTCTTCCCCTCCTACCCATGTCACTGTGGTTCCTTCTTTGTATCTTTAGTTGTGGGGAATATTTTCTGCTACTCTTCAGATAATTTTCATAGATCGTTGCTCTGTGAATAGTTGTAATTTCAGTGTGCCTGTGGGAGGAGCTCGGCTCAGAGTCTTCCTTCTCCACCATCTTGGCCATCCTTTGTGACCATCTTTCATCTTGCACATACTTCTGTCATAGCAACTGCTATGCATATTGCATTTAAGAATTTAATCTTTGCCTCCCTGTCAGCATGTAAGCTCCTTGATGACAAGAACAGTTGCTTTCGGGGCTTCCCTGGTGGCGTGGTGGTTGGGAGTCCGCCTGCCGATGCAGGGGACACGGGTTCGTGCCCCGGTCCGGGAAGATCCCACATGCCACAGAGCAGCTGGGCCCGTGAACCATGGCCGCTGAGCCTGCGTGTCCAGAGCCTGTGCTCTGCAACGGGAGAGGCCACAACGGTGAGAGGCCCACGTACCACAAAAAAAAAAAAAAAAAAAAAAAGAATAGTTGCTTTCATTCATCTCTATATCTCTGGCAGAGTTCCAGGCATGGAGTGATATCTGAGTAAATATATACTGAACAAATATTTTATATATGTATAAAGCACGGTGGCAGTATATCTAACTCTCCAGAATAAATACTATAGTTAGCACATTAACAGTTCACATGTCTTTTTGATGGTACTGTATTTTGATCGCTTCAGTTTTAACTGAAATACATTGTTTCAGGGACCAGTAACATTCAAGGATGTTACTGTGGAATTCACCCAGGAGGAGTGGCAGTTGCTGGATGCTGCTCAGAGGACCCTGTATAGGGAAGTGATGCAGGAGAACTATCGTCACCTCATCTCAGTGGGTGAGGAAATCTTCCCTATCTGTAATCCCAGTAGTTTGCATTTCCTTTCTCAGTTACTGGAATTTGTTAAGTCCCCTATAGGGTTGAATATTAGCTTTGTTTTAGGGGTCAAAGTTGATGAATCCATTTTGGGTACCAGAAAAATATGTGTGTCCCCATGCACTCCACTGATACAATCTAAATTTGCCAAGCCTATGTGGAACCTTCCTTGTTCTGCTCCTAAACTGCACTTCTTTATCCTTCAGAGTTGCTGTATTCCAAGCAATTTGTATTGTTTTCTTTATCTTTCTGTCAATAGGTTATTGTGTGAATAAGCCAAATGCAGTCTTCAAGTTGAAGCAAGGAAAAGAGCCATGGATATTAGAAGTAGAATTTCCACGTCAAAAGTACCCTGGTAAGTTAGAAATTATAACCTGTGAGGAGGTTGGTGCCTTTGACTTTTGAAATTTTTTTTTTCAGGAATCTCTTTTTTAAATGCCCTGTACTTTTGGAAATGATTGAGGATACTTGATCTGCATATGTAAGCAATATAAATCACAATTCCAGTTTTCGTTCTCCATCTAAATTCTCTCTTTTGCTTGACATTTTTAAAATAGATTTACTTCTCTTCCCTATATACTAACTTTGACTTAAACTTTCATTTTGTCTTTTTTCTAGAATTCCCAGTTACTCCTTGCCATTAAAGTATGCAACTATAATCTTAAAATCTGTCTTATAAATTTTGTCAAATGCCATTTTCCTCCTTTCATTAACAACAAAATGCCTTAGTTTTTTCAGCACCCATTTTAATTTCCTATTCTCTCTTTAAACTCTGAAATCAGTTTACAAATCATTATGCCGTTCATCGGTTATATTATTTTGGAGTTGATACAAAATACACCTAATTTTCTGTCAAGAACTAGTCTGGCGCTTTATTGCCTACTGCATCTTATTATTTATTTATGTATTTACTTTTGGCTGTGTTGGGTCTTGGTTGCTGCACGTGGGCTTTCTCTAGTTGCGGTGAGCGGGGGCTACTCTTGGTTGCAGTGCACAGGCTTCTCATTGTGGTGGCTTCTCTTGTTGCGGAGCACAGGCTTCTAGGCGTGCAGGCTTCAGTAGTTGTGGTTCACGGGCTCTAGAGCGCAGGCTTGGTAGTTGTGGTGCACAGGCTTAGTTGCTCCGTGGCATGTGGGATCTTCCCAGACCAGGGCTCGAACCTGTGTACCCTGCATTGGCAGGCGGATTCTTAACCACTGGGCCACCAGGGAAGCCCTGATTCTTATTTTTCCTTGTGGCCCCAAAACACATGCTAATTTTCATTTCATCTGCTCTCTTAAATGTCTTTCATATGTAAGATCTTATTTCATGAGTATCCAAGTTAACCTTGCACATGTCCTTATCAAACAACTTTTTTTATATTTTCCCCACAAATGCCATGAAATTCTAACCCCAAGCTTCTGCTCATAATCTTTCACTTTCTTTCAAGCATTTAAAGATGAATAAATATGAAGGCCCATAAAGATTTAGAACAATGTTGAATAATTACTCTTTAAAGATCAGGTAGCAAATTGAAGCAGACATGTGGGAGCTAAGATGTGAAAGCAGAATAAAACTAGTGTTGAGTCATAGGTAACTCTCTTTTGGAGATGCAGTATTTGGTGGTCAGCATTGAAAATCTCTGGTGCTACAACTGGGAATTCGTTCTGTTATAAGGATGGCTTGCACTCTGCTTTTCTTTAATCTTTCCTTTTGGATGTATGTGTTTCTGGGTCTTCTGAACCAGCAAAAATTAAGCCAACTAGACAGAGCGGAATTTTCCTCTAAACATTAGGAAATGGATGTTTTGAGAAAGTCACTTTAGTGTTGACATCGAGATTGTTGTATTATGGGTAAAGAGAAATAAAGTGGAAGTTTATAGTCTACTGATTACTAGGAATCCTAACACAGTAAACTAGGTTTGAGTGGGTAAAGACCTATACTTTAGCTCCTTCATCCAGTTTAATCTTTCCTCTGATATCTCCAGTGAACACAGTTGTCTACTAATTTTTATTTTCACCCTACTTACTATTCATTGTCCTTAATGGACTCACAGCATTCTCTGTGTCTCACATTCCTGTTCAGCAGCACTTTGAATGTCCTTTGTTCTCTGCTCCCTATTCTTTGTTTTTTTTTTTTGGCTTAACCTTCTCCAGGTTTTTAAGATCATATTTGTAGTGTCAAAGATACTTGGGTTTATAACCAGGTCCCTTCCCCTCTGCTATAGCAGTTTTTAGTGTTATTTATGTTTCTTCTAAACCACTGAGATAGAGGAAGTTTGCACTTGAGAGTTCCTTCATTTGAGGATATTGGCCTGAAGCCTAAGAATCCACCCTATGACCATAATAATGTGTTAAGATTTATACGGTATTAAATTTTGGATTCCTTTGTAGAAGACCTATGGAATACTCATGACCAAGGAGCAAGATACCAGGAAAGCCAAGCTAAAAATTCAAGGCAAGTTCAAGAATTCAATTTTGAGATTAGAAGCTTCGTAAGAAAGGGTCTTGATGGGGGTACTAGAAGTGAGAGAGCACTAGTTAATAATAAATGTGAAAAAACTAACACTGGAGAAAATTCCAAAGAACATAATCCAAATGGGAAAGCCTTGTTTCATAATAGAGACCTTGTTTATAATTCAAGATCAGGAGATTACAACTTTGCAACAGTCTTTTGATTCTTCTTACTTACACGATAAGGGAGGCTTTATTACACAAAGTGGAGTTCAGGCAGTTAAGAGACCTATAATGCAAGTGAAATTCCTTCTACCAAATGTTAAGCCATAATGTATTTCAACATAGAATATTCACAATGGAGAAGCCCTATGAATCTAATGAATATTGGAAAAATCTCTAGAAATTGGTTCTCAGAGTTACTTGGAAAATATACACAGCAGACCAAAAAAAAAAAAAAAGCCTTATACATTAATGAATCTGGAAATTTCTCTTTAGGAATGGAGAACTCACAAAACATCAGAAAACTCATACCAATGAGAAATCCTATAAATGCAATGAATGTGGAAAGTCCTTCTGCCAAAAGTCTGTCCTCATAATACATGAGCATACTCATTCAAAGGACAAACCCAGTGAATGCGGGAAATCTGTCTCTCGGAATGGAGACCTCACAAGACAACAGAAAACTCCTACCAGAGAGAAGACCTATGAATGTAAAGAATGTAAGAAAACTTTCTACCACCTGTCATCTCTCAGTAGACATTTGAGAACTCATGCAGGAGAGAAACCCTATGAATGTAATCAGTGTGAGAAATCCTTCTACCAGAAGCCACACCTCATGGAACATCAGAAAACACACACAGGAGAGAAACCCTATGAATGTACTGAATGTGGGAAGTTCTTCTACGTTAAGGCATACCTCATGGTACATCAGAAAACACACACAGGGGAGAAACCATATGAATGTAAGGAATGTAGGAAATCCTTTTCCCAGAAATCACACCTCACAGTACATCAGAGAACACATACAGGGGAGAAACCCTATAAATGTAAGGAATGTGGGAAATTCTTCTCTAGAAATTCACACCTCAAAACTCATCAGAGAACTCACACGGGAGAGAAACCCTATGAATGTAGGGAATGTGGGAAATGCTTCTACCAGAAGTCAGCCCTAACAGTACATCAGCGAACTCACACAGGGGAGAAACCCTTTGAATGTAATAAATGTGGAAAAAACTTTTACTATAAATCAGACCTCACTAAACATCAGAGAAAACACACAGGGGAGAAGCCCTATGAATGTAATGAATGTGGTAAATCTTTCTCTGTGAATTCAGTCCTCAGATTACATCAAAGGACTCACACAGGAGAAAAACCCTATGAATGTAAAGAATGTGGGAAATCCTTCTCTCAGAAATCACACTTTGTCATACATCAGAGAAAACACACAGGAGAGAAACCCTATGAATGTCAGGAGTGTAAGGAAACTTTTTTCCAGAAATCAAAACTCACTGCACATCAGAAGACACACACAAAGGGAAAAGCTTATAAAGTATAAATTGGGAAGTTCTTCTGTCTGAATTTATCCTTCAGAATAATCAGATAATTTACATGAGACAAAAACCTTATGAAATATCAGTATGGGAAAATTTCAGCCACAGTCTTTCATCATGGAGAGAAAGTCTGTAAATATTTTAGGGAGAAATTTTTATATTTCAGACTTTTACTAAGTATCAGACAACTTAGATGGTAGAAACACTACAAATTGTAAAACATGAGGGAAACCTCTCTTTCAGAAGTCATACTTTATTGTACAGCATAGAAACCATATGAGAGAAATCCTGTAAGTAAGTGAATGTAAGGAAATTTCTGTCAGGGTAGCCATCATTTAGACATCCAAAAGCTCACATGAGTGAGATTCCTATCAGTATCCTGACCATTCAGAAATCTTTTTATATCAGTTGGACTTAGAATACTGTAAAAGAGGATAATCACAAAGACAAACACATATGGAAGGCTTTATCAAGAAATGATGTTTTGGTGAATGTCAGATCAGTGATAAAGTATAGAACCTTTATAAGTATTTAAATATGTGAAAGCTTTTTAACAAAAATTCCAAGAGAATCTGTACCTAGGGTAACACTTTTACTAGAAGCCATGTTGCAGAAATCTGATTACAAAGTTGTTGTTTTTCTTTTAAAGAAACCTGCAAATATCTAGATATATGGAGCTTCTTAAAAAGCACAAATAAATTGAATAACCAGGTGACATCATTAAACACATGTGAAGAGTCCTGTAGTATGTAGGACTTATGTGTGAATGTCAGTGTGCTACAGAATACAGATTGTGGATGTTTGATGTGCATGTGGACCTATCCATAACTGTACATAGGGAAATATGTAGCCTTATTTAGTTCAGTAACTTTTTTTTTTTGCGGTACACGGGCCTCTCACTGCTGTGGCCTCTCCCGTTGCGGAGCACAAGGCTCTGGACGTGCAGGCACCGCGGCCATGGCTCACATGCCTAGCCGCTCCGCGGCATGTGGGATCTTCCCGGACCGGGGCACAAACCCGTGTCCCCTGCATCGGCAGGCGGACTCTCAACCACTGCGCCACCAGGGAAGCCCTTAGTTCAGTAACTTTTATGTATATGAAGATATTAAGTCTCAGCAGTGACTCTCGTTAATAAGAATGTGTATTTAAGTGTAATACTCTTAAAATTATAATGTATCTTTTCCTCCTATTTCTGAATGGATTTGGATTTTACTGAACTAATCTTTCAGAAAGAAGCTAAAAATGTTTTTGTAAATTTTTCAACTCATGGTCAGCCAAATTTTACATTAGGGATACATTTATTTATAGGAAAAACCTAAGTTCATTTTAAAAAACAGCTGAAAACACCCTACACAATAAAAAAAATGCTATGTAAAGAAACGTCTGTCTTAGTGTTGTTTTAGCAGATTGCAGAGCTGTCTGAATTTGTATTTTGTATGAGAGTCCTAAACATTCTTCACTACCTTTTTCTTCCTGGTAGAAGCAACGTGATATAGAGGTTAAGAGTGTGGACTCTGGACTCCTACTGCCCAGGCTCAGTTTCCAGCATGAAGCATGCACTTAACCTCTCTGTGCCTCAGTTTCCTTTTCTATAAAAAAAGAAGTGAAAATGTGTTAGGATTGTTGTGAGGTGTAAAAAGTTAATATTTTTAAAGCACTTAGAATAGTGTCTGAGACACAGGAAGAGCTATATGTTAGATACTATCATCGTTATAATTTGTATTTCTTGAAGTATTTTGCAAAATAAATAAAAGGTTGACTACCAGCATTCATCCCTCACTTCATTGCTGTAGTGCCTTGGTTTGGTTTGGTTGTACATTTTTCCACAAGTGATTCAGATCTGGCCCACCGCCTGCAACCTAAGAATGGTTTTACATTTCTGAATGGTAGAAAAATTAAAGAATATCTTGTGACATGTGAAAATTACATGATATTCAAACTTAAGTGTCTATAAATACAAATTTTATTACAACACTAATACAAAAACAAAGCAAAAAACATTTGTACCTGTTTTGCCTGTGGCTGCCTTCACATTACAGTAGCAGAGGTGAGTGTTATGCCTCACATGCCTAAGATGAGCCTAAGATAGTTACCATTTGGTGCTTTACAAATTTAAGTTTTCTTAGAGCTGAAAACATCACAGCCAATGTAAAGGTATACGTTTATATACGGTATGTTTCAGAAATGATGCATATAGCAATCTGTGGGTAGGTGGGTGTTTTTCCAATATATTATGTGCATTATATTTATATGTTACAAGACTAAGCGTTAGAATTTATTTTCAAATGTGTTTTACCTGCTGGACTGTTGTAACATCAAAGCAAATTTCCTGATGGAATGTAGCAGTAAATTATGAAATAAACATTGTCTAAATTAAATTAATTGATCCCTACTCACAGTATTCCTGTATTTTCTTCCATGTCAGTGGCCAGTTTTCCCTGTATCATTTAAAAATATATATTTATTTATTTTGGCTGAGCCAAAATAAGCCAGGTCTTAGTTGTGGCATGTGGGCTTCTTAGTTGTGGCACACAGACTTCTTAGTCGCAGCATGCAGACTCTTAGTTGTGGCATGCGGGATCTAGTTCCCCGACCAGGGATCGAACCTGGGTCCCCTGCATTGGGAGTGCAGAGTCTTACCTACTGGACCACCAGGGAAGTCCCCCTGTATCATTTTTTAATTTTCTCACTATCTCATAATAAACTACATCTTTATGTCATACTTAACTAATGCAACCCAATAACAAAAGCAAAATAGAATACCCAACTCCACCAGCTACATTACTAGTAAAATTATTTTATTGCCCACGCTTCATAGAATTGTTAAATGCTGCTCCAATCTAAATTCTGCCATCTTGGACCAATGCAGCCTGTGGTGGGGGCCTTGGAGGGCAGGGGACCCAGCCTGGGAGACCAGCAGGCTTCCTGGGCCTGAGTGGGCAGAGCAAATGCCTTTTGCTGCTGCTCTCCTGCTCCTCTGGTCCTGGAGGGCCCCTCCGGCCTGCCTCTCCTGTTCTCCCCCGGCCTCCTTCCTATGCCCCCAGGATCAACACGGCCCGGAGGGGGCCTCTGGGGGCACAGGACCTGGCCTGAGAGCAGGGCAGACTTCCCTGGCCGGCTGGGCAGGGGAAATGCTCAGTGTGCTCCCCACTGATCTGAGCCCCAGAGGGTCCCTCCAGGTGTGGGAACCCCTCCCCTTTCTCAGCCACCCCTCAGGGGTGCCAGTCCTGTCAGGCCTCCACTTCTCCACATCCCCCAGTCCCCACACATCCTACTGGTTCACTTGGGGTTCCTCACATCTCCTTGGGCATTGAGGTCCCCTACCAGCATCTGGCAGGCACTGGTGGTGTGGGGAGACATTAACTCTGAGTCCTCCCATACCGCCATCTTGACTCTGCCTTGGGGGCATAAGAAGGAAGCCAGCATGAGAACAGGAGACACAGGCGGGTGGGGCCTTCCAGGACTGGAGTGGGAGAAGGAGCGGAGGATGTCTGCCCCGCACACTTGGGCCCAGGAAGCCTGCTGGACTCCGAGGCAGGGTCCCCCACCCTCTGAGAGCAGGGGCATGCCTGGGCTCCTTCTGTTCCGCTGAGCTTAAACCCCACCCCCCCACACACCCCAGGGCCTTTTCTAGCCCTGTGTCTCCTAAGCATAAACCCTGCCCACCACCCAAACACCACCTCTGATTAGGCCAGGCCCTCCACAGCCAAGGCCTTTTCCACCTTTTTGTTGTTGTTGTTGTTCTCCTCTCTTTTACTATTGTGGTTTTACCTTCCAGTTGTTGTTTCATCTATATTTCTATTTTTATATTCTAATATATCTGTTAGTTTCCCAGTCTAATTTTATATTTTACTCTTTGTTACTGTTCTTTTTTTTTTTTTTTTTTTGGCCGCCCCATGTGGGTTGCAGGACCTTGGTTCACAAGCTTGTGGTCGGGCCAAGCTGCTGCAGTGGGAGCTCCAAGTCCAAACCACTGGACAAATAGAGAACCTCAGACTCCAGGGGATATTCGCTGGAGTGACGTCTCCTGGAGGTCCTCATCTCAGCACCAAGACCCAGCTTTACCCAACAGCCTACAAACTCTGTTGGAAGCCTCAGGTCAAAGAACCAGTAAGACAGGAACACAATCCCACACACCAAAAAAAAAAAAAAAAAAAAGACATGGCAAAAAAAAAATGTCACAGATGAAGAAGCAAGGTAAAAACCTGCAACACCAAATAAATGAAGAGGAGCTGGGCAATCGACCTGAAAAAGAATTCAGAGTAATGATACTAAAGATGATCCAGAATCTTGGAAATAGAATGGAGGCACAGATTGAGAAAATACAAAAAATGTTTAACAAAGATCTAGAAGAACTAAAAAACAACAAACAGAGATGAACAACACAATAACTGAAATGAAAAATACAACAGAAGGAATCAATAACAGTAACTGAAGCAGAAGAATGAACAAGTGAGCTGGAAGACAAAATGGTGGAAATAACTGCTGAGGAGCAGAATAAAAAAAAAAAGAATGAAAAGAATTGAAGACAATCTCAGAGACCTCTGGGACAACACTATACACACCAACATTTGAATTATAGGGGTCCCAGAAGAAGAAGAGAAAAAGAAAGGGTCTGAGAAAATATTTGAAGAGATTATAGTGGAAAACTTCCCTAACATGGGAAAGGAAATAGTCACCCAAGTCCAGGAAGTGCAGAGAGTCCCATACAGGATAAACCCTAGAAGAAACACACCAAGACACATATTAACCAAACTAACAAATATTAAATTCAAAGAAAAAATATTAAAAGAAGCAAGGGAAAAACAAAAAATAACATAAAAAGGAATCCCCATAAGGTTATCAGCTGATTTTTCAGCAGAAACTCTGCAGGTCAGAAGGGAGTGGCAGGATAAACTTAAAGTGATGAAAGAGAAAAACGTACAACCAAGATTACTCTACCCAGCAAGCGTCTCATTCAGATTTGACAGAGAAATCAAAAGCTTTTCAGACAAGCAAAAGCTAAGAGAATTCAGCCCCACCAAACCAGCTTTACAACAAATGCTAAAGAAACTTCTCTCGGTGGGAAACACAAGAGAAGAAAAAGATCCACAAAAACAAACCCAGAACAATTAAGAAAATGGTAATAGGAACATACATATCGATAATAACCTTGAGTGTAACTGGACTAAATGTCCCAACCAAAAGACACAGGCTGGCTGAATGGATACAAAAACAAGACCCATATATATGCTGTCTACAAGAGATCCACTTCAGATCTAGGGACACATACAGAATGAAAGTGGAGGGATGGAAAAAGATATTCCATGCAAATGGAAATCAAAAGAAAGCTGGAGTAGCACTACTCGTATTAGACAAAATAGAATTTAAAATAAAGACTGTTACAAGAGATAAGGAAGGACACTACATAATGATCAAGGGACCAATCCAAGAAGAAGATATAACAATTATAAATGTTTATGCACCCAACACAGGAGCACCTTAATAAATAAGGCAAATGCTAACAACCATGAAAGGGGAAATCGACAGTAACACAATAATAGTAGGGGACTTTAACACCCCACTTACCCAATGGACATGTCATCCAAACAGAAAATAAATAAGGAAACACAAGGATTAAATAACACAATAAACCACATAGATTTAATTGATATTTATAGAACATTCCACCCGAAAGTGGCAGAATACACTTTCTTCTCAAGTGCACACTGAACATTCTCCAGGATAGATCACATCTTGGTCACAAATCAAGCCTTGGAAAATTTAAGAAAATTGAAATCGTATCAAGCATCTTTTCTGACCACAATGCTATGAAATTGGAAATCAATTACAGGAAAAAACTGTAAAACACACAAATACATGGAGGCTAAACAGTGTGCTACTAAATAACCAAGAGATCACTGAAGAAATCAAAGAAGAAATAAAAAAATACATAAAAACAAATAACAAAAACACGATAACCCAAAACCTATGGGATGCAGCAAAAGCAGTTCTAAGAGGGAAGTCTATAGCAACTCAATCTCACCTCAAGAAACGAAAATCTCAAATAAACAATCTAACCTTACACCTAAAGCAACTAGAGAAAGAAAAACAAAGAATACCCAAAGTCAGTAGAAGGAAAGAAATCATAAAGATCAGAGCAGAAATAAATGAAAGAGAAATGAAGAAAACAATAGCAAAGTTCAATAAAACTAAAAGCTGGTTCTTTGAGAAGATAAACAAAATTGACAAACCCTTAGCCAGACTCATCAAGAAAAAAAGGGAGAGGACACAAATCAACAAAATCAGAAATGAAAAAGGAGAAATCACAACTGACACTGCAGAAATACAAAGGATTATAAGAGACTACTACAAACAACTATATGCCAATAAAATGGACAACCACGAAGAAATGGACAAATTCTTCAGTTTGTCCATTTGATCTAGGTCATCTAGATGGTTGTCATGCAACTGCTCATACTATTCTTGTATAATCCTTTCATTTCTGTAAAATCATTAGTAATATCCCCACTTTCATTTCTGATATTAGTAGTATGAATTCTTTTTTAAAAGTCAATCTAGCTAAATAAAGATCTGCCAATTTTGTTGATCTTTTCAAAGAAATTTTTTACATTTTGTCTTGTTTTTCTATTTTATTTATCTCAGCTGTAACCTTTATTGTATCCATCTGATCTATGAATGTGAGATGTTTTTCCCAGGTACTTAAAGGTCATTTCAAAGTTTCTTTCAACAATGTTTTGCATTTTTCAGATTATAAGTTTTGCAGTTCTTTTGTCAAATTTACTCCTAAGTATTTTATTCTTTTTGATGCTATGTAAATAGAATGAGTTTTTAAATTTCATTTCTGAGTTGTTATTTGCAAATGTGTAAAAATACAATTGAGTTTTTGTATACTGATGTATCCTGCAAACTTGCTGAACTGGTTTATTAGTTCTAATTGTTTTTTAGTGAATTAAGATTTTCTATACATTAGATCATGTCACCTGTGAATACAGATAATTTTACTTTAATTTTCTATTGGTGTGTTTGTAGAACGTTTTCCATACTTTTGTTTTCACTCATTCTATATCACTATGTTTTATATCTATTGTAAATAAAATGTAGATACTATTTTTAAATGGGGTCTGTCAAATTCTGTACTCTAGTCAATTTACAATTACTGTAATTAATATTGATATATTTAAAATTCCATCTACTCTGTACCTTCTATTAATTTTACCTCTCCTATCCATTCCCTTCCTTTTTCTCTTTTTTATGAATTCTTTTATTTTTTCCCAATTTTACATTTAACCCTCAATGTGGTTAGTCCACAATTCTGCTTTGTTGGGTTCTACTGGATCAGTCCATAGTTCCACTTTAAGAACTGCTGGTTTTGTTGGTGTACACCTAAGGCCTTCTCTTGGCCACTCCAAAGGACCATTTCTTTGATTACTGCTGGTGTCCACAGTTCTATTTCTTCAATTACTGTTGATTTCTGCTAATGTACACATGACATAAAGGAATAACAGATCTGTTATTAATGGGAATCTCACTGAGAAACCAAACCTGCAAAATTGGTGAGCATGGGTTGAACGCTTAAATGGTGTGTTCGCCACCTAACTCTTAAGACTCCTGTGCTAAAATAAGCTAGTCATGGAATGGGTTAGATTGACACTAGGTCAGCTGTCAACCTCGAGAAAATTTCCTTGCAATGAGGTACACTGTAAAGCACCGCAAAATCCCCAACCCAATGGCACATCCCTCTTAGGTATTAATATGGTTCTGAGAGATCCAAGATTAAAGAAATGGGATCTTCAAGTTTCAAAGAATTGAGTGTGCCACCTTCCAGCACACCTCAAGAACTATGCTCCTAAAAGCTGTAGTCCCAAAAATGGCAAAATTTTACTAAGATAACCTAGAATTACAATGGCCATTATGGGGAATGTTCCAATTAGATATGATCATTCATTTGAGAAGTACACTTGAAAGCAAGGGCTCCCAAATCAAACAAACAGAATGGGATACTTATTTTATATGCAGAAGCCTCCAAAAGACTTCAAGATTCCAAAACAGCATCACTGAAAGACTCATTACAAAGGCTAATGAAAAATTAAAGACACAAAATGTACCTAAAACAAAAGACTAAATGACTGATGTGTCTCCGACCACTCCCTTTCTACCCTCATTTACCTGAGTACTCAGTCTACTAACTATCTTAATTGCCTTTCCACTCTGAAGACATTGTAAGGCTATAAACAAAAGACTACCAAGTTAGTCACCTTATAGCTGCAACAGCTCCAAGGCCAGAAACCTAGAACACCTGAGCCTCCCCTGTTGTACCCTCCTAGGGGTCCATCACCAAAACACTGGCCCAGAAACTAGTGTCTCATTTGTAATAAACTGGGATAGTGGAAAAAAGATTGTCCTTTGTCAAATCCTTCCATAAAAACTTGAATGCCCCCATTTTCACCCCCAGAGAAGACACGATATGGGGCACTCAGGACTGACAGGACTCCGAGGAATCCTCCAGCAAACTTCTAGCAATTATTCCCTTAAACAGCTAAGAGAAACTGAGAAAGGAACGAAGGGGGGCAGGGCACAACCACTAAAAGAATGAGAAGGGGGACATGGCCTTTAAGAAAAACAGAATATGACAGAAACTTATTAGAACCAACTAGGCCCAAGATGGCAGAAGATCTGACTTCCAGGAGACCTTATGCCTCATTGTACGCTCACTGTAATACATAAGCATGCTAAATGACACACCCACCAGTGCCACGACAGGCACCATGACAGTTCCGAGGCTGACCATAAAAGGTCAAAAAGTGGGCAGTGGCCCAATTCCTGGAAATTTCCATCCTTTCCCCAAAATAGTTAAAACATTTCTCCCACTCATTAGCATATTAAATTACCCAGCTCATAAAAACTAACAACCCTATACCCCAGGGCCATTCTCTGAGCCCGTCTGCATTCTGCCTATAGAATATGTATCTCTCTAAATAAACTTGCTTTAACTTTACTTTGGCTCACTCTTGAATTCTTTCCTGCTTGAAGCCAAGGACCCTCACTTGGTGGTCCATCCCAGGGATTCACTCACACATCCCAGGACATGACATTTCTCTCTCCTGCAACAAAACTAAAAATTAGTGGAAAACTGCCAAAGTATGGTAGGTTCTGGGGCAACTCTCTCTCTACCCAAATTGCTCCACAGCCTGTAGATGGGATCCTAGGAAAACTGGCAGAGCCAGCAAAGGGTGAGAATTCTTACCAGAGTCAACTGTCCTAGATCTATGTACTGCCTGGTTGAGAGAGAAAGATAAAATTTCATATTGTCCCTTTCTTTCCAAATTCAGATTCTTGTGAATTTGGTTTTGAGATACCCATTTGTTGTCATCCTTTCTCTTCCAAGGACAACTACTGCTTTCTTGTTTGTCTTATATTGTGTTCTGAGAACTGGCTTGGTTTTCTGCATGCCTGGGACATGGAAATTGTTGGTTCTTACATATGCAGGCAGCTCAACAGTCAGGTTGGAGGCCAAAAAATGTGGCCTGACAGAAAAGGTGGGTTGCACCCCATTTGCGGCTAGGATCCTATCAACCATTGCTAGCTCCCAGAGGGACTGTCTTACTTTCTTTTGGCTATCTTTGGGACTGGTTCTGCATCTTGGGAGGGCAGTATCTTTTGCACCCGCTTTTTGGGAGGCCTCTTGTGTCCAAGAGGTTATTCAATACTGACAGGTATATTTACTGTTTGTCTCAGCTGAAACCTGGTAAGATATCGGGAAAAAAATTTTTTAAGGGGCACTATGATCAAAAGTTGACCAAACTGGAAGCTGATATTCAGAGCCCCATAGGAACTTTTTAAAGGCCTTCTCCCCTAAGCTGAAATGAAACTGTGTACCCAGAGGAAGAAAAGCATTCCAAAGGGAAACAGCTCTAAATCAAGACCAATGGAATCTTTTGATTTCCATCTTGGTTGAGGATCTCCTCTATAACATAAGGGAGCAAGCTAAAGATAATACTGTCTGATGAGTGGGTTAGCTTCTTGATGTCATTCAGGTTGCAACCCAACTCTAAGGAATTAAGAACAACTGTCCTTGTCTTACGAATTTAGTCTTAGCAAGAACAAAAATGCAGCTGTAGAAGCAATTCAAAGCCCACCTAACCTTTTTACCAATCCCCAAAACTTCCCTATTCATCTCAAAAGTGTTATAGATATTGTTAAAAATCTGGACTCAGGGAACAAAAGTCCTTCTTGGTAGAATTTGTATTCATATATATATATATATATATAAATTTTTTAAAAGTTGGCCTTTTTTAAAAAATATGTATTTATTATTTATTTGGTTGCGCTGGGTCTTAGTTGAAGCAGTGGGCTCCTTAGTTGTGGCTTGTGGGCTCCTTAGTTGCAGCTCACCAGCTACTTAGTTGCAGCTTGTGGGCTCCTTAGTTGCAGCATGAATGTGGGATCTAGTTCCCTGACCAGGGATTGAACCTGGGCCCCCTGCATTGGGAGTGCAGAGTCTTAACCACTGCACCACCAGGGAAGTCCCAGAACTTACATTCTTTCTCTGCGCCTTTAGAGAGTCATCTCTAGAAGCCCAGGTCATTCTTATCAGAATTCAATGGAGAAAGGATAGTCTTGTCAACAAATGGGAGTGAACAACTAGAAATCCATATCCAAAAAAATGACCACAGACACAGACCTACAAGTTTAGCAAAAAGTTAACTCAAAATAGATCACAGCGGTGTCAGCAAAAATGGTGGAGTAAGGAACTCAAAATTATGCAACTCCATAAAAGCAACAAAAATATGGGCAAAAACTGTCAGAATCAACGTTATGAAATCTGGAATTTAATTAAAGCCTTGCATCCAAGTCAGAATGCAAATTCAAGGAACATGGCTGATTTTTGGTAAGAACAGTGAAACTGTGGGACATTCTAACTTGCCCCCATCATGGTCCTCACTCTCCAGCTTAGGAATAAAATGTCAAAATAATAGCCCACATTTCCAATATTAGAAGAATCACAACAAACCCCACTCACAAACACTTATATTTATCTGACCTGTCTGATAGCACAGCTCAAAGGCCTTGTATTTCTTTCAGCTAATTCAAAACTGGCCCAGTGCTAAAGTTGCTTCCTGGGGGGCATCTGTCAAAAATATTTACAGACTGATGTTGCCTAAGGTGATGGATGGCATTTGAGGTGAAGCTACAAATAGAAAATCCCAATAAATTCACACAAAAAGGGATTAAATCCAAAACAATTCATCAAGTGGCACTATACAAGATTAACCCACAAAAATCACTGAAACTACAAAACATCACAGAAAGAATTAAAGACCTAAATAAATGAAATGACATCTCATGTTCCTGGACTGGAAGACTTAATATGGTTCAGATGACAATATTACCCAAGGCAATCTACAGATTTAATGTAATCCCTATCAAAATCCAAACAGCTTTTTTTTGCAGAAATGGAAGAGGTGAGCCTCAAATTTACAAGGAATTGCAAGGGACCCCAAACAGCAGAAACAATAATAAAAAAGAAGAACAAAGTTTCAAGATTCACGTATTCTGATGTCAAAACTCATTACAAAGCTATAGTAATCAAAACAGTGTGGTACTGGGACTTCCCTGTTGGTCCAGTGGATAAGACCCTGTGCTTCCAATTCAGGAGGCATGGGTTCGATCCCTGGTTGAGGAACTAAGATCCCACATGCCACATGATGCGGCCACAAAAACAAAATAAAACAAAACAGTGTGGTACTAACAGAAGGATAGACATATAGACCAATAAAATAGAATTTAGAGTCCAGAAATAAACCCATACATCTATGCTCAATTAATGTTCAATGGGGGTAGGGGTACCAAATCATTCAATAGAAAAACAACAGTCTCTTCAGCAAATCGTCCTGGGACAACTGGTTATTGACATGCAAAAGAATGCAGTTAGACATTTCCTTCAGAATATATACAAAAATTAACTCAGAACAGACAAAGACCTAAGTGTGAAAGCTAAAAATATGAAACTATTAGAAGGAAATAGGTGAAAATCATAATCTTGAATTAGATAATTTCTTATATATGAAACCAAACAACAAAAGATAAATTGGAGTTGACTGAAATTTAAAACATTCCTGCATCAAAGGAAGGACATTATCAAGAGTAAAAAGGCAACCTTCAATATGAGAGAAAATATTTGCATATTATATACCCGATAAAGGTATACAACCCAGAATATATATAGAACACTTATATCTCAAAAACAAACAAAAGAATCCAACTAAAAATGGGAAAATAATCTACTGCATAGACATTTCACCAAAGAAGACATGCTAGTGGCCAACAAGTTCATGAAAAATGCTCAACATCATTAGTTATTAGGGAAATGCAAATCAAAACCACAATAAGATACCACTCACACCCATTAGGATGCCTAAAAATTTTTAAATACAAAATATCAAGTGCTGGTAAGTATTAGCGAAACTGGAACCCTCATACATTGCTGGTGGGAATGTAAAATGGTGCAGCTGCTGTGGAAAAGTTTGGCAAGTTCCTAGTAATTCCACTCCTAGTTATAAAAAAATTCACACAAAAACATGTAATATATGTGTTCATAGCAGCATTATTTATAGCAGTCAAAAAGCAGAAACTGGGCTTCCCTGGTGGCACAGTGGTTGAGAGTCCACCTGCCGATGCAGGGGACGTGGGTTCGTGCCCTGGTCCAGGAGGATCCCACATGCCGCCGAGTGGCTGGGCCCGTGAGCCATGGCTGCTGAGCCTGCGTGTCCGGAGCCTGTGCTCCGCGACAGGAGAGGCCACGGCAGTGAGAGGCCCGTGTACCACAAAAAAAAAAAAAAAGGCAGAAACCATCCAAATGTCCATGAACTGAAGGATGGATAAACAAAATATGGTAACTCTACAATGTAATATTATCCAGTCATAAAAAGGAATGAACATGCTATAACATGTTATAACATGCTATGACAAGGATGCTATAACAAGGATGACCCTTGAAAATATAATGCTAAGAGAAAGAAACCAGACAAAAAAAGGCCACGTAGTATATGACTCAATTTATATATAAAAAGTTCAGAATAGGCAACTCCATAGAGACAGAAAGAAGATTTAGTGGTTGTTAGGGATGAGGATGAGGGTATAATT
Source organism: Lagenorhynchus albirostris (assembly GCF_949774975.1). NCBI lineage: Eukaryota > Metazoa > Chordata > Mammalia > Artiodactyla > Delphinidae > Lagenorhynchus > Lagenorhynchus albirostris. The sequence goes on from NC_083110.1 coordinate 10,672,821, forward strand.
GGGACTAAGTGCTGATAGGTATGGGATTCTGGAAAAGAAAAAGGACATTAGGGAAAAGTTAAGGATATCTAAATATTAAAGTACCGATATGAACTTCAGTTAACAATAAGGTGTCAATATTGGTTCACTAATTATAACAAATGTACCATATAAAGATATTAATAATGGGAAATAGCTGTGGGGTATACAGCACCAGAAAAAACAAAACAAAATAAAATAAAATAAAAGGCTTAGTGTCAATGACACAATACCTACTGGTCTAAAATATATGTAACTAAATCATTAGAAGAGAAAAGAGAGACAAGAAAATATTTTTTAAATAAATAGGCAAATGGGTTCCAATACTGACCAAAACTACAACCCTAAGATCAAAGAACCCTAAGCATGATAAATGCAAAAAACAAAAAAAACCCAACCAAGGCACATCATAATCAATTTCCTGAAAAAGATATGAACAAAAAAGTTTTAAAAAAAGTTTAAATGAGTCTGGGGGGGGGGGAACATGTACTGAGGAACAAAGATAAAAATTTCCTCAGACTTCTTATCACAAACTATCTAAGGCAAAAGACAATGAAATGACATCTTTAAAGCCTTAGAAGAAAACAAACTACCAACATATAATTCTATATCCAGCTAAAATAACCTTCACAAAAAGGCAAAATAACTCCCCTCCAAATAAAGAAACGAAAACCTGTGAAAATTCATTACCAGAAGTACTGCATTACAAGAAATGTTAAATGAAATTCTCTTAGGCTAAAGCAAAATGATATCAGATGAAAATGTGAATACACACAAAGTAATAAGAAACATCAAAATTGGTAAAATAAGGAGACAAATATAAAATACTTTTCACTCAAATTTATTTAAAAAGAAATTTTAAAGTAAGCACAATAGTATATCGTGAGATTGATAATGAACAAAGAAATGGAAAATATGATAAAAACAGTGCATAATAGGAGAAATTTAAGTACACTCATGTATTTTAAATATTAAATGATCTATTACTTAAAAGTAGACTTGACAAATTAAAGAAGCGTACTGTAAATTTAAAAGAAACATCTATATGGTAATTTTAAAAAGAAGTATAGTAAATAAGCCAATAGCACTGATAAAATGGAATATGGAAAATATACATTCAAATTCAAAAAGGTGAGAGGAAAGGAGGCCAAAAGTATAGATGAGATAAATAAAAAACAAAAGCAAACTACTGGTTTATACAATATGGTGTAGAGCCATTTCTCCCTGCTCCTCTCTGTAAAACTCTTCCTATGAAACAATATGAGACAATCAACAGTGAACTGTGAAAAGTGTTAAGAAAAAGGCAAACTGGTTTATGACCCCAGGACTGGAGGAACAACTGTAGCACGTCCCTCCACTCAACAGAAGAAGGCCATCCAGACTCACTGTTTCCCAACCCTCAACCTAGCAACAGAAAGTAGGTAGTTTCATTCTTCTCCCCAGATTAAAAGGGAGTCCTTTTGACAGCTCCAGGCAAGCCAGAACCGCTGGCAAAGGGGACCGATCTAGAAGATCCCATCCAACAACAGGCAGCGTGGGGAGGCACCCCCCTCCCCTACCAAGAAACAGAGGTAGGTGGGCCGAAATGACAAGAGAGACCCAACCAGCGCAAGCACCTTGTCAAGGAAGCCTCTTTGCCTCCACAGGCTAAGATTTCTCTTTTCACTGAGACACCAATTGAATGGTGAGATATATCATATTCATGGATCAGTAGAGTCAATATTATTAAGAGGCCAATTTTCCCCAAACTGACTTATAGAGTCAGTGAAATCATAAAACAATATTAAAGCAGTCTTTTTTTAAAAAAAGAAATTGACAAGTTCATTCTAAAATGTATGTGAAAATGCAAAGGACTTAGAATAACCAAAACAATTTTGAAACAGGAGAACAAAGTTAGAGAACTTATACTATTTCCAAAAAGATTTACTATAAAGATAAGGGAACACAGACAGTGTAAAGAAGATATAAAGGTCAGAGGAACAAAATAAAGGGTCCATAGATAGACCCCCCCCACATAAACAAATAATCAAATGATTTTTAAAAAGATGCCAAGTTAATTCAGTGGGGAAAGGGTAGTCTTTTCAACAAATGGAGTTAAAACAGTTGAATATTCAAATGAAGTAATATAAATCTAGACCCTTACCAAAGACCACATACAAAATGTACTCAAAATAGATCATACACCTAAACATAGAGTTAAAACATTTAGAAAACATGGGGAAAAAATCTTCGATGCCATTGGATCTGCAAAGATTTCTAAGAAAAGAAAAAACTGATAAGCTGAACTTCATCAAAATGAAAAGCTTTTTGTGAAAAACCACAGACTGGGGAAAATATTCACAATTAACAAAGAACTCTTATAACTCAATAATAAGACAAACAACCCAAACTAAGAAGAGGCAAATGATATGAACAGGTGCTTCGCAAAATAAGATATACAAATGGCCAATAAGTAACTGAAAGATGCCTAATGTCATTATTCATCAGGGATATAAATGAAAACTGCAATGAAAAACCTATGCACTCCTTAGAATGGCTACATCAAAAAGTGACAATACCAAGCGTTGACAGAAATGTGGAACAACTGCAAGTCTTGCACACTGCTGACGGAAATGTAAGATGGAACAACCACTTCAAAAAAGTTTGATATTGCACATAGTAACCCTACCAACCCAGAAATTTTACTCTTAAGTATTTAACCGAGAGATATAAAAATACCAGTCTACACAAAAATGCACATTGAGTTCATTACAGCTATGTTCTTAACAATCAAAAACTGCAAAGAACAGGCGAATGGATTAAAAAACTGTAATATATGCATACAGTGGAATACTGTATGAATTTTGAATACTGTATGAATACAGCAATAAAAATGAAGGTATTTACTGATACATGCTAAAACATGTATGAATCTCAAAATCATGCTCAATGAAAGAAGACAAACAAGAGGACATCTTGTATAATTCCATTTATGTGAAATGCAATTAAAAAAATCAATCTAACCTAGTGCTAGAAAGCAGATCACTGGTTTGCCAGGGGCCAGAAGGGAGAGGGACATCCCAGGAGGGACTGGGAAGGGAAATGAGGAACACTTCTGCATAAAGGGTATGCTGTCTTTCTTAATTGCAGGAGTTATTACATATGGTTAAACTACTATTAAAACTCATTAAATCAGCTACTTAAATAGGGTATATTTTACCACATTTAAATTATACTTCAAAGTTGATTTAAAAAAACTCAAACCTTATTACTTTATATTGAAACTGAAAAATTTAAAAATCATAAACAGAAAAATGGACAATATTGTTATAGTTACATAGTCATATATTATGCTATTTTTTTAAGTTTTCTTAATATGGACCATTTTTAAAGTCTTTATTGAATTTGTTACAATATTGCTTCTGCTTTATGTTTTGGTTTTTTGGCCACAAGGCATGTGGGATCTTAGCTCCCTGACCAGGGATCAAACCCACACCCGCTGCATTGGAAAGTGAAGTCTTAACCACTGGACTGCCACAGAAGACCCCATATATTACGTTTTATTAAAATGAGTCAACTAAAGCAAAATATATCAACATGTATAAATACCAAAGCCATGCATTTGAAGACAAAAGTTGCAGAACACGTTCCCAGTGATATACCTGTAAAACAATATTATATCACACACATACACGCAATAATATATGTGTATTATTGTAAAAGTAAGGAGACATGTGGGATCAGTATTAACCAAATTTAGAATACTGTGGAAGGTGGTAACAGCTATAGGATGTAGAATGGGCTATGAAAAGCTTCCTGTAAATGTAAATGGGAGCACTGAGGTCTTATGTCCTAGAGTATTCTAGCCAGTACTCTAGCTTCATTCACACTCAATGTTTCCGGTTACTGAACCTAAGAAGAGGAAGCAGAAGCAGTCTCAATGCTGCCCCTGGCTGATCCTGGCAATTGTTCTGGGGATCTAGTCCATTCTGAGATCCCCTAGAGGTAGGCCCCTGGATGAACCGGACAATTAGGCAGTACAGTCATCCCTCAGTATCTGCTGGGGACTGGTTCCTGGACACCTCTTCAAATACCAAAATCAGCTGATGCTCAAGTTCTTTACAGTAGGCCCTCCATACTCTTGGGTTCTGCATATGTGGATTCAACCAACCACAGAACCGCAGATAGGAAAACACAGACATGAAGGACCAACTGTATTTGCATGGGTAACAGCACAGTTGGGGTGCAGACTCATCAAAAACATGTGATGGCTCATGATGTGGAAGGCCATGGCTGATACGTGTTTCTCCAAAAGTAGAATCAGAGACTGAGAAGATTATTCAATTTATTTGTGCTTTTAAAAAAGCTTCATATTCCAGTTAATATTTTTATAAATGTCTATTTTCAGTTTTATTTCTACTAAAAGATTTGAAATAAGTGCAAAATATAACTTTTAGAATAACATCATATCTAAAGGAAAATTTCTGTCCATACTTCCTAAGTTGACAGACTTCCTTCAAAACAATCTTCAGATATAATAAAGTCTGAATTCTGTTAAAGCCTTCACATTCAAAACATCTTTAAGACTTCATCTCAACATCGCCTTGTTCAGTAAAATGGCATTTCTTGAAATAGGCTCAACTATATTTGCTGTATTCTTCAGGTCTCTTCCCTATTATTTCCCTGACATACAGCAAGTACAACTTGTGTATGAAGTTTTCAAAAAAATACAAGATGTTGACAGTTCTCCCTAGGTGTGGTTTATCTGACCGTTAGTAATGGCCAAGTTCTGGAAGAACATTTTCCTACATACATTTGATCCACAGGATTATCTCCTATGTAAGTTATTTGTTTAACAAGCCCTAACTTATAATATTTCCCCCCATTTCCCATATATATTAGTAGGGTTTCTTCTACATGTATTCATTTTTTAGTTGTCTTATTAATAGATATTCATTACATTCATAGTAATTTCCCCTATGGTTACTCTTTCATTTACTTTGGAATATGACTTAGGGTAAAAAAATTTGCCACTTGACACTCATAGGGGTCATGTTCTGTGTGAATTCTCCATAGTATTTCAAGGTATGAAATGCTAGATACTAAGATTTCTCTCATTGCTAAATTAAAAAAATTTTTTCCCCTGTATATAATTTTGAATGTACTGTGAGAACTGATTTCTTAGAGGTTTTCCCACACTCAATACATTCATAGGGTTTCTACCTTATGTGTCTTCTCTGATGTACTTTGAGACCTGAGTTGCAACTGAAGGTTTTCCCACAATGACTGCATTCATAGGGTTTCTCCCCTGTGTGTGTCCTCTGATGTTTAGTGAGATCTGACTTATGATAGAAGGGCTTCCCACATTCATTACACTTATAGGGTTTTTCCCCTGTGTGTATCCTCTGATGTACAGTGAGGACTGATTTCTCAGAGAAAGATTTCCCACACTCCGTACATTCATAGGGCTTCTCCCCTGTGTGAGTTCTCTGATGTGATCTGAGGACTGAATTGCAAGTGAAGGTTTTCCCACACTGATCACAGTGAGAAGACTTCTCCCCTCTGTGTGTTCTCTTATGTACTGTATAGTCTGACTTATAGTAGAAGGTTTTCCCACATTTTTTACACACATAGGGTTTTTCCCCTGTGTGAGCTCTCTGGTGTACTGTAAGGTATGAATTTCTAGAGAAGAATTTCCCACATTCCTTACATTCATAGGGTTTCTCACCTGTGTGAGTTCTCTGGTGTTTAGTGAGATCTGACTTATTGTAAAAGGTTTTTCCACATTCATTACACTTATAAGGTTTTTCCCCTGTGTGTATTCTCTGATGTACCGTGAGGACTGATTTCTCAGAGAATGATTTCCCACACTCATTACATTCATAGGGTTTCTCCTTTGTGTGTGTTCTCTGGTGTACTTTTAGGCCTGAATTGCGACTGAAGGTTTTCTCGCACTCATTACATTTGTAGGGTTTCCTCCCTATGTGAGTTTTCTGGTGTTTAGTGACATCTGACTTATGACAGAAGGTTTTCCCACATACCTTACATTCATATGGTTTCTCACCTGAGTGAGTTCTCTGATGTACTGTAAGGTATGAATTCCTGGAGAAAAATTTCCCACATTGACTACACTCATAGGGTTTCTCACCTGTGTGTGTTTTCTGATGTACTGTGAGAACTGAGTTGCTTATGAAGGTTTTCCCACATTGATTACATTCATAGGGTTTCTCCCCTGTGTGAATTCTCTGGTGTACTGTGAGATATGACTTATGGTAGAAGCTTTTTCTACATTCCTTACATTCATAGGGTTTCTCTCCTGTGTGAGTTCTCTGATGAATTGTGAGGTGTGAATTCCTAGAGAAGGATTTCCCACATTCATTACATTTATAGGGCTTCTCTCCAGTGTGGATTCTCTGATGTAAAGTGAGAAGTGACTTCCTAGAGAAGCATTTCCCACATTCGTTACATTCATAGGGTTTCTCTCCTGTATGTAGTCTCTGATGTTTGGTGAGTTTTGATTTTTCACAGAATGCTTTTTCACATTCATTACATTCATAGACATTGTCTCCTATGCCTGTTCTCTGAGTTACATTAAGAACTGACTTCTCCCAGAAAGGTTCCCTCAGGCTGTTAGATTCAAATGTTCTCTCTCCTGTGTCAGGAAAGTTTGATCTGCTGAAATTATCCACTTTTTCAATATGTTCATAATCTTTCACCTTCAAATGAACTCTATGTTTCAAGAGAGATAATTTCTCAGAGGCTTTACCATATTCATTAAACTCATAAAGACTTTCTCCTTTTTGGGGGCTTGAATAATTACAGAATGTTTTATCACATTCCCTATGTTCACAAGGACTCTGTCCCTTGTGAGCTTGTTTATATGTGATGAAAAGTGTCTTCTCACAGAAATCTTTCCCATGTTCTTTGTAGTCAAAAGAATGCTCTACATTTTTAATTTTCTCATATGGCATGAAGTCTTCATTATGACTGAGGTACTTTCCATTTTGAATGAATTCATAAGGTATCTCTCCCACATGAGTTTTTTCATGGTTAATATGAAGGAATAATTTTCCATATGCGCTGAGATCATCAGACTTCTTTCTTAAATAGTTTTTCTCAATAATTAATTCTGAAATATATTTCAAACTCATACCACTTGTGTCACATTTACAAGGTATTTTTACAGAAGAAACTGGGTATGTGCTGAAATTAAACATTTTTCCTAATACATTACCTCTCTCTATAGTCAGTGTTTTGTTGTTGATAAACGGAGTTTTCCCGAAATGTCTGTCCTGGATTTCCTGACTCTGCTCTAGCTGATTATCAACTTTGCAGACTTCTGGAAAAGAGAAAAAAAACACTATAAGTTATTAATTTTATTACTATTATGATAAACTTACACTTACATACAAATGCCCTTTTATATGATTGACTCAGTTTATTGAAATAAGAGTAATCCAAGATGTTCATGTCCCTCATCCTTTTGGCTTAGAAGAAATAAACAAAACCTGACAGAGCAGAAATGGGGGATAAAAACTTAGAATGAACCCATCTACATTTAACAATTTATAAATATGTACTTCAAGACTTAATATAGGTTAAAAATAAATACAAATCACAGTGAATAAAGAAAGACAGACTTTGAAAAAAAAAAAGACTGATCCAGGTGTTGGAAATGCAGAGAAACAGAGAGGCAATGATTAGTAGGTAAGAGTACCCTGGAGAAATATCAGAGGACTGATTTGATCTTTTGAAGGATACAGATTAGACTTTACATGATATACTTAAAATACTGCAGCTAAATCTCTATGATTTACATGTTTCTAGTTCAATTCTCCTCTTTTTAAAATTATTTTAATTTTCTCTTATATATTGCTAATTTATTATACTGTTAATACCAAATTAAATTTATGGAAAAGTACCAATTTGTTCCTGCTTAAGGAGACCTGTAGCCTACTTTCTTATTCATTCTCTACTCATGTGACTTACAAAGAATACAAATGCCTACCAAGAAATGTAACATCAAAGAGACAAGGAAGACTGCCAGAGGGCCAGATCCATTTGTTTTTTTGTTTGTTTGTTTTTGTGGTACGCGGGCCTCTCACTGTTGTGGCCTCTCCCGTTGTGGAGCACAGGCTCCAGACGCGCAGGCTCAGCAGCCATGGCTCACGGGCCCAGCCGCTCTGCGGCATGTGGGATCTTCCCGGACTAGGGCACGAACCTGTGTCCCCTGCATCGGCAGGCAGACTCTCAACCACTGTGCCACCAGGGAAGCCTGTTTTTAGTTTTAGTATATTCAGGTTATTCTCTAAGAGTTTTTGCAAAAGTTAACCTATCCAACCATCAAATGCTAACTTTTCCTCATCTTAAATTTTCTGTGACAAATTTAATATGTTAATATATTTTTTTGTTTTTAAACCCAGATCTCTACATTTCTGGGTTTTATTTATATTTAAAACCATGGAGGACCTGACCTAAAATATTCACTGATACTTACATTTATTTATCCTAAGAATTCTCAGCTAGACTTCGTCTTGTTATCTTCCTGTTCAGTATTTGCAATATAACAATGATGACCCTGTTCAAAAACCTGTCCAGAGCCCACTGTCTCCAAGCATCATTAGACAAAATAGACTGTAGTTACCATTCTGTGGGGAAAAATACTTTTTCCAACTATATTCATATTGGGTAACCACAATATCACTCCACAAGGCCATAATAAATGTATTCTTTCTAGAAATGACAGACTATTAATTTGCCAGAAATTGTTCAAGTTCAACCAAGACTTTCACTAAGCTGGTTTACATTCCCATTTTGGCTTTGCTTAGAATTTAAACATTAAACATCAAGGAAATGACACTGTTTCATATCTGCTTCCCAATATGTCTTTACAAACATCTCTACAATTTCAAGTTCTATTTACACTGAAATATAAATTTATTACATTCTGTACATCTCATTCTATCACAACACTGGACAATACTCCTTTGTAACATAAACATCCTCTATTAATTGCTGAAATTTAAAATAGTCAGTTGTCTTTTCTTTTTTTCCCCTTCTTTTCCCAACTATAACCCATGGTCTTACAAGTGTTTACCTCTGATTTCCTTTGAATACCTTGAGTGGATATGGAATTAATAATGGTCCTTAACAAGCAGTGTGCTTTTCAAAACACAAATCTCAAATTTTATTCAAACCTGTAATTTTTGAACAAGAATCTAAAGGTTTAAAATTCAATATGTGCATTCAGAAGTTAATTCTTTTGTAGTGTCTTCTGAATGAATCAATATAAAGGCCCTCTCACTCATCAAGAGTAACAATTAAGTAATGATCCAATATCCATTATAAGTTATATAACAAAATAAGGTATGCTCTTTTTGGAGAAAGCATAATATACATAAGAAAACAGCCTCATTCAATATCCATACACTATCAAGAATTAGAATCTACAGCAGATAATGTATATCAAAGCAAGTACAAAACATTTCATAAAAGCTGGGGAACCTTGAGCTTAAATTTTAAAATTTATCAAAATATTTTTACTTCAAAAGATAAAAATTAAAAATAAACTAAAATGAATACATGTTGCAACATGTATACACATATATTATAAGCTAATGGGAAATACCAAGATTTGTTGGAAATACCTCTTAAAAATAACTGCTTATTAAATCTATAATTTTTATTATGAAAATAATGTACAAATATCTCATTAATGGGTATAATCAATATTTAAAACAAATCATTCATTTCAAAGCACTGTTAAAAAGCACATAAATACAGAGAATTTCAAGCTTTCTCTTTTATATCAATAAATTCGAAACTGATTTTTAATGGATATAGTTTCTATTCTGTTTCATGAATGGTAAAGACAGGATCTGAAGCACAAAGACAAAGGAAGTAGAAAACCACAAGTATTTAAATAAAAATCAGTGGATGGCCACCTTAAGGCAAGCACTGAGTATAAAAAAAAAACTAATTAATAAATATAGCATTCTATATAGTGGAATAACATCCCTTTTTGGATCACTAACCAAAAAGGGCTAAATTATTTAAAAACAAATATGCTAGTACTGAGTTTATACCAGCTATTAGACCAAATTCTTTGGGAGGGGCACATCAATGAATAAACCTTAATCCTGACCCCAGGACCTTAGTACATAGTAGAGGAAATGTGGAAAGTGGATGCACAAATACAGCTATACTATATTGCAAAATGTAATAAACACATAAAAGAGAAATGAAGGATTATGAGAGTGGGAACAGGTAAAGATTGTTTTTTTTGAGGGGATCTATGAAGGCTTTTTAGAGGAAAGGGTAGAAATTTTTTTGTTGTTGCTGTTCTGGACTTATAAAGGATATAAAAATTATAAAACAGATTTTTTTTAGTACTATATTTTGAAATGAATAAGAAAATCAAACAATGGCAAAATGTATAGCTCCCTCTGAATATTAATAATTTTTATCATGGTAAATGAAGCATTATATGAATCTGCTGTACAAATACTGAACTATGACCAATTTAGTCATTAATATGTAGAGGGGATAATTTCCAAATTCTAAATATGAGTTTGGGTATTTTTCATCTTATAGATATTACTTGTTTCGTGAAAATATAATTTTAAGCAGAGTGCTCTTTTTTGCTCAAAAAATTATTTATGGAAATATATTATTTTTCTCCTTTGCCTCAGATGTTCGACAAAGTCAAGAAATAATCTAAAAAGAGTAAAAAAACAAAAAAACAAGAAAAATGTTTAAAAATATTAATAATGACAATAACAACAAGAAAAATAACAAACCATCTCCATGAGCCAGGCTCTGTTCCATGTACTTTTCACATATTAATTCATGAGAATCACTGAGTACATAGGAATCAAACATAGAGCTGTAGGGAAGGAAAGCGTATATATGGGTGATACTCAGGAAGGATTAAATGGGAGTTTAGCACCCCCAGTTTTGTGCCAGCATTATTAAGGGACTTCCCTGGTGGTCCAGTGGGTAAGACTCCATGCTCCCAATGCAAGGGGCCCAGGTTTGATTCCTGGCTGGGGAACTAGATCCTGCATGCATGCCGCCACTGAGTCCGCATGCCGCAACTAAGAGTCTGCATGCTGCAACTAAGAAGTCCACATGCTGCAATGATGAGCCCGCATGCCGCAACTAAAAAAGAAAGATCCCACATGTCTCAACTAAGACTTGGCACAGCCTAAGTAAATAAATAAATAAATATTTTTAAAAAACATCATTAAAAGAGAAAAACTTAAATTTCATATATTACACATTGGGGAAAATGTAACTCAGGCTACTAACATGATAAATTAGATGCTTTGGGGGGAAAACTATAATTTCATTTAGAAACTAGAACAAACTAAAACAATATGGTTAGTGTTTTGGGTGGTGTCAGTGGAAAATGAGAAAATAAAAATATTTTTTAAACACTTTTACAAAAGTATAACAATAATAGTGATCTAGGGACTTCCCTAGTGGTCCAGTGGTTAGGAATTCACCTTTCAGTGCATGGGACGCAGGTTCAATCCCTGGACTGGGAACTAAGACCCCACATACCACAGGGCAACTAAGCCCACGTGCTGCAACTAGTGAGCCCACGTGCTCTGGAGCCCACACACCACAACTAGAGAAGCCCAAGCCGCAACAAAGATCCCATGCATGGCAACAAAGAGCTGGTGTGCCACAACGAAAGACCCCGCATGTTGCAATCCCATGTGCCTCAATCCTGTGTGCTGCAACTAAGACCTGATGCACCCAAATAAATATTTTTTAAAAAACCAGTAACAGTGATCTAATATCAGTAAGAAAGGATGATAGAGAGAAAAATAAAATGCTGCTATGTCAGTTTTAAGAGTAGAAGGTTCACAGAACCTAATAAATGAAGATTAGTAGGGAAGATTGTGATTTGTGAATGATGATTTTAATAGTAGTTCTTGCCACATTAGAGGAATTGGAGTATCCTGTTAGAGATGTTCTGCAGACACATAAAACACAGAATGCTGAGTGAGCAAAAGATGCTGAAGGTACAAAGTTACTAAAACCTGATGTCTTAGATATAGGTTATTTTATTATTTGAAGAACCAATTTGACTGGTAAATTTAGTCCTTTTATATACAATTATGGTGATTATTAAAATATGTCACGTTGTCTCCATTTTACTTGCTACTTTGTATTTGTCACAGTTTTACTACTACTTTTATTGTAACTTTCTTTCTTTGTTTTAGACTGATTTTTTTTAAATCTTTTCCACTTTTTTCTCTTTACGACTTTGGAGGTTATACATACCTGTTTCTCCACTTTAGGTGGCTGTCCATTAAATTCTGTCATTAATATTTAACTTAAAATCTAAGGTGATTCTATAACCTGAACCTCTTTTTCTGAATAAGAGAAGAGTCAAATGCCATTTGATCACCTCCCAACTCAATTATGCAACTATTTTTTAGTTTATCATAGTATCTTTTTTAGCCTTACAAATTAGATATCATAATGATTCTATCCACATGTTGTTTAGACTTAGCTATAAATTTCCTAATTTCTTATAACTTACCACTCCTCTCATCTCAAGCACTCTTCTGGGTTTCATTTTCTCTCTTCCTGTAGTATTTCTATTTTAATTTTACTAATAAAATTATACAATAAAAGATATTGTTCCTATAATTTATTTCAGGACCAATCCAAATTTAATCATACACTCTGACAAAGACTCTCTCCTTGACTAAATTTTAGTTAAGCTCCTCTGAGACTTATTCTTGACTAGGTCTTGACCTTGGCCTTTCATGTCTGTCTCTACTGAGCAGTTTCAGCATGAAACCTTGTCAGTCTAGTGACAATCTCCTCACCCTTGATATCTCCTCACCCATAAGTTCCTCATGCTCCAACCACGATTTATAAACCCTTGGCCTGCATTTAGCAAGAATTCTGTTAGGCCAGTTTAGCAAGAATATCCCTACCCTTGATGTCTCCTCTTAGTAATTTTCTATTCACTTACACCTTCACTCTGCTTGTTGGCTACAAATCCCCAGCTGCCTTTGCTGTATTTGGAGTTAAGCTCAGTTTTATTGAAATTTTATCCCTCTATTTCAATAGTTACTGAATAAAATCTATATTGCCTTTAACTAGTATCTGGCTTTATTTCTCTTTGACAACTCTCATCCTTTAAAAAATAGCTTCCTGAGTTCATTATTCTAGATTGACAAATATTTTTTGCTTCAATTTAGATGTCTCTGGCAATGTCTCATTCCTTAGGCAGTAACCTGATTTTCTCTCTGGCTGCTATTAAGATCCAGTGTTCTCAAGTTATACTAATAGTACTTAAGTATATATTACTTTTTATTTATCCTGCTTGGTGTGTGTTTTGTGTCCACATATGTGGTCTTACTGAAGGATTTCTGGAAAATTCTAAGCTATTATTGCTTCAAATATTGCTTCTCCATTCTTCTTTCTGCTTCTTGTGATCCAATGATTCATGTTATATCTGTCTTATCATCCCTATCTTATACATCTTTGAACGTACTGACCTATTTTCCTTCTCCTGTCACCCTATACTTGGACTGTGTCATTTATTTACCGGTATTTTCTAGTAACGTCTCTTCAGCTGCATCTAATCTGGTAGTTAATCCATTTTTTAGAATTTCAACAACTTATTTTTAGTTCTAAAAATTCTAATGGGTTATTCAACAATCTGCCTAGCCATTTAGACATTCTTTCTTCCTTACTTATTTTATCTTTTATTTCTTTGAATGGATGCTTTACACTTATCTAAAAAATCCATTATCTTAATTAACAGGTATTGGAAAATATATTTTGTTATTTCTGCTTAATCTCATGAACAATATATTTCTTTAAGTTTTTTTAAAGCTCATATTTAATAAGTGAGAATCCTAATGTCCTGTATTGAGGGTGCTTTTCCTTAAGAGAGAACTCATTTTCTTTTGCTTAAAGCAAGCTACCAATCTGAGATGAATTTAGCCAACAATCTGGATCCCCTAGTATGGGAGTATAGGGGGACAGGAGTAGAAGATAAATACTCTATACCCAGAGAAGGAGCAGAGAACCCATCTTGGGCCCAAAATCCGTAATTGATACAAAAGTAGAAGTCTCCTACCACTGAAGAAAAGGGAGGTACGCTGAGGAAACCCCACTACTGAAGCCCAGGCTCACACCTAAAACTGAAGCTGGATCAGAACAACAAAGAACACCCTTGCCCCCACCAGAAGTACAGCATGAAGTAACAAGTAGTAGCAGCTCACTGCTGGAGGAAGAGCAAGAGCAGAAAGATAAACCTCTGTAATACAGCTTTGGGAGGACAGCTAAAAGCTGAAAATGGAGCACAAATACTGAGAAAATTCTCCTGACGTGTAAGATCCAAGAACCACGGAATAATATCAAACACAGCCACATATAAGTAACTGGAGTCGCAGAAAAAAAGGTAGAAAAGATGAAAGACATCAAACCATGTATTTGAGAAGCTGATAAAACAACAAAAAAGAAAAATACAGACAAAACAAAGCTAAATCTAGAAACATCAGAGCCAAACAGTTGAAAACCAAAGATAAAAAAAGTCTTGGGGCTTCCCTGGTGGCGTGGCGGTTGGGAGTCTGCCTGCCGATGCAGGGGACGCAGGTTCGTGCCCCGGTCTGGGAGGATCCTGCATGCCGCGGAGCAGCTGGGCCTGTGAGCCATGGCCACTGAGCCTGCGCGTCCGGAGCCTGTGCTCCGCAACAGGAGAGGCCATAGCAGTGAGAGGCCTGTGTACCGCAAAAAAAAAAAAAAAAAAAAAAAGTCTTGGAGGCAGCTAGAAAAACCAGAACATTAAATACAGAAGAACAAAGGAGGAAATAAGAGTGTAAGCCAGAAGACAGTGGATCAGCTCTTTAACGTAAGGACAGAAAAAAAAGTGCCAATCCAGAAATCTGCACAGAGAAATTCTATACTTCACAAATGAAGATTAAATAAAGGCCTTTTTAGACAAATAAAAGCTGAGAAAATTAACAGCCAACAGGGATTCCCTGGTGGCGCAGTGGTTAAGAATCTGCCTGCCAATGCAAGGGACACGGGTTCGAACACGGGTCTCACGTGCCACAGAGCAACTAAGCCCGTGTGCCACAACTACTGAGGCTGCACTCCAGAGCCCATGAGCCACAACTACTGAGCCCGCATGTCACCACTGCTGAAGCCCATGTGCCTAGAGCCCATGCTCTGCAACAAGAAAAGCCACCACAGTGAGAAGCCTGCACACTGCAGTGAAAAGTAGCCCCCACTTGTCGCAACTAGAGAAAGCCCGCACGCAGCAATGAAGACCCAACACAGCCAAAAATAAAATAAATAAATTTACAAAAAATAATTAACTGCCAACAGACCTGTGTTACACGTAGTACTAAAGGAAGTACTGGAGAGAGTAAGATAAAGAAATAGAGTGCTGAACATGGTTTTTAAAAAGGTAAATAAAAGACTTTTTAATCACTTTCAAAGATGATTGTCTCAAGCAAAAATATTAATTATACATTGTGGGGTTTCTAAGTAAAAATGTATGGCTACCACATCACATAAAGTGGGAGAAGGTGACAGGAGTATATTGTTATAAGACTGTAAGACCACATACTTAGACCAGTATACTTAGACTGTGATAAACTGAAGATGTATACAGTGTACCACAGGGCAACCACTTAAAAGATAAATTAAGACAGGTATTACTAATAAGTAAATAGTAGAGATAAAACAAACAAAAAACTCAATCTAAAAGAGATTTTTTTTTTTTTTGCTGCACCAGGCGGCTTACGGAATCTTAGCTCCCTGACCAGGGATCAAACCTGGACCCTCAGCAGTGAAAGTGCAGAATCCTAACCACTGGACTGCCAAGGAATTCCCCAAAAGAGATTTTAAAAAGGAAAAAAGGGGGAGAAAAGGATAGATGAGACAAATATGAAACAATCATGAAATAAATTTGAATCCAAACACACAAAAATTATGTTAAATTTAAGTGGTCAAAATACTCCAATTAAAAAGTAGAGGTTTTCACATTCGATAAAAAAGACCCAAACGTATGCTATCTGTATGAAATCCACTTTAAATATAAAAGAATGGGAAAAGGTATACCATGGAAATATTAACTAAAAGAAAGCTGGAGTAATTATAATAATATCAAAGTAAGCTTTAAAACAGAGAGTTCTCTCAGGGATAGAGAGACATTACATAATCATAAAAGGGTCAATCCATCAAGAGGACATAAAGATCCTAATATGTATGCACCTAATAATTCTTCAAAATTCATAAAGCAGAAACCAATAGAACTGAAAAGGAGAAATAAACAAATGCAAAATTATAGCTAGAGACTTCAATACTGCTCTCTCAATGTGTCACAGACAGAGCTTTTAAGTGTTATACCCCAACCCCATTTTCCCATTGCCATGTGATTTTTAATATACTATTTTGCATAAAACAATGATTTTTTAGGAATGCACACAACCTGTTTTAACAGAATTCACTGTATTACTATATTCCTTTCCATGTTTTTAGCCTCCCCTTATCAAGAGATATAGCCTTTCTGTGTTGCTCAGATTTGTAACTGTTAAGGTCTGCACATCCTAACTAACTGTTATCAAGTAAGTTTTTGCTTTAAATTCTGTGTTCTAGGATCATCCACTAAGATAACATGTATGTTTATTTCCCCACATATAGGCATCTGTGAGGATTTTTTTTCCACAGATGGAAAGTCTCTCTTTTCTTACTTGTCAGAGAAACAATAGTGCTACTGAAAAACATGGCTTATGTGTCTGTTTCCACACGTAGCCTTAGTATGTCTGATTTGCAGAACCAAATTGTATCCAAAAAGGCTCCAGCTATCCTGTGCCCAACATTGTAGTTAATCTAAACATTTAGGTTTCACACCTCAGAGCGTTTACTTTGTCCCTGATAAGTACTTTGCCAATTCCTTTCAGTGTCAGAAATGCTTTTGTTTTTTATCCATCTGCTGATACATACACTCCTGCTTGATTTTTCCAGTGATTTTGCAGCTTCTATATTTGTACTGATTTGGGACTTTAGAGGTTCTCTAGTGTTATTAAATGGAGTTTATATTGTTCACTTACTTTAATGTTTCTGGATGATTTGCAGGCAGGGATAGAGACAATGCTGACTTCACACATCCTTCTTTGAAGAAGTTCACTCTGTCCTTTAAACACTGTCTTCTCTTGGCTACAGGACACCACATTCTGTTTCCTCCTAATCTCCAAACTGCTGCTTCTCTTTTTTCTGCTGAGTCATCTCATTCTCATGGCTTCTGAAAAGTAGTGTCCTAGGGTACAGCCTTCAGGCCTCTCAAATCTGTGCATTCCTTCTCCTAAGGAGAGACGTTATCTAATCCCTTAGCTTTAAATACTGCATTTTAAAACTTTAAATATTGCCATGGCTGATAATTTACAAATAAATATCTCCAACCTGGACTCTCCCCTAATCTACCTCTGCTTATATACCCATATGTTTATTCACAAGTAAACTTGGATATTTTATAATCACCTGAAATTTGGTATATGCAATTTAAACTCCTAATAACTCCTCCCAAGTTGTTTCTCTCCAATTTTCCCAGTCTTGGCAATTGGTGCCCATTCATCCAATTTTTCTGGATGAAATCCCTGGAGTCTTTCTTGACTCGTCTCTTTCTCTCACAGTCCTTGCCCAATTCAAGAGCAAATCTTATAGGTCCCACCTTCAAACTAAATCCAGAAGTCAATCACTTTTATTCTTCCTCACTACTTCCAACCAAGGGTAAGCTACCATCACATTTACAGAGATTAAAATACTATTCTGACTGATGTTCCTGCTTTCAGCCCTCTGCCCTCAATAGTATTTTCTCTGCTCAGCAGCCAGAGAAATCAATTTAAAAAAGCATATCAGCATATGTTGCTTACTGGGTTAAATTATACCAATGGCTTCTCATCTCACTCAGAATAAAATCAAAGTCCTTATCGTGGTCCAAATGGCACCACATAATTTCAGCTCCCGTTACCTCTACAATGCCAACTCTTTCTACTCTTCACTCACTCATTTCCCCCAATCCACAGTCATATTTATGTGTCCTCAAAAACACCAAGTATATCCCTGCCTTGGTGGACTGACATTTGATGTCACCTCTGCCACCAAGACTCCCCATGATTCTCATCCTCATTTTATTCAAGTTGGTAATATTAGAAAGGCCTTCTTGATCTCCTTTCTAAAATAAAATACTCCATCATTCTTAACCTTCTCTAATTTCCTAGCTATTTACTGGCATATTTAAGTGTATATATGTGTAATTGTTTGTTTCTTATCCTTCTCTCCCTATCAGAATGCAAGCTCCATGAGGTCAGGGGCAAAATTTAGTTCACTGATATATTTCCAACACCTAAAACCAGAGTAATGAACGTAGGTACTCAATATCTGTTGAATGAAAAAACGGGGGCGGGGCAGGGGAGTCAAGATGGCATACTAGGAAGATGTGGAATTCATGTCTCCTCACAACTAGGGCACCTACCAGGCACCAGTGGGGGACCACAGACACCTAAGGGGCCGGAAGTAACCCCCAGCGACTGGGTAGGACATGGGGCTTGGGGGGAGTAAAGGGGAAGGAGAAGTGGAGGCGGCAGGGAACTGGCGCTCCTGAGGGGTGGCTGGGGGAGGGGAAGTGATACCACGCAGGAAGGGGAAATTTGGGGAACCAATGGGAGGGCAGAGGATCAAAAGGGAGCATGGCCAGGTTTCCCCTGACCACTTGGACCCCCAGGAATCTGCTGAGATCCCGGGCCTGATCCTCTGCACACCCAGGCCTCCTCCAGCTGCCCAGATCCTGAGGGAGTGGGTGGGGGGGAAGGGGGAGCCAAAGTAAAGGCTGGACCTCCAGGACTGGCACCCTGAAGGGTGGCTGAGGGAGGGAAGGAGTTCCTACACCCAGCAGAATCCACCCACGCTTAGCGGTCCAGTGGCTATGGGGAAGATGGTGGGGGAGGGGCAAGAAGGAACGGAGGGGAATGGGGCCAGCGCTTTCCCTGCCCACTTAGGCACGGGGGAGCCTCTTGGGCTCCAGGGCCTAATCCTCTACCCTCGGAGCCTCCCTCTTGCCGTGCAGAGCCCAAGCCCCGCCCCTGCACCCCCACCCGGGGCCCCACCTCTGCACTCGGAGACCCCCCTCTGAGACCCCCTCCAACGGGCTGGGCCTAAACCCACCCAGGCACCCTCACTCAGGGCCCTGCCTCCAAACTCCGGAACTCTACAATCCGGAGGCCCTCCTTTCCACCTGCTGCCTCTCCCCTTCTAAGCAGGTCCAAAGCAGAGGCCCCACCCCACACTCAAATGTCACCCCATCTATGCCCCGCCCCACACTTGAACGTCACCCCGCCAAGGCCCTACCCCATACTCAAACGTCACTCCCCCACCTGCCTAGGACCTGCCTAAGTTACAACCCCTGCCTAAACTCTGCCCCCAGAGTCGAGGCTTTTTTTTTCTTTTCTTTTTTCCTCTTTTAGACTGGGGTTCTGTTTTACCTTGTTGATTCTTTTATATTTTTATTTTTCCTAATAAGTTTTATTTTTCTAATTTTATTTTATTTTTTATACTTTGTTAATGATCTCTCCTTTTGGCTTGTTCCCCACCCCACCCCCTTTGTTTTTCTGTTGTGGTTTTATTTTACCTTGCTGCAGTTGTTTCAATTACAGTTTTAGTTTTCCTAATATATTTTTTACCTTTCTAATTTTATTTTGTTTTATATTCATTGATATTATACTGCTCCTTTCTTTCTTTCTTTCTTTCTTTCTTTTTTTAACCGTGCCACGAAGCTTGCGGGATCTGGGTTCCCAGTCCAGAGGTCGGGCCCGAGCTCCTGTGGTGGGAGCTCTGAGTCCAAACTGCTGGATTAAGCGAACGTCAGACCCCAGGGAATATCAATCAGAGTGAGGCCTCCCAGAGGTCATCAGCTCAGCACCAAGACCAAGCTCTATCCAACTGCCTGCAAATTCCATTGCTGGGCATCTCAGGCCAAACAACCAGTAAGACAGGAATACAGCACCACCCATCAAAAAAAAAGAAAAATGAAACAACAAAAATATGTGTTACAGACGAAGGAGCAAGGTAAAAACCTACAAGACCAAATAAATGAAGATGAAATAGGCAACTTACCTGAAAAAGAATTCAGAGCAATGATAGTAAATATGATGCAGAATCTCAGAAACAGAATGGAGAAAATACAAGAAACATTTCACAGGATCTAGAAGAACTAAAGAGCAAACAAACAGTAATGAACAACACAATTACTGAAGTTAAAAATACTCTAGAAGGAATCAATAACAGAATACCTGAGGCAGAAGAATGGATAAGTGAGCTGTAAGATAAAATGGTGGAAATAACTCCCAGGGAACAGAATAAAGAAAAAAGAATGAAAAGAATTGAAGACAGTCTCAGAGACGTCTGGGACAACACTAAACGCACCAACATTCGAATTTCACGGGTCCCAGAAAAAGAAGAGAAAAAGAAAGGGTCTGAGAAAATATTTGAAGAGATTATAGTCGAAAACTTCCTTAACATGGAAAAGGAAATAGTCCATCAAGTCCAGGAAGCACAGAGAGTCCCATACAGGATAAACCCAAAGAGAAACATGCCGAGACACACATTAATCAAACTATCAAAAATTAAATACAAAGAAAAAATATTAAAGCAGCAAGTGAAAAGCAACAAATATACAAGGGAATCTCAATAAGGTTAACAGCTGATTTTTCAGCAGAAACTCTGCAAGCCAGAACGGAGTGGCAGAACATATTTAAAGTGATGAAAGAGAAAAACCAACAACCAAGATTACTCTATCCAGCAAGGATCTCATTCAGATTCGATGGAGAAATTAAAACCTTTACAGATGAGCAAACGTTAAGAGAATTCAGCACCACCAAACCAGCTTTACAACAAATGCTAAAGAAACTTCTCTAGGCAGGAAACACAAGAGAAGGAAAAGACCTACAATAATAAACCCAAAACAATTAAGAAAATGGTAATAGGAACATGCATATCGATAATTACCTTAAATATAAATGGATTAAATGCTCCAATCAAAAGACACAGCTGGCTGAATGGATACAAAAACAAGACCGGTATATATGCTGTCTACAAGAGACCCATTTCAGACCTATGGACACAAACAGACTGAAAATGAGGGGATGGAAAAAGACATTCCATGCAGATGGAAATCAAAAGAAAGCTGGAGCAGCAATTCTCATATCAGACAAAATAGACTTTAAAATAAAGACAATTACAAGAGACAAGGATACTACATAATGATAAAGGGATCAATCCAAGAAGAAGATATAACAATTGTAAATATTTATGCACCCAACATAGAAGCACCTCAATACATAAGGCAAATGCTAACAGCCATAAAAGGGGAAATGGACAGTAACACAATAATACTAGGGGACGTTAACACCCCATTTTCACCAATGGACAGATCATCTAAAATGAAAATAAATAAGGAAACACAAGCTTTAAATGACACATTAAAAGATGGACTTAATTGATACTTATAGGACATTCCATCAAAAAACAACAGAATAAAACAACAGAGTGCTTCTTCTCAAGCACTCATGGAATATTCTCCAGGATAGACCATATCCTGGGTCACAAATCAAGCCTTGGTAAATTTAAGAAAATTGAAATCGTATCAAGTATCTTTTCCGACCACAATGCTATGAGACTAAATATCATTTACAGAAAAAAAACTGTAAAAAATACAAACATGTGGGGTTCCAAGGTGGTGCAGTGGTTAAGAATCTGCCTGCCAATGCAGGGGACATGGGTTCGAGCTCTGGTCCGGGAAGATCCCACAGGCCACGGAAAACCTAAGCCCGTGCACCACAACTACTGAGCTGGCGCTCTACAGCCCACAAGCCAAAACTACTGAAGCCCGTGCGCCTAGAGCCTGTGCTCTGCAGCAAGAGAAGCCACTGCAATGTGAAGCCTGTGAACCGCAACGAAGTAGCTCCTTCTAACCGCAACAACAGAAAGCCCATGCAGCAACGTAGACCCAATGCAGCCAAAAATAAATAGATTAATTAATTAATTAAAAAATACAAACACATGGAAGCTAAACAATATGCTATTAAATAACCAAGAGATCACTGAAGAAATCAAAGAGGAAATCAAAAAATACCTAAAAACAAATGACAATGAAAACACGACGACCGAAAACTTATGGGATGCAGCAAAAGCAGTTCTATGAGGGAAGTTTATAGCAATACAATCCTACCCCAAGAAAAAAGAAAAATCTCAAATAAACAACCTAGCCTTACATCTAAAGCAATTAGAGAAAGAAGAAGAAAAAACCCCCAAAGTTAGCAGAAGGAAAGTAATCATAAAGATCAGACCAGAAATAAATGAAAAAGAAATGAGGGAAACGATAGCAAAGATAAATAAAACTAAAAGTGGTTCTTTAAGATAAACAAAATTGATAAACCATTAGCCAGACTTATCAAGAAAAAAAGGGAGAAGACTCAAATCAACAGAATTAGAAATGAAAAAGGAGAAGTAACAACTGACACTGCAGATATACAAAGGATCATGAGACGTTAGTACAAGCAACTATACGCTAATAAAATGGACAACCCGGAAGAAATGGACAAATTCTTAGAAAAGCACAACCTTCTGAGACTGAACCAGGAAGAAATAGAAAATATAAGCCAATCACAAGAACTGAAATTGAGACTTTTATTAAAAATCTTCCAACAAACAAAAGCCCAGGACCAGATGGCTTCACAGAATTCTATCAAATATTTAGAGAAGAGTTAACACCTATCCTTCTAAAACTCTTCCAAAATATAGCAGAGGGAGGAACACTCCCAAACTCATTCTACGAGGCCACCATCATTCTGATAGCAAAACCAGACAAGGATGTCACAAAAAAAGAAAACTACAGGCCAATATCACTGATGAACATAGATGCAAAAATCCTCAAAAAAATACTAGCAAACAAATCCAACAGCACATTAAAAGGATCATACACCATGATCATGTGGGGTTTATCCCAGGAATGCAAGGATTTTTCAATATATGCAAATCAATCAATGTGATACACCATATTAACAAACTGAAGGATAAAAACCATATGATCATCTCAATAGATGCAGAAAAAGCTTTTGACAAAATTCAACACTCATTTATGATAAAAACCCTCCAGAAAGTAGGCACAGAGGGAACCTACCTCAACATAATAAAGGCCATATATGACAAACCCACAGCCAACATCATTCTCAATGGTGAAAAACTGAAACCATTTCCACTAAGATCAGGAACAAGACAAGGTTGCCCACTCTCACCCCTATTATTCAACATAGTTTTGGAAGTTATAGCCACAGCAATCAGAGAAGAAAAAGAAATGAAAGGAATCCAAATCGGAAAAGAAGTAAAACTGTCACTGTTTGCAGATGACATGATACTATACATAAAGAACCCTAAAGATGCTACCAGAAAACTACTAGAGCTAATCAATGAATTGGGTAAAGTAGCAGGATACAAAATTAATGCACAGAAATCTCTTGCACTCCTATACACTAATGATGAAAAATCTGAAAGTGAAATTAAGGAAACACTCCCATTTACCATTGCAACAAAAAGAATAAAATACCTAGGAATAAACCTACCTAAGGAGACAAAAGACCTGTATGCAGAAAACTGTAAGATACTGATGTAAGAAATTAAAGATGATACAAACAGATGGACAGATATACTATGTTCTTGGATTGGAAGAATCAATATTGTGAAAATGTCTATACTACCCAAAGCAATCTACAGATTCAATGCAATCCCTGTCAAACTACCACTGGCATTTTTCACAGAACTAGAACAAAAATTTTCACAATTTGTATGGAAACAGAAAATATCCCGAGTAGCCAAAACAATCTTGAGAAGAAAAATGGAGCTGGAGGAATCAGACTCCTGGACTTCAGACTATACTACAAAGTTACACTAATCAATACAGTATCGTACTGGCACAAAAACAGAAATATAGATCAGTGGAACAGGATAGAAAGCCCAGAGATAAAACATGCACATATGGTCACCTTATCTTTGATAAAAGGCCAGAGTATACAATGCAGAAAAGACAGCCTCTTCAATAAGTGGTGCTGGGAAAAATAGACAGCTACAGGTAAAAGAATGAAATTAGAACACTTCCTAACACTATACACAAAAATACACTCAAAATGGATTAAAGACCTAAATGTATGGCCAGACACTATAAAACTCTTAGAGGAAAACATAGGCAGAACACTCTATGACATAAATCACAGCAAGATCCTTTTTGTCCCCCCTCCTAGAAAAATGGAAATAAAAACAAAAATAAACAAATGGGACCTAATGAAACTTAAAAGCTTTGGCAGAGCAAAGGAAACCATAAACAAGATGAAAAGACAACCCTCAGAATGGGAGAAAATATTTGCAAATGAAGCAACTGACAAAGCATTAATCTCCAAAATATACAAGCAGCTCATGCAGCTCAGTATCAAAAAAACAAACAACTCAATCCAAAAATGGGCAGAAGATCTAAATAGACATTTCTCCAGAGAAGATATACCGATTGCCAACAAACACATGAAAATGTGCTCAACATCACTAATCATTAGAGAGATGCAAATCAAAACTACAATGAGGTATCACCTCGCACCGGTCAGAATGGCCATCATCAAAAAATCTACAAACAATAAATGCTGGAAAGGGTGTGGAGAAAAGGGAACACTCTTGCCTTGGTGGTGGGAATGTAAATTGGTACAGCCACTAAGGAGAACAGTATGGAGGCTCCTTAAAAAATTAAAAATAGAACTACCATATGACCCAGCAATCCCACTACTGGGTATATACCCTGAGAAAACCATAATTCAAAAAGAGTCATATACCACAATGTTCACTGCAGCTCTATTTACTATAGCCAGCACATTGAAGCAACCTAAATGCCCATCGACAGACGAATGGATAAAGAATATGTGGTACATATATACAATGTAGTATTACTCAGCCATAAAAAAGAAGCAAAATTGAGTTATTTGTAGTAAGGTGGATGGACCTACAGTCTGTCATACAGAGTGAAGTAACTCAGAAAGAGAAATATAAATACCATGTACTAACACATATATATGGAATCTAAAAGAAAAAAAAAAAGGTTCTGATGAACCTAGGGGCAGGACAGGAATAAAGACACAGCTGTAGAGAATGGACTTGAGGACGCTGGGAGGGTGAAGGGTAAGATGGGATGAAGCAAGAGAGTAGCATTGACATATATACACTACCAAATGTAAAATAGATAGCTAGTGGGAAGCAGTTGCATGGCACAGGGAGATCAGCTTGGTGCTTTGCAACCACCTAGAGGGATGGGATAAGGAAGGTGGGAGGGAGATGCAAGAGGGAGGGAATATGGGGATATACATATGCATAAAGCTGATTCACTTTGTCACACAGCAGAAACTAACACAACACTGTAAAGCAATTATACTCCAATAAAGATGTTAATAGAAAAAATGAACACATGAGCAATACTTAAGATTAATAAGAATTCGTACCTATCACCAGGTGTCCTTCTGTTTAATACAGCCTAACTCACCTGGGGAGCTCTGGCTTGGGGACTCTTCCTCTAATACCCATGGTTGCTCTCCTTGTTCCAACCTGAAGATCAGTTCTGGTTTAGGGATGCAATACCCTGTGAATGGGAAATGACATGGGAATTGCGCTAGGCTCATGGGCTTTACGGCTCCTGAAGAAAACAGAAAATGAAGCTTCAGGGACCAATTTCAATCTATTATTGGGATAAGAAAAATTCTTTATGGTGTTTCAGCAGTCCTTCTTCTTATCACCCTGGATCTCAAGCCTAAGTATCTTCAAACTCAAAAAATATCCACAGGTGTCAGCAACCAAGAAAGGACATGCATACTAGGAATCTACATGGAAAACAATCCCTACCCACTGAGACGAGGTGACTATAGTTCTCCAGCATCACATCCCTGTACAGTGTCCTCTGAGCAGGGTCCAGCTGCTGCCACTCCTCCTGGGTGAAGTCCAAAGTCACATCCTCAAATGATAAGGATTCCTGAAATAGCACATTTGTGCTCAAATTTAAGTAATCAGAATTGAAAGACATGGAGAAGCTACATGAGAATGGTTATACTGTTCACTATTCAGAGTCGATCAAAATATGTTTTGGGATGTCTACTTCTGCACTGTACTTGGTTGGGGAGGGAGAAATCCTAACAGATATTCCCTACTAATTCTCTCCAGTTATTAATATAAGTTATTGATGCTTGCATGCCATAAAAACTATCCTACTTTGGGGGAATCTGAAGACAAAGCAATGTTACTGTTATCAAGAAGCATATAATCTGAAAAACAGACAAATATACAAGCATATAACTACAATAAGATGTTACTATTGTGAAAAGATGAGCAAAGTTGATTGTGGTTTCAAAGGGGACAAAAGTTCTATTCCTGCTATTAGGGTGGGTTTCACTGAGGAGGTAAAATTCTGAGTGGTTAAACAACATTAGAGTAACAGTCATGAACCTGGGGCAACAGCATAACCATGGATACCTCTAAGAATAGTAGTTAAAGGAAAAGCAATTAGCACATAAGAGAGTACCATTTGGGACTATGATAAGATAAAGAGCTATGGAGTTATTCAGGGAGTGAGTTATTGAATAATTTTGGATATAACTCCTGTAGAATAAGGGTGTCCAAAATATCTGCTTACTCTTCCTTCTGGGAAACCTTTTTATTTATTTATAAATTGTAAACTTATATTGTCAATCTATATATAAAATTTCATTCTTATTTTTTTAGATTAAAAAAATGTAGGTAGGCACCTGAGTATTTTCTTCCCATAACTGAACAGTCTCATACAATCTTCACCAAGAGTAGATTCGATCTCAAGAAACCACTTTCTTTGCTCATCTAGAAGGAGCAACTCCTCAACCGTTAAAATTTTATCAAGAGATTGGAGTAATTCAGTAATATCTTCAGGCTCCACTTCTAGTTGTAGTTCTCTTGCTATTTCTACGATACCTGCAATTACTTCCTCCTCTGAAGTCTCAAACTCCTCAAAGTCATCCATGAGGGCTGAAATCAGCTTCTTCAAAATGCCTGTTAATGTTGATACGTAGCCCTCTTCTGATGAATCACAAACATTCCTAATGGCTTCTAGAATGGTGAATCCTTTCCAGGTTTTTACTTTGCCAGATCCATCAGAGAAATCACTGTCTATGACAGCTATAGCGTTATGAAATGTATTTTTTAAATAACAAGACTTGAACATCAAAATCACTCCTTGACCCATGGACTGCAGACGCTGTGTTATCAGGCATGAAAACATTATTAATCTCATTGTACATCTCCATCAGAGCTCTTGGGTGACGAGGTGCACTGTCAATGAACAGTAGTATTTTGAAAGGAATCTTTTTTTCTGAGCAGTAAGTCTCAATAGTAGGCTTAGAATATTCATCAAACCATGTTATAAACTGATGTGCTGTCATCCAGGCTCTGTTGTTCCATTTATAGAGCACAGGCAGAGTAGATTTAGCATAATTCTTAAGGGTCCTAGGACTTTGCAAATGGTAAATGAGCATCGGCTTCAACTTAAGGTCAACAGCTGCATTAGCCCCTAACAAGAGAATCAGCCTGTCCTTTGAAGCCAGGCACTGACTTCTCCTCTCTAGGCATGCAAGTCCTAGATGGTATGTTCTTCCAATTTAAGGCTGTTTTGTCTACATTGAAAATCTGTTGTTTAGTGTAGCCACCTTCACTAATTATCTTAGCTAGGTCTTCTAGATAACTTGCTCTAGTTTCTACATCAGCACTTGCTGCTTCACCTTGCACTTTGATATTATGGAGACGTCTTCTTTCCTTAAACCTCATGAACCAGCCTCTGCTAGCTTCAGATGTTTCTTCTGCAGCTTTCCTCACCTCTCTCAGCCTTACATGGAATTGAAGAAAAGAGAATTAGGTCCTTGCTCTGGATTAGGCTTTGGTTAAGGGAATGTTGTAGCTGCTTTCATCTTCTATCCAGACCACTAAAACTTTCTCCATATCAGCAATAAGGCTGTTTCACTTTCTTATCATTTATGTGTTTACTGGAGTAGCACTTTTAATTTCCTTCAAGAACTTTTCCTTGCACTCACAACTTGACTAACAGTTTGGTGCAAGAGGCCTAGCTTTTGGTCTATCTAGGCTTTCGGCATGCTTTCCTCACTAAGTTTAATCTAGCTTTTGATTTAAAGTGAGAGATGTGCGATTCTTCCTTTCACTTGAACACTTAAAGGCCATTGTAGAGTTATTAGTTTGCCTAATTTCAATACTGTTGTGTCTCAGGGAATACAGAGGCCCAAGGAGAGGGAAAGAGACTGGGGAACAGCTGGTTGGTGGAGCAGTCAAAACAGATACATTTAAGTTCACTGTCTTATATGGGTGTGGTTTGTGGTGCCCCAAAACAATTAAAATAGTAACATCAAAGATCACTGATCACAGATCACCATAACAAATATAATAATAATGAAAACGTTTGAAATATTGTGAAAATTACCAAAATATGACAACAGACAAGAAGTGAGCAAATGCTTTTGGAACAATGTGCCAAAAGACTCGATGCAGATTTACCACAAACCTTCAATTTGTAAGAAAAATACAGTATCTATGAAGTGCAGTAAAGCAAAGCACAATAAAACAAGGTACACCTGTATTATACATGACAATGAAAAATGGAAATGGCAAGCGTCTCTCAGTAAAGAAATGGAAAACTAAAATGTGGTATGGTCTCATAATAAAATATTATATGACATTAAAAATTATAAAGTATTAATCAATTTGGACCAATCTTAAGTACAATATTAAAAATTTTAAAACGGAGGTACAGTAACCTACATATCAAATGAGATAACTGACATAATTCTAAGAAGCATATAAAACAAAATATATATTCTTCCATGATACATACATTTCTGTCTACTTACACAAATAGAATGAGAAATTAATGTATATATATAAATGTATAAACATGTATATGAACAGTGAGTCAAGGATGAAAACCCAGCTGTGGTAGGCTGAATAATGGCCTAAGGATATTCATGTCCTAATCCTGGAACATGTGAATATTACTGTATACGGCAAGAGGGCCTTTGCAGATGTGATTAGCTAAGAATCCTGAAAAGAGAGCATCCTGGATTATCCAGGTGGATGCTAAGGATAATCAAAAGTGTCCTAATAAATAAGAAGGAGCCAGAAAGAGATGTGACTACAGAAGAGGAGAAGGCAATATAAAGAGTTGAGACTGATGTGATATGCCTTGAAAATGGAGGAAGGTGCCACAACAGCTGAAAAAAGCAAGGAAACAGATTCTCCCACCAGAGCCCAGAAGGTACAAGTCCTGTCATCACCTTGTAAGATTAATTTGGACTTCCCTCTAATTTTGTGTTGGTTTAAACCATTGAATCTGTGGCAATTTGTTACAGCTGTAACAGGAAACTAATATACAGGGATACATTAATTGCCAGGAGTCAAAGTCCTTAATTGTTCTGAAGGAGACATCACTAGAGGGGTAGAAGGAGGGCTGTATGAAGTTATAGGAGCTGCTAGTAGAGGCTGTGCAGAAGAGCAGGCAGTGGGGTCAAATGATGCAGAGAGGTCAAGTAACTCCAAAACTGCAACATATCATTGGTAACAGACTCTGACCAGGGAAAACAGCAGAGCACAGAACTCTCAGGGCCACATCCCTGCAAAGGAACACCTAAAAACCTGGCTAAAACTATCAGAATCAACTTTAGCAGAACTCTGAAAAATAGACAAAGGTTACAACAATCAAGAGAATGATTAATCAAGAAAAATGCAACTGAAACCTGGTAGGAGGGATCTTATGTTGTTTTAACTTACCCTTGCTCCATCTCACCCTCTCAGGCTGTATTAGCTTGCTACAGTTGCCATAACAAAGTATACAGACTGAGTGGCTTAAACAACATAAGTTTATTATCTCACAGATCTGGAGGCTAGAAGTCCAAGATTAAGATGTCAGCAGGGCTGGTTCCTTCTGAGGGCTGTGAGATAAGAATCTATTCAAAGCCTTTCTCCTTGGCTTTCAGATGTCTGTCTTCTCCCTGTAACTCTACAATGTCTTCCTGCTATATGTAGCTCTGTGTCCAAATTTCCCTTTTATAAGGACACTAGTATTGGATTAGGGCCCACTCTAATGACCTCACTTTAACCTGACTACCTCTGTAAAGACCCTTTCTCCCAGTAAGATCATATTCTGAGATATCAATGATTAGGACTTTAACATATAAATTTTCAGGAGACAGTTCAACCAGTAACATTTGGTCTTGAAGATGGACTCCAATATTCTTGGTGTAGATTCCTGGTGCCAGAGAGAGCAGAATGGAGTTGTTTCTCAACAATTGGGGTTGTTTGTTTTGAACTGTCTGGTGGAGACCTGAAAAGACTACAGCAGAATGCTCAGAACGTCTCACATCAGAGAAATGACTACATGAAGGGCATTTACTGAAAACATTTAAAGGCAAATGAACCACCTGCTGCCATTGGGGCAAAGGACGTCAGCTGGAGCAAACAAAAGATATGTCAAAAAAGTCTGTGAAGAAAAGCTGGGGAGTGAAATACTTTGGGGCTTTGAAAAGTTTCCATATAGTCCTGGAAATCTAGAAGACCCACACATATCTAGGATGAGGCACATGTTCAAAAAAGACCTGACAAAATCCTAAGCACTCAACTCTGGGTGACTATCAAGCTCTGTACAAATAAGAAGTGAGGGTGAGGGAAGAGTTTTAAACTGCCCAGTGTGGTGTTGAGGATATGCTCCAATACACACAAACCCTACAGTAAGGACTGGGGAGATTTTTAGTTTTGTTGACTCCAGGCACTTAAGGAAATCTCTGTTAAATCACTAGTTGAGCACTATGTAAATGGGACAGAGATTTCAGTAATGACATGCAACAAAGAAGACAGTCTTTACAAAAATAGTTTAGACATTCATGAAACAAACAAAAAACTATGCCTCACACAACAGTAACAACTCTGAGGGTTGGGGAGGAGATCTGATCTCTGAATTAACACATTATAATATTCAAAATGTCCAGTTTCACCAAAAAATTATAAGGCATTTAAATGAGAAAGTATAGCCCTTTCACAAGAAAAAAATTCACAGACACCTTCCCTGAGGAGGCCTAATCTTTGGATTTACTAGACAAAGATTATAAATCAATTGTCTTAAATAGGGTTAAAGAAGTAAAGGAACCATGGGGGGGAAATTAAAGGAAACCAGAAGAATGATGTTCCACCAAAGAGAATATCAACAAATAGAAATCCTGAAGTTGAAAAGTACAAAAATTGAAATAAAAACTTCAGTAGAGAGTTCAACAGCAGATGTGAACAGATGGAAAAAAGAATCAGCAAACTAGAAGATAGGTAAACTGAAATTATACAGTTTGAGAAAGAATAAAGAAAGATAAACAGAGCCTAAGAGACCTGTGGGACACCATCAAGCACACCAACATTTGCATATTGGGAGTACCAGAAGAAAAGTAAAAGACAGAAAAAATATTTGAAAAAATAAAAGCCGAAAACCTCCCAAAGTTGATGAAAGACATGAACCTACACATCCAAAAAGCTCAAGGAACTTCAAGTAAGATACGCACAAAGAGACCCACTAAAACACAGTATAATCAATTGTCAAAGATAAAGAGAATCTTGAAAGAAATAAGAGAGAAGTGACTCATCATGTACAGAAGATCCTGAAAAGGAATATCCAATTTCTCATCAGAACCATGGAGGAAAAGAGGCAGTGGCATGACATATTAAAGTGCTGAAAGAAAAACTTTCAATGAAGAATTCTATATTCAAAAATACTGTTCTTCCAAACAAGGAGAAATTAAGCCATTCTCAGATAAACAAAAGCCGAGGGAGTTTGTTGCTAATAGACTTGTCCTTCAAGAAAACCTAAAGAGTCCTTCAGGCTAAAATGAATGGAAGACACTAACTCAAAGCTAGTTAAAGAAACAAAGAACACCATTAAACTATAAAGGTAGGGACTTCCCTGGTGGTACAGTGGGTAAGACTCTGCGCTCCCAATGCAGGGGGCTCAGGTTTGATCCTTGGTTGGGGAACTAGATCCCACATACATGCTGCAACTAAGAGTCCACATGCCGCAACTAAGGAGCCTGCATGCCACAACTAAGAAGTCCACATGCCACCACTAAAGGTCCCGCATGCCCACATGCTGCAACTAAGACCAGGCACAGCCAAAATAAATAAATAAAATAAACAAACAAATAAATAATTTTAAAAACTATAAAGGTATATGTGAAAGCCAATATTATTATATTTTTGGTTAATAACTCCTTTTTTTCTCTAACTTAAAAGACAAAAGCATAAAACAATAATTACAAATTTATGGCACATGGATTAGATCCCTAGGGCTGCTATGACAAATTCCCACAAACTGGTGGTTTGTAATGAGAAATTTATCCTCTCATAGTTCTAGAGTCTAGACGTCGAAAAGCAAGGTGTTAGCAAGGCCATGCTCCCTCTGGGACTCTACACAGAAACTTTCCTTGCCTCCCCCTTATTTCCGATGGTGGCCAGCAATACTTGACATTCTCTGGATTGAAGCTGCATTACTCCAATCTCTGCTTCTGTCATCACATGGTGTTCTCCCTGTTTGTCTCTATCCTTCTGATACTATGATAC
Organism: Lagenorhynchus albirostris; assembly: GCF_949774975.1. Classification (NCBI taxonomy): domain Eukaryota; kingdom Metazoa; phylum Chordata; class Mammalia; order Artiodactyla; family Delphinidae; genus Lagenorhynchus; species Lagenorhynchus albirostris. The sequence continues at coordinate 10,705,557 of NC_083110.1, forward strand.
AGTAAGGAATATAGATATATTTTGGTCTTTGTCTCTGACAGGAGGAAGGAAATAATGAAGATTAGAGGAGAGACAAATAAGTGGGGAAAAAAATAGAATGAACAAAACCAAAAGTGCTTCTCTAAAAAACAATCAACAAAACTGACAAACCTCTAGCTAGACTGACAAAGTAAAAAAGACTCAAAATATTAAAATCAGAAATGGAGACATTACTACCAACCTAACAGAAATAAAGAGGGTTATAAGACAATACTAAAAACAATTTACGTCAAAAAATTAGAAACTTAGATTAAATGAATAAATTCCTAGAAACACAAATAACCAACTGATTCAGGAAGAAACACAAAATGTGAATAGCAAGCAAAGAGATCAAATCAGTAATCAAAAACTTTTCAACAAAGAAAAGTCCAGAACCAGATGACTTCACTGTTGAATTTTAACAAACATTTAAAGAAGAATTAACACTAATCCTTCCCAAACTCTTCCAAAAAGAGGAAGAAAAATCCTGAAAAACGTTTTTCAGACCCCTGAAAAATGCAGGGGTTAGGGGTGATGACCTCAGTGTGGTTGAAAATCCGAGTATAACTTCAGAGCTATCCCTCCTTATCTGCGGTTCTGCACCTGCAGATTCAACCATCCATGGATTGTGTAGTAATCTAATATCTAGTATTGAAAAAACTCTGCATATAAGAGGACCCATGCAGTTTAAACCTGTGTAGTTCAAGGGTAAACTGTACTTCTTAATTAATTCAATGAGGCCAGCATTAATTACCCTAATATCTAAGTTAGATAAAGGCATCGCAATAAAATGAAATTACAGGCCAATATTCCTTATGAATATAAATGTAATATCCTCAACAAAATACTACAAAATTGAGTCCAAACAACATATTAAAAGGATCATGGGTAATTCCCTGGCGGTTCAGTGATTAGGACTCCACACTTCCACTGCTGGGGGCAAGGGTTCCATCCCTGGTCGGGAAACTAAGATCCCACAAGCTGCGTGGTGCATTATGAATGAATGAATGAATAAATAAACAAACAAATAAACAGATCATGAATCATGACGAAGTAGAATTTATACCAGGAATGCAAGAGCACTTTAACATGAGAAAATCAATTTAATATACCAAATGAAGATGAAAAATCCCCACATGATGCTCAAGTGAAGCAGAAAAAGCACTTGACTACATCCAAAACCTTTTCAGGATAAAATCACTCAATAAACTAGGAACAGAAGTGAACTTCCCAACCTGATAAAAAGCCTTTTACGAAAAACCCATAGCTAGTATTTAATGGTAAAAGATTGAAAGCTTTCCCACTAAAATGCGGAACAAGACAAGAATACCCACCTTGGTCACTTCTATTCAACACTGTAAAAGAAGTCCCAGCCAGAGAAACCAGGCAATAAAAAGAAATAAAGCCATCCAAATTAGAAACAGTGAAGTAAAACTATCTCTGTCATTAGATGACATGATCTTACACACAGAAAATCCTAAAATATCCATCAAAATATTATTAGAGCTAATAAATTCAATAAAATTGTAGAACACAAGATTAACACACAAAATATCAGTTTAATGAACAATCCAAAAGTAAATTAAGAAAACAACTGTACTTACAATACCATCAAAAAGAATAAAATACTTTGGAACAGAGTTAACCAAGGAGGTCCAAGACTTGTATACACTGAAAACTACAAGATTTTGCTGAAAAAAATTAAAGACCTAAATAATGGAAGGACACTCCTTGTTCATGGGATAAAACTTAATATAGTCAAGATAAGAATACTCCCCAGTGTTCCACAAATTCGATGAAAAATCCAACAGCCTTTTTTGCAGAAATGGACATGATCTTTATATTCACGTGGAATTGCAAGGAACCTCAAATAGCCAAAACAACCTTGACAAAGAAGAACAAATCAGAGGACTCACGTGTTCTGACTTCAAAACTTGCCACAAAGCTAGAGAATCAAAACAGTATGGAACTGGCATAAGGGTACACATATAGATCAAGTGAACAGAACTGAAAATCTGGGAAAAAACCTACACATCTCTGGTGAACTATTTCTCATCAAGAGTACCAAGACCACTCAACGTGAAAAAAACAGTCTCTTCAACAAACGGTGTTGGGACAACTGGATATCCACATACAAATATATGAAACTGGACCCCTTCCTCATGTTATATATGCAAAAATTAACTCAAAATAGATCAAAGACCTAAATGTAAGAGCTAAAACTGTAACACTCTTAGGAGAAAACACAGTAAATCTTCATGATCTTGGTTTGGCAATGAGTTCTTAGATACGACATCAAAAGCACATACAACAGAAGAAAAATAGATAAACCAAACTTCATCACAATTAAAACCCTTGGGCTTTCCTGGTGGTGCAGTGGTTAAGAATCCTCCTGCTAATACATGGGACACGGGTTTGAACCCTGGTCTGGGAAGATCCCACATGCCATGGAGCAACTAAGCCCGTGAGCCACAACTACTGAGCCTGCGTTCTAGATCCGAGCCGCAACTACTGAGCCTGCGAGCCACAAATACTGAAGCCTGTGTGCCTAGAGCCTGTGCTCCACAACGAGAAGCCACTGCAGTGAGAAGCCCACACACCGCAACGAAGAGTAGCCCCCGCTCGCTGCAACTAGAGAAAGCCCGCACGCAGCAACAAAGACCCAACACAGCCAAATATAAAATAAATAAAATAAATTTATAAAAAAAAAGAATCAAGCACCAGTAAACTAATTTATTAAAAAAAAATTAAAACCCTTTTTGATTCAAAGTATATACTATCAAAAGAATGAAAAGACAACTCAAAGAATGGGAGGAAATATTTGAAAATCATATAACTGATAGAAGCCTAGTACTCGAAATACTCTTATAATAAACAACCCAATTTAAAAATGGACAAAGGACACGAATAAATATGTCTGCAAAGTAGTTATAGAAATGTCCAAGAAGCACACAAAATGGTGCTCATTTGTCATTAGGGAAAAGCAAATCAAAACCACAATGAGATACGACTTCGCACACACAAGTGTTGCTGAGGATGAGGAAAAGCTGGAACTCTCATATATTGCTGGTGAAAATGTAAAATTGTGCAGCCACTGTGAAAAAGTTTGGTGGTTCCTCATTAAGTTAAAAATAATTAACATAGGACCCAGCATTTCCACTTCTAGGTATATACCCATAATTGAAAACAGGTTTTCTTTTTTTTAATGAAATACAATTATTTAATGAGACTATTCAAGACTGGAAAAGATGCAGTGATACAGGCAGAAAACAGGTTTTCAAACAAAAATGTGCACAAATGTTGACGGTGGCCCTATTCACAATAGCTGTAAGGTGGAAACAACAAAGATGTCCATCAATTGATACCTGCATAAACAAAATGTGGTACCTCCATACAGTGGAATATTGAGTCATGAAAAGATATGAAATCTTGGTAAAAGGGTACAAACTTTCAGCTATAAAATGAAAAAGGTCTGAGGATCTAATGTATAACATGGTGACTACACTGATAACATTGTATTGATTGTATAATTGAAATCTGTGGAGAACTTAAATGTCTCACAAAAAAAGAGAAAAATATGTGAGGTGGTGGATGTGTTAATTTACTAGATGGGAGGAATCCTTTCATAACATATATGTATATCAAATTGTCATGATATGTACTTTAAATATCTTACAATTTTGTCAATTATACCATAATAAAGCTGGGGGGTGGGGAAGGAATGAAATCTGATACATGCTGCAATATGGATGAAATTCGAAAACATACTAAATGAAAGACACAAAAAACACATACTGTATAATTACATTTATGTAAAGTATCTACAAGAGGCAAGTTCTTAGAGTCAGAAAGTAAATTAGTAGTTGCCAGGGACTGGGGTAAAAGGGGAATAGAGAATGACTTTAAACGGTATTAGGTTTTATTTTGGGATGATGGAAATGTTCTGGAACTAGATAGTGATGATGGTTGCACAATACTGTGAATGTATTAAACGCCACTGAAATGTACACTTTAAAATGGTTAATTGTTTACGTGTACTTAAACAATATATATTATTGGTGACTTTCACTGACCAAATTCCAGCAAATGATGCGGCAGAATCCATTCTGCATGAAGCAGATTGAAATTTGATTAGGTGCAGAAACACCTGCCAGAAAATCTTCTCTTAACTGAACACTCTACATACTGCGCAAGACAAAGAATTTTAGAAATTTATTTTAAGGACATGCAGTCAATTTATTCTGTAGAGGTTCTAGTTTTATGCAGGGGTGGGCCCCCCCAAAAAACCCAAGACCATCAGAGAGCTGTCTACATGAGCATCAGTAATATGGCCTCCTGAAAAATCTGATTAACTGGGTTTTGCTTGGTACCATCTTTTGCATCCACTGAAGAATAATTACAGGCATTTATTTCATGGTTGCCACCAAAAGGTTGTTCATCATTTACAGGAAAAGAAACAAAAGGTTTTTTTTTTCTTCTTTCAGCTTTCAATGTCAGAAAATCTTTTGGCTCCAAAAGGAATCAGGCAGCTTTATTCACATGATCAATAAAAGCCATGTAACATAGTCTTTTTTTTGGCCATGACTACCAGATGGTCAGAAATATTTGCAGCTCTAATGAGAACCTACTCTATAGCTCAGGGAACTCTACTCAACGCTCTGTGGTGACCTAAATGGGAAGGAAATCCAAAAAATAAGAAGGGATATAGGTATACATATAGCTGATTCACTTTGCTGTACTGTAGAAATGAACACAACATCATAAAGCAACTATACTCCAATAAAAATTAATTTTTAAATAAATAAATATTTGCAGCTTAATTTTGGTAACCACATAATTTCTTATGATCTGTGTGTATGTGTCTCCTTGCCAGTTCTGCTCTAGTGACCTGCTATTCCAATGTTACTGGCCTGTAGACCTCAATATCACCATCACCTGCAATCTCAGGCCCCATTCCATGTTTTGCAAACTTTCCAGGTGATTTTAATGCACATTAAAGTTTGAGAACCATTATGCTATGCTGTTTCCCTCAGTTTCATTTTACCTATTTCTACTTTTCCATTTCAAGTACAGAAGTCATTAACCTCATAAAATACATTGTTAAACAGTGTAGAAAGACTTTAACAACTCACATAAGATTTCTTCATATTTTGCTGGTCTTGGAAAAATGTTGAAATTTCTGAAGGTATAGCTGGGACAGAAAGAGAGGAATAAAGTCATTAGAGATATAGACTGCCTGCAACTCCTGGATTTGCCTATTTAAATGGCTACAAAAATAGCCTGGGTAAAATGCTTCTATGTGGGAGAATATCCTTTTCATCCTGCAGAAGGGGCAGGAAGAGACATACGAAACAAAGTACTCACATGTCTATGTGTGACTGTGATATGGTCATGCAGAGCTTGGGTATGCAATTTTTCACTGGGTGAATGTAATTATTTTCTACTTTTTTAAAACAATATATGTACCCCTTTATTTCAAAGAAATTTAAAAATTACAAGGAAATTGGTCAAATAACAATACCCTAAATGAAGGAACACTAAGCTTTCATTAAGATATACAGCAAATGTTGTAATGTACACATATATTTTCTTATTTACTGCTTGAGGTAGAGAATTCACCCAAAGCTACGGAAAAAGGGAAGGAGGCACTTCAAGGCTACTTTTTAAGTGTTTTTCTAAAGTATGTGTATAGATAAACAACAAGGACCTACTGTATAGCACAGGGAACTATAAAATATAGTTATATATATAAAGCTATTCAGTATCTTGTAATAATCTATAATGGAAAAGAATCTGAAAAAGAATATATATATGTGTAACTGAATCACTTTGCTGTACACCTGAAACACTGTAAATCAATGATACTTCAATTTTAACAATCAACTAATTAAAAAAATTTTTTAATATGGATAAAAGTAAAAAAAAATACAAAAAAGTATATATAGATCCTCAAAAGACTGCCTTTTAAGAAACATTTTACCAATGATGATGCAGCAGCAACCGGCCTGGGTATCAGGAGACTCAACATCTACTCTTGGCTCTGCCACTAACACAAAGCCAGGGAAATTCATTTACACCCTCAGGACCAATTTTTCCCAACTTTTAACAAGACAAATAGAAAGTTCTTCTTATACTGTTTTGTATAAGAAAATCATCAGCGTATTTTTAGATGCCAGATTCACTGTGCTAAGAGCTCAGAATCTGGGATGAGTGAGTGAAAAATAGAGAGTGCGGGTTTAACTGGGATTGCTAAAACAGAATTCATTCCAATATAGCTGTAAAGCTCCTTTCCTGACACCATGTCCTCAGAAGCTCTCCAATGAACTTATATTTCCTGAGTAGCCTAACCCTCCTTCATTCCTCACAGCCCAGTTACCCTGCCTTCTGAAAACTGGTCCAGACTTTCCTCCATCAGGCAGCCTGTGACGACTTCTGAATGTGGCAACATCCAAATCTCACTCATTCTGAGCAGGCGGTGCAAACCTGGGATCTGCTCCCTTCTAGGAACTACTGCCTCTGCTAAGACACTTGCTCAAATGGTGGAGTGGTTCTCTCCCACGTCAGATTCTGTTCCTAGAGACTCCTCCTTACTTCACAAGAGGTACTTTATTCCAAGGTAGATGAGAAATGCACCTAAGGAACAAATTCATTTTCATTGGAACCTTCACCCAGGCCCGCAGTTCAACTCTTAGTATCCATTATTCCATAGAATCTCAGGTCGGACCTTCAATAAACTCAAACCAAGGCTGCTCAGAACACAAAACTAGACTGTTACAGAACTAACTCAGAAACAATTATGCTGTCTGTCCCCAGGACTCCGAAGACATCTAGAAATCCCAGAAACAGAGCTGTTACATGGTAATACTCAACCGTTCAAATTATTTCTTCACACGTCAAATTATTTTTGCTAAGTTCTGGGGAGGATGCAGTGCTGGCTTTTATAACCAAGACAGTAAATGCGAAAGACCATGACATTCGGAGAAAATCTGAGAATGTCTTCTAGTTTGTTATCTGATAGTTTTGTGGCTTTGTCTATATAACTGTCCTCTCAGCCTCAGTGTTCTAATCTGCTACAGTGGGGAGAGTTATACTGACCTAAGTGACAGGTTGTGAGCCATAAAGTAACGAGTAAGAAGAATTATTTCTATGAACCACGGTAGCTAACATTTACTGCCAGGCACTGTGCTATATGGTATTTAATCCTCTGAACAACCCCACGAGGCACATGTTATTAATATCTTGAGTTTCACAGACGAGAAAATGAAGTCTCACGTAGGTAACTTTCCCAGATAATTCCTTTATACCTAGTTCTGCCCTGCACCCAAGCTCCCCTCAAACCCGCCCCCCACTCGCGGGCAGGGCGCACCCATCACGCATGTGCACATGCCCCACTCCCGTGGCCGCAGAGACCAGGCGGCCTGCGTCGCGGAATTTGCAGCCTCACCGAGGTCTGGCGTCCCCACGCCCGACGCCGACGACTTCTCCAGAAAGAAACTCCGCCAAGGCCGCCACCACCTGCCCTCTCAGGTTCTTACGCCGCGGGTCCTGCTCCTCCCCACCTTCGGGCACCGCAGTCCCCCCCGCCTACTCCCTGGAGCCGCGCAGGGCCGCACCCTCCCTCCCCCCGGCCCTCGTCCAACCCTTCTGCCTCGCCCGCCACTCCCACTAGGGCCGCACCAGCTCCCTGAGCGGCGCGCAGACCCGGACGCTCCGTGACCGTCTGCCACAACCGTCCCGAGGCTTTCTGGAGGCAGAGCCTCCAGGCTATTAGACATGCGCAGAAGGAGACGCAAAAAAAGAGACCGGTTCCCGTGACCATGCGCGGTGAGCTCACGAACTGCCAGACTCCATTTCCCAGAAGCCTGTTCGCCCAGTACCTTGAAAGAATTTCGGTAACATTTTTGTTCCTTAGCAATTCAGAGATTGTGGGCTAGGGTTATCTACTGTATGCAGCCCTGAGTTCTTTTAGTACCTCACAAAAACAGTCTCACAGCCAGTGTGCCTTTTAAACACCAGGCTACCCAAGGAAGCAAAGTTGTAAATCAATGTGAATTATGAATATGAACAGGAAAGTTACTTTAAATACTAAGAAATTAAATGAATTAAATACTAGGAAATACTAGCAATAAGATGATACTGTTTAAAAGTAAACGGTATATGGTAGCATTTCTCTCAGCAGTGAAAAAGATAGCAAGATGGCGCGTTGGACGTGAAAAATAAATCCAGGCTTCGGGTTAAGAGAAGCCTCTAAAAAAGACTACTGCAATAGAAATAATGCCCTGACTTAAGGATCGGAAAGCGTCTCAAAATTAAATAGAAAAAGGCTTTTCTTTTCTAGGGAGGAATAAGAAGGATTAGCGGGAACTCGAGAGGAAATTGAGTGAGTGGAGGAGGTGAACAAACAGCGTGATGGGGTAGTCTGACTGGAAATTTGTCTGACTCTGTTAAGCCCTTTTTGGAATGAGCTGTTAAGGGATGGGAGGATATATTCTGTATTTCTGTGCTTGGTCACACTGGGGGACAGCCAAAGTTTGGGGCTTGTGAGGGCGAGAGAAGCCTGATTAAAGTTTGGTCCAAGCTAAGTCAGTGTAGACCTACCCTACAAGAAATTCTAAACTCTGTTAGCCTGAAAAGGAAGGATACTCAACACTAGACAGTAACTTAAAGCCGTATTAACAAATAAAGAATACCAGTAAAGATAACTACATAGGCAAATATAAAAAGAAGTACTGTTGTGTTTCTTTGTTAGTAACTCCTCCTTTTTTTTTTTTTTTTTTTTATGAGTGGGATTATGTTCCCATCTCACTGGTTGTTTGGCCTGAGGCTTCCAACACTGGAGATTGTAGGCTGTTGGGTAGAGCTGGGTCTTGGTGCTGAGATGAGGACCTCCGTGACACCTCACTCTGATGAATATTCCCTGGGGTCTGAGGTTCTCTGTTGTTAGTCCAGTGGTTCGGACTTGGAGCTCCCAACGCAGGAGCTTCAGCCTGACCTGGCTCGTGAACCAAGATCCTGCAGGCTGCATGGGGTGGCAAAAAAAGAATGGGCTCAACAACATGGACTTCCCTTTACCAAGGCTGACTTGGCTAATGCTACTGCTAAGTGTCTAATCTGTCATCAACAACAGACATCAACACTAACTCCTGATGTGGCACCATTATCTGGGAGGACCAGCAAGCTACCTCCTGGCAGGTTGATTATATTTGACCTCTTCCATTATGGAGGGGGCAGAGATTCATTCTTACTGGAATAGATACACATTCTGGATATGGATTTGCCTTCCCTACGTGTAATGCTTCTGTCAGCACCACCCCTTGTGGTCTCAAAGAATGTCTTATCAACCTCATAGTATTCCTCATAGCATTGTATCTGGTCAAGAAACTCATTTCACAGCAAAGGCTCATGCCCATGGAATTAACTGGTCTTACAACATACTCTATTACCCAGAAGGAGCTGGCCTAACTTGAAAGGTGGAATGGCTTACTAAAGACTCAATTATGTTGCCAATTGGAAGACAATATCCTGAGAGGATAGATAATGTCTTCAGGAATGTAGTATATTCTTTTAAGTAAGCATAAGTCACTGCCCCTTTCCCCATGGTTGCTAGGCTCCCAGCACCCATGGAGCATTCTTGGTACTACCAAATCAATGAGAGAGTTTTTAATATACCTTCACATGCCTAGTCCACAAGATTTGGGGGCCTCAGGGGTCTTAGAAACTCAGAGAATCCTCAAGCCTGAGGAGACTCCAGGCCTCAGGGCCCATACAAGTTTTCCCCCTTAAAGTAAATGTAGTAGGAGCAGTAGGGCCAAGGTGGTGCCATTCTTGATTCACATGCATATATTTACAAATATTCTCAACAATAGTGTTTTTAATTATGTCTCGGCTCATGTTGAATATAGTTGTGATGGTCACTCACACAATGTTATGAGCCTCTCCCTTAGGATAGCAGGTTACTATGGCCCTAAGCGTTCATCCTGGAGGTCACCAAGTTGACCTACTTGAGCACAAGACAGCAACCTGGGTTTCAAGAACAATCCAGGACCTTATCCTTTCCCTCTTTACCCCTATTCTAGGCTCAATATATTTGAAAAATTCAAAAATATATACATACAGGGACTTCCCTGGTGGTGCAGTGGTTAAGAATCTGCCTGACAGTACAGGGGACATGGGTTCGAGCCCTGGTCCAGGAAGATCCCACGTGTCACAGAGCAACTAAGCCCGTGCACCACAACTACTGAGCCTGTGCTCTAGAGCCCGCGAGCCACAACTACTGAGCCCACATGCCACAACTACTGAAGCCTGCATGCCTAGAGCCCGTGCTCTGCAACAAGAGAAGCCACTGCAATGAGAAGCCCGTGAACCACAACAAAGAGTGGCCCCCGCTTGCTACAACTAGAGAGAACCCATGCACAGCAACGAAGACCCAATGCAGCCAAAAATAAATAAATAAATTTAGTTAAAATATATATATATACATACAAAATTTTTCTGTAACAACCCCTCCACACAGAAGAAATGCTCATAAATCTGGAGGTAAATAAATTAAAGTTCTAGTTGAATGCAGGAAGAAGAGAGTCAATTAGCCTAATTTATCAAGATCTCTTGGGCTGCATCATGAGACTTGTTTATTTGGGCCTGTGAGATAATGGAAAATATATTTTGGTCTCTGCCCCCAGTTCCTGGCACAGGGCTCCTAAAACACTTGAAAATTCCTAAGTGATAAGAACACCAGAAGCATTTCTCTTCTAATATTTGGTCTTTGACCCTGGTTCCTGACAGTGCTTATGAAACTCTGGGAATTTCCTGGGTGATATTTCCTTTTGTTCTGATGAGGCAACTCTGGGTTGGCTCCTCCATGGGCTCCTCGATGGGTGTAAAATCAGTAACCCAACCTTCCAAATTGAGACATTTAAAAAGCAAGAGCAAAATAAACTTCAAGCAAGTAGAAAGAACTGATAATAAAAGGTTAGAGCACAAATTAATAAAACAGAATAGAAAAACAATAGAGAAAATCAATGAAACAAAAAGCCAATTCTTTGATAAGATCAATAAAACTGAGAAACCCTTAGCTAGATAGATGGGGGGATGAGGGGAGAAGGGAGGAAGTGAGATAGGGGAGACTCAGATTACTAGAATCAGAAATAAAAAAGAGGAATTTACTATCCACCTTACAGAAACAAATAAAAATAGATTATAAGAAATACTATGAACAATTGTATGCCAGTAAATTACGTATCTTACTACAAATGGAAAAATTCCTAGAAAGACACAAAGGATCCAAACTGACTGAAGAATAAATGGACAATCTGAACAGACCTACAACGTGTAAAGAGATCAAGTCACTAATCAGTAATTACCAGCAAGAAAAGCCTAGGCCCAGGTGGTTTCACTATGAATTCTACCAAACATTTATAGAAGACTCAATAACAATTTTTCACAAACACTTCCAAAAAAATAGAAGAGGATGGTACATTTCCCAACTCATTCTGTGAGGTCAGTATTATGCTGAAAACAAAACCAAAGGCATGACAAAAAATAAAAATAAAAACAAGAGACAAGTATCTCCTATGAATATAGGCACAATAATCCCCAACAAAAGAATAGCAAACTAAATCTTACATAACATACAAAAAAATTATAAATCACGATGAAATTTTCCCCAGGAATGCAAGGTTGGTTTAACATTTAATAATCTATGTCATATATCATATCAATAATATAAAACTAAAAACCACATGACCATCTCAGCACACACAGAAAAAGCACTTGACAAAATTCAACACCCTTTTATAATAAAAGCTCTCAACAAGTTAGGAATAAAAGGAAACTTCCTCAACCTGGTAAAGAGCATCTATATAAACCTACAGCTAATATCATACTTAATGATGAAACACTGGATGCTTTCCCCCTAGGATCAATAATAATTCAAGGATGCCAATTATTTCCACTTTTATTCAACTGTGTACTAGAGCAGTGGTCCCCAGCCTTTTTGTCACCAGGGACCGGTTTCATGGAAGAAAATTTTTCCACAGACGGTTGGGGGATGGGGAGGGATTGTTCAGGCGGTAATGCGAGTGATGGGGAGCGATGGGGAGCAGCAGATGAAGCTTCGTTCACTCGCGCACCGCTCACATCCTGCTGTGCAGCCCAGTTCCTAACAGGCCATGGACCAGTACCAGTCCGTGGCCTGGGGCTTGGGGACCCCTGTACTAGACGCCTTAGCCAGGGCAATTAGGCCAGAAAAATAAATAAAAATCATACAGATTAGAAAGGAAGAAGTAGAAATTCCTTGGTGGTCCAGTGGTTAGGACTTAGCACTCGCACTGGCAGGGCCCCAGCTTTGATCCCCGGTGGGGGAACTAAAATCCCATAAGCCAAGGGGTGTGGTCAAAAAAAAAATAAAAGAGAGGAAAAGAAAGGAAGAAGTAAATCTCTATTTGCAGATGACATTATCCTGTATATATAAAATCCTAAAGAATACTTGAGTTCAACCAGGTGCCAGGATACTAGGTCAATATAAAAAAATCAATTCTATTTCTATACACTTGTAATGAACAATCTAAAAACAAAATTAAAGAAACAATACTACTTAACAATAGTACCAAAAGAATAGAATACTTAGGGATAACTTTAACAAAAGAATTACAAAACTTGCACCTAAAAACTGCAAGACATTGATCAAAGGAAATAAAAATCTAATTAAAGGAAAGAAACTATTCTATTCTATTTTATTTTTTTGGCCACGCAGCATGTGGGATCTTAGTTCCCTGACCAGGGATTGAACCTGTGCCCCCTGCAGTGGAAGTGTGGAGTCTTAACCACTGGACCACCAGGGAAGTTCCGAAAGAGCCCAAAGTTTTAGATCACAGGTCTTAGTATTGTTAAGATGACAATACTCCCCAAATTAGTCTACAGATTTGATGCAATTCCTACCATAATCCCAGCTGGCTTCTTCATAAAAATTGACAATTGATTCTAAAATTTATATAGATTAACAAGGGACATAGAACAGCCATAACAATCTTGCAGAAGAAAACAAGTTGGAAGACTCACACTTATGAATTTTAAAACTTACTGTAGAGAAGCAGTATCAAAGACAGTGAAGTATGGACGTAAGTATAGAAATACAGATCAACAGAATAGAATTAAGAGTCCAGAAATAAAGTCATAGATCTGTGGGCAGCTGATTTTTGGCAAGTGTGTCAAGAATATTCAATAGGGAAAGAATAATTTAAAAATAAACGGTGCGGGCTTCCCTGGTGGCGCAGTGGTTGAGAGTCCGCCTGCCGATGCAGGGGACAGGGGTTCGTGCCCTGGTCTGGGAAGATCCCACACGCCGCGGAGCAGCTGGGCCCGTGAGCCATGGCCGCTGAGCCTGCGCGTCCGGAGCCTGTGCTCCGCAATGGGAGAGGCCACAACAGTGAGAGGCCCGGGTACCGCAAAAAAAAAAAACAAAAAACAAAAAACGGTGCTGGCTGTTGGTAGGAATGTAAATTGAAACAGCCACTATGGAAGACAGTATGGAGGTTCCTTAAAAAACTAAAAACAGAACTACCATACGACCCAGCAATCCCACTACTGGGCATATACCCTGAGAAAACCATAGTTCAAAAAGAGTCATGTACCACAATGTTCACTGCGGCACTATTTACAATAGCCAGGACATGGAAGCAACCTAAGTGTCCATCAACAGATGAATGGATAAAGAAGATGTGGCACATATATGCAATGGAATATTAATCAACCATAAAAAGAAACAAAATTGAGTTTTTGTAGTGACGTGGATGGACCTAGAGTAAGTCAGAAAGAGAAAAACAAATACCATATGCTAACACATATATATGGAATCTAAAAATTATATATGGTTCTGAAGATGCTAGGGGAAGGATGGGAATAAAGATGCAGATGTAGAGAATGGACTTGAGGACACAGGGAGGGGGAAGGGTAAGCTGTGATGAAGTGAGAGAGTGGCATTGACATATATACACTACCAAATGTAAAATAGCTAGCTAGCGGGAAGCAGCTGCATAGCACAGGGAGATCAGCTCTGTGCTTTGTGACCACCTAGAGGGGTGGGGTGGGGGGGGTGGGGGGGTGGGAGGGAGACACAAGAGGGAGGCGATATGGGGATATATGTATACGTATAGCTGATTCACTTTGTTATACAGCAGAAACTAACACAACATTGTAAAGCAATTATACTCCAACAAAGTTTAAAAAACTGGTGTTAGTACAACCAGATAGCCACTTACAAATGAATAAAGTTAAACCCTTATTTCATACTATAGGAAAAGATTAACTCAAAACAGATCAAAGACCTAAATGTAAGAGCTAAAAGTATAAAATTCTTGGAAGAAAACATAGGGGTATATCTGCATGACCTTGGATTTGGCAATGAATTCTTAGACATGATACCAAAAGTACAAGCAACTAAGCAAAATATAAACTGTACTTCATTGAAATGCAAAACTTTTGTGCTTGAAAGGACAGTATCAAGAGAGTGAAAAGACAACCTACAGAACTGGATTACAAGGACTTCCCTGGTCGTCCAGTGGTAAAGAATCCACCTTACAATGCAGAGGACGCGGGTTTGATCCCTGGTAAGGGAACTAAGATCTCACATGCGGCGGGGCAACTAAGCCCGCATGCCACAACTACTGAGCTCGCACGCCAACTAGAGAGCCTGCGTGCTGAAACTACAGAGCCCACCCGCTCTGGAGCCTGGGCGCCACAACTAGAGAGAAGCCTGTATACCACAATGAAAAATCCCGCGTGCTGCAACTAAGACCCAACACAGCCAATAAATAAATACATAAATAGATAATTATTTGCCTTGATAGGTTTAAAAAAAAAAGAATTGGATTACATATTTGCAAATCATATATCTGATAAGAGACGTGCATCTAGACTACACCAAAAACTTTTACATCTCAATACTAAAAGGACAATAAAATAACACAATTTAAAAATTGGCAACTGATCTGAATAGAAATTTCTCCCGAGAAGATATACAAATGGCCTATAAACTTATGAAAAGAGGTTTATCCTCATTATTCATCAGGGAAATGCAAATAAAGACTACAGTGCAGTTGTAGTTCATAACACTAGGATGACTAGAATAAAATATCAGATAAAAGCAAGTCTGTGTAGGGGAGTTCCCAGGTGGTCTAGTGGTTAGGATTTGGCACTTTCACTGCCGTGGTCCAGGTTCAATCCCTGGTCGGGGAACTGAGCTCCTGTAAGCCACGTGGCATGGCCAAAAAAAAAAAAAAAGTGTGTGTAAGGATGTGTAAAAATAGGAACCATCATACACTTCTGGTGAGGATGAAAAATTGTGAAGCCACTGTGGAAAAAAGTCTGGCAGTTCTTCAAAACATTAAACATAGAGTTACCATGTGAATCACCAATTTAATTCCTAGGTAAATACCCAAGAGTAACGAAAACATGTCCAAGCAAAAGTTATACATGAATGTTTATAGCAACGTTATTCACAATATCTAAAAGGTGGAAACAATCCAAATGTCCATCACCTGATGAAGGGATAAAGAAAATTGATACAAAACAAAAATATTCCATACAAGGGAATATTATTCAGTCATAAAAAAGAATGAAGTATTAATACGTGCTAAAACATGGAAGAACTTTTTAAAATAAATTTATTTCATTTATTTATATTTGGCTGCGTTGGGTCTTCATTGCTGCGTGCGGGCTTTCTCTAGTTGCAGCGAGCGGGGGCTACTCTTCGTTGCAGTGTGTGGGCTTCTCTTTGCGGTGGCTTCTTTTGTTGTGGAGCACAGGCTCTAGGTGTGCCGGCTTCAGTAGTTGTGGCTCGTGGGCTCTAGAGCACAGGCGCAGTAGTTGTGGTGCACAGGCTTAGTTGCTCCGCAGCATGTGGGATCTTCCTGGACCAAGCCTCGAACCCGTGTCCCCTGCACGGCAGATGGACTCTTAACCACTGTGCCACCAGGGAAGCCCATGGAAGAACTTTGAAAAACATTATGTAAAGTGAAAGAAATCAGTCACAAGAGGCCACATATTGTTTGATTCCATTTATATGGAGACAACAATAGATTAGTAGTTGCATGGCATTGGGGAGATGAAGGTATAGGGGGATGATAGCTAAAGCATATGGGGTTTCTTTTGAGTTGATGAAAGTGCTCTAAAACTGACTGTGGTGATGATCACTCTTATCTGTGCATACATTAAAAACGACTGAATTGTACACTTTAAATGAGTGAGTTGTATGTTATATGAATTATATCTCAATAAAACTGTTATTTCTTAAAAATGATAAGAATACTTTAAGAGGATCCAAAAGCTAACCTACGATAGCTCTCAATGCCCAAACACAGAACAATTTGAGCAACATAATAACATAATAGTATTGGATGAAATTAAAAGAGTCAGGGAAAAGGAACTGACCTAAAAAAAAAGGGAGCAACCACATGAATGAATCTTAAATGAATTTTGCTAAGCCAAACCCAGGAGATACATATAATTCCATTTGACATTCTGAAAAGGGTAAAATTATAGAACAGAAGACAGATCAGAGAGTGCCAATGGTTGAGTGAGAAGGTGGGTTGAATAACCATGGTTGGGAATAAAATAAATATCCATACTGATATAAATAAATGATGTAATAAATAAATGCTGGAAATGAAAGTTTTCCCTTACAGGGGATTCCCAGTTAATAAATATAGAAGAAAGAGGTGAAATATAAAATCACCAATTGGAACACCACAGTAATAACTGTTGCAGGCAAGAGCCACCAGTGAAAGCTAAAATTAGTGGCCAAAACTCTAAGTAGGAATAGTATATTTGCATAGCCTTAAAGGTTCTCGCCCCAAATTTACTACTAAATGTGGTGATTTAAAAATATGACCCTAAATTTGAGATGGAGCTTATTCCGCTCCCACTGAGTGCACTGGACTTAGTAACCCACCCCTAAGCATAGATTGGAAAGGGGAAAATCCTAAAGATATAGTGGAGAAACCTGTCAGACACCACCTTCACCAAGTAACCAAGGTTAATATAAGTTGTGTTGATATCATGTGTCCCCTCATATATAGGTAGGACACATCCTCTCTGTGGTATTCTTTCTAAAAATTTATAACCTCAGTCCAATCAGGAGAAAACATCAGACAAACTCAAAGTCAGGGACATTCTTCATAATATCTGACCACTATTCTTCAAACATCTGAAGGTAATGAAAGACAAGGAAAGACCACAAAACTATTGCAGATGGGACGAGACCAAACAGACTTGATGATTAAACGTACTGTGGTATCCTGGATTGAATCCTGGATCAGTAAAAGCGCATTAATGGAAAAACTGATGAACTCTGAATAAACTCTGTAGTTTAGTTGATACAATTGTACCCGTATCACTTTCTTAGTTTTGGTAAATGTACCATGGTTATGTAAAATGTTAACAATTAAAGGGACTTCCCTGGTGGTCCAGTGGTTAAGAATACGCCTTCCAATGTAGGAGACTTAGGTTTGATCCCTGGTGGGGGAACATATCCCACATGCCACAGGGCAACTGAGCCCGCACGCGCGGCAATTAGAGAAATCCTCACGCTGCAACGAAGGTCCCATGTGTGCCACAACTAAGACCTGATGCAGCCGAATAAAAATAAATAAATAAATGTTAACAATTAGGTGAAACTGGGTGAAGAGTATATGGGAACTATCTTTGCAACTCTTCTGTAAATCTGAAGTTAGTAAAAAAAAGTTAAATGACATTGATCAAAAAGAGTTAACTACATATTCTTTTACGAAAAGTTCATCATAAAATAATACACCCATATGCTCATACTGTGCTAAAAATGTCATGAGGATGCCCACATAAAAGAATGTATATTTGGTTCCAGGTAAAGCATTTCTGAGAGATGATAAAGTGCTTTCTTCGTAAGTTTGGTGTGTGAACAGTTTCTTACATAGGAACAGTTTTTATTATTAATACTGAATTGCTAGGTTGCTTTTTTCCTCATTCCGGAGAATAACTAGGCTGCTCACAGATATTATTTTAGTTTACATAGATTTACTGTCTAAACTATAGAAGATAAATTTATCAAAACTAAAATAACATCTGTCCACGTTCATAAATTAAATTCACGTACCACTTTGCTTCTCTTGGTTTGTGTCTAGTCGAAAACGCACACTGCTTTGACATACATCTCTGGGACACGGACAGAATCCAGGGTCCAGGTAGCAGGAGTGAATATATCAGATAGTAATATCTCAATCCAGTCAACAAGGCAGAAACTCTCCAGCTGATTTCTAAAGGAGTGCGCATGGCGTATACTGGGCAAGGTAATCTTAAGAAACGTACTGAACAATTTATGTGCCAGACGCCACCCTAAGTGCTTTTGTAAACGCCCTTAATCTTCATAAAAACCGTTAGCTAGGTACTGTACTACTATTAGCTTACTTTTGTACAATTTAGGAGTGAGGCATTGCTTCTAAAGGTAGAGCCACTTTTCCAACCCAAGCTGCCAGAAGCCAACTTCTAACTCGCCGCCACCGCGCCACGCCGCTCCCTCCCTCTGCGCATGTGCATCCCCGCCTTCTCCTCCCGGCTCGTCCTTCCCCGGCCTCCAGCCCCTCGTGGGAAACAATCCCTGGCCTCCAGGTCCACGCGGCGAGGGAGCTGCGGGTGAGCCCCAGAGGGTGGGGGCGAGGGCCATGGGGACCCCGCGCGGCTCGGGGAGCCGGCGGAGGCAGCGGTGCCGGGTGGTAGGTTGGAGCCCCGCGAACATCGGCAGGACCCCAGGAGTCTGCGGCGCCTGCAGAACTGAAGGGACTGCAGGCGGCAGCGCCTCTGCCTGGAGAGGCCGGAGTTCCGCGCGGGAACGCGGACTCTCGGGCTCGCTCGGTCCTCAGCTCTTCAGCCCTTGAGCTGAGCGGGCGGCGCCGTCGTGTGGCCGCCCGTGGGGAGTGCGCGTGCGTGACGTGTGCGCTAGGCCCGCGGGGAGGGAGCGGGGTTGTCAAGGGGAGAGCGCGTGCGTGACGTGTGATCTGGGCCTGCGGGGAGGGGCGAGGAATGCGGGGAAGAGCGAGTGCGCGAGCGCGACGTGTGTGTGTGTGTGTGTGTGTGTGTGTGTGTGTGTGTGTGTGTGTGTGTGTGTGTGTGTGTGTGTGTGTGTGTGTGTGTGTGTGTGTGCGTGCGTGTGTGTGTGTCTCTGTGTGTCGCTGTGTGTGTGTGTCTGTCTGTGTGTGTGTGCGCGCGCGTGTGTGTGCTTTACGTAGTGACGTGCTGGGATTACGGGGCGCAGGGAGGATGTGGGAGAGAACGACTGCCCCAGGAAGGGGCTCGGAAATACATGAATTTCCTGGACCAAATAGCCGCTGGGAGATTTGTCTTGCTTAGCTGTAAAATGCAGATATCTGGAGTGCTTGCCACACTGTGTTGTTTTGAGCGCTCACGTTTTGTTGGCTGCTGTTGTATTTAATTGTTTTGTATGTAATACAGGCGGCTGGAGCTTGGATAAGTCTCTAGGGCCTCCATTCCTCAGTTAATTCGTTTGTGAAATGGGATTGGAGGGGGCTAAACCAGCTAGCCACCAAGGCCTTTTCCTGGCTCTAACATCACCCAGATCCCAAGTTATTATTTATTATGTATTCATTTGTTATTTGTTGTGTATAATCATGACACGGTATCCTGAAGCCATCGAAGGCTGTGTGACGGTGGAAGGTCTGAGACAAATTTAAGAAGAGAGAGGTGAGCTGGAGCTGAGATGGGTGGGCATGCAGGCTGCACAGGAAATGTCACCTGTTTGGAGAGTTTGTGAAGGCATGGTCGGGGTTGAAAGGCTCACCAGCCATAGCTAAGGAAATTCTGTCATTGTCTGTCCCTAACACCTCCTCCTCCCCTCGTTCTCCAGTCACTCTTTCCTGAGGTGAGCTGCCCTCAGTGTCCCATTTTTCATGGCATCTAGAGAAATGCTGAGGTTCCTGCTCCCCCAGCTGGATAGACGCGCAGGATGGTAGTGCAGGCAGGTCCTTTTGGGTTATCTGTTGCTTACTTGAAAAATGAAAAAAAAAAAAAAAAGAATTGAGCCTGAGAAGGTGAGTGCCTGACGTCATGCAATTTGTTAGTGGTAGAATCGAGGTTGAAAGTCAGGTCTGCAGATTCGTGGGCCACTGCCCATTTTGTGACTGTTAGGTCAAAGTTAGTTTTTTTATTAAAAGATCCTTCTGAAAATTGTAAGCAGGTGAGAACATTAAAAAAAAAAAAAAGAATCTTGCCTTAAACACTCCCATCCCTTTTTTCAGAGGTTTCTTGGATTATCTGACCTCATAGGATTAATGGTGTTAGCAGATAACCAGATGAACAATATGGTTTGAGGTGTTTTTCTCCCCCTACAACATCAGTTTTGGCAGATCCATAGTGTTCCTTCCTTTAGATTACTGTTCAATGTTAAACTCATCTCATGTTTTTAATTTTTCTGTGTCACAGAACCTAAATTGGTAATAAATCAATAAGAAACAAATGTTTACATTCACTCAGTGAAAAGTATCATGTCTAAGCTCAACATAAATCGGAGCCACACATGGACAAGTAAGTATCTTGTGTGTGGAGCTGTGTAGGCAGGTGAATCCAGGAACTACAAGGCAGGTCAAGTTCTTACTTCCTTCTTCCTTCTCCTTCAGCTCTCCCTCCTCCACTAAGAGTGAAAAATGAACAAATCCCAGGTGAGTTTTTTTTTGTTGTTTATTGCCATTTTGTCTTAAAATGCGTTTTCTAAAGTTTCTAAAGGTTTATAAAACCTCATGTTAGCTCATTTGTATTTCTAGCTTAAGTAGCAGGTAGTCCTGGCTTTTGTTTCTGCATTTCCATTTCCACCTAATACATGCAGTCTTGCTTCTTCACCACCACTCACCTGAATCAGTTCTGGAAAAGATCACCAAATTGTAATCAAATCCATGTTTTTGTCTTTGTCTTACTTGACCCTTTTGCAGCATTTGGTACTATTATCCATAGTCTCTTTGTTTTGGAAGTCTCCTCTGTTGTTGTCTATGATACTACCCTCCTAGCTCTCCTTTTCCTAACTTCTGTCCCTCATGAAGTTGGCTTTGCCTTTTGCCCCAACATTGCTTATCCCTGGATTTATTGCTTATCCCCTGCTTATCTATCCTTAGCCAACTGCCCTTCCCAGTATACCTATTTTTCCTGACTGCTTTTGTCTTTTTTAAAAAATGAAATAATTAAAAATTGTTAGTATATTAACATGGTTTTTAAAAAAAGTAAGTGATACAAAAGAAGTAAGTAAAGGGACTTCCCTGCTGGTCCAGTGGTTAAGACTCCGTGCTTCTACTGTGGGGGAATGTGGGTTCGATCCCTGGTCACGGAGCTGAGATCCCGCATGCTGCTTGGTGTGGCTAAAACATGGAAAAAAAAAAAAAGTAAGTAAAAATTCACACCCCATCCTCTCTGTAGCTGATGCTTCCTCCAGGTAGGGTGACATTTATTTCTCATCTAAACTGTGACACTTTCACTGAGAGTGAAAGAAGTTTTATTAACAATTATGCTGAGACAGCTGGCATATATAGGGACAGTCCCAGATGAGCTGCAGTGTACTGTCACCCTACTATAGTATACATTATTTCTATTTCTTGTTTGTCCTCCCAGTGTTTCTTTATTCAGTTGAAAGAAAATATGTGTTCCCGGCCTTTATTTAAAAGGGAATCTATTATTAGAGCTTCTTAAATTTAGATGCACCTGTACATCCCTGGCAACGTGTTAAAATGCAGATTTTGATTTAGTATATCTGGGTGGGGCCCTGGAGTCTGCATTTCTAATCAGCTCCCAGATGGAGTTGATTCTGCTGCTCAGGGAACCACACTGAGTAATGAGTGTATACACTATTTCCCATTCTTTTTCTTCTTCTTTTTTTTTTTTTTTCCTTTTTTCACTTCTTTTTTCAGCCTATTCCCAGGGATCTTTCTGTAACAGAACATCTTTCTTTGTTAATAATCACATGGTGATTCAATTACGAATGTTCCATAGTTTATTAAACTAGTTATTAACTATTTCCAACCTTTTGCTACTACAAACCATGTTTTAATGAATAGCCTTGTACATGTAGGTTTATTCTACCAGATAAATTCCCAGAAGTGAGATTGCCAGGTCAAAGGGTTGAATACAATTGATAAACTTGATCCTTTTGGTGGGATTATAGATAGTCTCATTTTGCATTTCCATTGGTACTGCATGATAGTGCTTTTTCTCCATAGCTTCTCCCATAGAAATACGTGGTTCACTTTTGGATTTTGGCAACTGATAGGTAAAAATTAGTATTTTATGTACTTTACATCTGTAATTATCTTAACTATGAGAGAGGTTGAAGATTTTTTTCATGCATCTAAAAGGTGTCTTATTTTTATATTTCTGTGAACTGTCTGTTCATATCTTTTGCCCATTTTGCTCTTAGGTTTCTGGCTTTTTTCTTTTTTTCAATGTCTGGTTAGCTCTTTGTATATTAGGGATACTAATGCTTGTCTTTTATATGAGTTATTTTCTGGTATATCATTTGTCTTTTGATGATTGTTCATGTTTTTTTCCCCCATGCAGGTATTCTGCTTCAGGATATCACATTTCACTTAGTCATCATGTTTCCTTAGGCTCCCCTTGGCTGTGACAGTTTCTCAGACTTTCCTTGTTTTTGATGACCTTGTCAGTTTTTGAGGAGTACAAGATAGGTGTTTTGTAGAATGTCCCTCACTTGGGAATTGTCTGCTGTTTTTCTCGTGATTATATTGGGGTAATTGTTTTCGTGTAGAAAGACCACAGAGGTAGAGTGCCATTTGGTAACATCTTATCAGGGTAAATGCTCTTCACATGACTTTTCACTTTTCAACAGATGATGAATCAGTTTTGATCACGTGGCTGAGGTCATGTGGTCAACTTTCTCCACTGCAAAGTTATTCTTTTTTCGTCTGTTTTCATACTGTACCCTTTGGAAGAAAGTGGGGAGTTATGCTACACCTCCTTCATGGTGGAGTATCCACATAAATTATTAGGAGTTCTGCACAGGATACTTGTGTATTTATTAACTCAGTCAGTGTTTAATATCAATATGAACTCACGGCTAGTTATTTTTTACTTTGTTTATAGTCCAGTACTACCTTGGTCATTTTGTTGCTCAAATTGTTTCAGCTTGGTTATTAAATAGAGCACTTTCAACTGGTTCCTGTGTCTTTCTTATGTACCTCATTATTGTGTTTTTGTTTGAGTACTTCTTCTATACTTTCTGGTAGTAGGCTCATCTTATATTTCCTGCCCTAGAATTAGCCATTTTTCCCTGAAGAGCTCTGGTTCCTTTTATTGGAGCATGGTATTAGAAACCAAGATTGGGGGGCTGGATTGCTACTGGTTTCTAATTCCTTAGAGACCCTCTCAGCTGACTGAACAAGAAAATATATATGTATACTAACTCACATGTATACACATATCTATAAATATTTCAGTATGTAACCGTCTGTGTTTGCATTAAGCTAAGTATTATTTCACACTGATGTCCCCTGCTGTAATCATTATCACATGGAACATTCTAGCGTTCTCTCCTTGCTTGTCTGTAACTCCCATTTTAGCAATCTGTCTACCACCATCTGCACTTCATTTACTTAATTGTTCAGTTCCAGCATACATGTATAAGTGATTTCTGAGTCATTAACCCATGGACTCTTGGTTCCTTCCAGTTTTTGGTCATTATGAATTAAGCTGCTAGAAACATGTAGGTTTTTACATAGACATACATTTTTAAATAGCTAGGGTGTGAAACTGCTTGATCATATGTTAAGACTGTTTAGCTTTGTAAGAAACTGCCAGCCAGTTTTACAAAAGTGCTGTATCATTTTACATTCCTACCAACTGTGAATCAGAATTCCTCTTCTGCATCTGGAACTGAAATTGATGTTGTCATTGTTTTGGATTTAACTGTTCCAGTAGGTGTGTCATGGTATCTCATTTTTGTTTTAATTTATATTTCCCTAATGACAGGTGATATTGAGCATTTGTTCATAAATTTATCTGCTATCCATATGTCTTTGCTTGACATGTTTATTCATATCTTTGGTCCATTTTTCTATTAGGTGATTTGTTTTCTTACTATTGAGTTTTCAGAGTTCTTTTGCATATTTTGAATGTAACTTCTTTATTAGATATATATGTTGCAAATATTTTCTTCCAGTCTGTGGCTTGACCTTTCATTTTCTTACAAATGGCTTTTGCAGGGCAAAATATTTTATCTTAAATGAAACCCAACCCATGTATTATTTTAATGGAATGTGCTTTTTTCTGTTGTATTTAAAAACTCATCACCAAATCCAAGATCACATAGATTTCCTATGTTCTATATTGTCTTCTAGAAATTTAATAGTTTTGCATTTTACTTCTAGATCTGTGATTCATTTTTAGTTAATATTTGTATAAGGTGTAAGGTCTGTGTCTAGGTTCATTTTTTTGCATAGATGTACAGTTGTTGAAGAATCATTTGTTGAAAGACTATCTTTTCTCCATTTAAATGCCATTGTGCCTTTGTCAAAAATCAGTTGACTATATAAAACAAACTAGTGAATATAACAAAAAAGAAACAGACTCACAGATATAGAGAACAAACTAGTGGTTACCAGTGGAGAGAGGGAAGGGGGAGGGGCAAGATGGGGTAGGGAATTAAGAAGTAGAAACTAGTATGTATAAAATAAATAAGCTACAGAGATATACTGTACAACATAGGAAATATAGCCAATATTATATAATAACTATAAATGTAATATAATCTTTACAAATTGTGAATCACTATGTTGTACACCTAAAACTTATATAGTAGTGTACATCAGCTATACCTCAATTACAAAAAAAAAAAAAAATCAGTTCACTATATATCAGTGGATCTGTTCCTGGGACCTCTGTTCTGTTTCACAGATCTATGTGTCTCTTTCAACAATAACACACTGTCTTGGTTACTTGTAGTTTTATATGTCTTGAAATCAGGTAATGTATATCCTCTTTTTCCTTCTTCCATATTACGTTGGCTATTCTAGGTCCTTTACCTTCCTGTTTAAATTTTAGAATCATTTTTTCAGTGTCTACAAAATAGCTGGGATTTTTATTTGAATTTCACTGAATTTATAGATTAAGTTGGAAGGAATTGACATGTTAACAATACTGTCTTCTGATTGATGAATGTGGAATATCTCTCCATTTATTTAGATCTTCGATTTCTTCTATCAGTTTTTGTTTTTCTGCATATCCCTGAAATATATTGTGTTAGATTTATATTTGAATACTTTGTTTTTGGTAGTCATATTGTAAATGGTATTTTTTTCATTCAAAAATTTGAAATTCCAATTGTTTATTCTGATATGGGAAAACAGTTGACTTTTTAATATTGACCTTATATCCTATGATGTTGCTATATTTGCTTATTACTTCCAGGATTTTTTTTCTTTTTCTTTTTGTAGATTCTTTGGGACTTTCTACATAGACAATGTTGACTTCAAATAAAGACAGTTTTATTTTTTCTTTCTAATCACATTTCAGTTTTTTATTTTTCAGTTTTTTTTTTTTTTTTTTTTTTTTTTTTTGCGATATGCGGGCCTCTCACTGTTGTGGCCTCTCCCATTGCGGAGCACAGGCTCCGGACTCGCAGGCTTAGCAGCCATGGCTCACGGGCCCAGCCGCTCCGTGGCATGTGGGATCTTCCCGGACCGGGGCACAAACCTGTGTCCCCTGCATCGGCAGGCAGACTCTCAACCACTGCGCCACCAGGGAAGCCCTTTTTGTTTGTTTTGTCTTGTTGTAGGTCTTTCTGTACTAGCTAGGACTTGAATAGGAGTACTAAGACAGGACATCCCTGCCCTGTCCTGCACTTAGGGGAAAAGTGTCCAGTCTCGTAACATTAAGTATGATGTTAGCTTCTTCATTAAGTCGGGAAAGTTCCCCTCTATTCCTAGTTTGCTGAGAGTTTTTATCATGAATGACTGTAGGATTCTGTCAAATGCTTTTTCTTCATTAATTGATATGATCGTGTAATTTTTCTTCTTTGGCTTATTGATATGTTGGATTATACTGATTGATTTTTTTTTAATGCTGACCCAGCCTTCCATACCTGCAATAAATTCCACTTGGTTGTGGTTTGTATTTCTTTTTATACATTGTCAGATTTGATTTGCCAATATTTGAGAATTTTTGCATCTATGTTATTGAGAGACATTAGTCTTTATTTTTTTCATAATGTCTTTATCTAGTTTTGGTATTAGGGTAATGTTGGCCTCATGTAATGAGTTCGGAGGTGTTATTTACCAGAGGAGATTATGGAGAATTGTTATTATTTTTTCCTTAAATGTACAGTAGAATTCACCAGTGATGCCATCTGGGTTTGGTTCTTTCTATTTTGGAAGTGTTTTAATTATTGATTCAGTTTTTTTTTTTTTTTAACAGAAATGAGTCTATGCAGGTTATCTGTATCTCCCTGTGTGAATTTTGTAGCTGTGTCTTTTAAGGAATTTGTCAATTTCATCTATGTTACCAATTTTTCAGGAATAGAATTATTTGTAGTATTCTCATTATTTTTTTAATGTCATTAGGCTTAGTAGTGTCAACCTAGCTTTCATTTCTGAGATTTCCAATTTGCCTCTTTTTTCTTTTTTTCTTGGTTAGATTGGAGGTTTATTAATTTTATTGATCTTTTCAAAGAAGCAACTTTGAGTTTCATTGGCTTTTTGTATTTTTTTCACATTTTCAATTTAACTGATTTATTCTAATTTTTATTATTTCCTTTACTTTGCTTGGTTTAGGCTTAATTTGCCTTTTTTCTCTAGTTTACTAAGATAGAAGCTTAGGGTTTTGATTTTTAATCTTTTCTAATGTATACATTTGATGCTATAAATGTCCTCTGTGCACTGCTTTCACTGCATCGCACAAATTTTGATACATGGTATTTTCATTTTTATTCCATTTCATTTAAAATATTTTAAAATTTCTTTTGAGACTTCTTTGACTTATAGGTTATTATAAGTTGACTTATAGGTTATTTAAAACTTATAGGTTAGACTTATAGGTTATTTATAAGTATGACTTACAGGTTATTTGTAAGTATGTTGTTTAATTTTCAACTCTTTGGGATTTTTCAGTTATCTCTTGCTTATTGATTTCTATTTAATTCCGTTGTGGTCTGAGAACATATTTTGTATGATAGCTATTGTTTTAAATTTGATAAGGTGTGTTTTGTGGCCAGGACTATGGTCTATCTAGGTGAATGGACCATATGAGCTAGAATAGAATGATAGAATGTGTGTTTTATTTTTTTGGGTGGAATATTCTACAGATGCCAGTTAGATCATGTTGATTGATAGTGCTGTGCAGGTCATCTATATACTTACTGATTTTCTGCCTGCTCAATCGCTCAAGATAGAAGACCCCAACTATGGTTTTAGATTTGTCTATTTCTCCTTTCATTTCTGTCAGTTTTTGCTGTATGTATTTTGATACTCTTTTGTTAGATGAATATGTTTCAGATTGTGTCTTCTTTCTCTAATATGATTTGAACCCATCTAATGGTTCTTAATTTCAGATATTGTAATTTTCAACTTTGGAATGCCCATTTTATGCACGTATGTATGTATCTGTGTGTGTTTGTATACACGTGTATCAGAGGTCCCCAAGACCATCACCAGGTTCAGTGATTTGCTAAGATGACTCAGTATGTAGTTGTACTTACTGCTATCATTTATTGAAGTGAAAGGGTACAAAGCACAATCAGCAAAGGGAAAAGGCACATGGGCATAGTCCAGAGGACACCAGGCACAAGCTTCTAAGAGTCTTCTCCCAGGACACACCTAAGTCCTCTAGCAGTGAGATGTGGCAACTGATGTGAAATGTCTGCCAGGGAAGCTCAACAAACACTCAGTGTTCAGCATGTTTATCAGGGGCTAGTAACATAGGTACTTTCTGCTTAGCATATAACAGAATTCCAGACTCCAGAAGGAATGTATGTGTGCAGCAAAAACCATATTGTTTACACAAACAGTTTAGGCTCAGTGAACCATTCTTATTAAGGACTGGTAAGAACCCTCCTGAAATCCAAGTTCCCAGATGCCAGCCAAGGAACACCCTTGTAGCAGATCGTTCAGAGGATAGCAGTCTCAGGCCTGCTCTGTTAATTCTTTCTCCACAACACACATACCACATATCTGTTGAACTTCTCTCATCCTTTCATTTACTTTGTTCATATTTTCCTCTATTTTATTGAACCTATTAATCATAACTCATTTTGAAGTTCTTGTTTGTTCCAATATCTGAGTGTCCTATGGGTATGCTTTTATTTTCTTTTTTTCCTTGGTCTTTGTCTCTTCATATAACATGACATTTTTTATTGGAGGCCAAACATTGTATTTAACAACACAAATATTGGTAGAGGCTCCAGAAAATGATCTCTTTTAGCAGAGAGGATTCATCCGTTTCTCTGTTGGGCAGGTAGAGTACAGGACTGGTCACTTTAATCAGTCACGGGTTGAGCTTGGTTAGGGCCTGTACCATATTAATTTTAATCCCTCTGTTCATTTTAACAACGGAAAGTTTTACTTCCTTAGTGACAGTTAACTTTATAATATAAAAGATAATATGAAAGAACATTTTCTTGGTAACCCCAGTCTACTTTGTGCATAATGCTAGTTCCTACAATGTCTAATTTAATAAATGTTAATGTGTATGTCTCCTTATCAGGAATAACAGTTGTAGCAACTAGTTCCACCCCCTTAGTGGAAACTCAATTTGTACAAGATATTACTTTTTTCCTACATAGGATAGCATAAAAGAAGGCAATCCTATATACCAATTTTTAGTAAACTCTAAAGAGATTGGTTCTTTTAAATATTTACCACTCATAGAGCTCTGACAATTTCATTATAGAAAAGGAATATACTGTTACAGGAACAAGTGTCATTCAAAGATGTGTGTGTGGACTTCACTCAGGAAGAGTGGTACCTGCTGGATCCTGCTCAGAAGATACTATACAGAGACGTGATCCTGGAAAATTACAGCCATCTTGTCTCAGTAGGTAAGAATTTTTTCTCCATGTGAACGAGGAGCATGCATTTCTTAGTTGATGAAACATAAGAACTCCCTGTGGAATTTTCTGATGGAGATTCAAGGGATCAGATGACTGATCCCTTTTGGCCACTATAAAGAATGCTATATTCTTACCTCTTTAAGGATTGGTTCATTTAGGCACCTCTTTTAGGTAGCTCCTGAAGCTATACATTTCTTCCCTATCATTTTTTCAGAGTCCCCGAAGCCAGGCTGTTCAGCCATAGTCCTGTGTTATTTTCTTTACAGGGAATTGCATTACTAAGCCAGAAGTGATCTTCAAGATCGAGCAAGGAGAAGAACCTTGGATATTAGAGGAAAGATTCCCAAAACAGTGCCGCTCAGGTGAGTTAGTGAGTTCACAGGCAGATGGAAGCCAGAGGAAATGAGATCTTAGGGCACTGGTTTATGGTTTATTAACTTTGAACTATTTTTCCAAAAACACATTTTTTAGCCCCAGACCTTTGGAAGTGATTAAGGACAGTTGGCCCACATCCCTTTGTTACTTTAATCACATTCCTCCATATGTCACTTTCACTCATAAATGCTTCCCTTTGTTATTTGACATTTTAGAGTGATTTACCTATATCCATAATCCAAACTCATTTGGCTTCATCTGAGATAATTTTTCTTGGTTACTTTATCTTTTAAAATTGTTCACCTTCTCTGTATTGTCTTTGGACATCTCTTGTTAGGTAGTATGTATTCATGCAATACTTCCATATATTCATTTAACAAATATATGCTGAGTGCCCAATATGACCCAACTATGTTTATAGGTAATTAAAAGAATGTCCCTATTATCACAGAGTGTCTATTACAGTGAGGGACAGAAAAGCATACGTGTGTGTATAGGTGTAGGTGTGTGTATGTGTACGGAGTTATACATGCTTGTATACACACACATGTTGTTGGGTGGTGATAAATACTGTAGAGAGTTAAAGCAGTGAAAAGGGGGCTGGAGAATGATGGCATGTGCTATTTGGTATGGAAGTCAAGAGAAAACCTTTTTGATGAGGTCCACAATACACAAGTCTCTAATAAATTAAAATGTGGGTTCTGTGGATTCTGAGTATTCCAGACAGAGGGAACATCAGGTGCTGAACTTCTCAGACAGGTGTGCTCTTAGGGTGTTTGAGGAATGGCAAGGATGTCAGTGTGGCTGGAGGTGAGAAGGCCTGGGGGAGATTGGTTGTAGATGATGTCATAAGTAGCATGTACCATGGGAGACCCATTAATTTTATTTTGAGTGAGGTGGGAAATCCTCAGGCTTTTTTGAGTAAACATAAATCAGATTAAGCTATAAGATTGGATTTACAGTTTTAAAGGTTCTCTCTGACTTCTGTGTGGTGAACATGTGGTGGGTAGATGATGCTTAGGCACGACCAAGGAAGGAATAACAGGACACTACTATGTACTCGGGAGGAGAGAGGCTAGTGGCTAAGGCTATGTTGGAAGTGCTGAGAAATGGTGGATTTGTACATATATCTTGGAGACGAGGCCAAGAGGATTTGCTATTGGGTTGGATACAGAGTGTGAGAGAGAGAGGAGTTGAGCATGACTCCAGTGATTTGTCTCAAGCACCTGATAACTTAGCGTACCATTTACTGAGATAGAGAAAATTTGGAGGAGAGATTATAGGGGAGTTACTACGAATTTTACATTTGGACACAAGAAGCTGAGGTAACTGTTAGAATCTGGTATTGAAAAGGCGATTTCATATATACATCGTGTGAAGTACATAATGAGGCCAGAGCTAGAAGTATCCATTCGAAAGGCATCAGCTTTAGGTGGTGTTAAAGGTTGGGGCTAGATGAAGAGTTTTAGATTAGAGATTGGCAAACTTTTTTGTAAAAAATCAGAGAGTAAATATTTTAGGCTTCGTGGGCCACACATGGTCTCAGTTGCTGCTGCTGCTCTTCCTCCTGCTCTTACCTCTTCCTCTTCCTCCTCACTCCTCTCTGCTGCCTCTTCTGTTGTTTTCCCTCTAAAAACATAAAAAACGTCCTGAGTTCTAGGACCACTGCCTTATAATCATAGTTTGCTGTCTCCTTTTCTAGAGAGTGATTGTAAATGAGAGAGGTAGTCCTGGGATGGTACCACTTTTACAAGGTGTGTAAATCTATTAAATCTCGTCATTAGAGGAGACTGAGAGGAACAGTCTGAGGTACAAGAAAATTAGAGAGCCTGGTTTCCCAGGGGTCAAATAAGGAACATTCAACCATCCATTACTGCCTTAAATGGCAACCATGGGATCAGGGTATGGAACCCGTTATCCCCTATTACTAGTTTTTTCAAATACTCCTGATATTGTTTTCCTTTCTATCTTCTTCATGTCTTCATTTTCTCACTTTTCACTGATGTCACTCAAAACCATAACTGTGTCTCTGTTCTGTCGTTCCTGACTTGATCTAATTCCTAATTGGTTTTTATTTTTTTACCTAAAGCATCCAATTTATCTTTCACTAACCTAACAAAATTGCTCCTTATTAATAAATGAATTTACAGTCTCCTTCCATTGACTGTCACAATGTGGTCCTGTTCTATATATCTCAGAGTCTTTCTTTCTGCTCTTCAGAGTTTATACTAAAACTCATACTATCTTAGGTCTTAAATTTCACTTATAAATATTTTATCCTTTTTCTATAACTTTTACTTTTATTTTGCCTTTTCAGAAACTTAATTAAAATTGTAAATGTAAAGTGTTTAAATATTGCATGGTATATAGTAATGGCTTGTTATTATTTCACTTATTTTACGTTAGAGATCAATTTTTTGCTGCAACTTAAATAGTCCATATTTTGTAACCCTAACCCACTAGTATCTGTATCCCCAAAACTCAGACCTGACCATATGACTGCTGCTTGGGGTTTCTATCATTGTTGAGATTTTGTTTTCCCAAAGAGAAGGCCCTTTCATATTTTTCCTGATTCTGATATTTTAATAATTACTTTGTTGAGCCAAGTTTAGAAGAGATCACTCTTTTTCATCTATTCAGAAAGCATTCTGTAGTACTCTTCCTAAATGCACATTTCCTTATTTTGTCCTCATGTACAGGTTGGAAGTAATTCATATGCACATTACTTTCTAAGAATGATTAATGTACCGTGTCCTCAATGAAGTCAGAGGAAACAGGATTTTGGTAACACCTGTCAAGAGCTAGACTGTGGTCATGACAAAGGATTTAGCATTGAGCACTGGATTTGTTTTATTTTACAGTGAATTAAACAGACAGTAACTTCTTCTAAGGCAGCAAGTGGAAGCTAAACATGGTAGGGATGTTGTAGAGTTTGTTGGCTTTTGTTCTTTTATTAATATTTTTGTGGTTTGTCGTTTTAAATTAAAGTAAGTAGCATTTCCTGAAGGATGTCCAGGTCCCAAGGAGAGCCAAGGCTGGAGTGTAGCTAATTAAGTGAAATGTGTGTTGTTAGGAATGAACAGTTTATGAGCGCTCCAGCTAGAGTTGCACAGATAGTTTTTAGTGGATTTGTGGAATTGTGATTTGAGCTCTTACTGTGAATCTAGTTTTTGTTTTGATTTGTGTTTGCCAGTATAAAAACAATTATCAGTTAGCCTTTGGAGCAGTGGGCTCAGGACTGTTCTAGATTTTTTTTTTAACACGTAATTAACATTGTTGCATTGGGTACCAACAGTAAAGTATAGACAGGAATTTTTTATGATAAAGTTTGTTGAAGGTCTCAGAACCATATAGAAAAATGTGATCATTATGGGTCTCACCAGTAAGTAAAAGCCACAGATGAGGCTAGATATGAAAGCAGAAAACCTCACTGTAAAGATAAACCTAGATATAAAAGCAGACTTAAAAATCAGTATTGCTTCAGAAACAAAATTGTTATGGGGAAAAGTAGACCAGCAGACTGAAGTAAAGAAACATATGACTTGATGGTTGGGACAACTTCATTAACAGCTGTGAGAAAACCAAATGAACCTGGTCGTTTTGCAGAGATGGTCTGCCCCTCCTCTATTTTGTATTTCCTGTTGGACATTTGTGTTGTTGTGAATCACAGCTAGATAGAGAGCTAGAGTCTGGGTTAAAGCACTGTCCCTTAAAACATGAGGAAATAGGTGCTTTCAGAAATTTATTTTGATGTTGCTATATCAAATGGGAAAAAGAGGAATGGCAACATGCATATTAGTGAGGATCCTACCACAGTAATCAAGGTGTGGGAAGATAAGGACAAGAAACCATAATCTGTCTCTGTCAAACTGAGTGCTTCCTCTAATATGTTTCTCAGACAGCCTATGTTCCTTTAAAAAAACTAAACAAAAACAAAAAACCTCCTTTGTTGAACTCATCCAGTTCTCGGAGTTTCCTGCTCCCTACATGAACAATGCTCAGAAAATCTCCATCCCTTGCTCACTGTGTCTTGAGTTCATTTCACCTTCTCTAGCCTGCTGCTCTTACAGCATTAAAAAAAATAATTATTCCTTGTGAATTAAAGGAAAAACTAGATCCTGGGCTAGCGGACAATTCTTCTGAACCTGAGGAAGTTGGTGTTTTCAGAACTTTAGGCTGGTGTTGATGTGTAGAGTAGAAGCAAGTACTCTAGTAGGAATCCCACCCAGCAATCAGTGTCTGAGGGGATTAGGACTAGACTGTTCTGTCTCCACCAAACATAGTTCATCCCCTGAAAGCCCTTGTCTGCTAATCTTCAGTGTCACTTTATTCAGTGTTCAGTGTCTCTGTTGGGCTCACTCCATTCTCTTGAGCTTCCTGATTTCTGAATCAGCCACTCACCGGTTCCCTGTGCTTTGAATTTATTTCACCTTTTTCTGTCCAGCTTTAAAGGTTATATTAATAAAGTATTCCACTGCAGCGTGTATTTATTTTCCACTCAAACTAGAAGGGTAAAGGAAATGTATACTTGGATTTAGTTTACACCAGAAAACTGAGCCTAAAACAAAAGAATCGACTGCGTAATAGGGCATTAGTGTAAAAGTCCAATTCCATTAGAAATGTACTAGGATTTATAAGACGTGGTTATTTTTCTCATTTCTAGAAGACTGGAAAGTTGATGACCTGATAGAGAGCAGCCAGGAAAATGAAGATGAACATTTTTGGCAACTTGCTTTCACCAACCAAACGTTAAGTACAGATAGTGGTGACAGAGTAAGGAAAACTTTAAATCTAGGTACAGATTCTGTTCCTTCAAGAAATTTTCTGTATAAGATATGTGACACATGTGAAATGAGTTTGAAAAATATTTCAGGCTTAATTATTAATAGAAAGAACTATTCTGGAAAGAAGCCTGATGAGTTTAATGTATATGAGAAATTGCTCCTTGATATTCGGCATGAGAAAACTCCTACTGGAGGGAAATCTTATAAATATAATCAAAAAAAGAATCGTAGCCCGGATCTCACTCAGCCAATTTTTGACCCACCTTTTGAATATAATGAAAATGGACAAGGCTGCCATGGGGAGGCAGACTCTTTCACAAACAAGAAAGCTCAGATAGGAGAGACACACTGTAAGTATAATGAATGTGGAAGAACTTTCATCCAAAGTTTAAAGCTTAATTTATCTCAGAGAACTCATTTGGAAATGGAGCCATATGAATGCAGTATTTGTGGGAAGTCCTTCTATATGGATTTAAGATTGGGGCATCAGAGAGCTCTTACAGGGGAAAATCCTTATAATGAATATGGGCAGATTTTCTGTGACAGTTCAGCTTTCATTATCCATCAGGGAAATTACACAAGAAAGATCCCCCATGAATATAAAGTAAGTCACAAAATGTGGGAAAAGTCAACCCTCTTTAGACATCAGATAGTACACATGGGGGAAAAACCTTATGAGCACAATGAAAATGGAAATACTTTCAACAAGAAGTCACATCTCACCCAACTTCGAAGAGCTCACTCAGGAGAAAAAACCTTTGAATGTGGTGAATGTGGGAAAACATTCTGGGAGAAGTCAAACCTCACTCAACATCAGAGAACACACACAGGAGAGAAACCCTATGAATGTACTGAATGTGGGAAGGCCTTTTGTCAGAAACCACATCTTACCAACCATCAGCGAACACATACAGGAGAAAAACCCTATGAATGTAAGCAATGTGGAAAAACGTTCTGTGTGAAGTCAAACCTCACTGAACATCAGAGAACACACACAGGGGAGAAACCCTATGAATGTAATGCATGTGGAAAATCCTTCTGCCACAGGTCAGCCCTAACTGTGCATCAGAGAACACACACAGGAGAGAAACCCTTTATATGTAATGAATGTGGGAAATCCTTCTGTGTGAAATCAAACCTCATTGTACATCAAAGAACTCACACAGGAGAGAAACCTTATAAATGTAACGAATGTGGGAAAACCTTCTGTGAGAAATCAGCTCTCACTAAACATCAGAGGACTCACACAGGGGAGAAACCCTATGAGTGTAATGGATGTGGGAAAACCTTTAGTCAGAGGTCAGTACTCACTAAACATCAGAGAATTCACACAAGGGTGAAAGCTCTTTCAGCATCCTGAACATTCTGAAGCCTTTATCCACTCTTTCAAATTCATTATACAGGTTTTTAAAATGAGATTAATGAAACCCAAAGAATGCCACAAATTATTAGAAAGTGAAGTTTTGTTGTGCTTCAGATAATTAGTACTAGAATAAAACCTTATAATGTTTTGAATATGTGAAAGCTTTCAAGAAAAATTAAAACTTTCCATCAGAAAATTTATATTGAGGGGAAATTCATTTAAATAATATGGCAAAAACCTTTATCTCAAATTTATGTTGTGTAGTGCCATATTCTGGATGTGATGCCGAAATTGTAAATCTAATGGATGATACTCTTTTACAGTCATATTCACAGAATCGTAAGTTTAAAAAAGTTAAATGACAACAGCATTAAACATTTATGTGAAGAGTCCTTGATGTTTGCAGGCCTTATGTGAGTATGCTAATATCATAGAAATTTGAGGTATTCTTGATATGTATATTAGAGCCCAACATGCTTGTGAAGAGAAACTCTGAACCCTTAGTTAAGTAACTATTATGGTCTATATTAATATTTCCCACACTAGATATCATCAGTGTCTTTATAGGTTGACACAATTATGTACATATGTATATGTAAATATGTTTATACACACATACCAACACACAGTGGTGTACTGCAGTAAGCTTATACTGGCTTGCAAGTACTGCTGATTGTTAAATTTTCAGGAATTTTGTGAGCCAGTTGTTAAAAAGAGTCATTATTTAAAAATTAAACTATATAAACTTACAGTTAAATATTAAAAAATCAAGGTAATAAGTACTCAACACTCATTACTTCCTAATTATTTTACAGTATTTTGCTGTTATCTTTGTTCTTTAGGTTATTTGTATTGTTGAATCTGCATGGTGAATACTGTATAATGATGTGCTACTGGACATCTCTTCCCAGCTCTACATTCAGTGCCAACATGTTGGTAGCTTGGCTTTAGTGGAAGTATTTATTTACACCATGATAATTGGCAAACTCTACAAATCAGGGTTTTGTTTTCTCAGAGAACCTGTAGTCACATATTTACAGTAGCACATCACTGTGTATTTATGAAAATACATTTGGAAAATTTAAAGTACAAGCCACATACCCCTTTTTCCGTTTTCTGATATAAATAAATGGCTATGGCCATTATTGCTGAATGGCCTCTTGAATAAAGAAGCCAAAATATGTTTTTGTGAGGTTTTTAACTACCTCTGCATCAATCCTATTCTAAATACTACCAGAGTCTCTCTGTAGTATGGCCAGTATATGCTATTTTACAACCATATTGCTTACCTTTCTTCTGACTTTGCTGGCATATGTGAATGAGTATGGCCATTTTTACTGAGCTTCCACTTCTATAAAAGAGCCAAACAATATTTTTCTGAGGTTACTCAGCTGCCTTGGGTCAGTCAATAATGCAAATGCTATTAATAACAATGATAGTTACATAAATTTCGCAAAGGTTAACATCAGTTTTGAACAGTAATGCTCACTGCATTCTACAAATAAAAAGTAGTGGTGTATAATGAAATGCCTCTGTCATATTCTTGGTGCTTTGTTGCTGTATCTATTTAGGCATGATGTGTGTAACCCGAGTTGTATGTAACAAAAGAACTAGGTATTTAATTTAATAGACTGTAATATACTGTCTCTCTCTCCTTTGTCTTAGTGTTTCCTTTGCTTCCTTGGAACACATTGAAAGCAGTTCCAAGAGATACTGCCCACCCAACAGCCAATCCCTACTTCTTAGTTGCTGGGCTGTTTTGTCTCTTTGTCCGTCCTTCCCCCAGATGATTTAGGGGTAAATCCACATTAGTCTAAGTTAATCATGAAGATTCTATTCTAATGATTTTGTTGGGATGGACATGTGAGCAGTGAGATATTTGGAAAATATTCTGCAGTGCTTTGGGGAAAGATCTCAGTGATAAAGTATTGTCATGACATGGGAAGAGATTGTCTTTCTTCTGCTGGACATTTTCATGTCTGTATGTTACACTAGATTATAGTTGTGACCCTGAAGGACAATAGCCTGAAGATAACAGTACACAAATGGGAAAAGCCTGGCTCAGAGATGACGTCACTAAGCTGCACAACTCTTTTTGGACCTGCTCTCTACTAGGAGTTTGTATTACTGTGGCAATAGTGGCTTCTTATTTATTCTCAGGGATGTCTGTTACTTAGACCTGAAGGCAGTTCCCTGATACAGATGAATTCTTGTCTAAGTGTTAATGTTCTATACAGCAATTTTAGGGAAGAATTACTTCTTTTGACAAGTTAGTATAGGGATGGCTGTTAGTATCAGCCATGGTTCTGGTGAAAAACAGAATTCTACTTCAACTAAGAAGACTTTAGTGGCAGACTTATTACAGTACAGTAGTTTGGGCCAAAAACAAGGGATATTGAAGCACCTAGAGACTAGTGTCACCAGGAAGCCATTACCATTCTAAGTTCTTAAGGGGCAAAGGATGGAAGCAAGTGTTACCAGAGCCCAATAAGAGCTGCTCTTATGGAGGAGGGGCCTCCTCATAGGAGATATTGTCACTACCAAAATTTTGGCACCAAATCCCCAGAGCCCTCAGGTGCCACGTGCAGGTGAGCACAAGTGGGCTCAGAATGTAGAAGGGAAGGTCTGGGTGGAGCTATTGGAGAATAAGCATCACAATGTATTTTATTCCTGTAAATTCCTATATAAAGGCTCAGTATTAGAAATAAAGTTATTCTACTAGTTGAAAGTTAAGTGTTTCTGCCTCATTGTGCTGTTACGTTGTCATAAAGTAAATTCCTTTTGGAACTGAGCACTGTGGCAGGTATGTCTTTCCTTTGGCATATGTGAAGCAGACATGTTAAACTGATTATTCATATAGCCCTACATGGTGTTTCTTGTCATATGTGGTGTGAGGTTAGCAGCTCTCTGTTCTTCCAAATAGCCAGTCCTCTGTACTGTTTGATTAATTCATCCTTTTTCTTGTTGGCTTGATATGACCAGTAGGGATAACTGGTTACCCCCCTTGAGAGCATAATAAGAGTAGGTGTTTACCTCACATATTATAATGAGTACATTTTTGTGTGGATTTTTAATTGAAATATAATATTTTGACAGTATTTCTGATTGGCAAAATTCAAATGCCCATAAAATAAGACTCCAGTGTATTATAAATTCTCTATAGGTAGATATATATGGATTAAAATACATGGCAAAAGGCCCAGGATACCTGCTGAACTAAAAGCCAATAGTTACTTTGGGGGAGGTAACTGTTGGGGTAGAGTCTGAAGAGTAGTCATCCGTTATACTCCAAAGAGTATTTATGCCCTCTTCTCTCAATATGGGCCCTGGTTAATCAGCACAGTCCTAGGAAAGCTTAGGAAATTTTGCTACCTCCTTGGGCACCAGTCATGGCCACCATGCTTCTCCAAGTTCCTCTTCTATTTTAAGGAATATGATTAAAGACTGACAAGAGCAGAGCATGTCTTCACAAGGGGCTTCAAGGAATTCTGAACCCTGTCTTATTCTTCAAGGACTTGGGCTTCTTTGCGGGGGGTTAGACAACTGAGAATTTTTGGCTGTGTGTTACTGGAAGTAAGTTCAGGGTAAGATCTGCTCTTTCACATAGGGATAGCTACCCCTATTTTGTAGATGAGGATACTGAGCCCAGAGAGCATCAACCATTCCATCCTGTGGAGTCCAGACATGCTCAAGGTGGGGCATGCAGGATATTAAGCATCACTTCTCTACCTCCTCAAGCATCTGAGGGGAACTTGCTCTCAAACAGTGGTGTGTAAGAGTAGACGTCAGTTCCTCAAGATTATGTAGTGGCTATTGCAACTTTTCTACATTGTTCTAGTAATGTAACCTATTCTTGTGAGCATGGAGTTGGCATTTACTCCAGATGGCACCATCTGTTCCTGGCTCCACATCTGTATTCATCCAGGAATGATCCTTTGTTAAAATGGGCCAATGAGAACCCATCCTAGAATATTTTTATTGAGACGTCATCGTGACCAGATAGTTTGTGTCCTTCTTGTTACCAGCAGCCATATCAAGAAAATATATCTGCAAGGGAGAAGATGATGGTGACAAGTGTTATAAAAATAAAATGGGAAAAGTTGTCAGAAAGATGGTTTGATTTTATGTAGTGTGGAGAGGGAAAGACCTCATTGGGGAGGCCAAAGTGGAGGAAAAGAGCCACTTGGATATCTGGAGGAAGTTGTGTGTATATGTGTGTAATACATACACATGTGTAACCTGTTTTTGTTTTTTGTTGTTTTTTTTAAAATTGGGCCTGTTTTCTGTCTTGAACTTGACCTTCCCTTGCTTGGTATGAGCTATCATCATGCCTATGCTTGGCAGGTAAAGGTGGAGCCATAGCCTCTGGGAGGGTTTAATTCATGGGTATCCTAGATGTCCTCAGCCACTACCCCTGTTTATTGCCCCCAGTTGGAGACTGCAGCTGTAGTTGCCCTGAACCTACCCCTTTATCTGTGTTTTTCTGGGGAAGGCTTATCCTGTTGAATCCATTATTTTCACTTAATCTTCTGCCACCCCAACACCATTTATTAAATAGGCCCATTTCTCTTCACTTTTTTTTAAAACACTACCAATATCATATACTGAATTCCTATGACAATCTTAGGACTTCACATGTTTTTTTACCCGACTCAAATCTAAAATATTTAGATTATTATAGCCATTAACAACACATCTTTAGATAAGCGTTAGTCTTTATTTTCACAAAATGTTTGGCTCTTCCCATTATTCCACATAAAATTTACATTTGTTCTAGCAATGGAACAAAAAAAATGTGAAGACACATAACTTCGTTGAGATTTTGTTTGGAATGTTGTGCTGTAACATACTTCATTTTGTAGTCAGGAAAATGATTTGTACCTCTTATTACTCAAATCTTTTAAACTATTGTTCAGTAAAGTTCGTTTCCTTCATATAGACTCTGCATATTTTTTATTTATGTCTAGATATTATTTTCTTTGAACTTGTATACCTCTTGACTATATTATCATCATGGACAGAAGGGGGACACTTTATATTCTTAAAATATATTTACCGGGGCTTCCCTGGTGGTGCAGTGGTTGGGGGCCCGCCTGCTGATGCGGGGGACGCGCGTTCGTGCCCCGGTCCGGGAGGGTCCCACATGCTGCGGAGCAGCTGGGCCCGCGCGTCTGGAGCCTGTGCTCTGCCGCGGGAGAGGCCACGGCGGTGAGAGGCCCGTGTACCGCAAAAAAAAAAAAAAAAAAAAATATATATATATATATATATATATTTACCAATAAAGATTTTCACTATACATTTAATGAAAAGACAGTCACACGGCATTATACCCTTTGTAAAAAAAAAGTCAGAGTTGGTGCTTAAAGTTAACTTTGAGAGCAGGGGTCTTCTTTTGGATTGTATTTCTTTTTTGGATTTTTTTCCATTTTTGTTTAATAATTGTGTAATTTTTCGAATCTAACGTATTTTGCAACCCAGGAGAAACCCTGATGATCATGGATATGACACTTTTTAATTGTTGGCCTCTGTTTTCAGCTTTATTTAAATGTTTTACGTATATCCATAATTGAAATGGACATATTTGTGGCATATATTTGTTGTAGTTTTATGTTAGTATAGAGTCAGGGTGTGATTATAGCCCATTTTTAAACTATGTCCTTGGAATTGTAAAAGAGCAATACCTCCAGAGAGAAGAGATTATTTGGGGGAGCACTAAAGGAGGGACCATTGAGGCTAATGGATGCTGAATTCAGAAATGTGACATATTGGGCCTGATGACACTGGGGAAGGAAGGTGCAGCCCTTTGCTCAGCACATGTGCAGTTCACTGTCTCCAGCCTCCTAAGGCTCCAACCTTTGTCTTCTGGAGACCTGGTTCAGGACAGAGAACGGGAAAGGAAGTTTGTGCACTTTTGGGTTCTGTGGAATTTGGCAGAGAGAAAAGGAGTTGAGACTAGCTTACAGTGGGTAGGATCCAAAATTTCTCCAAATGCCTCTGAATTGGGCCCATTAATGTTTTAATTTGTGTCCATAATATTTTTGTGCCTACCCTGGACTTACCTTCAGATAAAGGCCTTTGAGGATAGGCTGTGCTCCAGGGTCTGTGTTTTAGAGTGAAGGGGAGGGTGCAGAGGAGAGAGGGTGAGGACTGGAATTGAGCAGGGGATCAGCTGTGGTTGCATTTGTTACTTTCTTTGAGGAAA
This sequence comes from Lagenorhynchus albirostris, assembly GCF_949774975.1. Taxonomy (NCBI): domain Eukaryota; kingdom Metazoa; phylum Chordata; class Mammalia; order Artiodactyla; family Delphinidae; genus Lagenorhynchus; species Lagenorhynchus albirostris. Next base: position 10,747,376 of record NC_083110.1, read on the forward strand.
GCTCCCTATGTCGGTGGCCAGATGTGTGCAGTAAAATGTATACGTCTCTATTCCAGAAGATCTTTCTGAAGCTGTGTATGCCAGGGCGTGAGGTCCATGAGTGTGATTGAGAAGGGTTGTTAAAGGCTGTCCGGTAAGAGCTGGGCCTGTGGGGTGTTAGTGGTCTGTAGTAAAGCACACGGTTCAAGAGCATAGACTTTGGAGTTATTGTCTGCATACACGTCCAGATTCTATTACTTAATACATTTGTGAGTCTAGATAGGCAGTTTAACCACTGAAAACCTTAGTTTATCCCTGCCTAAAATGTGAATGACGGCGGTACCTACTTTATAGAGTTGTAGGACTTAAATAAGATAAGCAAGTAAATTCTAAATATATTTATTCAATCAATAGATATGAGTCAGTTTCTCAGTTGATTAGGAGTTATTTGAAAATCAAACAGAAAAAACTCTGTGGAGAGTTACATCACCAAGACAGCGAAGTAGGAGACCCCAGCCTTCCCCAACAAAGGTCAACAATTAGACAAGTTATCCAGGAACAAAAACAGCTGTGGGAGAGCTTAGGAATCCACTTAACAAACTTCAGCAACAGAGTAGAACAAAAAACCTGAGAAGAACTCCTCAAAAAGGGAAGGAAGAATCACTTCATTTTGCCTGCATCGTCCCACCCCGCTGGCCCGCGCTGCTCAATGCCAGACGGACCAACCTAGCTAGAAAGAGCTCTCACTGGAAAAGGAGGAGCAGGTGAGCAACCAGCCTCCCCAGCCTTTCAGGGTTCCAGAGGAAGGACCCACTTCAGTTTCACTCCACCCAGAGACCGGCACAGGTGAGATGTATAGAGGTAGCTAGGAACACGGAAGAAGAACAGAGGCTACCAGTATCACCCACACAGCAGTAGCAACCACGGTTCCCAGTGACCTGTTCTGCAGAGGATCCCAGCAGCTTTCCCACTGAAGAAACCAATAGGCAGCACAGCCACAGACTCCCTGCAGGTGTCACCAGTTTTTGCCCAACAGGTATTTGCATTTACAGACACCAGCTGCCTGAGTCCGCCTCAGGCCCTTCTGCTCCACCCCCGTCCACCAGAGCCTGAGATCCACAGCAGCGGCTAGTGAAGGCCTCCGCAGCCGCAGGAGTGCAAGGCAACAGCCTAGCCCTCACAGCTAACCCCCACGACCATATGCACCCTTGGGGTTACCTCCTCCAGCTGTGCATTTGCATGCTGCCAGCCCAACTCTTGTCAGCAACTTCCATTGCCATGTGCACACCTGGTATGCCGTCCCGCGGCCATGGAAGTGCATGTTGTCAGCCAAAGTCCCCATAAATGCTGGTGGGCCTGGATTCAGCCGTATCTCAAGTCACTGGCCTGCACCGCTGGGCTCACAGGCAGCTAGGCCCACTGCCAGCTGTGCACCTGCACCTCCCTGGCCTGAACTTTGTCACTAACATCCGCTGCTGTGTGCCTGTGGCAATACCTTACAAGAGTGCACGGCAACAGGGCCCCATTAACTGCATCGGGGCCCAGATTCGGCCCTCTCTCGCCACTGGTCTGCACCACTGGGCTCACCTGCAGCTACCCCTGCAGCTGTGCACCTGCACGCTCCTGGCCTGACTCCCTTCATTGGCCTCACTGCCATGCAAGTGCCTGTGGAGACACGCTGCAGCCCCAGGAGTGCACACCAACAGCCAGGGGCCCCACGGCAGCCAGTGTGCCCACAGTTGGCCGAGGTCCTTGTTTCTGGCCCTGGTCCTCACCACTCTGTGTCTGCAACCAACCCCTGCCACTTCACAGCAACTGCGGCCGGCCCCAGAGCTGAGTGTATGCGTGCCACTGGCTCTGGCCACCACTGCTGCCTGCCCTGATCCTTAGCTGCTGGACCTGGAGGTGCTGCTGAGAGCCCTATCAGTCCTTGCAGCCACCGGGGACCCCCACAGCACCCACCAAGGGCCACATAGTTGCCAGTGCCCTGCCCCCAGTGGCCTGAGCCAGTGAGACATCACACCTCCCCTCCACCAAGCCAGAGCTGCCACACACTCTAGCACTTGGCACCCTGCACCAGTAAACCTGCATCACAGAACATTCTGGCATGTCCCCACTCACAGGTGATAGTCTTTCCTTACTAAAGTCAGTCCATAACGTCTGCAAGAGGTGACTGCTTGTTCATATGTACAAACACCTATGCAAGGATACAGGGATCAGGAAAAATTAGGGAAATATGACAATACCAAAGGAACACAGTACACTTACAGTAACTGACCCCAAAGAAATAGAGATTCATGAATTGCTTGATTATTCAAAATAATTGTTCTAAATATCCTCAGAGAGCTGTAAGAGAACACAGATTAAGAATTTAGTGAAATCAGGAAAATAGTACAAAATCAAATTGAGAAGTTCAATGAAGAGAAAACATGAAAAAAACCACAACAAGATTTTAGTTGAACAACACAATGACTGAAGAATTGAATAGCTTCACCAGCAGACTGGATTTTAAAGAAGAAAGAATAAATGAACCCCCCAAAAAGAAAAAATATCACTTGTAATTTATCCAGTCAGAGGAGAAAACAAAAAAAGAGTGAAGAAAGACTATGGGACTAATGGGATACCATTAAGTGAAACAATGTATACATCACTGGAGACCCAGGAGAAGAGGGAGAAAGAGACAGAAAGCTTATTTAAAGAAATAATGGGGCTTCCCTGGTGGCGCAGCGGTTAAGAATCTGCCTGCCAATGCAGGTGACATGGGTTCGATCCCTGGTCTGGGAAGATCCCACATGCCATGGAGCAACTAAGCCCATGTGCCACAACTGCTGAGCCTGCACTCTAGAGCCCACAAGCCACAACCACAGAAAGCCTGTGCGCAGCAACGAGGACCCAACGCAGCCAAAAATAAAATAAATGAATGGAAGGGAGGGAGGGAGGAAGGGAGGGAGGAAGGAAGGAAATAATGGCAGGACTTCCCTGGTGGTGCAGTGGTTAAGAATCTGCCTGCCAATGCAGGAGACATGGGTTCAAGCCCTGGTCCAGGAAGATCCCACATGCTGTGGAGCAATGAAGCCCATGCGCCACAACTACTGGGCTGTGATCTAGATCCTGCTAGCCGCAACTACTGAAGCCCACACGCCTAGAGCCTGCAGCAAGAAAAGCCACCACAATGAGAAGACTGCGTACTGCAATGAAGAATAGCCCCCGCTCACTGCAACTAGAGAAAGCCCACGCACAGCAACGAAGACCCCACACAGCCAAATATAAATAAATTCATTTATTTATATATTTATTTTTTAAAGAAAGAAATAATGCCTGGAAACTTCCCAAACCAAGAGAGAGATTTGGACAGCCAGTTACATGAAGCTAATAGATCACCCTATAATTTCAATCCAAAATAATTTTTTCCAAGACACCTTATAATAAAACTGCCAAAAATCAAAGCCAAAGAGATAATTTAAAAAGCAACAAGAGAAAAAAATTTTCTCTCATACAAGGAAACCATCATAAAGCTATCAGTGGATCTTTCAACAGAAACCTTGCAAGCCAGGACTGAGTAGGATGATACACTTGAAGTGCTGAAAAAAAAAAACTGCCAATCAGGAATACTTTACCCAGCAAAACTGTCCTTCAGAAATGAAGGCACGATACTCTCCCAAACAAAAGCTGAGGGAATTCATTACCAATAGAAGGAGTTATTCAAGTACAAACAAAAGGTGCTAATTAATAACATGAAAATATACAACACGCTGGTAAATATAAGTATTCTAAGTCAGACTTAGAATACTCTAACACTATAATATGGTGGTGTGTTAAACATTTAACTCTAGTATAAAGCTTAAAGGACAACAGCATTGAAAATAGCTATAGCTATAATAGTAAATGGATATACAGTACAAAAATGTAAATTGACAACAACATAAAATGGGACGGATAAAGAAGTATAGCTTTTATATGCGATGGAAGTTCAGTTGTTTTGAGCTTAAAATAAACTGTCATGTCAATAAAATGTTTCAAGTAAGCCTCATGGTAACCACAAAACAGAAACCTATAGTAGATACACTCAAGATAAAGAAAAGGGAATCAAAGTATACTTTATGCAAAAGAATGAAATTGGGCTGTGTATATGCAAAAGAATGAAACTAGACCCCTATCTTACATCACTCACAAAAATAGAAATGGATTAAAGTCTTAAACATAAGACATGAAACTGTAAAACTCCCAGGTGAATGCATAGAGAAAGAGCTCCTTGGCACTGGCAATGATTCTTTGGATAAGACACCTGAAGCACAAGCAACAAAAGAAAAAATCAACAAGTAGGACCGCATCAAGCTAAAAATCTTCTGCACAACCAAAGAAACAAAATGAACCAGCAAACTATGGAATGGGGGGAAATATTTGCAAATCATATATCTCGTAAGGGGTTCATATCCAAAATATATTAGGAACTCACACAACACAATGGCCAAAAAACAAAACAAAACAACCCCCAAACAATTCGATTTTAAAATGGGCAGAGAAACTGAATAGACATTTCTCCAAAAAAGACATACAAATGATGTCGAAAAGGTGCTCAGCCTCACTAATCGTCAGGGAAAATCAAGTCAAAATGACAATGGCATATCACCTCACACTTGTTAGAATGAATCTTATCAAAAAGACAGTTAACAAAAATGATGCTGGTGAGGATGTGGAGGAAAGGGTAGTCTGGTGCACTGCTGGTGGGAATATAAATTGGTAAGGCTACTAAGGAAAACAGTACAGAGATTCCTCAAAGTGCTAAAAATAGAACTACCATATGATCCAGCAACCCCATTCATTGTATATCCAGAGGAAATGAAATCACTATCTCAAAGAGATACTTGCACTCCCATGTTCGTTGCAGCATTATTCACAATAGCCAAAATACACAAACAACCTAGGTGTCCACTGACAGATGAATAAACAGAAAATATAGAAATAATATATACATATTATATATATATATATACAATGAGGTATTATTCAACCATTAAAAAAGAAGAAAATCCTGCCATTGAAACAACACTGATAGACCTTGAGGGCATTAGGCTAAGTGAAATAAGTCGACAGTGAAGGGCAAATACTGTATGTTCTCACCTATATGTGGAATCTAAAAACTCATAGAGGGCTTCCCTGGCGGCGCAGTGGTTGAGAGTCCACCTGCCCATGTAGGGTACACGGGTTCGTGCCCCGGGCTGGGAAGATCCCACATGCCGCGGAGCGACTGGGCCCGTGAGCCATGGCCGCTGAGCCTGCGCGTCCGGAGCCTGTGCTCCGCAGTGGGAGAGGCCACAACAGTGAGAGGCCCGCGTACCGCAAAAAAAATAAAATAAAAATAAAAACTCATAGAAACAGTGTAGAATGGTGTTTGCCAGGGGCTGAAAGGTGGGGGAAAGGGGGAGATGTTGGGCAAAGGGTACAAACTCATTCATAAGATGAGTAAGTTCCGTGAATCTAAGGAAGAGCATGGGGACTTTATAGTCAACCATATTGTACTGTATAATTGAAAGTTGCTATGAGAGCATAGCTTCATTGTTCTCACCATAACGACAAAATGGTAATCAATGTTAAGTGAAGAATGTGTTAACTAACGTTACTGTGGTATACATTTTGTAATATACAAGTGTATCAAATCATCACATTGTACACCTTAATCTTACACAATGTTATATGTCAATTATATCTCAATAAAGCTCGGAAAAACCTCTGTCTTCTTATAGAGCTTATTTTCTAATGGGCACAACAAAGTACAAACAGGTACTTATGACTCACTCCACAGATCCACTCCCACATGAAGCAAGCAAAACTGATGAAAAAAAATTTTTTTTTAAAAAGTAAAGTCTCTGGAAATTGTCCTAAAGGCATATGGCGAAAAAGAAACATTCAAGGAAATCTACTTAAAACTCATTAAGAACAGCAAGAGTTTGTCATATTTGAACCTCAACTAGCTCCCCTGCCCCCCAGCTCAGTGTGACAGTAACTCCAGTCACTTGCAGCCAAAAGAACAGCTGTCTTGCCTCCCAGCTCCCAGTCGCATGCAATGGCATCTATCTGGGAGGGGCAGGCTCCCAGTGTTTCCTGTATTCCTCCAGCAATCTCTTTTAGAGGCTGCCTTGTAGGCGAGTGCCATTTAAAGAGAAGTCAAGAGCTCCTGTTCCTCCAGACCCCACTCCTGTTTCAGGTGTACCATGCTGAGAATACTGAGGCCCCAGTCACCCTCATTTTGACTAAATAGGGTAGAGCTTCCAGGCCAAGAGGGAAAATGAGAAGACCACAGGCTACTATGCCCATACGGCACTATGCGCCTAAAATACCTGTGTCACAGAGAGAAGAATGCCGCTGTGTCCACTCCTACATCTGGGGCATGGCTCAGAGATTTTTGCCAAGGGGGAAAGGCAGGTCATAGAATCAAGAGGTCCAAAGCTCTCTCCAAGGAACTGACTTTATTTAAAAGAGTGTACAGGATGGTTAAGCCTAAAGGCACTCAAAAATCAGTGAAGGTATGGTGAAAAGCAATTAAAAAGAGGCTGGTAGTTTCATGAGAGATCTAGGCTAAACCACAGAACAGGTAGTTTACTAGAGAGAAGCAAGGAAAAGACGAATAATAGTCTACCTGAGATCAAAATGAGCCCCAAATACCCAAAAACTTTTCACAGAAAGGCTTGGGTAGTAAATTGCAGTTAATTTAAGTCAATTTTAGTTATTAGCGTAGTAGTGGTTATCCATTCCCCACTTCCTAGTCCTGTGGCAGTCAGCTATTCACATGTTCCTGGAGCATGCAGGTTGCAGGAGCCTTGCATGCAGCTTGCAGGAGACAGGGTGGACATTAAGAACCCTGTCCTCTAAATATGAGGGATTTGTGCTATGTTTGCTCACTGCTGCTTCTGATTGTGGAGAGGCAGACACGGAGACAGGCAGCCACTGTTGCACCCCCCATACCACTGCTGTAAGCCACTCCCCCTCTGAATAAACTGACTTCTTAGGATTTAAAGGGCTGGCACTCTTTTCTCCTTCATTTTTCTCTTTTTCACCCTTTGGGAGTCATACATTTAAAGACGAGGATATTCAAAAGCAACCACAAATACAGGAAAATTTAGAAAGTACCACACATGCCCAAGGAGAGGTGCAGGCTCAGAAAAGACTTGAGAAGACCTTAAGTTTTCACCTCACACTGATCCCAGCCCAAAGACATCCTATAACAATTAAACAAACAAATAACACACTTAAAAGCCAGGGAAGGGAGAAAATCTGATCTTCAGAGACACGACGTTGTGCGATTCAAATGTCCAGGTTTCAAGAAAAAAAAAAAACAAAAACCACGAGGCATACAAAGAAAGAGGTAAAAAAGAATTTAAAGAAAATGTCTCTGAGAAACACCAGATGGTGGGCGTAGTAAATAAAGACTTTAAAACTGAAACATGCTCTAAGAGCTAAAAGATGATATGGACAAAGTCAAGAAAACAATGTATAAACAAAATTGAAATACCAGTAAAGAGGTAAAAAAGGAAAAAATTCTGGTGCTGAGGACTTCCCTGGTGGCACAGTGGTTAAGAATCCGCCTGCCCATCACTTTTAAGAAAGCTTACAATTGGGCCCTGTACCATCTCAAGTCCTCTGTAGCTCCTCTTGAACATTTTTTGCCATAATAATAATTATTATATTTTTTTAAATTTTTATTTATTTATTTATTTTTGCGGTACGCGAGCCTCTCACTGTTGTGGCCTCTCCCGTTGCGGAACACAGGCTCCGGACACGCAGGCTCAGCAGCCATGGCTCACGGGCCCAGCCGCTCCGCTGCATGTGGGATCTTCGCGGACTGGGGCACGAACCCGTGTCCCCGGCATCGTCAGGTGGACGCTCAACCACTGCGCCACCAGGGAAGCCCTGAAAGTTATTCTTTTAAACAGATTCACTCAACGGCTCCGCATCCCACTGCGGTGTTTTGCAGTCTCTTGCAGTCCTGAAAGAACTAGCCTCAGTGTGCTACAGAGCCAAGCCACGCGGGGTAGAGAAGCCTCCTCTTTCATGCATAACCCTTTAAACTCTCCGGGAGGGTGTAGCACCAGGGCTTATGGGAAATGTAGTCTTACGTTCCCTGGCTCACACTGCGCGTGGTTCAGTAAGCCCCTCTGCCGCGGCTCGTCCTGCGCACGTGCAGTTCACTAGCCCCGGTGTCTCGCTTTTCCGTGTCTTGCGGAGAAAATCCTGGACCGTCTAGGTCTGCGCGCGCTCAGAGAGCGGGTGCTGCCTGAGTCAGAGCTGCGGGTGAGCCCGAGTTGGGTGAGGGCCGAGGGGTTCCGGTGCGGCTTGAGGACTGGTGGGAGGTAGCAGTGGGAAGGAACCCCGCGGTGTGACCCCCGGTGAGAGAGCCTGCGCGGAAGGATGGGGGCGGCCTCGGCTGCGAGGAGGGATGGCGGGGTCGGGGCGCCTCTGTCAGGGGAAGGGGCGGCCTCGGTCGTGGGGATGCGGACGTACGGAGCCCCGAGAGGCTGCCGAATCCACGCGACTGCGGGAGGGGGGGCGTGAGTTTTGTATCCAGGCGGAGCCAGGTGTAAATTAATTACTGCTGGCAAGATGATTGATCTACCTGAGACGAGGTTTTCTCATCTGTAAAACGAGAGTATTGATATGTACCACACGGGGTTGTTCTGAGGATTAAGTTTTTACATACGTTTTGAAAATACGGACGTAAAGTTTTTACATATAGCACATAACGTATAGTTGATATTAGCTGATAAGGTGTTTGGAAGATACTTTGCTGTTTTCATTAGCTGTTTTGTTTAATCTTCACAACAGCCTTTATGTAACTGTTTTCTATTTTGACAAAAAAGGAAAACTGAGGCTCAGAGGGTTCAAGTGAAATACACCAGGTCACACAGCCACGGTAGATATCCAGCCTAAAACCAGCAGTGTATTCCTCACAGCACTTCCCGCGGGGCACAGGGAAACAATCCCAAAGTGTGTGGAGTGAATCTCACCTTGTGGTCAGGTATTCTGGGATTTCTTGCCATCTCGGAACCCTTGGGGCAGACTACATAATGTGTTGCTTGGTCTGCAACACTGTCCAATCTTCAGCATCCTCAGTGGCCTTGGAGTTTAGACAAGTAAGTTCTGTGACATTTGGAGCCCGGAATGAAACTTCTAAATAAGATGATTTTGTCCTTTAAGCCTAGGTTCCTGTTCCTTTGCAAGTAACAATCTTTATCCTGCTCAGAATGAGCAATGCTTCGCTAATATCACTGCATCCAGAAGACCTCACCATGATGGTGAAAGGTCTGGACCAAGTTTCAGGAAAGATAGGTGAGTGGGGCCCTGAGAGTGGTGGGCAAGGAAGTGTTCATTCTTTGGAGGGTTCACGTGGGCATGGTCTGCAGAGAGAGATCACTAGGCCCAGCTTTTAATAAGCATACCATGCCTTCAGCCTCCACTCACTTTCTCCAAATTCTGAGCTGCTCTCCTGTGACATCTGTCATGATGTGTGCCCCCTAGAGGGATGCTGGCTGCTGCATCTACCCTGACATCATAGAATAGGGTCATCTGTGTCTGCTTCATTTCAAAGCTGAGAAACCTTGACTGTGAGTGTACAAGTAACCTGCCCATAGACGCCCAGTTTGTTAGTGGTGGAGCCAGGAGTAGAAAAAGGCTGTCCATGTTGTAACGGGTAAGTCATCCACCAGGTTTTATTACAACTCAGTTAGAAACAAACAAGTTTTTAAATAGACCTTTTCCTGAAGGAACTCCCCCATCCCTTTCTGCAGGGTGATTTCTCTGACTCGAAGGGTAGGCAACTCAGTAGGATATAAGCAAACATATCTTGAGTACTTTTCCGTTGATGATGAAAATAATGGTTTGTCTTCTGATGTAATATTATTTGTTCAATTAGTCCTGAATTGGTTCTAAAAGAAAAATGAAATTAATAAATCATTAGGAAGTAAATCCGGGGTTAAATTGCTCAGCCAGGCTCTATAACTTGGCTGTCAGAGTTGCATATGTGAATTCTCCCTCCACATAGTTCTTGCTGACTCCTCAGAGACCAGAGAAACTTTTTCCCACAGAGGGGCATTTAACCAGCCGGTAGGCAGAAGTTCTTAGGAAGCTCAAAGATTCCTAGCAGCCAGATCTCACATGACCCACTCCTGTTTTCTTTTCCCATAGCTGTACATACAGCCTTCTCTGTACTTTCCCAAAAGGAACAGAAAAAGAACAAGTCCCCGGTGAGTTGTTGTTTATTCATTTCTCACATTGTCTTCCATTGCAAAAATGATTCAAGATTAAAATGATAAAAATTATTAAGGAATATATAGAGTTAACAGATCTAAAACAAGGAAAAGTCAACATTTAATTATATGGAGATAATCATAGCTGCTTTGTTAGTGTGTATATCACACATATTTTATAACTCATTTTTACAATAATAATTATGTGCAGATTTATCTCTGATACTTTGTACAAAAGGAAAATGCTTTGCTTTGACTCTAAGAATAAACAAAAGTAACTCGTCATGGAATATAAAGACTTTCTGGCCTGAAGTCTGAAAACAATTTCTTTGTCTTAATGAAAGTGTGGTAGTTGACAACCGCACTTAACAAGCGTGAAGTGAATGCTACCTCTGTTTCTCTTCTCTGACTGTTCTTTAGTGGGCACAGGAGGCAGAGAGCCAAAGCATGACTCAGTTGATGTAAGGTGATGATTTCTTCTGTCTGCTTCTTGGTATGGTCTTCTTCCTGTTGCCTTTTAGCAAAGCTTATCCCCACGCATTCCTCCTCGGTCCATTATAATTCTTAGCTTACTATTGTTCTTGACTAATTTCATACCATGTGGATTTTTAACTATATCCAAGGATGAGACAACCACTCCAAATCTGAAATTCAGAAGCTGAATTTTGTGCCTCGTTAAGTAAGTAAGACCTATCACTGGTCAGACATATTTTCAAAGCAAACTGTTGATTTTTTCCTATAGGGTTTTTGGAAAGAGTTAGTATATTAGTTTCCTATGGCTGCTACAACAAGTTACTGCAAATTTGGCGGCCTAGAACAACAGAAATTTATTGCCTCGCAGTTCTGGAGGCCAGAAGTCTGAAATCAAGCTGTTGTCAGGGCAGCACTCCTGCCTAAGGTTCTAGAGAAGACTCTGTTCCCCATCTCTTTTGGCTTCTGGTGGCTGTTGGGAGAGAGGGAGGAGATGGAATGGAAAGAAAACCAAGGTGAAGAAAAATATTCCTTAAACCCTGTATCAGTCAGGGTTTTCCAGAGAAACAGAACCAATAGTGTGTGTGTGTGTGTGTGTGTGTGTGTGTGTGTGTGTGTGTGTGTGTGTGTACACATATATGCGTATAACACATGTACACATACCCATATATATTCATACATGTATATATTCATCCATTTTAAGGAATTGGCTCGCGTGATTGTGGAGACTGGCAAGTCTAAAATTTGTAGGGCAAATTGGTAGGCTGGAAATTGTCAGTTATAAATATATATGGAATTTGAAAAATAATACAGCTAATATTTAGTACCAAGTTCCCCTTCCCTGAGTTCCTCTAGCTGCAGGTCTAGAATGTCTCCAGTGGCAGCAATGTCAGCAGTCCCACAGCTATTTCTTCTAAAACACCATTTATATTCAATTTGAATTTCATTTCTAAAAAACCCCTTTCATTTCTTTATTGCTCCTTCATCTTTGTTGGCCAGTTCCCTGTTGCAGTTAACTGTTTTTGCAAATGTCTTATTGCTGAGAGACAAGAGGCAACACAACTACATGCTTTGCTGTGTGTGGTGAATGCACAGCAACCAGTCACAGGCAGACTTTGGAAAAACCGACATGATTGATCATTGTTCATGATGTGTGTCTGTTATTTCGTAGTGATTTGTGGACTGAAAAACAAGCAGTGAAGTTTCTACTTTGTGCAATTACAGTTATCCTAGTAACTAAAAATCTGACCCGTGTTGTTGGGCTGGTGTTATTTAACTAAATTGTGGTGACTGAAATTCATGCCTATTAGAACCATGCGAAGTTGGACTATCTGTATAGACATAAACATTCATACATACCTATCTATTAACACAAATTTGTAGATGCTTAAAAGTTGTGCCTGGCAGTGTAGGTTATCAGAGACTTAGGAGAACTCTTGTGTAAAGGAATAATCCCAAGATTACACATCATCTATTCCCTGAACAGACCAGGGCATTTTTAAAAATTTATTTATTTTTTGGCCATGCCATGCGGCATGCAGGATCTTAATTCCCCAACCAGGGATCGAACCCGTGCCCGCAGAAGTGGAAGCGTGGGGTCTTAACCGCTGGACCGCCAGGGAAGTCCCTAGACCAGGGCATTTTATATCACTGAAGCCCCAAACTCAGTTCTCTCCTGATTTTATGCTATTTGTTAATCCAGTTTGCATCCATACCAGTTTCTAAGCTTTCTGAGGGTAGAAACAGTGTTTTATGTACTTTATATATCCACAGAAACTAGAACACTTTCATACATATAATGTATTTTATGCTTGTGTGGACATCTGTGTATGTATATACACTGTAAGGGAGCAAAATTTGCCACACCAAAATGTGTCTCTTCGGCATGAGGATTAATTTAGGCTGATTATTATTATTAGTTTTTTACATCTTTATTGGAGTATAATTGCTTTACAATGTTGTGTTAGTTTCTTCTGTATAACAAAGTGAATCGACTTTGTATACATATATCCTCATATCTCCTCCCTCTCGCGTCTCCCTCCCACCCTCCCTATGCCATCCCTCTAGGTGGTCGCAAAGCACCGAGCTGCTCTCCCTGTGCTATGCGGCTGCTTCCCACTAGCTATCTATTTTACATTTGGTAGTGTATATATGTCCATGCCACTCTCTCACTTCTTCCTAGCTTAACCTTCCCACTCCCTGTGTCCTCAAGTCCATTCTCTACGTCTGCATCTTTATTCTTGCCCTGCCACTGGGTTCATCAGTACCGTTTTGTTTTTTTTAGATTTCATATATATGTGTTAGCATACGGTATTTATTTTTCTCTTTCTGACTTACTTCACTCTGTATGACAGACTCTAGGTCCATCCACCTCATGACCAACAACTCAATTTTTTTCCATTCTATGGCTGAGTAATATACCACTGTATATATGTTAGGCTGATTATTTTTAAGAAACAGAAGACTCAGGAAGTCTTTCTTTTTACCTAAAGAATTTAGATATAGGGCCTATTCCTGGAGTAGAGCTGTCACCAGAGAAGCTGCAAAGAATGAAGGCTATATGTGGTTGGGGAAACTCTACAGCAGCGGTCCCCAGCCTTTTTCGCACCAGGGACCAGTTTTGTGGAAGACAGTTTTTCCATGGGATGGGGGCGGTGTTCGGGGATGGTTCAGGCGGTAATGTGAGTGATGGGGAGCAATGGGGAGCAGCACTTTCTTGCCCACCACTCACCTCCTGCTGTGCCGGTCCAAGGCCCAGGGTTTGGGGACCTGTGCTCTACAGGGCCTAGAGATCAGTGTCTATTCTGTGTTCCATTGTCTCTGCAGGCCCAGTAAACCTTTGTTCACCAAACTTCTGCTTTTCCATTTCCATGTAAATTGCCTTCCTCCCCTTTGAAGTCCCAAATCACTACCACTAACATCCTTTTTTATCTTTTGCTCAAGATGGTATTTAAAGTGAGGGTTTCAGCCATTTTGGCAAGTTACTTAGCTTTCCTGGGTCTCTCCGCTGTATACATTTTATTAAACTTTTGTTTGATTTTCTTTTATTAATCTCTTTCATGTCAGTTTATTTTTTTTATGGAAGTATAGTTAATTTACAATATTATATTAGTTTCAGTTATATAGCATAGTGATTCAGTATTTTTGCAGATTATACTCCATTATAGATTATTACAAGATAATGGCTATAATTTCCTGTGCTATACAGTATATCCTTGTTACTTATCTATTTTATACATAGTAATTTGTTTATGTTAATCCCATACCCCTCCTCCTCTCCCTCTCCCCTTGGTAGAAATGTAAATTGGTGCAGCCACTATGGAAAACAGTATAGAAGTTCTTCAAAAACCTAAAAATAGAATTGCCATACTATCCAAGGAATTCCACACCTGGGTGTATACCCAGAAAAAAATGAAAACACTAATTCAAAAAGGTACATGCAGGGCTTCCCTGGTTGTCCAGTGGTTAAGGTTTTGCCTTCCAATGGGGTCGATCCCTGGTCGGGGAGCTGTCCCGCATGCCTCGTGGTGAAAAAACCAAAGCATAAGAAACAGAAGCAATGTTGTAACAAATTCAATAAGGACTTTAAAAATGGTCCACATCAAAAAAATCTTTAAAAAAAAAAAGGTGCATGCATCCCAATGTTTATAGCAACTTTATATATAATAGCCAAGACATGGAGGCAACCCACGAGCCCACCAACAGATTATTGGATTAAGAAGCTGTGTGTTACTCAGCCATAAAAAAAGAATGAAATTCTGCCATTTGCAGCAATGTGGATGGACCTAGAGAATATTTGCTTAGTGAAATAAGTCAGGCAGAGAAAGACAAGTACTGTAGCACGTCGCTTATATGCAGAATCTAAAAAATAATACAAATGAATGCATATGCAAAACTGAAACAGACTCACAGATACAGAAAACAAGCTTGACCTAGAGAATATCATCCTTCCTTTTATCCATGTGGTGTAGCACATTGATTGATTTGCAAATGTGGAAATATTCTTGTGACCCTGGAATAAATCCAACTTGGTCATGTTGTATGATCCTCTTTACATATCATTGGATTTGGTTTGCTAATATTTTGTTGAGGATTTTTGCATCTGTATTCATCAAATATATTGGCCTGTAATTTTCTTTTTTTGTAGTGTCTTTGTCTGGTTTTGGTATCAAGGTAATGGTGGCCTCATAGAATAAATTTGGGAGTGTTCCGTCCTCTTCAGTTTTTTGGAATAGTTTGAGATATGTATCTGGTAGAATTCCCCTGTGATCCCCTGACCAGGGATCAAACCCGTGCCCCCTACAGTGGAAGCACTGAGTCCTAACCACTGGTCCGCTAGGGAATTCCTAAAGGGAGTTTTTAAATTACAGATTCAATTTCACTTCTAGTGGTTGTTTTGTTCAAATTGTTTGTTTCCTCTTGACTCAGTCTTGGCAGGCTCTGTGTTTCTAGAAATTTGTCCATTTCTTCTAGGTTGTCCAATTCGTTGGCATATAACTGTGTCAAAGCCTCTCTTACGATTTTTTTTTATATCTCTGTGGTATCCAAATTGGAAATGAAGAGGTAAAACTCTCATGTCAATTTAATTCTTAGAGCAGCCAGAAGAACCCAGAAGGGTGGAGAAAAATTTCTTCCTCTCTGACAACATTACGCATGAATTAATAGATTAATTGGGTATTTTCACTATGTTTCTCTTTGTCCCACCACATATACACAAAACAGGGAATATGGTAAACATAAAAACTTTTTCTAATAAACTCAACAGTGAACATGGTGAGGAATTAGTTCCTAAATATCTTTTTCTCTGTCATACAGTTGTGAATATTTCAGATTGATCAGATATATGCTCTTACAGGGATCAATTTCATTTGAGAATGTGACTGTGAACTTCACCCAGGAGGAGTGGGGTCAGCTGGACCCTGATCAGAGGACTTTGTGCAGGGATGTGACGCTGGAGAACTACAGAATCCTCATCTCATTGGGTAAGCAGAGCTTCTCTAAGTAACAACATCAGACCTATCCTTTCTTTGTTACCAAAGCATATGGATCTTTTGTAGAGGTTAATGATATTTAGGTTTGGACACTAGGAATATTGTTTGTGTTTTCACCTCCCCATTGAAAGATTCCAGTGGGCTCCTTCATTGTGCAGTTCCTGAAGCTGGTCCTTGGTTTTTCTTCTGAGTTCCTGAAGCCAGGCAGTGTTCTCTATGTCCTGTATCACTTTCCACTATCAGGGCATTGCATTGCCAAACCAGAGGAGATCTTCAAGTTAGAGCAAGAAGCACCATGGATATTAGAGGAAGAATTTGCAAGCCATTGTTACCCAGGTGAGTAATCCAGGGGAAATTAGATCCCAGGTGGTTGTTTTAGATATAAGCATCTTTGGAGCATTTTGAACAAATCTATTTAGAGGCTCCATCTGTTTGGAATTGACTAAGGATGTTTAGCCTACATGCCTCAGATACCTAAATTCACCACCAGATATAGTCTCACACATAAATGTTTTCTTTTTCGCTTGGCTTTTTAGGAGTTTAATCCCTATTACCTGTACCTTGAATTTCATTCCTATCTCATAATAAATATTTTATCTTAGTTAGTCCCCTTTCCTCTAAGCATTCTCAGTTGCCCACATTCCCTTCTATCAAGGACTTCTTTTGTTTTCAGGAGTTAATTAATTAATTAACTTAACCAATACTGCTTGAGCACTTGGTCCATGCCAATCATACTCTAAATGAAATAGATACAGCAGTGGGTGAAATAAGTCCCTTGCTCTCAGGGAATTTACTTATTAGCAGGAAACAGACACAGGAACCTGACTGCCCTGTGAGAAAATGATGTACAGGTGTGGCAAGAGTAGAAGCAAGGAGACCAGTCAGGAAAAGAGATAATGCCATTGACTAGGTTTAGGGGGACAGAGTGTATAAAGTGATGGAGTTCTGGGTGTATGTTGACAGTGGGGTTAACAAAATTGGCACATGGACTCTAATCTACCTCCTCTAAATACTTCATTCCTCTGGTAATTTCTTAGAACAACATCCTTGTCTACTTGTGCTCCCTGTCACATTTACTGCATAATTCTCTTGATTGGGCATATTTTACTGTGAATTCCACTCTTTGTAATTCATCCATTCTTATTGAACCTTTAATTCTCTATTCCTGATGTTTCTTTCACCCCTTCTATCCATTTTGGAAGGTATATTCGTGAAGGGCCACATAAATATATGTACATTCATTGCCAACTTTACTCTCCCCTTTTCTACCCCAGTAGCTTTGATTAGTTGGTTCACTGTCACCCCGTCCCCTCAGCTCCTCAGAAAAGTGGAGGAAATGGAAAAATTTATTTGGAACTTTTATTTTAGAAGAATGATTCTGAAACCAAAGAGTCAGATAAATAGTATTTGTGTATTAGCCCAAT
This sequence comes from Lagenorhynchus albirostris, assembly GCF_949774975.1. Lineage (NCBI taxonomy): Eukaryota > Metazoa > Chordata > Mammalia > Artiodactyla > Delphinidae > Lagenorhynchus > Lagenorhynchus albirostris. The sequence continues at coordinate 10,764,482 of NC_083110.1, forward strand.
TTCATAAGTAGTTTAATTCATAATGTATGTTTAATTTTTCTTATTTTTAGGTGAATTGAAAGTTGATGGCATGATGAAGAGCAAAGAAAACCAAGACAGACATTTATGGCAGGCTGCATTTATCAATAACAAAAAAGTAGTTACTGTGAAAGAGAATGTATTAAGAAAACCATTTAATTTTTGCATAGACTGTATTCCTTCCAGAAGAATGCCCAGTAAATATAACCTAGATGGAATCAGTTTAGAAAATACATCAGAGTTAACCAATAATAATAGAAACTATTCAGGAAAGAAATCTGATGATACCAATGGGTGTGAGAAATTGATTCCTGAAATTAATCATGAGAAAACTCATATTGGAGAGAAACTTAATGATTTTAATAAAAATGAGAGCACTTGCTATCATAATGAGGATTTTATTCAGCAACAGGAGAGTCACGGTGTGGAGTAACTATTTGAATATAATGAACACATTAAAGAGTTCCACGGTAATGCCCTCTTCATTACTCAAGAATGAACTCACACAAGAGAGAAACTCTGTGATTATGGTGAATGTGAGAAAACGGTCAAGGATGAGTCAAACCTCATGTTACATGAGGTAATTTACTCAAGGAAGAATCACTATAAACTTAATGAATGTGGGGAAACCTGTGATAAGTCAGTCCTCTGGAAGAAACGTCATAGACTTCACATGGGTGAGAAATACCACGAGCGTAACGTATGTGGAAAAGCCTTCTTCCAGAAGTCAAACCTCACAGTACACCAGAAAACACACACAGGAGAAAAACCCTATCAATGTAATGAATGTGGGAAATCTTTTTACCGTAAGCCAGCCCTCACTGTATATCAAAGAATTCATACAGGAGAGAGACCCTATGAATGTACTAAGTGTGAGAAAACCTTCTATCAGAAGTCAGCTCTCCATCGTCAACATCAAAGAATGCACACAGGGGAGAGGCCTTATAAATGTAGTTAGTGTGGAAAATCTTTCTCCCAAAAGTCAGACTTGACTGTGCATCAGAGGTCTCACACAGGAGAAGAACCTTATAAATGTTATGAGTTTGAGAAATTCTTCAGTATAAAGTCAAAACTTACTATACATCAGAGAATAGGCTCAGGGGAGAAGCTCTACGAATGTAGTGAATGTGGGAAGATGTATCATATGAAGTCAACCCTCAATAAACATCAAAGACTTCACACAGGAAGAAAATATATGAATGCAGTGAATGTAGGAAGACCTTCTGTGGGAAGTCAGTTCTCCTTAAACACCAGAGAACTCATACAGGGGAGAAACCTTACGAATGTGTTGAATGTAGGAAAACCTTTTCTGAGAAGTCAACCCTCAGTAAACATCAGAGGATTCATACCGGGGAGAAACCCTTTGAATGTAACAAATGCAGGAAAGCTTTCTGCCAAAAGTCACAACGCATTCAGCATCAGAGAATTCATACAGGGGAGAGACCCTATGAATGTAACGAACGTGGGAGAATGTTTTGCCAGAAGGCCTCCCTCAATGTACATCAGAGAACACACACAGGAGAGAAGCCCTATGATTGTAACGAATGTGGAAAATCTTTCTATAATAGTTCATCCCTCGTTAAACATAAGAGAATTCACTCAGGGGAGAAACCCTATAATTGTAATGAGTGTGGGAAGAAATTCAGCCACAGACCCACTCTTGCCACACATCAGGGAATACACACAGAAGAGAAACAATGTAAAGACATTTATACAAAACACTCCTCCCACAATTCAGAGCCTTTGGTATGACAGAAACTATATCTGGGGAAGAAACTCTATGCATGTAATGAATGTGAGAAGTCCTTCTGCCAGAAGTCAGCCTTCAGTTTATATCAGAGAACTCACACGGAAGAAACCTTGGCAGTGTTTTTATCAATATACATTTCATTTTGCTACTCAGCACATTGCTAATCTGTATTTCTGAGTTTCTCTTGCAACCACATGGGACAATGTGAATGAGAACTGGCCAATGGAATGTGAGCATAATGATGTCATTCACTTCTAGGTCTGAGACATGATGGGCTCCGTGGCAGTCCTTTGTGTTCTCTGTTCTCTGTGGGGTAGGAATGTAGTTGCCTTCCATTGAGAGGTCTGTAGGCACTGTATGTTGGTGAACTCACACAAGAGTGGAGACTCCTGTCAAAATCCTGAATGCTTAGAAGCCTCATCCATGAATCAAACTCACTGTAATGGGAAAAATCAGAGTCAAGAAATCTATTGGTTACAACAAATGTAGAAAGGCTTTACTAAAAGGTGATATTTCACTGAACCTCAGGTAAATCAGAGTACAGTAAAACTTTATAAACGTTTGGCTTTCTGAAAGTTTTCAGTAAAACATACTTTATTATAGTTCAGAGAATTTTTACTGAGGGAAACAATTTAGAAAACAAATTTTTTTTAGAAAAATGTTTTGGTAACAAAACTTTTGCTAAATATAATAAAATATTTATATGTATGTAGCCGCTGTAGTACATGTGTTTTTGTAAAATATCACAAATATTTCGAATGAATCATGTATACAGCGTTATGTATGTGTGAAAATTCCTTGAGCTGTGGGAGACTTTTATATGAGTGTATTGTATAATATTTTCCGTGTTTAAAATTTTCACTGGAACCCAATAGAATCAAACTAAAACATCAAGATCCTTAATTTAATGACCATTATGACATAATTATCATTGTAAATGTCACTGCAGTCTTTTATATTTTAACTATATATATATATATTTTTTTAATTAATTTATTTTTGGCTGCGTTGGGTCTTCATTGCTGCGTGTGGGCTTTTCTCTAGGTGTGGAGAGCAGGGGCTACTCTTTGTTGCGGTGCGCGCATGGGCTTCTCATTGTGGTGGCTTCTCTTGTTGTGGAGCACGGGCTCTAGGTGCGTGGGCTTCAGTAGTTGTGGCATATGGGCTCCGTAGTTGTGGCTCGCAGGCTCTAGAATGCAGGCTCAGTAGTTGTGGCGCATGGGTTCAGTTGCTTCATGGCATGTGGGATCTTCCCAGACCAGGGCTTGAACCCGTGTCCTCTGCTTTGGAAGATGGATTCTTAACCACTGTGTCACCAGGGAAGTCCAAACACAATATATATTTTATGTGAGATTATATGTGACACATTTAAAGTATCATGCTACATGACCCTTGAATAACGCAGGGGTTAGGGACACTGAACCTCTGTGCAGTTGAAAATAAGAGTATAAATTATAGTTGGCCTCTGTATCATGGTTCCACATTCACAGATTCAACCAACCATATATCATATAGTCCTGTAGTATTTACTATTGAAAAAAATCCACATATAAGTAGACCCACACAGCTCAAACCTGTGTTGTTCAAAGGTCAACTGTACACACATCTTCTCTACTATGTCCTGGTGTATATTAATGGGTATGGCCATTGTTACTGAATGGTCTGTTCAGTAAAGAAGCCAACAGTATTTTCGCCAGCCACATGTTTCTCTAATAACAATTATTTACATACAAAATAGAGGCTAAGTTCACAATTTTTACCTCTAGCATAAGCCTGAGTTTAAGAAAGCAGCTGTGAACAGTAATGCTTGAGAAAACAACCCCCTCTTTCAATGTCCTGAAATGTTTAAATGGGGACCCTAAGTAGGTTTGAGTGTACCAGCCCAGTTTAGATGGAATTAGGAATTATTTGTATAGTAACATGCTATATATCGTTGTCTTTACTTCCTAGTATTAGCAACCATGGTATGGTGCAGAAGTTGGCAGACGTTTTCTGTAAAAGGCCGTATAGTAAATATTTTAACCTTGTAGGCCACATGTGCTTTCTGTCACTTTTTTTTTTACAACCTGTAAAAACCATTCTTAGCTCATGGCCCATTGGAAAACCGGTTGTTGGCCAGGTTTGGCCTGTGGGCCAAAGTTTGCTGACCTTTGATGTAGCAGTTAAGGGCATGGACTCTGGAACCAGAGTTACTAGACTCAAATCCCAGTTCTACTGCATATTAGCTGTGTGACCTGGGCCAAATCCCTTATCTGTTCTGCAGTTCCTTATTTGCAAAATGATGATAATGATATTACCTACCCCATAGGGTTCTAGTGGAGATTAGGTAAGTTAGTAAATGTAAAGTACTTAGACCATTGGATAGAGTGTAGTGTTAGCTTTTCTATGAGTAGCATAATTTCCTTGCAACAGATTTGTAGGAGCTTTTACAGACTTGTGATCAGTTATTCACCAGCTGTCTCTCACTTGTTCCATGCCAACAGAATGTTGTTTTTGTTTCACTGTCCACCTTTCCTCTGTATGATACAGGAGTTAATGATCTAACGTAATTTATTTTCAGCTTTTTGACTATGACTGTTAAATAAAATTGTAAGATACAGTTGGCCCTCCATACCCGAGGGTTCTACATCTATGCATTCAACCAACCACGAATTGAAAATATTTGAAAAATAAATTCTGGAAAGTTCCTAAAAGCAAAACTTGAATTTACTGCATGCCAGCACTGTTTACATACCATTTACATTGTGTTTACAACTATTTACATATTATTTGCATTGTATTGGGTATTATTTAATCTAGAGTTGTGTTTACAACTATTTACATATTATTTGCATTGTATTGGGTATTATTTAATCTAGAGTTGGTTTAAAGTACATGAGAAGGTATGCATAAATTATATGCAAGTAATACACCATTTTATATAAGGGATTTCAGCATCCACGAATTTTGGTATCTGATGTGGGTCCTGGAACCCTTTCAGGACATTTGGTCCTGTCCAAAACATCCATTGAGACATTTGGTCCCTGATCCATTAAATAATGCAAACATTTAACTTCATTAAAAATTTATGTAATTTTTGTTGTAATTCATGATGGATTTTGGATTTCACATTTATTCTTCCTCGTCGTGAAGTTTGGCAGGGTTACTCTTCAGTCGATGACCAACTGCTCCTGAGTATATATTGACCTGATTATTGGTTTCATGTTCGTTATATCTGCTAACAATTTTGGTTATATGAATTTGATTTTGTTAGTATCGTTGTGAAATTGGTGGCCCTCTTTGAATGTGACCACCAAGAACTGGGTGATAACTTATTCATTGCTTTGCTATTCATCCTTTAACACTTCAGTAAATCTCCAAATTGAAGGATGATGCACTACCATCAGCTTTGGAAATTTGTTATGCCAGCCTTTCACTGTGTTGTTTGTCCTCTGATCACCAGTTAGTACTGATGTATACACATTCCAAGTTTCTGGTGGAAATCTTGCAGTTTCTGGTTTTCTGCTTCTGCCATGCCTTCCATGAACATACACTCTCTCTACATAATCCATTAGGTATCTAAATTTTCTTTTGCAGTCTCCACAGTGTACTCAAAAGTTTCATTTATAACTTCCATAGAAAAATGGAAGTTCAAACAACAGGGATGTACAGGTGTTACTGTACACTGTCATATACCCTGGCTTTAGATCCAAAGAAGACATTTTTTACCACAGTGATTGTGTAACAAGCATCCTTTTACTTATGCACTTGGTAGGGGTAATTGAATCTTACTGATATTTGCAATCTTGAAATTCATCATGCATGATGAAGGGTTAATGTTGAGGTTTCTTTCCCATGCAAATTCAAGTACTTTCTCATACATGTATATCTGTGTCTTCTCATCCTTTCATTGTCAGTGCATAAATCAGTGGCATAGTATAACCCAGTACTAGACTGTGCACAGTAAATAATTGAGTGACATGTGTTGGTGTCATCTTGAAGATGCCATCAGTGAATCTTGTTGTACTGGCACTGATATAGTGAATATTGTCATCAGTTGTGTAAATAAGAATTCTTTTTTCATCTTGAGCACCAGAATCGTGCATAAAAAATGGTTTGCCTCATCTGGTCACTTTACACTCCTCTGGAATTTCAGTTCCATGCAATGATGTTGGGTTTGGAGGTCAGTGGGTTCTGGAGCTCCCACCATCTCCCCTTTGGAATATATTCAGGGTTTCATAAGCAGGTATGAGGAAACTGACATTATTAATTCAGCATACTTCCTAACCAGCAACCCCAGATTTTTATAATCTTGTTCATACACGAACTGCATGTTCCTTGGGAGTGTCAGTAGCTTCCATCATATTCTCTGAAAAGTTGATAACTCAAGAATGCAGTTCAAATGAGACCCCCAGGAAGCTCTCAGATGTCCTAGACTATGCCCCCCAATCACCTTTTCACTGGTTCAGTCTGCCTGGAGAGCAAGGTTAAAGAGTTGGAGCTGAGTGTCAGAGCTTCATTTGGAATTTTGTGATCAAATGTGTGGACTCAGCAATTGCTCCTATGACAACTTAAGTGGCCATGAAAAATCATGTAGATGGCTCCAAGAGAGGTTCAAGGGAATCCATCTGATCCTTCCTTGTCTTGTGATCTTTCTTAGCACAGAACAAGGAGCTTTCCCTTGTTGGCTCAATCAGAGCCCTTTTCCTCTGAAGTGAGGGATAAAGGACAAGATATCAGGTCTCTTTCTGCTTGAGGATAGGTAAGGACAATGATCTTTGTGTGGGCAGGATAGCTTTAACACCTAGAACTGTCTGAGGTTTTATTCAAATAAAAATCGCAAAGATTTGTTCCTTCAACTTAGGAGAGATGCTAGTAACAACTAGGCTGGTTTGATGAGTTACTATTGTAAAAGTTGCATGCGAAGAGTTAACAAATCAGAAGAGATACTCCTCAATCTGCCCTAGGTTAAATTTGTAAAGGTAAAGTGTTATTAATATAAATATTTCAGAAATTTTATGCTTTATGGATATCTCTGGAGATTTGTCAGTGCCCTCTCTGTTGATAATATGTTTATAACCTTAGGAATAAAATTCTTATGAAGTACTTACGTACAGTTCTTCAACAGAGAAGTGTATTCTCATTCTGTTATTATTTGCTACAGATATAAATTAACCACAGCCACCAAGTGTCTGTCATCTGCAGGTAGTTTTTCATTCTGAGGCTTGCCTGAGCACTCTGCTATAAGCTCAACAGGTCAGAGTTTCTGTCTTCAGCAAAGGACAGTCATGGAGCCCTATGGTATAGTACTGTCCAAAGTACTTCAATGATGGATACTTCAAAGAATAGACTCCTGGTTACAGCTTCTGAGATAACATCACTTGGACAACTTCAGACTTTACCAGTGGACTCGGGATTTCCAAGACTCTTCAGCCCAAAAGTAGATGGCTTCAGGAGAGCAGGCTAGTAACCCAAGACCCAGAGGAACAAGAATATATTACATTGGATCAAATGAATTGATGAGAAAAATTTTATTATTGCTGTTCATAGGAATATTTTATGTTGTTTTAATTTTCTATTTCCTGTATGTTATGGGATGAATTGTGTTCCCCCAAAATTCATATATTGAAGTCCCAACACCCAGTACCCCAAACATGACAGTATTTGGACATAAGATCTTTAAAGATATGATTAAGTTAAAATGAGGTCTTTAGGGTGGCCTTAATGAATCTGACTGAAGTCTTTATAAGAAGAGGAAATTTGGACACACAAAGAGACATTAGGAGCACACACAAACACACACACACGGGAAAGTCCACATGAGGACACAGCAAGAAGGTTGCCATCTGCAAGCCAAGGGAGAGAGGCCTCTTGAGAAACCAAACCTACTGACACCTTGATCTTGGACTTCTAGCCTTCAGAACGGTGAGAAAATACATTTCTGTTGTTTAAGCCACTCAGCCTTTGGTATTTTGTTACAGCAGCCTAGCAAAATAATTCACTGGATTTATGAGGAAACTTTTCTATTTATAATCCAAAACAATTTAGTAGACTCTGCTTTTGTAAACTGAAACTGAAACATTAAAACAGTCCAGTTCCCTGGACTGCCAGGCAAGTCCTGGGTATGATGTCATTTTTAAGGAACAAGGTCTATTTATGAAGCCAGTGCCTACAAAGCCCTCGAAGGAAAACTAGCCTGATAGTGTCTTACTGAATTCCAGCCTTACCTTGCAGTCAGAAAGATGATTTTCTGGAACGCCAGGAACATTCGCAGATTTAGAGGATTTTGAGAAAGAGCAATTCACCCAAATGTCTAGGTACCATAAATGTGATGAAATTTGGTGGAGTTTCTTGGGATGGGTTTCCTAGCTCCTGGGATACCAAATACTAGTGGCTTTAAAAAGTACTGCTGACTATCTCGGTAAGGCTAGATCTTTAGCATGTAACAAAAAGTTTCACATGGATTCAAGATTTAGCATTTAAAAACTGACCTGTCAAAAGTATTTTAAAGTATTAATAAAATGTTCTGTCGCTTTTGTAATTATTTACTGAGCATCAACTATGTGCCAGATCCTGTTCTATGGTTTAGGCACAAAGTGAGCAAACGAGACAAAGTTCTAATCTGAACAGAGCTTGCATTCTTGTGGTGGAAGCAGCCAGTAAGCACAGAAGGTATTCAATATAGTAAAAAAAGGTGATAGGGTTCTCCAGAGAATCAGAATCAGTAGGATATATATATATATATATATATATATATATATATATATACATGAAGCCCAAGGAAGTCACTTTTGAGCAAAATGTGTAACTCTTCAATGGTCCTTGGACATCTAATGAAATAAAAATTGAAACTATGCAATGTGATGACACAGAAATCACTGGGGAATTTACTGAAGGTAATTTAGAGCCGTGGGTGTGAAATCAAAATTGTAGTGCATTGAAAAGTAAGGTAAAGTGAGAAAATGGAGACTGAAAATTGACAATACTTTTAAGAAGCATCTCTTTATGAGGGAAGAAAGAAAAAGTATATGGCTGCTGGATAATGTGAGGCCAAAGGAGAGAGGCCATTTAAAAAGCTTTTTATTATAGAAGTTAAAAAAATATATACAAAAGTAGGGGGGATTGGATGATGCCCTTCACTTGGATCAACAAATGTCAACATTTTGATACACTTCTTTTATCTTTTTTTCTTTTATGTTTTCTTGTCAACTTTTAAAGCAAATCTCTGATACCATGTCATGTTACTCCTACATACTCCAGTATGGATCCTAAAAACTAGACATTTTCTTGTATAACACCACAGTGCTGTTATCAAACCCAATAACTTCAGTAATTCTTTAATGTTATTTAATGTCCAGTCTACACTCAGAATTCCTGATGGTCTCAAAAATATCTTTTTATAGTTGGTGTGTTCAAATCGGGATTCAAACACAGTCCACACTATGCATTTGGTGGTTAGGTCTCTCAAGTCTTTTTTAAATTGAATGCTGTCTCCCACCCCTCTTTTTTATGCCATTGACTTGAAGAAAACAGGTCCATTGCCCTGTAATATATTGTTGATTGTTGATTTGGCTGATTGCTTCCTGGTGGTGGCATTTGAAATTGTTCTCAAATCCCTTGTATTTCCTATAAGCGGGAAGTTAGAACTGAAGCCTTGACTAGATTCAGGTTCAGCTTTTGAGGGCCCGAATACTTGATAGGTGGTGCCGTATACGTTGTCATCATCATATGAGTAGACAGTCGTATAATCTTTGACACTCACACTTATAGTGACCCTAAGATTGATCACTGGTTTTAGGTGATGACAGCTTGGTGGTTTTGTAAAGTTCCCCATCAAGTTTCTTCTAATTCTTATATCATCATTAATAATTATTGCATGAAACAATTGTTTCATGAGGGTCAAAAATGTATTTTTCTAATTAGATCATTTCCGTATTTATGGTTGGAGTTATTTAAAGGAAAATTGTCCATCATTAATCTCAGAGTAAAGGGTTGATTTTCTAGCTTTCTCCAATGCTGACCAATGAGGTTCTGTTTTTCTTCTGCTCCCTCTCCATCTATCTCCTGTGTATTATTTGAATTCTTGGACTTTTACATATTTAAAGGTTTTCAATCAATTGCAGTCTATTCTTCTGTGCTTAAATGGTCCCATCTTTGGTCACTGGGAGTCCTTTCAAAATGACTCCTGTGTTCTTTTGACCCCACTGTCCTTTTGTTGAAATAAGGGTTACTGACAATAATAAGGCAACTACTGATCTGTTCTCCATCCTTAGAGTTTTGCCTTTTCTGCAATGTCATATTTTGGGGGCTGACTGCTTTCACTTAGCAAAAGGCATTTAAAATTCATTCATATTGTTGTGTGATTCCCTTTCAATACTGAATAATATTGCAATGTCTGGATGTATCATACTTATACATTCACCTGTTGAAGGACATCTTGGTTGCTTCACTTTTGGGTTATTATGAATACGTTTTTGCATGGAGATAAATTTCTAGTAAGTTGGCCAAATACCTAGGAGCATGATTGCCATATTGTGTGGTAAGAGTATATTTAGCTTTGTAAGAAATAGCCAAACTATCTTCCAAAGGGGCTGCACCATTTTGCATTTCCACCAGCAATGAATGAGCATTCCTGTTGCTCCACGGCCTCACCACCATTTGGTCTTGTAGATTTTTTTAAAAATTTAGTCATTCTAATATGCGTGTAGTATTATCTCATCGTTGTGGTAGACTTACTTTGAAAATCGTTTGGCAGTATCACGTGAGCTCCTCTGATCTGGCAATTTCACATATGTACCAAGAGACATTGTTTATAAGAGCAAAACCAAAAGCTAGTAGCAACCCAAACATATAGTAGAAAAATGAATAAAGTTATAATATTATATTCATATAATAGAATACTATGTAGCAGTCTAAAAATATTTAACTTAATACATAATTTATGGAAGTGTACATAGCAATAAAACTATAATGAATATGGTATTCATAATGATAAAATTATTAATAAGGGTTGCTTTTTCCAGGATCTCATTGAGGAGGGCACATAGGGAGCTTTAAGGTTATTGGTTATATTATTTTCCTTAAGTTGGGTAATATGTATGCCTGTGTTTCATTCTTTGTATCAAATATGTATTTTTTACATTGCATTTTTTTATACTGGTGGCCAGGGGCATTGCACTATTTCATAATGCAAAGAAATAAGTACTTGATAGGCAAAAATATTAATTCTCTTTACCCTAAATGCTTGCAGTCTTTGCTCATGTGTCTTTTTCTCATATGTAAACCTCTTCCTTATCTTCTTCAACCATGTTAACCATTCTTTTTTTTTTTTTTTGGGCTGCGGCATGTGGGATCTTGGTTCCCTGACCAGGGATCAAACCCATGCACCCTGCATTGGGAGTGCAGAGTCTTAACCACTGGACTGCCAGGGAAGTCCCTATGTTAACCCATTTTTTAAAATTAATTAATTAATTAATTTTTATTTTTGGCTGTGTTGGGTCTTTGTTGCTGCGCAGGGGCTTTCCCTAGTTGCGGCGACCGGGGGCTACTCTTCGTTGCAGTGCTTGGGCTTCTTATTGTGGTGGCTTCTCGTTGCAGAGCAGGGGCTCTAGGTATGCAGGCTTCAGTAGTTGTGGCATGGAGGTTCAGTAGTTGTGGCTCGTGGGCTCTAGAGCGCAGGCTCAGCAGTTGTGGCGCACAGGCTTAGTTGCTCTGTGGCATGTGGGATCTTCCTGGACCAGGGCTCGAACCCGTGTCCCCTGCATTGGCAGGCGGATTCTTAACTACTGCGCCTCCAGGGAAGTCCCTGTTAACCCATTTTTGATGAATCTTCTGAAAAATGCCCTGACAGCTCTAGCCCATGCTGTTCTTTCCCTTACCTGAAATCCGATAGCTTTGCCACTTGTGATAGTCAATTTTATGTGTCAACTTGAGTAGGTCACAGTACCCATATAATTCATCAAACACCAGTTCTGATGTTGCTCTGCAGGGTTGTTTTTTTTTTTTTTTTGAGATGAGATGAACATTTAAATAAGTAGACTTTGTTAACCAGATTGCGTTCCATAATGTGGGTGGGCCTCATCCAATCAGTTGAAGGCCTTAAGAGAGGGAATTCTGTCTCTAGAGACTCAGGCTGCAACATTAATTCTTCCCTAGGTCTCAGACTGGCGGCTTACCCTGCACGTTTCAGACTTGCCATTCCCACAATCATGTGTGCCAGTCCCTTAAAATAGATTCTCTCTCTCTCTCTCTACATACACACACACTCCTATTCTGTTTCTCTGGAGAACTCTAACATGTCACTTACTGTATATCCATTTTTGAGATAACATATTAAAAGCATCTGGAAGTGCCTGTCAAATTGTAGGTACTTATAAGCATTCATGTTTTTTCTCCGACTTCTGCTTTCTATCTTTATTGTTTAACAGGTTCATGTTTTGTTTTCCTGTATTAGTTATTTATTGCTGTGTAACAAATTACCCCAAAACTTAGTGGCTTACAGCAACACTTTTATCTCACAGTTTCTGTGGGTCAGGATCTGGGCACAGCTTAGATGGGTCCCTCTGGCCTAGGGTCTCTGACAGACCACAGTCTTGGCTGTTATCATCTCAAAGGTCGACTGGGGAAAGATAAGCTTCAAGGCTCACTCACCATGGTTGTTGGCAGGATTCAGGTCTGTGCAGGCTCTTAGCCTGAGGGCCTCAGTCCCTCACTTGAGAGGAACACTTGGAGGCTGTCCTCAGCCTGCTTCATGAAAGTGTGCAATCTGAGATGGCAGGAGAGAGTATACCCACAGGAAGGAAGTCACAGTCATTTATAACTTAACCACGGAGGTGACATCCAATCACTTTTGTTAGATTCCATTCATTAGAAGCGAGTCAGTAGGTCCGGCTTCGAACTCCAGGGTGAATTCAAAGGTGTGAATTACCAGCGGGTGGGGGTCATTGGGATCATGTCAGAAGATGCCACCACATTTTCATTTAAATCCATTCATTATTCAACAAACAGGTATTATATATGCCAGGCACTGTTCTAGCCACTTGTACCAGTGAATAAAACATACAAAATTCCCTGCCTTTAGCAGAGAGAGATAGTTAATTACATGTTTGTATGTTTCAAGGTGATAAATGCTATAAAAATTAGGTCAGGATAAGAGCACTGGGGGTGAGGGTAGGAAGTCAGAAAAGGCTTCAGAGAGAGGGGACAGTTGAGCAAAAGCTTAAAGGAGGTGAAGGAACTGGCTACATGAATATCTGAAGGAAGAGAAACCAGTGCAGAGACTCAAAGGCAGGAACATGCCTGCATCTTCAAGGAAGAGCAAGGAGGCCAGTGGCACTGAAGTCCAGTAAGCAAAGGAGAGTGTAATAGGAAATGAGGTCTGAGAAGATGGGACCGAAGTCTGCAGAGCTGGGAGGTTATTGTAAGGATTTTGACTTTTTCCTGAAGTGAAATGGATGCCGTTGAAGGGCTTTGAGCAGATGAATGACATGATCTTACTTGTTTTATAAACTTGAAAATTAAATATAATATACACTCAGAAAGCACACAAAGCACATGTGTACAGCCCAATAAATATTTACAAAGTAAACATACCCATCAGTTAGCACCAGATGAGGAAAGAGAACGTCACTGGCATTCGAGAAGCTGTCCCCAGGACCCAACCTAGTCATACATCCCCTCCTCTACAAAAGTAAATTATCTTGACTTCTATTGCCTAGTTTCAAATTTTATATAAATGGAGTCATACAACATATTCTCTTGTGTCTTGCTTCTTTTGCTAAATATCATCTGTGTTGTTGCTCAAGGCAGCTTATTTTCATCGTTACCTATTATTCCATTGTATGAATATACTATAGTTTATTCCTGCTTCTATTGATGGACTTTTGGGGTTTTCCAAGTTTGGACAATGCTATGAACATTCTTGTACATGTCTTTCAGTATATATTTCTGTCTCTGGCTTGTAGAGTAGGTGTATGCTCAGTAATAATAGATATGCCAAACCATCTTCCAAGGGGTTTATACCAGTTTAAATTGCGACTGATGCCTTATGTTTTTACAGGATCACTCTGGCTGCTGCATTGTGAAGTGACTGTGCAAGGGTAAGGGTGGTTGGAGGAGGACTAAGAGGCCGTGCAGTAACCCATGTGTGGTAAGATGGGGCTCAGCCCAGAGCAGGAGTACTGGAGATGGTGATACGTGGTTGGATACTGGTTATATTTTAAAGGTAGGATCAACAGCAATTTCCTGACAGGTTAGATATGGAGGATAGAAAAAGAGAGGAGGCCAGGATGTGTCCACGGCATTTGGCCTAATCATGTTTATGGACAGAACTGTCATCACCTGAGATAAAAGCTGGGCAGCCGGTTAGAGAGAAGATCATTAGTTCCATTAGGGCCTGTTACGTTTGAGATGTCTATTTGACATCCAGCTGGATTGTCAGGGAGGTGGCTGGAGTTCAGGAGAGAGGTCTGAGTCATTGATACAAATTTGGGAGTCGTTGGCAAATGATATTATATTGATCAGGGTCCAATCGGGAAAAAGAAACCACACTGTAATTTGAACAGGCAAAGTTTATGTTAAGAATTATTACAGGATGGTATTTTACAATTCAACAGTTACAGGCTACGACTTCTATGGAAGTATCTCTTTCTCATTTCCCTTCTTCCTCAACCCTCTCCTTTCCTTTCCTCTTTGAAATTTAATCTGGTGGATGTGGACTTATTGCTGCTGAGAGCCATCTTGATACCAAATGAAGCCTAAATACATGATAAAGGAAAACATAACCGCAAATGGAGAGATGTGCCATTATGTGTGCCCTTGAATCAAGCTTTTCTTGAAGTAATTTATACTCTTGGGCCTGTCAGCTCTATTAACCAATACATCCTCCATTTGCCCAATCCAGTTTGGATTCTATTTTCTAATACTACAGGAAGAGTTATAATACAGATGCTTAGTTTTCAGTGTGTTTGCAGTATTTTCTTGAGAAATATTAGTTTCTCATTTCTCCTGTATTAGCCTTGGTGTCAAACTACCTGGTTTAAGTCTTGATCCTGACACTGTTAAGAAATCACCAGCTACTAAAGCTCTCTTTGCCTCATTTTCCTTAGTAATAAATTGACAATAAAAATATACCTTACTGACTGTGGTTTTGTGAGGAATAAATGAGATGAAATGTAAAATGCTTACTAAGGTGTCTTTCCCATGCTAAATAAATGTTAGCTATTTTTACTGTTTAACAATTAAATAGTGGTTGTTATTATTTTCCATTGCTGAGAGATATTTGATTTATTCTGCAGTGTGTTTTGCTACAAATCTGCATATTTTTAGCCTTTAATTTCCCAATTACTGAATTTTAAGGCTTATAGTGTGTTCCAGAATAAGTCATCCATATCACTATTGCTGAAGTGTGTGTAAACATAATCTCTTCCTATAACTTATTTTGTACATGTCATTGGTGACATATCATAGCCTATGAAATTCTCTTATTTAAGAAACTTATAACAAATGATAAAAGGAGAATATAAAATTACTGAATTAACTGTGCAAAAAACCCCAAGAATTATTAACTACAACAGGGAATTAGAGCAATGAGTAATGGACTTAGTAAGAAGTAAAGAGAACTCTAAAGCCTATAAGAACAGCAGATGTGAGGAGCAGCCGCTACCCTAGGGTGGAGGTGGAAGGCCCAGGAAGAGGTCCCTCCCCCAGCCCCATACTTGCCCCCCAACCGCTGAGATCCAGACCTCATTGGAGGGGTGTGGCCATGGCCTACCAGTGTCAGGGGAGTCCCTGTGGTGCTGCACCACTGGAACTTGTTGGAAATCCCTCTTTAGGTGCTGGGGAAAGGGGCGGTGTCTTGGGAGAGTCACGCCACGACAAAACTGCTGGGAAGTTGGGATGGGGGAATGGGGGGCTGCTGGCCACCACATACCGGAGGAGCTGGCCCTGGAGAAGTACCCACCTTCAGAAGCCCAGCCAGGAAGCACAGCAGAACCAGGAAGAAAGACTGCTTCCTCCTGCAAAGTCTCTCCGTCACCCTCTATTGACAAAACCTAACATCATACCAGTGTCAAAGTAAATATAAAGGGCCTAACTCCATTTTTGCAGAGTGGGTAATGAAGGATGAATTTGTAGCACAGTTACAGTCAATCAGTGACTGATACAGATGGCATATAAAACTAAAAGACAGAATGAAATCACCAAGGGAATAAGTATAGACACAGAAGAAGACCAAAGGCTGAGCCCTGTGGGCTGTCACTTTAATAGGTCAGGCAGGAGTGGGAGAACCAGCAAAGGCCACCGTGGAGGAGCAGCCAGGGTGGTAGGTGGTATTCTGGGAGCAAAGTGAATCAAAGAATAGGAGGAGAGGAACCAGAAAACATATTGACAGTTCTTTTGTGAAATTTTGCCTCAAAGGGGAGCAGGGGAAAGGTGCAGTAACAGACAGAGGAAATGGGGTCAAGTGGAGTTCGTTTTGAAGATGAGAGAAATAACTACGTGCTGTGTGATGGGAATAGTCCAATAAAGACTGATGATGCTGGGGAAAGAATAGACGGGCTGGAGTGACGCCCTGGAGTAGTAAGGGATGATGGGATCCAGCACTCAAGTACAGAATTCCTTTAGGTGGACACAGGGGTAGTTCATCTACAGTAACAGGCAGGCAGCAGAGAGGGACACAGCTGGATGTGGTGGAAGTCTTTGGTGGCGGGAGTCTCCACTTCCATTTTCTCAGTGAAGTAGAAAGCAAGGAAGGGGGAGGTGGTGAGAAGGATTGAAGAGGGAAGAGGAGGTGTGAAATACACATTTAGAAGAATGGCATAGACCAGGCAAAGTTAGAATTATTAAAGTGAGAGTAGTCAGCATGGTTCTGGGTTTTCCTCCAGCCATGCACTGCTGTAGTATGGAGTAGATGGGCAATTGGCTTTATCCAGGGCTCTCAATTTACCAAGCAGGTATGATGAGGCGACAGGGAGGTGAGGGAGTTGAGGATGCAAGACACTGCTGATAATGATTGACCATGGAGTTTAAGCTAGGTTACTAGGGAGGGAGAAGTCATAAGGGAATAAGGTAGTACGATGTGGGTTGGAGGTGTGGGTAGGGTTACGAAGTCTTGATTTCAGGGCATTAGAGGGAGTAACCTGTAAAGAAAGCAGGTGGTGGTTATAGTGGGATGCTTCCAGGGTTCCATTCCTTGAACGGGACAAAGTCTAGGGTGTGTGATCACAGGGAGAGTGAGAGTCTGAGGTAAGAAAGAGGATAGAAGTGGGATTCATGGAGCCAAGAGGTTGTTAGAAGGATTACGTACCTGTACACTGAAATCTCCAAGAAGTGAGGGGAACAGTGTTGCAGGGTGTCACAAAATTATAAGCTCTTCACAGATGAGAGAAGTGTGTGCCCTATACAGTAGCCTCCCAAGCACAGCACAGAACGTGTAGTGTAGGCGGAGTGAATACCTGTGGGATGCTGAACAGGTCCGCTGTGGAAAGGCATGAAGCATAGATGAGCCTAGTTTTGTGAGGTAGAAGAACTGAGCCTCGGGTGCTTTGGTGGGATCATATTGAAAAGAAAGCCTCCAAGACAAGAGGGAGATTCAAACTCTGAAAATGTACCTAGCTTTGTAGGCACTAGGGCATTCTAGCTCACCCGAGAGGTGGGAATGGGCAGAGCCCTGGGAAGGCAAAGCTGTGCTTCAAGAAAACGGCAAGACGGGCATCCCCCAGGGAAAGCTCTTTTTCCTGCAACAGAGAAAGGCCAAAGCATTTCGTGCTGGGTCAGAGTCTGTCCCTGCCCTAAGAGGCTGTTGGTCCCAGCAAAAGAGGGTCCTAGCACTAAAGACGTCCGAGAAATCTCCAGCCCTGTCATCTTTAAGGATGAGCAAGCGGACCAACCATTGAGACTCCCAGCCGAGTGCTATTCCATTGGGCCAGTCGGAGGACGCAGTGCCTGGGGCTTCAGGAGTGGGCCGGCGCAGTGACTCCGGGATGACCAGGATAAATGTGTTATTTCTGGCTGTTGTCCCGAACCAGGGAGCTGGTACCATGCCGCACCGTCACCACGGCCTCCGGGTGAACTCGGTCGTGCGCTGCACCCGGGGCTCGGAGACTCAGGGTATCACCAGTGCCGTGCGTACGCTGGGCTGCGAAGCGGCGCCCCGCGGCGCGGCAGCGGCGGCGGGGCGGGGCTCCAGGTGGAGAGCACCGCGCAGAGTTTGCCTGCGTCCGCCCTCAGCCAATCACGAGCCGCCCTTCGGTCTTCCCCTGAAAGTCGTCCCTCCGCAGTTCTCTTTCTTTGGCCTCCTTGTTTCCCGCCGGCGTGTAGAGTCCTCGGGTACGTTGCATTTCCGTTTCCGGCGCTGTCTGTGCGGGCCTGAGGAGGAGCAGCAGTTGCGTTCCCGGTAACGGTCGCGTGCTGGGTTAGGCGGCGGCGGTGGGGTCTTCGGGGCTGGGACTCCGGGAGGGTCGCGAGTCGCGCGCGTGGTAAGGTCCTCGCTCGGTTCTCTCGGACAGTCTGCCCCCGGGCAGCGCCTCGTGGCCCGGGCAGACATATTTGGTACCTGCCGGAGAAGTGCTGAATGAATTCACGCAGAGAGCCGGGACCGGGAGGGGAGGTGACAGGGAGAGGTGAGAGGTCGTTTCCTACCGGGGTAATCCTAGCAGGTGACTTAAACCGGAGCCAGATCTGTGGACTCCAAATTGTGCTTTTCCCACCTCTATACCCCGAAAAAAGGAGGAAGGCATCAGTACAAGTCGGAACCCAAATATAGTGGAGAAAAAAAATAATGTCTCTGGAATTCTACAGCTGTTTAGTGAAAGCGTTCCTAGAACCCAGCTCTCCTGACTCCCGGCTAGGATTTTTTGACATTATGCTGGTATATGTGGACTTTCTGTTTCCTCTGGTGTGTGTCCGTGGGAAACCTCTGGCTGACCTCCAGCGGTTGTGCAGACTTCTGATGCGGCCCTTATAGCATGGTACAGAAGACATGGGTTTATATTTCTTCCACTAGTTCAGATCGCAGCTGTAGCCGTCTCCATGCACAATGCCTGGTGCATTATAGGCCGATGCAAATATATATCGAACTGAAATGAATTCAGTACCTTAATTGAATGAAGTGACCCCCCCCACCCCACCCCTTCTTTTTTTCAAGCAAGCGCAGCAGATTGTATGCGACCCAATTTTCTAAAGAACTCTCTAATCCAGTGGTTTCCCACTTATGGGCCATAAATTCCTGGGCCTCTCAGAAATCATTGTAAGGGTTTCTACAAATCCATGTGGTGTCCAGGCATCATCCAGAGTCAGTCAGATCTCACGCACGGAGATACTGCTGTTTTTTAAAGGCATATAGATGAGTATTAGAACTTGAAAATTTTACATATTCAACAGTTGTAAAAGTAATACTGCTATTATGTTGGAGGGTTGTTAAAATGATTTAGTTTTTCAGAATAAAATATCTTAAAAATAGTGTAAGTTTGGAGGCCACTTCATTAGTCCAGTTGATATTTAGGGCTGAGTTAGTATGGTAACCACTAGTCACATATGGCTATTTAAATTTAGAGTTGAGTTAATTAAAATTAAATAAAATTTAAAATTAAGTTTCTCAGTTTCACTAGGTACATTTTAAGTTCTCAGTAGCTACATGTGGCTGGTGGCTACTGTGCTGAAAAATATAGAATATTTTCATCATTGCAGAAATGGACAGTGCTAATGTAGACATTTAGGACAAATAAAAAGTAACTTAAGCAGAGGTAACTAATTTATAGCATAATAGAGATAAGTGAAATTGGTGATAATTATTTTGTCTTTGGCTGCGTTGGGTCTTCGTCGCTGCGCCCGGGCTTTCTTTAGTTGCAGTGAGCGAGGGCTGCTCTTCGTTGCGGTGCACGGGCTTCTCGTTGCGGTGGCTTCTCTTGTTGCCACGGGCAACACGGACTTGTTGCCACGGACCACGGGCTCTAGGCATGCCGGCTTCAGTAGTTGCGGCACGAGGGCTCAGTAGTTGTGGCTCGCGAGCTCTAGAGCTCAGGTTCAGTAGTTGTGGCGCACGGGCTTAGCTGCTCTGCGGTGCGTGGGATCTTCCCAGATCAGGGCTCGAACCCGTGTCCCCTGCATTGGCAGGCGGATTCTTAACCACTGCGCCACCAGGGAAGTGCCAAAAGTCGGGATAAAATTAAGCAGTTTCCACACCTGTTGGGTAAACAAATACATATCTTTTCGTAAAGAAGTAAATGAAATTTACTGTTTTTCTCTGGGTGTTTTCTGGATTGTAAAATGCTTCCCCTGCCCCCACCCAACTCACTGTAGGTTAGAGTTAGTTGTGGATTGGTAAAAAGCTACTATGGAGACTAAGGACCAGAAGAAACATAGAAAGAAAAACAGTGGGCCCAAAGCTGAAAAGAAGAAGAAACGTCGTCTGCAGGATCTCCAAATTGGAGATGAGGAAGATGCCCGGAAGCGAAACCCCAAAGCATTTGCAGTCCAGTCTGCTGTGCGGATGGCGAGGTCCTTTCATAGGTATGTTTAGCTGGAGTCTAGTGGTTCTTCCAATTATTCTTTTTAAATAGTAGGAGCCTCTCCAGAGGTTCGGATTCATGAGTCTGTTCCAACTCTGAAGGACATGGAGGTGCAAGTCATATTTCTTTTACTGAAATGTGAGAAGTCTTTGCTGTGGATGTCACTTTGCCTCCAGCATCTGCACACTGATGGGGTTCTTTTGTCCAAGAGAAAAAGAGTTTTTCTTTATAGAATTTGTTTTGTTTGTAAACTTTAAACAATCTCTATGGTAACAGGTGTGCTTGTGTTATTTTCTGGATATGTTTCATATAATTGGAGTATGTAGTATTAAACAGCTTTATTTAATGGGTCCTTATTATATGTACTTTAAAGGCAGTGTACTTTAAACATTATTGAATTAACTTCTCCTAGTAGGAGAGCCAAATTTAACCCAATAGCCTCTCCTTTTATTTATTATGGTACACTGCCTCCATGTTTGCCTCTTGTTTTCTTTTTAAACTATTAAAGTCAACTAATAAGGCAATCAGATTTAAGGTGTATATAGTTTTCAGCTCTGCTATTGTGTTGTATATATTTACTGAAGTGGTTATTTGGATTGGCGCCAGAAGTCAACAAGCTAATTGTATTCACATATTGTCCGTTCTGCTCTCTTTAAAGTTTGTGCTTCTAGGGATGATGCTTTTTATATTTTGAAAGTGAATTTACTTTTTTTTTTTTTTAAACAAATAGGACTCAGGATTTGAAGACAAAAAAGCATCACATTCCAGTGGTTGATCGAACTCCACTAGAGCCCCCACCAATAGTGGTAGTGGTGATGGGGCCTCCAAAAGTTGGAAAGAGCACTTTGATCCAGTGCCTCATTCGGAACTTTACCAGGCAGAAGCTGACAGAGATCAGAGGCCCTGTGACAATCGTGTCAGGTAGGAGGTGCTGTCACAGACTGACATGGCAGGTGTTGTCATCTGTGGGACATGCATGTCTTTGTTTAACATTTTCTTCACTGGTAAATGGTAAAGTAATATTGTCACTCCATGTTACTGCTCTTGTACTTTTCTTAAGGTGGCTGTAGCTTCAGAAAAGGATAGATTCCCAGAGATAATAATGGTGTAGATGTATACCTATTGTAACTGTTGTATGCATTTGCCAGCTGTGCTCCTCTGAAAGGCTTGGCAGGCCTGGGCAGGCTGGCTTGGTTATGGTGAGCACCTTCATTTAACAGATAATGAGTACCTGCTATGTACCAGGTGCACCTGTTTGCCCTCCTGAAGCCACGTTCTTGTGGAAGTGAGGGAGTTTTTCCTTTCTTTTTCCTGTGAGAACTTGTCTGCTCTGGGAAATGGTGATGTTTCTAAAGTCTGAGGGAGGATGAAACAAATTCCCAGATGGCAGTGGTAGAATCTGAAATCTCTTCTCATAGTAATAATATAGTTGGATTGAGGCTTTTCTTTTTCTTTAAGGCATTCCCATCATTTTGACTGATTTGTTTTTAGCTTAATTTGAAATAATGATTGCTCCATGAACATTCTGTTGCATTAGGTTTGAGGGTTTTTTCTCTGTAGTGAGAACAGGGGAAGCTTTGATAGAGATAGAAGCTTTGGCCCACTGCTGAACAGTAGGATCACAGCCATCATGAAGCCTACTTGTCTGCCCATTCCAGTTGGAATTTTACCTATTTGAGCACTTGATTCCTATGGGTAGGCTTTTGATATTATTTTAAAATTAGAGAACCTAACAAGAAAACTAATTTACTTTATTTGATATTTACTTTATTTGATCAGTTTTCTCCTATAAAAATGAACTTCTGGCATACTCTTGTGAATGTACAAGGTGCTTTACTAGATGCAATTAAAAATAATAATTAGAGTTAACAGATTTTTTTCCAAGGCTTTTTAAAAGTAAAATTTTCGTCTTTTCACTTATAGGTAAAAAGCGCAGACTCACCATTATTGAATGTGGATGTGACATTAACATGATGATTGATCTGGCTAAAGTAGCGGATTTGGTAAGTCATTGGGGGCAGCATGGGTTTCTGATGGGGATTTACAGCAATGTGATAAGTTATTTATCCCATGTTGAAGGGAAGAAAGATTTAAGATTATTAAAAAAATGATGAGTATCATCAGGGATACAAAAGATGTGTTTGAATTGATGATGACAATATTTGTTATAGTAAAAATAGAATGTGCATAATGAAATGTATTCTGAAATCTAAAAGTAGACCGTAGGTCAGAGAAAACCTTTAATGAATGTAGCTAATAAAAGCTCATTAAGATATGCATACATACATACAAGTTTATAATAGTACCATTTCTTGGACCCTTACTAGGCACTGTGCTAACAGCTTTCTACAAATTTAGCTCATCTAATCCCCCAGTATGCCTTAGAGGTAAGTAGGTGTTATCTCTAGTTTATGTATGATGAAGTCGAGGCTCCCAGAATTTAAGCAATTTTTCTGAGGATGAGAATTCTGCTCTTGATGGTGCCAGAAACTCTGTTCTTAATGATTATGATAAAATATGGATCTTTTTACCATATTGGGTAAAAAATCTCATGGATTACTCTTGAGAAGTTGTCAGAGTTTATAATAGAAAATCTGTACTGCACTCAGCATCTGGAAATTGTACAGCCTTGATTGCATTTACAGAAATGTTAATGTCTATTAATTACCTTTAAAACTAGCAAAAATAGGGCTTCCCTGGTGGCGCAGTGGTTGAGAGTCCGCCTGCCGATGCGGGGGACACAGGTTCGTGCCCCGGTCCGGGAAGATCCCACATGCCGCGGAGTGGCTGGGCCCGTGGGCCATGGCCGCTGAGCCTGCGCATCTGGAGCCTGTGCTCCGCAACGGGAGAGGCCACAGCAGTGAGAGGCCCGCGTACCGCAAAAACAAACAAACAAACAAAAAAAACTAGCAAAAATAAGCCAAAAAGGAAAAAAAAATTAAACCATATTGATTAGGAAGTGCGGGGTAACGGATACCTCGTTGGTTTTTTTTTTTTTTTTATTTAACACCTCTGAAGAGCTGTTTGGGACAATGAGCTACAGATTTTACCCTTTGACTCAGGAAGTCTCCTAAAACTAAAATAAAAAGTAATTTAATATAGATGTTACAGTTGTACCATCTTAATATCAGAAAATAAGTCCCATTCAAATTTTGAATATGTAATGCTGCCATTAATAAAAATAAGTGTGTTATTGCCAACACAAAATAGTATAAACTTATTAAATCTTGTGTACTTGAAATGATTGAAATAGTTCAGCATGTCATTAGTTTCTCTTTTATGTAACGTATATTGTATACTAATCTTAAAAGCATACACATATTAAGAAAGATGCCTTTCATATGCATCTTTTTAAGATTTAAAAAGGAACACATGCATTTGGTAAGATACTCAAACTGTGCTACAGGGTATGCACGATGCATGATTTTGCTTTCCTTGCTCTGACCCCTAGTCTCTCAGTCCCCCTCAGCAGTATTTTCCAGATACGTATATAAATACACATATAACCCTTTTAAAGCACACACTGTTTATCATACACAGTGTTCTGTGCTTTGCTTTCTTTCACTTAGTATGTCTTGGAGGTATAAAATAAGCACTAAGTTCAACCTCATTATTTTTAAGTATTCTGTTGTATGTACCATTATTTACTTAGCCTAGCTTAATTTTTTTTTGTTTTTGTTTTTATTTTCGTTTTATTTATATTTGGCTGCAATGGGTCTTTGTTGCTGTGTGCGGGCTTTCCCTAGTTGCGGTGAGCGGGGGCTACTCTTGGTTGCGGTGTGCGGGCCTCTCATTGCAGTGGCTTCTCCTGTTGCGGAGCATGAGCTCCAGGTGCGTGGGCTCTAGGCGCTTGGGCTCTAGAGCGCACGCCCAGTAGTTGTGGCGCACGGGCCCAGTTGCTCCACGGCATGTGGGGTTTTCCCGGACCAGGGCTCGAACCCATGTCCCCTGCGTTGGCAGGCAGATTCTTAACCACTGCACCACCAGGGAAGCCCAGCCTAGCTTAATGTTGATTGCTCTGTTCTGGGTTATAAAGCTTCCAAAGTCACAGCGAAGGCACACAGTACATGGATTCGCGCTTGTGTGTGTGTGCGCGTACACATGTATGAACATTGGAGGAGTAATAGAGGCTTTACTTATCTTTAGTCGACAAAGATTGTCAGCTCAGGGACTGTTTGCCACCCACCTGTTCTGACTCTACAACCGACTGCTTGCAACTTGTCACGCCATGGTATCAAATGGGGTGTAGGAATACTCCACAGCCAGCCCACACAGCTATGCTTCCTCACAATGCTCAGTGGTCCACCTTCATGTATTTTGTGGTTTAGGATTATGAATGTTCTCTAGTTTAATCAAAGATTAAGTTTTTCTGTTCTTTTTTTCCAGTTATTTTTAGTTAACTACAGAAAGATGAGGACAGAGATGTCTTAAGTCGCTAGGAATCAACTGTGAAATTGTTTTGCATGTTTGAAGAGTATAAATTTTAAAAATTGGTCTTATGTACTTGTATTTTCTTACAGATTACCATCCATGACTATCCTTTGACTCAGTTCTGAACTGGTAGACTTTTTTAGTTTCTGAGCAATTGCGTGTTACCAATTAACTTCTAAGGTAGAGCTTTCTTACTACATACTTCCCAGTGGAAAACTTTTTTTCCCCTGAGGAGATTGAAACAAAGATGTTTGGCTTTCTTCGTGTTTTTGATGTTTTTCATTGATTACCACTTCCTCCCATTCTTTTGGATATCAGAGATCTGTTATTTGGTTTCCTTGTTAGAGATCTGTTATTTGGCTTAAGAACACCTTACAAAAAACTTTATTTCTTGGGCTTCCCTGGTGGTGTAGTGGTTGGGAGTCCGCCTGCCGATGCGGGGGACGTGGGTTCGTGCCCCGGCCCGGGAAGATCCCACATGCCACGGAGTGGCTGGGCCCATGAGCCATGGCCGCTGAGCCTGCACGTCCGGAGCCTGTGCTCTGCAACGGGAGAGGCCACAACAGTGAGAGGCCCGTGTACCACAAAAAACAAACAAACAAACAAATTTTATTTCTTGAAGTGAGGACTTTTCAGGTAAGGGCCAAATTAGATCTGGCCCTTTCTAAGTTATTTCTCATATATGCACATTCTTGAAACATGGTTGAGACTGTGTCAAGGTTGCCTTTTAGAGCAAGTCAAAGGATAGTGTTTTCTCTATCGTGGTGATTCCCTAAATAATCATTTAATTTAGTCTAGAGCAGGAGTTGGTGAACTTTTTCTATAAAGGGCCAGATAGTAGATATTTTAGGCTTTGTAGGTCCCAGTTTCTATTACAATCACTGAACTGCGGTTGTAGCACAGATGTAGGTGTAGACAATATGTAAATAAGGCAACCTGGCTGCGTTCCAATAGAACTTTAGTTATAAAACAAGTGATGGGCCAGGTTTGGCTCATGAGCCATAGTTTGGTGATGGTCTATTTTGGGTAGCCTCCTTGAGAAATTGTGTCTTCTGTTTTTAGGTTCTGATGCTTATAGATGCCAGCTTTGGGTTTGAAATGGAAACGTTCGAGTTCCTAAACATCTGTCAAGTACATGGCTTTCCTAAAATTATGGGCGTTCTCACTCACCTAGATTCCTTTAAGTATAATAAGCAACTGAAGAAGACAAAGAAGCGACTAAAACACAGGTTCTGGACAGAAGTCTACCCGGTAGGAAGCGAATTAGTTATTGAATACTAACACTCTAATCCTTTAAAAATAGAATGAGTGGGAGAGATTAACAAACATCTTTACAGGATCACCTCCTTAGTTTCCTTATTATATCTGTTCATAGTACCTAGAATATTTCCTTGAGATAGTCTTTATTCCGGACCTCTTGATGTGTCTCATTTGTCTCTGCATCCCCCAGGACCAGGCAGTGTCTGGCTCTAAGTATTTTGGATTTGTGATTTAATAGAATTTGTCCAAAGTTTTTCCTTGTTACAGGACCAGGAACTATAGCGCACACATACTGCCACTCCTTCCTCTCCCCCATACTATTGTGTTGTGTCCCATCGGTCATAAAATATTTTCTGTGCCCAGGAGCCTCACTGTTTCTTATGTATCCATACTCCAGATAGATGCCACTGCTTGACTTGAAACTAAATATATTTGCAGTTCTGTTCATACAAAGCCCTAAAAAGATGAGTCCTGAAAGAAGCCAGAGAAGTTCTGGAAGCATTGGCATAGTGGGTCACTAGAAGTCTCCCTTTCTTAGGATTGCTTCTTATTTAAAGGGCTTTATTTTGGTGCAGTGTTGACAAGAATTTCATTGAAATTTAATTTTTTGTTTTTCTTAATATTTAGGGTGCCAAGCTATTTTACCTTTCTGGAATGGTACACGGAGAATATCAAAACCAAGAAATTCACAATCTGGGCCGTTTTATTACAGTTATGAAGTTTAGACCTCTTACATGGCAGACTTCTCACCCTTATATCCTGGCAGACAGGTAAAAAGTGAATGCAAACTTTTTCTTCCTGACCCATATGTTGCAAAGCTAAAAAGTTTGGAAAAGAACAATAATAGAGCTTATTTTGTCTTATTATTGAATAGTGGTGAGAGAACTGTACTTGATGGAAAATATCTACTTTTTTTGTATCATTACTTAAAGATGCTGTGGCTTCAGGAGTAAAGTATGAAATGTTTAGAAAAATGTGAGGATTCTGAAGCATTTAAGGCTACAGGATGTGGGCCCCATCCTGCTTTTTTATCCTTAATTTTCAGTGATGCTGCCTTTGGACCGTGGTGCTCCAGTCACTCAGATGTGCCCTGTGCTTTCCTTCCTTTATGCTTTTTTCATATATTTTGTCAGCCTGGAAAACCCTTTCTCCACCTGCCAAAATCCAAGCCACACTAAAAAATCCAGGTCAAAGCTTAATCTTCTTCCATAAATGGTTTTTCTGGATATGTTCTCTACTTTTCCTCAACTCCAGGCCCATGTTGTTTCCCATTTTTGGTGTCTTGCTTGTGGAATGTGTATCCTGTAGAGCCTGAGAGAGATGCAGTCATGTGTTTTTCCCTTTGCCCCTGGTAGATGGTGAACTCTGCTCCCTTATTTCTGTATTTTCTATACTTTTCTAAACAATATGTGTAGTGGATTACTGAATGTGATGAATCACTGAAATGTGAAGAGAGGTACAAGAACTATGACATTTATTTCTGCCATATAATTGGGTTTTATTTTTCTAGGATGGAAGATTTGACAAACCCAGAAGATATTCGAACAAATATCAAGTGTGACCGAAAGGTGTCTCTTTATGGTTATCTAAGAGGAGGACACTTGAAAAATAAAAGCCAAATTCACATACCAGGTATCCTTTTGTTGTAAAATATACTATATTTGTAAAACTCTTGGGATGACTTCATTTCTCAGGAAAACTGAAAAATGGCCAAACAAGATAGAGCCATCTTCCTGGAGGCTTTAAGAGTTAACTCAGGTCTGCATTGGCCACCCAAGGTGTTGAGTTGACCAAATTTCCTCTGCTCTGATGGTGTTTAGCTAAAGAGATACAGTGCTAGTGTCAAACCGTGCCCTTGTTGTGGTTGAAGCCTTCCGACTGTGGGCCATTTCTGCCACCAGTCACTTGTCAGCTGAAGCTATCTTCCTGTGTCTGTCTTCCAGGTGTAGGAGATTTTGCTGTGAGTGACGTCAGTTTCCTCCCAGACCCCTGTGCCCTTCCTGAACAGCAAAAGAAACGCTGTTTAAATGAGAAGGAGAAGTTGGTGTATGCACCTTTCTCTGGAGTTGGTGGTGTGCTGTATGACAAAGATGCGGTCTATGTCGACCTTGGGGGCAGCCATGGCTTCCAGGAATCGGTGAGAGGGAAGTCACGGGAAGTTATGTAGTCACCTTTTATTTACTGAAGCTTTTTCTCTTTAGTCACATTTATGATAAAGGCCACAGTGCATATTGTAAATGTTCAATATACTTAAATTGCACCAAGCAGAAAGTAAAAGTCACATCCTCCATACTTTCCTGCTGCCGAGACACACGGGATCCCATGTCCCCAATGTGAGCTTTGGAAGCAGTTTGGTGCCTGTACTTCCCATTTCTCATCATATAAAATCAATATGTTTTCTAGCTCTCTTTGGTCATTCTCTTTTTTTTTTCTGTTTTTCTCTAAACATATACATATTTATTTAGATTATATATCTAAATTATATATTATTTGCAGATACCATATATATGGTATTTGTGTGTGTGTTAGAAATAGTATTTGTTATATGGGATCCAACTGTAAATGCTTTTGCAACTTTTTGAGGGCACCTAAGAATATGTGAATCTGTTTTTCCCCTGTTAGTATTCATAGAACTGCTTCAGTTTTTTCATAGCTGTGTAGTATTTCATCGTATAGATAAACTTTGTTTACTGAACCAATCCTTGGAGGGCTATGGGGCTCAGTCCCAGTTTCCCCTGGTTTGAGCAAGTACTATAGTGAGTGCCTTCGCATATGCAGCTTTGCCCACTGGGAGGGGTCTTTTTATGCAGTAAATTCCTTGAAGTGCAATTTTTGTATCAAAGGTAACAGATTTTTAAAAAATATAGACTCCAGATTTTTATTTCTTTGACTGTTCTGAAATGGGATTTTTCTGTAAATGCTTTCTGTAGCATTGGCAACACAGTATTTAGGTTATCAGACTGTATACTCCATGCACTTTGGAAAAGTTTAATGAGCACAGAGATCAATTTTAGGCCTTGTAAGAATTCTTCTTTTTCTTCGTCTTTTTTTTTTTTTTTTTTTTTTTTGAGGCAGTAAGAAAGGTTCTCAGGAACTGTGTTTAAGGTAATTTTGAGAAACTGATTGAAACCAGTGTATTTTTCTTCAGAATCCTTGTGCATTCCTCACTTTCCCTTTCTTGGTGACCTTGACAGGAGGAGGTGAGGCCCACCCATGAACTGGTCCAGAGTCTCATTTCCACCCATTCCACTATTGATGCCAAGATGGCTTCAAGTAGAGTGACACTGTTTTCTGATTCCAAACCACTGGTGTCAGAGGATATAGATAATCAAGGGTAAGTGTGCTGTTTTTGTGTTCTTAAAAAAAAAAATTATATTACATAAGGTTATATCATACATCATTCTGCCATCATAAAACGTTTTGGTGGGATTCATTCCAGGTTGTTTGGTTTTGCTTTTTGCTTTGTACATGCTTGTATTTCTGAGGGCTCTTTACTTACGTGACATTACATGGAAGTATTTTCTTGAAATCATATGAAGGATTCAGTTTTTTAACAAACTCAGAATATTCCTTAAATTTCACAAAACCTTTTCCATAGGTTGCTTTTGTTTCTTAGGAGTCTTGAGGCCACTTCGCTTTATTTTAACGGCCAAAATAACAAGCAGAGTCAGGGAGCTTTTTCAGGTTGCTGTCCAGAAGCCACATACCTTGTCTCTAAAATTTTTACTTAGATTGTGTTGTAATATCTCCTGTGGCTTAATTTCCACTAATATAGGGCTTATGTGAATTATTATCAGTCTGGGTTGGGAATTTGTATATTTATACATAGTGGATATTTTGGTTTTATTGTAGTGGTTTATGACTGCCAATAAAAATTAGTCTGAAAATGATTGAGATCATCTAATGTATCATTTATTATAAGTATATACAAAAGCAGGAAAAATTTTTTGGAAAAAATGATCTGCTGCCCTCTAACTAGCAGATGGTATAGCATGGTAATTAAGTGCAGTGGGCCTACTAGTTTGAGGAAATCAATTAATTTCCTAATATCTCACAGGAGTTGTGATGATTAAACACAATAGTGCACATAAGCTACTTATCATGGTGCCTGACAGATAAGAAGTATCACTAAACGATCCCTGTTATTACGATCATTATTATTAGCTCTTTTCATTTTTGAGCATTCCTGTAATTATCCCTGTGTACATGGATACTCTAACATAGTTACAATTATAATACAGGTAACATTTTTATATCTATATTGTGAACATTTCCTTTTTCTATATAGTTTCTTATATATAGTCATCATTTTGTTATTATTGATGTGTTCAAACTTATCCATTCTCTTTTAGTACAATTTTTAGTATTTTTCTAATTGTTTTTTTACAGTTTTATATAATACTGTTACATTAAATAGCTTGATAGTTTTTTATTTCATCCCATATTTTTGGCATCTTGATGATTTTTCTTTATCAAGCATTGCATTGGTGATTTCAAAATGGGAATATTTTTAGTTAGCTGGCATTCTTTTTTTTTTTTTTTTTTTTTTTTTGCAGTACGCGGGCTTCTCACTGTTGTGGCCTCTCCCGTTGTGGAGCACAGGCTCCGGACGCGCAGGCTCAGCGGCCATGGCTCACGGGCCCAGCCGCTCCGCGGCATGTGGGATCCTTCCGGACCGGGACACGAACCCGTGTCCCCTGCCTCGGCAGGCGGACTCTCAACCACTGCGCCACCAGGGAAGCCCTGGCATTCTTTAACAAAGAGCTTTCACCCCTTTATTTTAGTATCACTGTTGACGAATGGAGTTTTAAAAAAATATTTGTTATTATCCCATTGCTATCACTAGTCTTTGTGATGCTTATATTGTCCCTTCAGTCTGTCTTCTGTGTCCTTTTGGTGTGTCCCTGTTAGTGCTTGAGCACTGTTTGCTTTCTGACAGCAGGATGTTCCAGGCTTATTTTGTACTTTCCCTGCCTTGGACCTGCAGTCAGCCATTTCTCTAAGGATCATCTGTTTCAAGCTTGGAACTAATGGGTCTTCTAAAAGATCTATTAAGCACTCACTTCCCTTTTGAGCAGTTTCTTTCTAAAATTAGACGTTTTTTAATAAAGGTTATCTCTTTATTTTCTCTATAAGTTCTTTTGTAGAGTGGTATTATGGAAATATGCATGAGTTTGCTTATTAACTATTCCAGTATTCATCACATCATTCCTTTATATGCTATGTCATTTAAAACCATTCCTTGACATTATTTTCTATTTCTTTGCATATTTATTGACTTGCAGATTAGCTGGTTATTATACAAACGGAATTATTTTGCATTTTCTCTTTAATATAGGCTGTGGATGCCAAAAGAGGAAAAGCAGGTGGATTTAAAAACTGGTCGAGTGCGTCGGAAAGCCATTTTTGGAGATGAAGAAGATGATTCTGGAGATAGTGATGATGAAGATGATAAAGAAATGTCTGAAGGTGACAGGTTGGAAAATAGCTCTAGTGATGATGAAACAGAAGAGGGGGAAGATGCTGAAATGACTGGTAAACAGTATATGTCTGGTAAAGGTATCAAACGGCAAAAACTTGAGATGGAAGAAGACGTTGAGGTGGATTTGCCAGCGTTTGCTGACAGTGATGATGACCTTGAGAGAAGCTCAGTAGAAGAAGCAACAGAGGAAGCTGATGAAAGCATTGAAGAAGAGGATTCCACTGCAGAGGAAGAGAGGGATATTTTAGAATCAAAAGCTGTTAGAGAAGGTGGTAAGCCAGGACTGTTACAAACTAATGATCTGAGTGATAGTTTGAATCTGGAGAAGTCTTTGACAATGAAAAAAGCAACCCTCACCACTTCAGATTCAGGTCATTGCACAGCTGAAGAGGCATTTGCATCTGAAGATGAATCTGAAGAAAACTCTCTCAGTACAGAGGAGGAGGACTCAGAAAATGAAGAGGTTATTAGGAAAAAGTTTCCAAAGCCTTCTCAAGTGGTCAGTAGTCAGAAACTGGGGTCAGAGAACCTAACTGATGAGACCAGTGATATAGAAGACTTACTCAGAGAGGAAGAAGATTATAAGGAAGAAAATGACTATTCCACAGAAACTTCAGGTATGCTTAAATTTAATTTAACTGCCGTTACAAACTTGGCACTGAAAATGTTCTACAAATAGAATGTCTACCATTTGGGGTCTGCTGTTTTGGAGATTTTGTTAACTGTTCAAGTATTACACCTCATTAAAGGATTTCAGGATGAATGAGTGATGAGCTTGAAGCAGAGAGGACAGACAAACAGAATTAACTGATGTCTGCGTTGGTCCTTTCAGGTGCCCTCAAGTGGAAGGAAGACCTTTCCAGGAAGGCAGCTGAGGCCTTTCTGAGGCAGCAACAAACAACTCCAAACCTTCGAAAGCTCATTTATGGGACAGGTAAAGGAGCTCTGGTTCAGATCTAGAAACATTTTAGTTTCTTAGACTATTTTCTGAAAAGGAGATGAAGAAATTGGTTAGAGGATTTGGGCGGTACTTTTGATATCCATAAGATATTCCTGGGCGTCATAGTTTATATTTGGCAGATGTTTTTAATCATCAGCTCATGAGGACCGTAAATCAGTCATACGAAGTAGATTTATGGGTTTGCCATAAAACTTTTGATAAGAATAGTCTTCATTATGTCATTTTGTACCCCCTGTAGAAAATCCTTCATGAATTTTTCTGTAGAATTTAGTACCAGAAAAATAATTCTGCCTGAAAAGGTGTTTTTTCCTCTCTGAGAATGAGTGCTCTGTATTACTCATTCTGTTTTTTCCTTTTGCCTTTCTCCTCTGATTTTATATTTTATTAAATTTGTCTATATGTTCTTTTTGGAAAGAGCTTGACTCAGTAATGCAGAAAATAAAGTGGTGAACCTGATATTGTGGTCCCTATTTACTGTATGGTTAGAACAAGGCCAAGGAGTATATGTGAGGTAGGAGCATGGAATCGGGGGTTGGTATTTACTGACTTCCATTCAGGTTTTGTCTAAGTACTCTTAGTGATTAGAGACTCAGCACTCTTCAAGAGAAACTCTTTATGATAATTGAAAGCTCTGTCTTTAAATGTCCCCTCCCTGCCCCATCCCCCAGTATTCTCCCTCCTCAATGGACACTTTGCTGCTGCCTTGCAGGAGGGCAGATGTCCTCCAGAGCTGCTCAGCAGTAGTTCCACGGCCTTTCTGTGTCTGTGGCTGATGCGCTTAGGGGCACACACCATACCTACTGCAAACAGAGACCCTCAGTCCCTAGTCCTCTAGTGGGTGGATTTATTCTCACTTTTCTATCATGTTGGTCTCTTTAGTGACAGAGGATAACGAAGAAGAAGATGGTGATACCAAGGAAGAGCTCGGAGGGTTGTTTCGTGTCAGCCAGTCTGCCAGCGAGTGTAAGCACAAGGCTGACTCTTTGGACTGCTCCAGATTTCATGTGGAGGTGCCCCATGATTGGGATTTAGAGGAGGTGAGGCTGAATATAAATAGTGTGTTTGACTTATGAGAAAATTAGGGAATATTTTTAAAAGATTATGTGATTTCAGTATTGCCTACCTGTTATTTGCTTCTTATTTTTTGTGTTTTTTTAACATCTTCATTGGAGTATAATTGCTTTACAATGGTGTGTTAGTTTTCAACTCTTAGTGTGAATAGATAGTATTGTTAATCTTTATTTTGAAGCATTGCACGTAGGTTTTCATACATTTGAGATACTTTGTGTTTTATAACTAGGAGATACGTAGTATCCCTGAGTTAACATTTATAATTTCTACTATTTGTAAGCAAACAGGAATCCATGACACTGGTAAATTTTCTTCCCCCACTCATCACCCTCTAGTCACACTAGAGAATTCATTCAGTTCTTAAACTTGCCAGGTTTAATCCCATCATAGACCTCTTGTCTTCTGTTTTCTTTTCTGAAATGTTCTTCTGATCTTCCCAAGGCTGACTTCTTTTGATCATTCGGTTTAGCTGAAATGTCACTCCTCAGGGAGGCCCAATGACTATCATATTATGTATTTTAATTCACTGGGTAGCACTTGTGCACTTTACGAGATTTTTATGTAAGCATTTTTTGGGTAAAATTTAATACAGATTATAGAAAACCACATAAAAGTAATTGTTTAACTTAATGGATTACTAGGTGAGTACCTCTGTAACCACCATGTGTCCATCCTAGTCATAGGCCTATCCTCCCTGCAGAAGGAATCACGACTCTTACGGTAATCATTTCCTTCTTTTCTTTATAATTTCATCCTTCAAGTATGTATCAGTGAACACCAAAGTTTAGTTTTACCAGGTTATTTTTGTTTATTTTTCTCTATGCCTTTTAAATCTCTCAATCTACAATATTCCCCTCCACCCATCTCTTTTTTCCTTACCTTTTCACTTGTTTAAGAAACCAAGTATTTGATATGTAGAGTTTCTCATATTCTGGATTTCCTGGGCGCATGGTATCCCTATGTGCGGTCTGTCAGACTTCACTCTTCTCTGTATGTCCTATAAATTGGTACAGAGCAATACCAATAGAATTGTCTATGGTGATGGGTAAAGAATTGTCTTATGTGGCTACTTGTGGCTGTTGAGCACTTTAAATGTGGCTAGTGAGACAGAAGAACTAAAATTTTAATTCTATTTAAGTTTTGTTTAATTTTAATTAGAATTTAAATAACCACATGTTGTAGCTACCCTCTGGACAATGCATCTAGAAGTTTGATTAGATTTAGGTTTGAGGTTTTCGTTTTTTGTTTTCGGATTTTTTGGCAAGACTGCTTCCTAGGTGGTGGTGATTTTTCATTAGGAGGCACATAAAGTCATCTTGTGATGTTAGCTATTGATGCTCAATGCCTAGATCCGTTAATTTGTTAAGGATGTAAAATGGTGATATTTTGTTCAAATTCCTCTTGTTAGCTGGAATACTTCTATAAAGAGAAACTTCTCATCTACTATTTGGTTACCCAGTTCCACATAAGCAGTATAAATGCTTGATTATTTTTATCAGTTTCCAGAACGATTCTCCAAAGGTGACTCTTTTTTTTTTAAGTTTTTTTTTTTTAACTTATGACTTTAAATATAGTTGACGTGTTTCCTTTCACTGCACTTGTTATCCTTGCTGATGATCATATTTATCGCATCTGTGACCAGTGAGAGTCTCTTCAAATTGGCTCCTGAGCCCTTTTGACATGATCCTAGTAGTCCTTAGATTGCTTCATTGCTGTCTGATATGATAAGGTGTTCCAGTATCATCTTGTACATTTCTGATGCCAGACTTGGAAACAGCCATAAGAAGTCCTGATTTTTCTTAGTACAAAATGGTATTTCAACATCACAGTCTAGGTCTATGTATACTCATTGCTATGGGTTGGTCATTGTTTCTAGGCCTTTTCAGTGACCAGAGCTAGGAAAATTCATACATACATTTTCAATTCAGATTCAGGACTACAGGCTTCTTACTTAATCTCTTTTATCTCCTGTTTATATCTCTTGTTTTTCCACTGTAGAATTAGTTCCTGTTTGAACTTGAAGATGATTAAATTAGAAAATTGTGTAATTATTTGCTTTATCCCATTTATACATAGAAGTGTCAGAATAACATTACACATGTTTCTATTA
Organism: Lagenorhynchus albirostris; assembly: GCF_949774975.1. NCBI lineage: Eukaryota > Metazoa > Chordata > Mammalia > Artiodactyla > Delphinidae > Lagenorhynchus > Lagenorhynchus albirostris. The sequence continues at coordinate 10,800,050 of NC_083110.1, forward strand.
ATATGATTACTAAAAACAGTTAAAGTTTTTTCCTTTATTTAAAAAAATATATTTATTTATTTGGCTGTGCGGGGTGTTAGTTTTGGCACGCGGGATCTTTGTTGCCGTGTGCGATATCTTTTAGTTGCAGCATGCGGGATCTAGTTCCCTGACCAGGGATCAAACCTGGGCCCCCTGCATTGGGAGCACGGAGTCATAACTGCTGGACCACCAGGGAAGTCCCCTGAAGTTTTTTTCTTATATGTTCTCCCTTTTGTTTTTTCAAAAGTGGCTACACCATTTTGCATTCCCAACAGCAGTATATATAGCTTTTGAGTCCTCCACATTGGAATAACATCACCAACACTTGTTATTACCTGTTGTTGTTTTTCTTGTTTTTTATTGTTATAACCATTCTAGGAGGTGTGATGTAATATCTCATTGCAGTTTTGATTCGCCTTTTCCTGGTGGCTAATGATGTTAGACATCTTTTCATGTGCTTGTTTTCCATTTGTATATATTATTTGAAGAAATATCTATTCATACTATTTTCCCATTTAAAAAAATTGGGTTATTTGTCTTTTTATCATTGAGTATGTATTCAGGATCCAAGTCCCTTATCAGGTATATGATTTGCAAATATTTTCTCCTATTCTGTAGGTTATCTTTTCTGTGCCCTTTGAAGCATGAAGTTTTAAATTTTGATGAAGTCCAATTTCTCTGTATTTTTGTTGTTGTTGGTATCATATCTAAGAAACCATTGCCAAATCCAAAATCGTGAAGATTTATTTCTATGGTTTGTGTAAGGGTTTTATAATTTAGCTCTTACGTTTAGGTCTTGGATACACTTTGAGTTAATTTTTGTATTTGGTGTGAGATGAGTCCAACTTCATTCTTTTGCATGTGGATATCTAGTTGTCCTAGCACCTGTTGAAAAGTCTGTTCTTTCCCCTATTGCCTTGTCTTGGCACCCTGGGTGAAAATCACTTGACCGTAGGTACATGGGTTTATTTATGGACTCTTAATTATATTCCATTGATCTATACATCTGTCCTTATGCTAGTACCATACTATTTTGATTACTATTGTTTTGTAATAAGTTTTGAAATCACGAAGTGTGAATCCTCCAACTTTGTTCTTTTTCAAGATTGTTTTGTCTTTTCTGGATCCCTTGGGTTTTCTGTATTTTAGAATCAAAGAATTCTTTGCAGAATCTTCTGCAAAGAAACCAACTGGGATTCTGATAGGGATTGCACTGACTTGGGTAGTATTGAGACCTTAACAATACCAAGTCTTCTGATCTGTTAACATGGGATGCCTTTCCATTTATTTAGATCTTTCAAGAATGTTTTGTAGTTATCAGAGTATAAGCTTTGCACGTCTTTTGTTGGATTTATTCCTAGTATTCTTTTTGATGTGATTGTAAAAGGAATTGTTTTTTGAATTTCATTTTTGGATATTCATTCCTAGTGTATAGAAATAAAGTTTACTGTTGTGTATATATATATATATACATATATATATATATTTTTTTTTTGGCGGTACGCGGGCCTCTCACTGTTGTGGCCTCTCCCGTTGCGGAGCACAGCCTCCGGACGCGCGGGCTCAGCAGCCATGGCTCACGGGCCCAGCCGCTCCGCGGCACGCGGGATCCTCCCGGACCAGGGCACAAACCCATGTCCCCTGCATCGGCAGGCAGACTCTCAACGACTGCGCCACCAGGGAAGCCCTACTGTTGTATATTGATCTAGTATCTTGCAATCTTGCTGAAGTCATTTATTCTGATAGTTTTTCAGTAGATTCCTTAGGGTTTTCTATATACAAGATCATACCACCTGTGAATAGAGATAGTTTTTCTTTCTAAACTGGATGCCTTTTATTTTAATTTCTTGCCTAATGGCCCTGACTAGAACGCCTAGTACAATGTTGAATACAAGTGATGAGAGGAGACATCCTTGTCTTACTCCTGATCTTAAGGGGAAAGCTCTCAGTCTTTCACCATTAAGTGTGATGTTAACTGTGGGGTTTTTTATGGATGCCTCTTATCAGATTTAAGAAGTTCCCTTCTAAGTTTGTTGAGGGTTTTTATCTTGGAGGGTCTATTTTTAAAAATTTATTTGGTCCCTGGTTCCCCTAAGTCAATTGTTAAGCTTCATGAAAGCAAGGATCTTTTGGAACAGTTTGCCATTCAGTGCCTGCAAAGCTTCTTGGCTCAGAGTAGATGTTCAGTAAATACTGAGTGATTATAGGCATGAAGGAATGAATAAATGAGCAGATTTGCTTTTGCATCCATTGTAATCGTGCTAGCTTCAAGGCTACTCTTTGAGAGTGAGGTTGTATCTGAAAAATGTGAATCATGATCAAAATGTGATTGAAAGCCGGGACCCATGTGAAGATTTCTTTATATGTGCTTTTGAGCCCTTGGCAGTGACTGACATGTGCTGTCCTAAGTCAGGTTCCCCAGGAAGCAGTCTGAAATAGAGAGTTGTGTACAAGTTTTAGCCTGTATTTGAGAGGTGCATCCAGCATCCACTACATGTGTGTACTGGATGATCTGGCAGATCTGGGACTGGGAGCCTCATCAATATTCTTTGTACTGTTGGGCTCATACAAGACATTTTGTCTTTGGCAGAGGAGTTACGTTTCAAACAGCCATGATAAGTCTGGATTAACGAATTAGTAAATATCTGTTTCTTTACTTATGAAGTCACTGGGCTGACGTTATTTTCCCTATCCACTGGTTAATTCTATAATATTTATGTTTTTATATCTGTTGTTATACTATATACATCAAAGTTATTTCATAGGTCCACTTGGAATGAAAATATCCATAGAACTGTCTTGAAAAGTATTTAAAGGCAAATTGTCACCTACTGTTTCTCAAAGCAGTTATTTATTGAATGATTGGAGCCTGTCAACTAAGCTGACTTTTCTGTATAAGGTTATGAACAGTATCAGAGATTGCTTCGTGACTGGGAAGTGGGAAGAGGATAAAGATGCAGCCAAGATCTTAGCAGAAGATGGTAAGTAAACAGCTGTATTCTTCAGAGAAGATTACCTTCTCTCTATATTATTTTCTTCCATATCTTTAATAGTCAACTTGAAAATATTAGTCACTTGTGAAATGGCTTGGGGAACTCTGACAAGAGTTCTGACAGGAGTAACATTCTAGTTCCTCCTTTCATGATGGTCTTATTTTCTTCCTCTGGTTAGTTGACTTATTAGATATGGACATTGAAGAAGAGTGGGAAGCTCTCCATAAATTTTATCATGCATTGTTAAAAATAGTCATTCTTGTTTATGTGCTGTGGTTAGATTCATGTTAAGATTCAGGTTAAGCATTTTTGGCAGGCATGCATAGGTATGTAGAGGCTTCCTAAGAAACATTTTCAGTTTCTTCTATGATCGTTGGTCAAACTTGGTTTTCTTGTAGTGGTGGTTGTGGTTTTTGTGTTTATATTTTGACATTTTCATGAGTTTTTTTTTTTTTTTTTTTTTGCGGTACGCGGGCCTCTCACTGCTGTGGCCTCTCCCGTTGTGGAGCACAGGCTCCGGACGCGCAGGCTCAGTGGCCATGGCTCACGGGCCCAGCTGCTCCACGGCATGTGGGATCTTCCCGGACCGGGGCACAAACCCGTGTCCCCTACATCGGCAGGCGGACTGTCAACCACTGCCCCACCAGGGAAGCCCATGAGATATTCTTCATAATATTTTCTGACAAGACTTTCAGTGAAATTTTGAATTTATAACAGAATAAAGCGCTCATCTGTTATTTGCACTTTCTCATTTCTAACATTGTTCCTTTTTTTGTGTGTTTTAGTTAGATTTGCACATTCTCTATTTTGTTAGATCCATAACTTTTGGATTTATTTTTCTTTTTACTATTTTTCTCATGATTAAAAAATTAACAAGGTTTGTTTTTTTTCTTTTTCTTGTATTTGTTAGTTGTGGGATTAGAAAAGGAATTTTTTGGTTTTGTTGTCAAGGAAAGCACTTTTAAAAATTAAGGTATAGCTTAATGTTCAACCTAATATATTTTGACAATTACATACATTTATATCCATCACCCAAAACGAGAATAAGAACATTTCTGTCACACCCTAAATGTTTGTCTGTGTCCTTTGCAGTCAGCACCCACCCCCTACCCCAGGCAGCCACTTTTGGATTTCTATCACCATAGATTTGTTTTGCCTGATCTTGGACTTCATACAGATGTAGTCAGACAGTATGTATTTTTTAGTGTTTGGGTTCTTTCCCTCAACACAATGTTTTACTTTTTGATAAATCAACCTTGTTGAGATATGTTTTACATACAGTTAAGTATACCTGTTTTAAGAATATTCTTATTTGGCTAGTTTAGACAATTGTATATGTTCATGTACTACCATTACAATCAAGAAATAAAGTATTTCCATCACCACAGAAAGAACCCTCATGCCCCTTTGCAGTCAGTCCCTACTCCCACCATCACAGCAGTCCCAAGGCAACCAATGATCTGCTTTCTCTCACTGTATATTAGTTTTGCCTTTTCTAGAATTACATAATAAAAATACTCTCTTTTGTCTGTAGATTCTTTTACTTAGCATACTGTTTTTGAGGTTCATTCATATTATAATTTGTTTCTTCTTATTGCTGAATAAGTATTCTGTTGCATGGGTATGCCAATCGTTTATCCATTTTTCTCTTGATGGCCATTTAGGTTGTTTCCAGTAGTTGACTATTACAATTAAGGCTGCTCTGAACATTCACGTATAGGTCTTTTTTTGTGGAAATTGGTTTTCATTTCTCCTTGGTAATACCTAGGAGTAGAATGGCAGAGCTATGGGGTGGGTAGATGGACAACCAACTTGATAAGAAACTAACAGAGTTTGACTCCATTTTTAATGTTAGACTGATGACAGCTCTTAAGCCCCACCTGTTCTGTCCCCCTTTCTGTCCTACATCTGGGCAAGCTGATAAAAAAGCCAAGTTGCTCCTCTTTTGGCATCAGGAGGGAGTTCAAACCATATACACTCTAGCTGTCACCAAAGCCCCACCACCTCCTAACTACCAATAGCTCAAGCTAGTCTCCTTTTCTGCCTGCTCTCCCAAGCTGTATTTGAACTAGCTTGGGAGGTCTGCCCAACTCTCCCCAAAAAGTCTCATTATGTGAATTATAAATCTTTCCATATCCTCTTGATTCATGTGTGTGTCATCTGTCTCAATATGCAAACCATATTTTGGGTGGGAGGTTCATCCTGTCTCTGTGGGTTGATTACAAAGTAAACTGCCCCACAGTTCTTCAAAGAGAACTCCAGCAGTGGATGACAATTTCACTTCACATCCTAGTGGGTGTGAAATAGTATCTCGTGGTTTTAATTTGTAATTCCCTGATGACTAAGGACATTGCATATCTTTTCATGTGCATATTGGCCAATTTAATATCTTCCTTTGTGAAGTATCCATTTAAGTCTTTTGCTTATTTTTTTAAAGTTTATAATAGTTTACATTTAGAGAAAAATCGTGAATATAGTACAGAGTTCCCACATACCTCACACCCAGTTTGCCCGATTATTATCATCTTACATATGGATGGTACATTTGTCACAATTAATGAACAGAGCACTAACAAAATCTTGGGTCTCTGCCAGTTTGAGCACCTTTCTGTGTGTTAGGGGGCCATTTGTATTTCCTTCCATGACTGTCTTTGAATATGCTTTGCCCATTTTCTATTGGGTTATTGTTGATATTTTTTCATACTTACTTATAAGAATTTTTTATATATTAGAGAAATAAGTCTTTTGTGATATGAGGTGCCACATTTAACCCCCTTATTTTAACATTTGTATTTTAACTTTATGATTCTTTCATGTAGAATTTTTTTTTTTAATGAAGTTAGATTTATCAGTTTTGCCTTAAATGACTTTTGGGATTTGTCTTATACTTAAAAAGGTCTTTTGTTAAAAAAAAAAAAATCTAAAAAAGGAGAAGAAAAATCTTCCATTGTTTTTTCTAGTGCTTCCTGATTTCCTTTTTTTTTTTTTTTTTAGCATTTAAATCACCGACTCATCTGCTGTTTATTTTAGTGTGAGTTGAGAGGCATAGATAGTTTTTCCCACGTGGCCACCAGGTTCTTTCCAATACTATTTGTTCTTTTCCCAACTGATTAAAATGCTCTTTTTGTCATATTCTTAATTGATAGATATAGAAAAAAGTTTTGGACTTTTCTAGTTTATGTCATTGATTTCTGTTGGTTTATTCATCATTGCTATGTTTAAAACCCTTATATAGCATTATAGTATGCTATTAAGACACCAACTATTAAAACTGGTATGACTGGTTCCTATCTCTCCCTGTCTCTGCTAGGTTTTTCAGAATTCTTCCGACTATTCTCTTACTTATTTTTCCACAGAAACTTAAGAATCATATCTTTTCTGTTTCCAAAAGAAAGTGTGGTGGATTTGTGTCTTTTATAGTAGCTGTATTGAGGTTTAATGGATATACAGTAAACTGCACATATTTACAGTTTGATAAGCTTTGACATGAGTATACAATCACCACAATCAAGATAATGAACATACTTTTCACCCCAAAAGTTTCCTCATGCCACTTGTTATCCCTCCCTTCTGTCCTTTCCCTATTACCAGGTAACCACTCTTCTGCTTTCTGTCACTATACAAGAGTTTGTATCCTCTGTAATTTGATATAAATGGAATCATACGGTATGCAGTCTTTTTAACTTATTGTACTCAGCATAATCATTTTGAGATTCATCCATGCTGTTGCATCTTCATTCCTTTTTATTGCTGTGTAGTTAATTTCTTTTTATTGGTGAGTAGTATTCCATTGTATAATGCAATACAGTTTGTTTATCTGTTCACCATTTGATCGACATTTATGTTATTTCCAGTTTGGGGCTATTGCAAATAAAGCTACTGTGAACATTCTTCTACAAGTCTTTGTATGAACAACTGCATTCATTTCTCTTGGGTACATATCTCAGAGTGGACTAAATGAATCATATGGTAGATGTAGTTCTAATTTTTTTTAAGAAATAGCCAAATTGTTTTCCTTAGTGGTTGTACCATTTTGCATTGCCACTAGCACTTTATGAGACTTCCAGTTGCTCCACATCCTTGCCAGTGCTTGATATGTTGGTCTTTTTAATTTTAGACACTTTTTAAGGTTTAGAGTGGTATCTCATTTTATTTTCCTAATGATTAATGATAATGAGCCTTTTTTCACATGCGTATTTGCCATCTGTGTTTCTTCAGTGAAGTGTCTGTCAAATCTTTTGCACATTATTTTACTTTGGTTGTGTGTTATTATTGAAGTTTAATTCTAAATTACTTTTGATACAATCCTTTATCACATGGAATTTGCAATTTTTGCCCATTGTGTAACAAAGACCATCATATATGATCTGTGAATGAAGACAGTTATACTTCTTTCTGTGCCATCTGGATGACTTATTTTTCTTGTCTTAGTACACTGGCTTAAACTTCCAGTACAATGTTGATTAGAAGTGGTCAAAATAGACTATATACATATTGTAATATTACACCTATTGTTAACCAACATTTTACCACTTTGAGTAACATGTGGAAACTTTTCTTCCATTTAGGCCCTTTTATCTTCCCCACTTAAGAAGATTTTTTATTATTATTATGTAAGTTACAGATGTACAATATAGTGATCCACACTTTTAACAGGTTATACTCCATTATAGTTATTATAAAATATTGGCTATATTCCCTGTGTTGTATGGGGAATATATCCTTGTAGCTTATTTTATACCTAATAGTTTGTACTTCTTAATTCCCTACCCCTCTATTGGCCCTCCCCACTTCCCTCTTCCCACTGGTAACCACTAGTTTGTTCTCTGTATCTCTGAGTTTGCTTTTCTTGTTGTTATATTTAGTAGTTTGTTGTAGTTTCCCCACTTTTAAATATTGGCTTGAATATTAGATAGTGGTATAATTTTTTTGACTATGAAATATGATTTTACAAATTCATAAGCTGGATAGTCTGTTCTGTGTATCCATATTTCTGTTCTTTTTCTCTTTTTTCTTTTGTTTTTTCTTTTTTTTCTGATAGTCTCAGATTTCTCCTTTTATAATTTCCTTTCTGCCTAAGAACTTCCTTTAGCCATTTTTTAAGGGTAAGTATGGTAGCTACAAATTCCTGTAGCTTTCCTTCATCTGAGAATGTCTGTTTCCTTCTTCATTTCTAAAGAATAGATACATAGGCTGTCATTTTACTTGGTGTGCGCCTACAGGTAATCTGTCATTTCTTTCTGGCTGCTTTCAGATATTTTTTATTTGTTTTTAGTTTTCAGAAGTTTGATGGGTGTGAATTTTGTTGGGTTTACTCTGTTTGAGATTAACTCATCTTCTTGAATCTGTAAGTTTGTGTCTTTCAACAGATTTAGGAATCTGCAGTCATTATTTCTTTCAGCTCCAGACTCCTTATGAGACTCTGATGATACAGATGTTGGGATTTTTTTGTTTCTGTCCCACAGGTGTTTGAGGTGCTCTTCATTTGTTTTTAGGCTTTCTCTATGTTGTTCAGACTGAATGAATTCTATTATGTGGCCTCAAGTTCTCTAAGTCCATCCTCTTTCATCTCTACTCTTACTATTGAGCTCATGTAGCCAGTTTTTTAATTTCTGTTACTGTATTTTTCAGTTCTATAATTTCCATTTTGTTCTTCAATTTCTTGTTGAGGTTTTCAGTTTTTTGGTTGTTGCTGTAAGATTTATAGTTGCTTCTTGAAGGGTTTTTTTTTTCCGGCTTTTATAATTTTATTTATAATGGCTGCTTCAAGGTACAAGTCAGATAGTTCCAACATCTGATTCATTTCAGTGTTGTTTTCAGTTGTCTTTTCACATTCAAATGATGATTTTCTTGGTTCTGGGTATGACAGGTGATTTTCTTTTGTAGCCACACATTTTGTTTGGAGACCCTGGGTCCTATGTAATTTTTAAATTTTAGCAGGCGATCATCCTGTTTAGGTTTAATGTACAGGCCCTGGTCTACTTCATGGGCTGTGGTTCCAATGACAATTTAATTTCAGAGCCTTTGTGGTACTGTTTTGCTGTACTTGGTTTATCTGGTGCTACTTATTCCTGCTGGTGCTACTGGTTCTTGCTGGTGCTACCTGGGGGGAACAGAGGAGCTTCCCTAGGCTGGGCCACCTAGTGTGGCTAGGTTGGGGAAAGTTGTTTTGGCCTCTGGGGCCAGTTTGCTTGTTCTGGGGGCATCTCCTTTGCTTGGTCCTGCCTGGACGCATATTGTTTTTAAGGTGGAAGAGGAGAGTCTCATGCCTGGTGGAATCCCTCCTTGCTGATAACCCTTGGGCACCTGGTACATCTTGGTGGAGGAAAGGAGATTCAAGCTCGTTGGGAAGGCTAGCACTTTCCTTCATCACTTGCTGTCAGTGGGATACCCAGTTTACCTGGATTGCTGGTGAGATCTGGTTCAATCTGAAGGAAGAATGGGCCTATCTCATTCTGCGGCTGCCTTCTGTTGCCACTTGCGGATTGGGAAATGGTGGCCCTAAGTTGCCTTTCTGTGGGTTGTGGTATAGTGAGACATAGGCCACTATGTCATTCCTCTGGTCATGGGGACGCTCACCAGCCCATCTTTGTCTTTCCACCTTTCAGAGTTCTCCTTTGGTTGTCTCTTGTGCACTTGCATCGTTTCTGGAGTTGATGGTTATACACAGTCAGGAGGAACAGAGGAGATATGTCTACACCATCTTTTCCAGACTGGAAATCCTTGGTGGTTATTTTCTTTTCTTTCTTTTTTTTTTTTTAACATCTTTATTGGGGTATAATTGCTTTACAATGGTGTGTTAGTTTCTGCTTTATAACAAAGTGAATCAGTTACTATGTAAAAGAGAGAATTAGAGTCTTCATGATATTGAGGCTTCCTTTCCAAACACATGGTGGTTTTACTTGTTCAGTAGATAACATTAATAATACCTCCTTTATTGAGTCATGTTGAAGAATATAGTTAAGGCATGTAAAACACTTAGAGCAGTGCCTGCCTGGTATATGAAGCACTTAAAAGCATTAGCTAAGGTTATTCCATGTGTCCTTTATTTTATTTTATTTTTTTATTGGAGTAAAATTGCTTTACAGTGTTGTGTTAGCTTCTGCTGTACAGTGAATTGAATCAGCTATATGTATACCTATATGCTCTCCCTCTTGGCCTCCCACCCTCCCCCATCCCACCCATCTAGGTTGTCACAGAACACCAAGCTGAGCTCCCTGTGTTATACAGCAGGTTCCCAGTAGCTATCTGTTTTACACATGGTAGTGTAATTATGTCAAACCTAATCTCCCAATTCGTCCCACCCTCCCCTTCTCCCAATGTGTCCACATGTCTGTTCTCTATGTCTACGTCTCTATTCCTGTCCTACATATAGGTTCATCTGTACCCTTTTTCTAGATTCCACATATATGTGTTAATATACGATATTTGTTTTTCTCTTTCTGGCTTACTTCACTCTGTATGACAGACTCTAGGTCCATCCACATCTTTACAAATGACCCAATTTCATTCCTTTTTATGGCTGAGTAATATTCCATTGTATATATGTACCACATCTTCTTTATCTATTCATCTATCATTGGACATTTAGGTTGTTTCATGTCCTGGCTATTGGAAGTAGTGCTGCAGTGAACATTAGGATACATATGTCTTTCTGAATTATGGTTTTCTCAGGCTATATGCCCAGTACTGGGATTGCTGGGTCATATGGTAGTTCTATTTTTAGTTTTTTAAGGAACCTCCCCATACTGTTCTCCATAGTGGCTGTATCAATTTACATTCCCACAAACAGTGCAACAGGGTCCCCTTTTCTCCACACCCTCTCCAGCATTTATTGTTTGTAGACTTTTTGATGATGGCCATTCTGACTGGTGTGAGGTGATATACCTCATTTTAGTTTTGATTTTCATTTCTCTAATAATTAGTGATGCTGAGCAGCTTTTCATGTGCCTCTTGGCCATCTGTATGTCTTCTTTGGTGAAATGTCTATTTAGGTCTTCTGCCCATTTTTAATTGGGTTGTTTGGGGTTTTTTTGATATTGAGCTCCGTGAGCTGTTTGTATATTTTGGAGATTAATCCTTTGTTGCTTCACTTGCAAATATTTTCTCCCATTCTGAGGGTTGTCTTTTCGTCTTGCTTACGGTTGCCTTTGCTGTGCAAAAGCTTTTAACTTTCATTAGGTCCCATTTGTTTATTTTTGTTTTTATTTTCATTACTTTAGGAGGTGGGTCAAAAAAGAACTTGCTGTGGTTTATGTCAAAGAGTGTTTTCCTATGTTTTCCTGTAGGAGTTTTATAGTGTCTGGTCTTACATTTAGGTCTTTAATCCATTTGGGGTTTATTTTTGTGTATGGTGTTAGGAAGTGTTCTAAGTTCATTCTTTTACATGTAGCTGTCCACTTTTCCCAGCTTCACTTATTAAAGAGGCTGTCTTTCCTCCATTGTATGTTCTTGCCTACTTGGTCGTAAATTAGGTGACTAGTCTGTGTGGGTTTATCTCTGGGCTTTCTATCCTGTACTATTGATCTATATTTCTGTTTTTGTGCCAGTACCATACTGTCTTGATGACTAGCTTTGTAGTATAGTTTGAAGTCAGGGAGCCTGATTCCTCCAGCTCTGTTTTTCTTTCTCAACATTGCTGTGGCTATTTGGAGTCTTTTATGTTTCCATACGAATTGTAAAATTTTTTTGTTCTAATTCTGTGAAGAATGCCATCGGTAGTTTGGTAGGGATTGCATTGAATCTGTAGATTGCTTTGGGCAGTATAGTCATTTTCATAATGTTGATTCTTCCAATCCAAGAACATGTATATTTCTCCATCTGTTTATGTCATCTTTGATTTCTTTCATCAGTGTTTTATAGTTTTCTGAATACAAGTCTTTCACCTCTTTAGGTAGGTTTATTCCTAGGTATTTTATTCTTTTTGTTGCATTGGTAAATGGGAGTGTTTCCTTAATTTCTCTTTCTGATTTTTCACTGTTAGTGTATTGGAATGCCAGAGATTTCTGTGCATTAATTTTGTATCCTGCAGCCTTACTAAATTCATTGATTAGTTCTAGTAGTTTTCTGGTGGCATCTTTAGGATTTTCTATGTATAGTATCATGTCATCTGCAGACAGTGACAGTTTTACTTCCTCTTTTCCAATTTGTATTCCTTTTATTTCTTTTTCTTCTGATTGCTGTGGCTAGGACTTCCAAAACTATGTTGAATAAGAGTGGCGAGGGTGGACATCCTTGCCTTGTTCCTGATCTTAGTGGAAATGCTTTCAGTTTTTCACCATTGAGTGTGATGTTTGCTATGGGTTTGTCATTTATGGCCTTTATTATGTTGAGGTAGGTTCCCTCTATGCCCATTTTCTGGAGAGTTTTTATCATAAATGGTGTTGAATTTTGTCAAAAGCTTTTTCTGCATCTGTTGAGATTATCATATGGTTTTTATTTCTTAATTTGTTAATATGGTGTATTACATTGATTGATTTGCATATATGGAAGAATCCTTGCATCCCTGGGATAAATCCCACTTGATCATGGTGTATGATCCTTTTAATGTATTGTTGGATTCTGTTTGCTAGTATTTTGTTCAGGATTTTTGCATCTGTATTCATCAGTGATATTGGTCTGTAATTTTCTTTTTTTGTGATATCTTTGTCTGGTTTTGGTATCAGGGTGATGGTGGTTTGGTAGAACAAATTTGGGAGTATTGCTCCCTCTGCAATTTTTTGGAAGAGGTTGAGAAGGATGAGTGTTAGCTCTTCTCTAAATGTTTGATAGAATTCGCCTGTGAAGTCATCTGGTCCTGGACTTTTGTTTGTTAGAAGATTTTTAATTACAGTTTCAATTTCATTACTTGTGATAGGTCTGTTTATGTTTTCTAATTCTTCCTGGTTCAGTCTTGGTAAATTGTACCTTTCCAAGAATTTGTACATTTCTTTGTGGTTGTTCATTTTATTGGGTTATAGTTGTTTGTAGTAGTCTCTTAAAATCCTTTGTATTTCTGCACTGTCAGTTGTGATTTCTTCTTTTTCATTTCTAATTTTGTTGATTTGTATCCTCTCCCTTTTTTTCTTGATGAGTCTGGCTAAAGGTTTATCCGTTTTGTTTATCTTCTCAAAGAACCAACTTTTAGCTTTATTGATCTTTGCTATTGTTTTCTCCATTTCTATTTCATTTATTTCTGCTATGATCTTTTTTTTTCACATCTTTATTGGAGTATAATTGCTTTCCAATGGTGTGTTAGTTTCTGCCCTACAACAAAATGAATCAGTTATATATATACATATGTTCCCATATCTCTTCCCTCTTGCATCTCCCTCCCTCCCACCCTCCCTATCCCACCCTGCTATGATCTTTATGATTTCTTTCCTTCTACTGACTTTGTTCTTCTTTCTCTAGTTGCTTTAGATGTAAGGTTAGATAGTTTATTTGAGATTTTTCTTGTTTCTTGACGTTGGATTGTATTGCTATAAACTTCCGTCTTAGAACTCCTTTTGCTGCATCCCATAGGTTTTGGGTCATCGTGCTTTTGTTGTCATTTGTTTCTGTGTATTTTTTCTATTTCTTTGATTTCTTCAGCGATCTCTTGGTCATATAGTAGTGCACTGTTTAGCTACCATGTATTTGTTTTTTACAGGTTTTTTCCTTTAATTGATTTCCAGTCTCATAGCACTGTGGTCAGAAAAGATGCTTGGTACGATTTCAATTTTCTTAAATTTTCTGAGGCTTGATTTGTGACCCAAGGTGTGATCTATCCTGGAAAATGTTCCGCTTGATTTGTGACCCAAGGTGTGATCTATCCTGGAAAATGTTCCGCGTACACTTGAGAAAAACCTCTATTCTGCCAATTTCGGGTGTATTGTCCTATAGATATCAATTAAATCTATCTAGTGTATTTTGTCATTTAAAGCTTGTGTTTCCTTACTTATTTTCTTTTTTGATGAACTGTCCATTGGTGTAAATGGGGTGTTAAAGTCCCCTACTATTATTGTGTTACTGTCGATGTCCCCTTTTATGGTTGATAGCATTTGCCTTATGTATTGAGGTGCTTCTGTGTTGGGTGCATAAATATTTATAATTGTTATATCTTCTTCTTGGATTGATCCCTTGATCATTATGTAGTGTCCTTCCTTATCTCTTGCAACAGTCTTTATTTTAAAGTCTGTTTTATCTGATACAAGTATTGCTACTCTAGCTTTCTTTTGATTTCCATTTGCATGGAATATCTTTTTCCATCCCTTCACTTTCAGTCTGTATGTGTCCCTAGGTCTGAATTGGGTCTCTTGTAGACAGCATATATATGGGTCTTGTTTTTGTATCCATTCAGCCAGCCTGTGTCTTTTGTTTGGAGTATTTAATCCATTTACATTCAAAGTTATTATCGATATGTATGTTCCTATTACCATTTTCTTAATTGTTTTGGGTTTGTTTTTGTGGGTCTTTTTCTTCTCTTGTGTTTCCCGCCTAGAGAAGTTCCTTTAGCACTTGTTGGTTTGGTGGTGCTGAATTCTTAGCTTTTCTTTGTCTGAAAAGCTTTTGATTTCTCTGTCGAATCTGAATGAGCTCCTTGCTGGGTAGAGTAGTCTTGGTTGTAGGTTTTTCTCTTTCATCACTTTAAGTATGTCCTGCCACTCCCTTCTGGCCTGCAGAGTTTCTGCTGAAAAATCAGCTGATAACCTTATGGGTATCCTTTGTATGTTGTTTTTTGTTTTTCCCTTGCTGCTTTTAATATTTTTTCTTTGAATTTAATTTTTGTTAGTTTGATTAATATGTGTCTTGGTGTGTTTCTCCTAGGGTTTATCCTTTATGGGACTCTCTGTGCTTCCTGGACTTGGGTGGTTTCCCATGTTTCCTTTCCCATGTTAAGGAAGTTTTCCATTATAATGTCTTCAAATATTTTCTTAGACCCTTTCTTTTTCTCTTCTTCTTCTGGGGCCCCTATAATTCAAGTGTTGGTGCATTTAGCGTTGTCCCAGAGGTCTCTGAGATTGTCTTCAATTCTTTTCATTCTTTTCTCTTTATTCTGCTCCTTGGCAGTTATTTCCACCATTTTGTCTTCCAGGTCACTTATTCGTTCTTCTGCCTCTGTTATTCTGTTATTGATTCCTTCTAGTGTATGTTTCATTTCAGTATTGTGTTGTTCATCTCTGTTTGTTCTTTAGTTCTTCTAGCTCTTTGTTAAACATTTCTTGAATTTTCTCAATCTGCGCCTCCATTCTATTTCCGAGGTTCTGGATCATCTTTACTATCATTACTATGAATTCTTTTTCAGGTAGGTTCCCTATTTCCTCTTCATTTACTTGGTTTTGTAGGTTTTTACCTTGTTCCTTCATCTTGACACTTGACATATTTTTTTATCGTCTTTTTTTTTTTTTTTTAATGGGTGGGATTGTATTCCTATTTTACTGGTTGTTTGGCCTAAGGCTTCCAGCACTGGAGTCTGTAGACTGTTGGGTAGAGCTCGGTCTTTGTGCTGAGATGAGGACCTCTGGGAGACCTTACTCTGATGACTATTCCCTGGGGTATGAGGTTTTCTGTTATTCCAGTGATTCGGACTCAGAGTTCCCACCACAGGAGCTCTGGCCCAACCCCTGGCTTGTGAACCAAGATCCTGCAAGCCATGTGGGGTGGCAAAAAAAAAAAAAAAGGAAAAGGAAAAAAGGAGCAGAACAATAACAAAGAGAAAATAAAATAAGATTAGAAAACTAACAGATATGTTAGAAAGAATAAAAAAAGAAAAATATAGATCAAACAACAACCGGAAGGTAAAAGAAAACTGCAGTAGTAAAAAGAGGAGTTAAAAAAAAAAAAGCCAAACAAGGCCTTGGCTATGGGGGTGGGGCTTATGCAGGGACAGGGTTTAGGTGGTGGGTGGGGCCTATGCTTAGAACCCACAGGGCTGGAACAGGCCCTGCAGGGTGGTGGGGGTTGGGGCTTAGGCTCAACACAGCAGGAGGTGCCAGGAGTGCCTCTGTCCCTGGAGGGCAGAGTACCAGGTCCAGGACCCCAGCAGGCTCACTGGGCCTGAGTGGGCAGGGGAAATGCTAGGCGCCTTCCCCCTAGTCCTCCGATCCCAGAGGACCCCTCCCCATTGGCCTCTCTTGTCCCCCCCACCCCCACCCCTCCCCATGCCCCTAGGACCCACGCGGCAGGAGAGGGCTCCGGAAGCAGGGAACCAGACCCCAGCAGGCTTCCTGGAGCTGAGTGGGTGGGGGAAATGCCCGTGGTGCTTCCCCTGATCCCCCGGCCCCAGAGGGTCTCCCCTGTCCACCTCTCCTCCTCTTTCCCTCTTCCCCCCTCCTCCCTTCCTCCTACGTCCCTAGGACCAGTGCAGCCCGGAGGGGGCCTCAGAGGGCTGGGGACCTGGCCTGGGAGCCCAGCAGGCCTCCTGGCCCAGGTGGGCTGGGGAAACACCAGTGGTACCTCCTCTGACCTGGCCTTAGAGGATTCCCCCCCACTGTCCACCTCTTTTCCTCTTACCCCCTCCTCCCTCCCTCCCACACCCCTAGGACCCATGAGGCCAGAGGGGACCCTGGAGAACGAGCACGGATGACTAGGTTGAGAGCCCAGCAGACTTCCCAGGGCCGAGTGGGTGGGGGAAACACCCACGGCACCTCCCCTGATCCTCTGGTCTTCGAGGTCCCCAATATCCCACCTCTCCTCCCTGTACCTCCCTCCTATGCCCCTGGGATCAATGCGGACTGGAGGGGGCCTTGGAGGGAGGAGGACCTGGCCCGGGAGCCCCGCAGGCCTCCTGGGGCCCAATTGGACAGGGGAAATGCCTGATCCTCCGAGCCCCTGAGGGTCCCTCTAGGCGTGGGAACCCATCCCCCATCCCAGCCACCCCTCAGGGGTGCCATTCCTGTCCGACCTCCACTTCTCCTCCCCCCTCACTCCCCCATGTCCTACCCAGTCGCTCTGGGGTTCCTCCCGTCACCTTGAGCATCGAGGGCCCCCACCAGTGTCCCACTGGCACCCTAGTTGTGTCTCCATGTGTCCTTTAAAAAGCATATTAGGGCTTCCCTGGTGGCGCAGTGGTTGAGAGTCCGCCTGCCGATGCAGGGGACACGGGTTCGTTCCCTGGTCCGGGAAGATCCCACATGCCACGGAGCGGCTGGGCCCGTGAGCCATGGCCGCTGAGGCTGCGCGTCCGGAGCCTGTGCTCCGCAACGGGAGAGGCCACAACAGTGAGAGGGCCGTGTACCGCAAAAAAAAAAAAAAAAAGCATATTAAAACTTAAAAAATTTTGAAACTAAAGTTCTAGTACATTTCTTGTTAGGATTATTCCTAAGTACTTTATCCTTTTTTGTTTTTTATTACAAATGAAATCTTCCCATCTTTTATACGTCCTTTGGTTGTTTGGCTCTTTCTTATATGAAAATATTTTGATACCTTTCTAAATGTTGCCTCCCAGGGTTTTAACTTGCCTGTTTCTTTTAAGGGTAGGATCCATAACTAAACTTAGAGCTCCAGAAACAAATTAATGAGCTCTTCTTATGGGCTTGACATTGTTTTGGATACTACTGTTACTCTAAATGATGTATTTTATGTAATCTCAGACCTTTCCTAGGTATGTCACATGGTTGTGCTGTGTTGATCTCATTGTTGAGACTCTTTTTCATATGTGCTGTTATCATGCCATGACTTTTCAAGTCACTCTTTGAACTGTTGGTTTGGGGACTGACATGCAGGGCCATGCATGCCACCTCTGTATGCATCAGTGCTACAGAATGTTCATCACCTATCCTGGAAAAATAGCTTGTGGCTAAGTGGCATTTTGAAATAGAATATGGAAAAGTAGATTGGGCCCATTTCCTTAACCTAAACAGGTGATGAAATACTGACAAAATTTAACAAGAAAAAGAAGGCTGTGTAAGTGCGGGATTCTTTAGGGATGTGTAGCAATAAGCACAGTAAAAATGAAGTTTGAGATGCCGAGCACATAGTCACTTGGTGCTGGGTGGTGCTAGAGTGTCACATGCAGGCCCTACTTACAGGGGAGTCATTTGGATGTTCTTTTCCCAGAGGAGCTCTATGGTGACTTTGAAGACCTGGAAACAGGGGACGTGCACAAGGGAAAATCAGGACCGGATACTCAGGTATGACCTGGCCATGGCCAGCCATCAACCACTGGTCCTTGATCTGTGGTCAGTATGTTCTGCAAGAGGCCCCATATGAGATGGATGGATTCCTTCCTAAAAGTGAAGAGGGTGGGAATGGACCAAAAGTTGTTGGTTTATTTGTTATTGTTAATTTTCTTGAGTGATACCTATTACCTCTTCTTCTTGTTATGATTCTTCAGTCATTGAAAGTTTTAGCTCCTGGGTCACTGTCTTGCCATTATTCTCCTCCACTTAATTTTAAGTGCCGCTTTAAAAAAATAATAATTCCCTGTTCTCCCTAAAATTTCTTTAGAACAGTATCTGGGAGCATCTGGGTTGGGAACAGTTGCTATTATTTTTATTCATGTTTGGCATTCCCAGCCATATTAAGGAATGGCAGCTAATTGTAATGCAGATGTCTAAATGTCTCTTGTTGCAGTACATGTTATTTAGAGACAAAGGCTGTTTTATTTTGTTTTCATGATGATCATAACTAAGATTTTCGCAGCTCAAATAGAACTTTTAAAATCTGCCTTAATGTTTAAAGAAGAAGTTCTCCACAAATTTTTACAAAATTTTCTCTCCTGGAAATTTAAGGTTGAAGATGTGGAGGAAGAAGTTAAAGAAGAAATTGACCCCAATGCAGAGGAAAGTGCCAAGAAAAAGCATTTGGATAAAAAGAGAAAATTGAAAGAGATGTTTGATGCAGAATATGATGAAGGAGAAAACACATACTTTGATGATCTTAAAGGAGAAATGCAGAAACAAGCACAGGTGAGAAAACTCAGTTCCTATCAGCCTAATTTCAGGGCTGTAATAGTGCTGTGAATACGTAACTTTGTTTAGGTCTTTGCTCCCTGCCTGCTTCTGGGCCTCCTGTTTGGGCTCCTAGGTCAAGATGCAAATAGGTGTGTTTATTCATGCAGTTATCTAATTGTTTCTTCAGTCAGACATTCACCAGAAAAATATCAGTGTCTGTTTTGTACCAAGCATTAAACGTTGTGGAAGCAGAAATGGCTGAGACACGGCCACCATTTTTGAGGATCTTACAGAGTAGTGATTTGAGACAGTGTGTTTATTTACATGCAAGCA
Organism: Lagenorhynchus albirostris; assembly: GCF_949774975.1. Taxonomy (NCBI): domain Eukaryota; kingdom Metazoa; phylum Chordata; class Mammalia; order Artiodactyla; family Delphinidae; genus Lagenorhynchus; species Lagenorhynchus albirostris. The sequence goes on from NC_083110.1 coordinate 10,819,251, forward strand.
TTGCCTTAGTATTCTGATTGCCACTCCCTGGAACCATAACTGAATAATTTGAATGTGTACGTGATTCTTGGCCTGTGTGGCTTATGCATATACCAGTGCTCTCTGGGGATGGTTTTCTGAAAACCCACCTTGGTCAGAGTTCAGAAGATACTTCGAATGTAAGGTCAGATGCAAAGATAAAGGGAGCCTGTGGAATGCTGAAAGGGAGATAGTGTGGCCCTGCCGTCTGGGGATGCTGAGCAGGCTGTTTGAGTTGATGAACTGACTCTGAAGGAGGCAAAGATGTGTACAGTTGATGGCAAGTGTTTGAGATGCACTTTGACAAGTGGGGCCACCAAGAATCCCTGTAAACGGGAGCATACCCTAATATGTCTTCTGCAGATTAAGTATATGATTTGTGAAAATGCAGCTGACAGGGTTTGCTCAACCTAGGTCTTCATCTAGTTAAAGAAGTATCTCCTGGTTAGTCATTAACATAGTGATTCAAAGTGTGTTCTGACCTTTGATAGAAGTGACTAGGAAATGTAAGACTGGTTCTGCAGTCTTTGCTTTAGGCCATTTATAATTTAAAATCACCTAGGGGCTTCCCTGGTGGCGCAGTGGTTAAGAATCCACCTGCCAGTGCAGGGGACATGGGTTTGATCCCTGATCCGGGAAGATCCCACATGCTGCAGAGCAACTAAGCCCGTGTGCCACAACTACTGAGCCTGTGCTCTATAGCCCACGAGCCACAACTACTGATACCTGCGCGCCTAGAGCCCGTGCTCTGCAACAAGAGAAGCCACTGCAATGAGAAGCCCGCGCACCGTAATGAAGAGTAGCCCCCGCTCGCCCCAACTAGAGAAAGCCCATGTGTGCACAGCAATGAAAACCCAATGCAACCAAACAATAATAATAATAAAATAAAATCACCTAAAACCTTGTGGGTCATTGTAAAGAACTTCGAATTTTTTACTGTGAATGAAATGGCGGTCCATCGGGTTTTTTGTTTGTTTGTTTGTTTGTTTGCGGTATGCGGGCCTCTCACTGTTGTGGCCTCTCCCGTTGCGGAGCACAGGCTCCAGATGTGCAGGCTCAGCGGCCATAGCTCATGGACCCAGCCGCTCCGCGGCATGTGGGATCTTCCCAGACCGGGGCACGAACCATTGTCCCCTGCATCGGCAGGTGGACTCTCAGCAACTGCGCCACCAGGGAAGCCCGCATCGGGGGTTTTGAGTAGAGGAGAGACATGCATGATCTGCTTACCCCTTGAAAGGATTACCCTGGCACAAGTTCAGTAAGATTAACATGAGTTACACTGGGGAGGGGGTGGGGGGTTGCAGTGATGAGAGGAAAGAAAGAGTCAAATTCTGGCTATACTTTTTTTGAAAGGTAGATCGGTAGGATTTCCTGGTGGATTGAATGTGAGATGTGTGAGAGGGAAGATAAGGATGACTTACTGGAGGGATTGGGTTGTCATCAGTAAGAGGAAAGCCTTTCACTGATGTCAGTCTACCTGGGAAGATGAAGTTTGGATCTGTTAGGTTTGAGATACCTTTCAGACAAGAGGAGTGTCAGGTGGTCAGTTCTGGAGAGCTGTTGAGGCCAGGACTTAAATGTGATGTACTCAGGATCTGGGTGCTTTTTAAAACTATGAGATAGGTGGAATGACCTGGGGAGTAAGCATGGAGTCAGGAGAGGAGAGGACCAGGACTGGGTACTTCAGGAGACTGGGCAGAGACAAGGAAGCAGCAGTGGAGGCTGCGCGGCTCTCAGGAGATAGAAGAAATATAAGAGGACGTGCAGTATGCTGGAAACCACTGTAGAAGGAAGTGATAAATTGTTTCAAATCCTGCTGTTGTGTTAACTACAGTGAAGACAGAATTGACCACTGGATTAAGAACATGGAGGCCTTTAGTGACTTTTGCAAGCATTTCAATGGAATATTGGTTCAAGTACAATTTTAGGGGATTTATGAGAATATGTGCAGCGTAACTGGAACCAGACTTTAGAAAACTTCTGTGGCATTTTGCTTCAAAGATAAGCGGAGAAACGGGGCAATAGTGAGAGGAAGTGCAGTCAAAAGGTTTTAAGATGAGAGAAATAACAGGAAAGATTTGTTGGAATAAAGTCCAACAGGAGTGGATGATCTAGGGTGCAAGTAAAGGTTGGCATTAAATAGAGGCATGGATAATCTCTAACAGCTGCCTAGTAGAGCTTGCTGTGATTAAGGAAATGTATATCTTACTGTCTTATATTGTAGCCACCTGGCCACATATTGATACTGACCACTTGAAATACAGTTAAAGTGATTAAATGACTGAATTTTAAAATTTTATTTAATTTCAACTTAAATAGCCATGTGTGGCTACTATATTGAACAGTGCAGAGCTGTAATAAAAGGCTGAATATGGGTGTAAACCCTGGTAGAGGGGCTAACTGTGGAAGTTCTTTTAGGTTGCTTAAATTTTGAGTGAATTAGGAAACAGTCAACAGCTGAGAGTGAGGATGAGGGAGGAGATAACTGGGTGTTTGATGAAAAGAGAAAAAGTGTGAAATAATTGGGAGAGTAAGAAAAGAAAGTGTGGATGGGGAAGTTCAGAGTGTCGACCAACATTAAGGGCTGCTTTCAGAGTTGTTTGTATTTACTATAGTATAGCTTGGAGCAACAGAGAAGTAAACAGTTGGGGCATATCCTGAACAAACTGTATAGGTAAAACATATTATTTTTAATTAGGATAAAGCCTAAATAATTCTGTACATGGTTCCTTTCTTTAGAAATTGCTCTTTTTTTTAAATGTTAATCTTACATTTATTAAAAGTAACAGAATTATGGGTTTTTAATTGTTTTTGTTTTATTTTCCCCCTCTCATGTATAGCTTAACCGGGCAGAATTCGAAGATCAAGATGATGAAGCCAGAGTTCAGTATGAGGGTTTTCGACCTGGGATGTATGTCCGAATTGAGATAGAAAACGTCCCCTGTGAATTCGTGCTTAACTTTGACCCACATTACCCAATTATTTTGGGTGGTTTGGGCAATAGTGAGGGCAATGTTGGATATGTACAGGTAGGTACCCTTCACTGTATGCTTAACGATTGAGGTTCTTTGGTCATACTTGTACCAGTAATCTTACTGAAATCTCTTCTCCTTTCAGATGCGTCTGAAGAAACATCGTTGGTATAAGAAAATCCTCAAGTCCCGAGATCCAGTCATTTTTTCTGTAGGGTGGAGGAGGTTTCAGACCATCCCACTTTATTATATTGAAGACCACAATGGAAGACAGAGGCTTCTGAAATACACCCCACAGCACATGCATTGTGGAGCAACCTTTTGGGGTAAAAAGGGATTAGAATAAACTTGCTTGTAGGTTAATTTAAATCTTTTAAGCTTTATCATTGTAGTTTTGCTTTTTTCCTTTCATGAAATCCCAATTCATAAGATTTTTCTCTTTTTTTTTGGATTGGAGTATATATGTAAAGCAGGATCTAGAATGTGTGGCTCACTGTATTTTTTTTTTTTTTTCCTGTTTCCTTTAAGGTCCTATCACTCCGCAGGGTACTGGGTTCTTGGCAATACAGTCTGTCAGTGGCATAATGGTAACTATCTTTGATCATTTATTTTATAGATTGTGTTTGAGAAATAATGTCTGGATTATGGAATATGTACCTGAAACTTTAAGTTGAAAATTATTCATTTTAAGTATTTATAGTAAACTTCTCTTTGCTTTTAAATTTCCTGCATCTTTTTTTTTTTTTTTTTTTTTTTGCGGTACGCGGGCCTCCCACCACTGCGGCCTCTACCGCCTCGGAGCACAGGCTCCGGACGCGCAGGCCCAGCGGCCATGGCCCACGGGCCCAGCCGCTCTGCGGTACGTGGGATCCTCCCGGACCGGGGCACGAACCCCTGCCCCCTGCACCGGCAGGCAGACTCCCAACCACTGTGCCACCAGGGAAGCCCTTTCCTGCATCCTTTTAAGTAAGGTGTGAGAGTAGAGAAAAGGGAAATAGAAGAATTGTAATGGTACTGATGACATTTTATATTTTTATGCTTTTATATTTTATGCTTTTTAATATTATTCTAAAAATATTTAAGCAGTGCTCACCATGAGCTAACCACTCGACTAGGTTCTGGCATACATTGGATACCAGCTAGACATAAGACTACCCCCTAGTAATCTGGTTTAGCAAGGTATGTTCACACAGTCTTCATTTGACCAATCAGAGCAGGTTTTATTGGCCTCATTTAACAGAAAAGAAAACAGAATAATGGGCAAATGGAATCCATCCTTAATGTCCAAAATTTAATTTCTCAAACATTGTAGCCAAATCTTCATATTCCCTTTCATTCATTCATCTTTGTGAAACTGTGTTACTGTGAAATCACCCTCAGGAAAATGCTCAAGATATCATCATTAATTTTGGCGTATGTGTATTATAGTTTCAGATAGCTTTTGTTAAAATACTGTTTTGTATGTTCATATATTCTTTCTTACTTTTTCTTAGGTGATTGTAAGTGAATTGCACTTTGGTAATTTGTTGCATTACAGAGAAATGTAGTTCTTCTCTTGCTGACATTATTCCTGTATTCACATTTTGGGGGTTCCTTTTTAGGCTGATTTCCGGATAGCTGCCACAGGAGTTGTCCTTGATCTGGATAAATCTATAAAAATTGTGAAGAAATTAAAGCTAACTGGCTTTCCATATAAAATTTTCAAGAACACTTCATTCATTAAGGTATATATATATATATATATATATATGTATATTCATATGCTTATAAATGTGTATATTTTTAAAGGAGGAATGAAATATTCTAATATAGGTCTAAGATATAGTTCTAATGTTTTCAGAAAAGTATTTGAAATCTTTTATAAACTTGGTCTTTGATATTTTTAGTTCTTTATATTTTATATTCTTTATATTTAGTTTACTTCTTTAGATTTCTGAGCATATTTAAGTAACACAGAGCAATATAATATGGGAGGGTAGTTTGAGCAACATTTATTGAAAATTTCATCAGTAGAGGGTGTTTCCATTAAAAACACAGAGTTAAGATGATCATAAAATGTTCTTATAACGTAATACTACCATCAGCATTTATCTTGCAGTCTCTTTATTTTCTGAGTGTGTGCACCTAAGTAATAGGATATGAACTGTAGTCAAGCCCTGTGAGATGACAGCAAAGGCCATCTAGGCCAGGTCAGACCAATAAATATCTTTTTGATCTTCTCTTCTACAAAGATAGCAGTGATGAACATGTTAATGAGCCCACAATAGAGTCTTAATTAGTGTTATTTCAGGGAAGATAGAGTTTTATTCCTTTTGACCTAGTAATTCCACCTTTGGGGGAAAAATAGAGTTGATTTTTTTGTCACCTTTCAATGAATTATTTTTTGTTTTTTAACCAAGGATTATTTATGAACTAAGAAGTAAAATATCTGACTTTGTGTGTATGTATTTTTTTAATATATATATGTATATGTATATATATACCTGTAGGGAATGTTTAATTCTGCTTTGGAAGTGGCCAAATTTGAAGGTGCTGTGATTCGAACTGTCAGTGGAATAAGGGGACAGATCAAGAAGGCGCTCCGGGCTCCAGAAGGAGCTTTCCGGGCCACCTTTGAGGATAAACTGCTGATGAGTGGTAAATATCCTTTGTGGTGTGTTCTTAACAGCATGTTACCTACCATTCACTATTGATTTCTAGCCAGTGTGAACTATAGCTGGTAGTTTAGGTCTTTAGAAACAGGCATCAGCTGTAGCTCTCCCCAGTTGGAGCATCTCGTGTAGCACGCCCAGCCACACCCAGTAAAAGCTTTGTGTTATTCAAAAGTAGTTCACTTGGTGAAGTCTCTCTTCAAATACTGTGCAACCAGCTAGAGAAGTTTGGAGTGAATATTTTGTTCTTTTGTTTACCGAGATGGATATGAATCTTCTTTTGAAAATGTTAATGTAAATTTCCTCTCTTTCCAGACATTGTCTTCATGAGAACTTGGTATCCTGTCTCTGTTCCGGCCTTCTATAACCCAGTAACATCTTTGTTGAAACCAGCTGGTGAGAAAGACACCTGGTCAGGAATGCGGACAACTGGTCAACTCCGGCTCTCCCATGGCATCAAACTAAAGGCTAGCAAGGATTCTCTGTATAAGGTACAGTTAATCACCCATGTGCTCTGTAGATGGGTGTCACCCAGAAGCTTCATATGTAATGTTTTTTGTGGTTTGAATTTTCAAGTAGAAAGTCTAACATTAAATTTGAATGAACACGTTGTATATTCATAGACTATTTTGGAAGGAACACAGGACAAGTGGTAATAGTGGTTTTCTGTGGATTGGAAAGGAGACTTAAACTTTTCACCTCTTTTGAACTATATACCTCTTTTGAACTTTTTTTTGTACTATATACATGTATTAATTTGAAAAACATTAATGTACTGATTCTTATTGAAGCAAGGGGGAGGGGTTTTTTTGAGTTTTAATAAACTTTTTGTTGAAGTGTTAACATACACACAGAAAAGTACACAAATAATAAGTGTATACAGCTCATCGAATTTTAGCATACCTAAGTTGCCATCGCCTGGATCAAGCAATAGAATTACCAGCACAGTGGAAGTCCCCCTGTGACCTCTCCCAGTCACTACCCCACCTCCACCTCAGAGATAGCCGCTATCCCAACCCCTGACATGGAAATTACTTCTGCCTTTTTTTGAGTTTTATAAAATATACCGTGTACTGTTTTGCCTGGTTTCTTTCCTTCAGTATTATGAGATTCATCCATGTTCTTGTATATAGCAGACATTTATTTGTTTTTATTGTTGATTAGAATTTCATTGTATGAGAATGTCGGTTTTATCCATTGATGGACAGTGTTTCCAGTTTTTGGCTATTATAAATGCTGCCCTGAACACTTATATGCAACTTGTTTGGTGTGCATGTGCACACAGTTCCGTTCCATAGATCCCCATGGGTGGGATTGCCAGGTTACAGGGTACATGTGTTCAACATCAGTGTGTGATCCCTGTAGTATACTGAAATACCAGGTTAGACTTGAACAGCTTATCAGAGTTCTAGTTATTCCACATCCTTTCCAGTAGTTGGCCTCATCAGTACTTTAAAATGTTAAGTTCTCAGTGCCTGTCTGGATTCCCATTTTCATTCAAGTTTTGGTCTCTGAGAACGTCCATTATTTTGTTCACAGGTTAACAATGCATTTGAAAAGATTTGTTTGTGATAATGCAGGATATTTAATTGTTTTGTAATAAGAGGGTAATTCAGGGTATCGGTCTGCCATTCTGCTACAAACAGAAGTTTTCCGGACATTAGTTTTTCTGTAAAATAGTTAATAAAATTTGAATTCATTGCCATGAATTTCTCTTAAAATATACTTCAGAACATAGTACCTGTTGTCCAGTCTGTGGTGCTTACTTGTTTTTGAGAAGGAGATTTCTCTGATTTCTTTCATTCTAAAATATTTTGGTGTCTTAAACAGAGAATATTGAATATTATTGTGGGTGATGTCTTTAACAGTAAATTTATAAAGATACAGCAGACATATTCTCTATATAGTTGTCAACCTTGGTAAAGGTCTAGGGCAAAACTTTCAATTTATTAACTACTTCTGAGACAGTTAAGAATTTTGGTCATCTCAATTTAAGCATAGAATTTGGTTAGCTTGAAAACTGAATGTAGAAGGAGTTTTGCCTTCATTAGTCATTTAAATGTCACTTTTCTCAACCAGCCTTCTATTAGAAACAGAATAAAGTTAAACTTCTTAATGAGAATCAGGGATGGGGGCATTTCAGCTGCTCATTGGAGAAATAACTATATCCTTAAATCCAGAGAGGTTTATAGTCAAGATGAAAAGCTAGTTATTCTTGTTAGGCTAGAAAAACCTGTCTCAGTGCCCCAAAGATAAGGCCAGAGTCTTTCATTAACAGAAACTTTGGATCTTTTCATCTGCTCTGTTGAGATCCTATCGTCCATACTGTAGATATGGGCACAGTTGATTTCTTGGAAGAATTGTAAATATGTATATTCTATATATTCCTTTGTTTTGTTTGCAGCTGTGCATGGCCATTGAGGCAATATATATCTGATGGATGATTGAGTCCTCATTTCTGATGGTCAGCAAACTGTGGTGTTACTGATCTTGTGGAAAAATCAACCCATTGAGAAGATTTTATGCAAGTTTTAAATGTACATAGATCATAATATATGTCACAGTCTTTGTTTTATTTTTCTTTTTCAGCCAATTGTGAGGCAAAAGAAACATTTTAATTCACTGCACATTCCAAAAGCCTTGCAGAAGGCCCTGCCATTTAAGAGCAAGCCCAAGACCCAAGCAAAGGCAGGCAAGATTCCGAAGGACAGACTGAGACCAGCTGTCGTACGGGAGCCTCATGAAAGGAAGGTACTGTTGATGGATGGCTTCCAGCATGTTGCATTTAGATGTGAAAATAATGCTTTCAGTAACACACGTGGCATTTTTACTGCATTCTCACTTTTCATTAGGAAAGGATAAGGGCCAGACTTATTCAAGGCACTTGATCTGGAAGTTAGAAGAAAGGCCGGAGTCCATTTCACTTCTTTTGTTTAGTCATGCTCTGCCTTATGCGTGTTAATGGGGAATAATAGGCACACAGCTGGCAAGTCGCTCTTAGTTGTACAGAGTATCCACAGAGTGATTTAACAAAGGTGGTTTTGTGGTCAAGGCCATTATTTAAGTATTTTACTAAGTAAATATGCTCCTACTTATATTTCCATGCAAATTATAATTTCCTAGTTCAGGATAAATTTTCACTAGGTTAATATTCATTTGGATCATGAATTGATTGTAACTTTGATGCCATCAGCTGTGGTGTTTAGGCCTCCTGAAACTTAGAAGGAAAGCATGCTGTAGCTGTAAGAATATTCTGATGCTCACTGGGTTTTGCCGTTGTCAGATCCTTGCGCTGCTGGATGCTCTGAGTACAGTGCACAGTGAGAAGATGAAGAAAGCCAAGGAGCAACGGCATTTGCACAACAAAGAACACTTCAAAGTGAAGCAGAAGGAGGAAGAAGAGAAACTGAAGCGACAGAAGGACCTCAGGAAGAAGCTCTACCGAATTCAGGGTCAGAAAGAAAGAAGAAATCAGAAGTCCAGCCTGAAGGGGCCTGAGGAGCAATTGAAGTGATCTCCAGACAGACAGACAGACAGACAGTCATTTGAATCTGCAGTGATAAATGGTTTCATATATTGTAGTACTTTTAAATAACAAGTCAGGGGACTGGAGCCTAAGCACAACCTCTTTGTTGGATATATTGCCTAGACTGTGCCTTTGAGAGGAGAAATGGAGACTGCTGATAGGACACCTGTTCATTCTCAACATCTGGGTTATGTCACAATAAAGCAATATAATTGATGGTTTTCTAGATTCCCTCACATTCCTCTTACCTGTCTCAGTTTAATTTTGTGCTACAAAAGTATCATTAAAATATTTTCTTGTTAATTCTTGTCTCAGTTTAATTTTGTGCTACAAAAGTATCATTAAAATATTTTCTTGTTAATTTCTTGTTAATCTTGTTAATTTTCTTGTTAATTTTCTTGTTAATAATCTTAGTAGTTTTCATTAGGGAATGAATGCTTGATAATTGCTTACTCTACTACCTTCATGATGAGTCTTCCAGAAGGGAAAAAATATTAACTTGAATCCTCAGCATTAAGGTAAAATTTTAGAGAAGGATATATAGTTATTTTTATTTTTTTGTCTGTCATATGTTATATTCTTTGATTATTGACCCTAATGGACATTTTACATCTTATTTCACATGTTTTTCAAGTTAGTATAATAGCTAGTTAACACTAAATACTGTTTTAATGCTTTTAGACTAGGGATGACATCTGTGGAGGTAGTTAGCATTCTCTCTGAAGTTCATGTTGATATACCCTCTGGGTCTAAAATGCATGCCTGAGAGCCATCAGCACCTTGCTGGGTGGGAGTGGGTAGAATCTTCTAGGAATAGGAAGGGATCAAGATGAAACAGTCAGGTCTTAGTCCAGCGTTCTTTCCTCAGTATCTTCACTACCTCAAAGAACATCACCAAGTCCAATCCACATATGCAGGCCAGCGCCCAAGAAGCCCAGATGATCCTGCCGAGATGTCCATTTGACCAAAAGCTGAGCAGGTCCAGCTTAGCAAGGCTGTGCACAGAAGCCAGACACGTAAGTGACATGAACAAAGAGGGCAGCCTGTCTTTCCCAGTGTCTTAAACTACTTCCTGCAGACTTGACCATCCCAGTGCTAGGTGCAGGGAGGGTCTGGGTAGGGCTCCAGGCTCTGCCACTCTTCATGGTGTGACTGGGTAAGTTCCTGAGTATCTTGGAGTTTCAAGTTTCTTATGGGGATTAGTTTATCATCCCCAAGTAATATGGGGATGATAAACTAATCTGGCAGTCTGTGAGGATTTAATGAGACAAAATGCAAAGTGACTGGTACAGAACAGATTTTTAAATTTTTTGTTTCTCCTTCTGATCCCGTTTTAAAGAGTTGTATAGGTCTGTGAATTTGAACACTTTATATAGGTTTTAAAACATACCTATATATTCATGTAATCAACACCACTATCAAGATACCAAACAGTCCCATCTTTCCAAAGCACTTCCTCATGCTCTGCAACCCAAGCCTTCCCCGCTTCCCCACTCCCCACTACCAAAAAAACTGATGTGTTTTTCATCACTACAACTTTGTCATTTGAAGAATATCATGTAAGTGGAACAATGCGGTATGTAATCTTTTGAAATTGGGATCATATCTTTGAGATTCGTCCCAATTGTCCTGTGTATCAATGGTGCATTCCTTTTGATTACTAAATAGTTACCAGCTGTACAGACAGGCCACAGTTGGTTATCCATTCTCCAGTGGAAGAGCATTGTGGTTGTTTCTAGTTTTGGGCAGTTATGAATGTGGCTGCTGTAAATATCTGTGTAGAGGTTTTCGTGTGAACATAAGTTTTCATTACTCCAGGGTAAAAATACCCAGGAGTAGCACTTCTGGGTCATATGGTTTAAAAGAGCTGTCAGACTGTCTTCTGGAGGGGCTGTACCATTTTGCATTCCATCTCACTGGTTTTAATTTGCATTTCCCTAATGACTGATAATATTGAGCATCTTTGCATATGCTTACTTGCCTTTCATATACTATGTCCTCTTTGGTGAAGTTTATGTTCAAGTCTTTTGCTACTTTTTATTTGGTTCTTTTTTTTTTTTTTTTTTTTTTTTTTTTGGCTGTACGTGGGCCTCTCACCGTTGTGGCCTCTCCTGTTGTGGAGCACAGGCCCCGGATGCGCAGGTTCAGCGGCCGTGGCTCACGGGCCCAGCTGCTCTGCGGCATGCGGGATCTTCCCGGACCGGGGCACGAACCCGTGTCCCCTGCATCGGCAGGCGGACTCTCAACCACTGCGCCACCAGGGAAGCCCTGGATCGTTTTCTTATTGTTGATTTTGAGAGTTTTTAATATACTTTGGAAGCAGTCCTTTGTCACATATGTGATTTACAGATACTTTCTCCTAGTCTATTGCTGTCTTTTCGTTCTCTTAATGGTGTCTTTTGCAAAATTTAAAATATTTGTCAAGACTAATTTATTACTTTTTTTCTTTTATGAATCGTGCATTTGGTGTCATGGCTCAGAACTCTTTTCCTAACCACAGATCATGAAGATTTTCTATGTTTTCTTCTAAAAGCTTTGTAGCTTTATGATTTTCATTTTGAGTTAACTTTTGTATAAGGTGTGAGATTTAGATTGGGGTATTTTTTTTAAACTTACAGACAACAAATTGTTCTAATACCATTTGTTGAAAGACTATCCTTTCGCCATTGAGGTACATTTGCATCCTTGTCAAAAATCATTTGGGCACATTTGTGAGGGTATATCCTGGGCTCTCTGTTCTGTTCCGTTCATTGATTGATGCGTCTATACCGTTGCTGCAAGATCTTGATTATTGTAGCTTTACAGTAAGTCTTAAAATTGGGAAGTGTGATTCCTCTAAATAAATTTATTTCTCTTATTCAAAATTGTTTCAGCTGTTCTAGGGCCTTTCCCTTTTGGTATAAATTTTAATAAGCTTGCCTACATTTACCAAAAAATCCTGCTGTGATTTTGATTGCATTAAATCTGTAGATCAACTTGGAGAGCATTGACATTTTCACTCTGTTGGGTCCTCCAGTCCATGGCATAGCTCCCCATTTATTTAGGACTGTTTTTGGCTTCAAACTGTTTACTGCTAGTTTTTAGAAAAACGATTAATTTTTGTATGTTGAGCTTACATTCTGTGATGTTACTAGGCCCATTTATTAGTTCTAGATCTTTCTTGTGGGGGAGGGGAACACATTCCTTGGGATTTTATACTTAGACTATCATGTTGTCTGCAAGCAGAGGCAGTTTTTATTCCTTCCTTTCCAACTGTATGCCTTTTTTTCTTATGTGTTACACTGGATAGGACTTCCAGTATAATGGGAAATTGGACTGTTCAATTGGGCATCCTTGCTTTGGTCCCAATTTTTTTGTAGATGCTCCTTCTCAGTTTGAGGAAATTCCTTTCTGTGCCTGGTTAGCTGGGAATCTTTATCATGAATGAATGTTGAATTTTGCCAAATGCTTTTTCTTCATCAATTTATATAATCATGTAGTTTTTCATCTTTCGACTGTTAATATAATGATTACATTGATTTATTTTTCAAACCATATTTGAACCTACATGAATGAACCTACATAGATATTGCATCAAGTGTAGCAAACAAAATATTAAAAAATAATATTTACAATTGAGTGACGTTTATCCCAATATTGTATCCCTGGATGGTGTATTATTATTTTAATATTTTGCTAGATTTCATGCACTAATGTTTTGTTGAGGATTTTTGCATCTATATTTATAAGGGATATGGTTCTGTAGAGTTCTTTTGTCTTTTATCTGATGATGGTATCTGGGTAATGCTGGCCTTATAAGATGATTTGGGAAATGTTCCCTCCCCTTTTATATTCTGGAATTGATTGGGTAGAATTGTTGTTATTTCTTCATTAAATGTTTGATAGAATTTGTCAATGAGGGAATTCCCTGGCGGTCCAGTAGTTAGGACTCTGTGCTTCCACTGCAGGGGGCATGGGTTTGATCCCTAGTCAGGGAAATAAGATCCCGCAAGCTGGGTGGTACAGCCAAAAAAAAAAAACAAAACAGGATTTGTCAATGAAACCATCTAGGCTTGGACATTTAAAAAAAATTTTTTTAACAATGAATTTAATATCTTTAATAGTTACAGGGCTATTCAGATTATTTTATCTTGAGTGAATTATGGTAGGTTATGAAATGGAATTGATTTATTTCACCTAAGTTGTCAAATTTATAAGTATAAAGTTATTTGTAGGAAGGATTCCCTTACTACCCTTTTACTATCTTTTGGGTCTGTAGTGATATCACCTCTTTCGTTCCTGATATCGGTAATTTGTGTCTTCTCTACTTTTGTTGTTTTGTTTAGTCTTCCTAGAAGTTTATTAATTTTATTGATTTATTTTCAAAGAATGAGCTTTGGGTTTCATTGATTTTCTCTGTTCTTTTGCTGTTTTCAATTTCATTGGTGTCTGCTCTTTATTTCTTTTCTTGCACTTGCCTTGATTTTTTTCTGTTCTTTTTTCCTAATGTCTTAAGGTTGAAGCTTAGATTAATGATTTGAGACCTTTCTTCTTTTTTAATATAAGCATTCAATGCCATACATGTCCCTGTAAGCACTCTGTAGCTGCACGTCCCAGCCAGACTTCTGTGGGCTGTGGTCACAGTGTCAGTTCCGTTTACAAAGTCCTTGCAGTGTTATTTGGGTCAGTCCCACGTGTGGATTACCCGTAGCCTGGGTAGGACCGGGACATTGATCTATCTCTTAGGGACATTCTCAGAGTCAATGATAAGCTCTTTAGAGTCAGATCTATGCATGCACAGCTCAGGAGGGAGCCCAGGAGATCATTAACAAATTTGGGGGGTCACTGTCCTGAACTCCTCCCGTTCCATGATTTCCTGGTACTTTCCAGTCACCTGGGCTCTCCTTTTTAGCCCTCCATCCAAGACACTGCAGCTTCCTTACCATGACTGCCCACATCCAGGGTCAAGCAGTCAAAGGACAGAGAGTAAGAAAACAATGGTTAAAAGAAAAAAACAAGCCCACCCTACTTGGATCAAAAAAGAAGGGTGTGCCTGTGGGCTGCAGGGGGCTGGGGCAGGAGAAAATGGAGTAGAGAAGAGGGGGTATTTCTTGCACTCTCTCTGGGTGTTAGGAGACACTTTTCTGCTCCTCAGCCAGAACCAGAGGGCTTTCCTGAGCACTCTGTTTGCACCTATGTCCACCTCCGAGTTCAGGCTGCCTAGAGTGAGGATAACTGTGAGATACTAGGGAAGGGAAAATGGTACAACTCACCACCAGCTCAGTGTTACTTTGAATTATGGTCTCGTGTCCCAATTCTCCTGCTGTTATTTGATTTTAAAAGTCCTCGAATAGCTTCTCCGTGCATTCTATTCAGCTTTTACACTTGCGTTTCAGTGGGAAACAGCAAAATGTACTTACTTACTTACTCTGTTTTTCCCTGATCTGAAATCCTCTTTGTTTTTCTCCTTAAATTCCTACAAGTAAGATTCTGAGGCCATTTTTTAAAAAATTCTTTTTATTTTGAAATAATTAAAGATTCACAGGAAGTTGCCAAAAAATTACAGGGAGGTTCCTTGTGCCATTCCTCCAATGCTATCATCTAGCATAACTGTAATACAATATCAAAATCAGGAAATTGACCTTGGTACAATCCACAGAGCTTATTCAGATCTCATGAGTTGTTCATGTACTAATTTGTGTGTGTGTGTTACTCTGTGGTATTATCATGTGTGTAGCTTTGTATGTGTGTAGCTTTGATGATCACAATCATGATACAAAACTGTGCCATCACTACAAGGCTTCCTCAGGCTACCACTTTAGAGCCACACACCCTCACCGCATCCCTAACCTCTAACAACTATTAGTCTGTATTGTATCTCTATATTTATGTTACTTCACAACTTTATGGAATCATATAGTTTGTGTCCTTTTAAAACTGGCTTATTTCACTAAGCATAATTTCCTTGAGTTCATCCAAGTTGTTGCTAGTATTAATAGTCTCTTCCTGTTTAATGCTGGATAGTATTCCATAATGTCTATTATGTTCTGCAGTTCAGCATTCACCATTGAAGGACATTTGAGTAGTTTCCAGTTTTTGGCTATTACAAACAAAGCTGCTATGAGTGAATATACACGTATAAGATTCTGTGTAAAAGTAAGTTTCCATTTCTCCTGTAAAAACGCCCAAGATTGTATTTTCTGGGTCAACTGGAAAGTCCATTTTTAATTTTAAAAGGTACTTCCAGGGACTTCCCTGGCGGTCCAGTGGTTAAGACTCTGTGCCTCCATTGCCAGGGCCACAGGTTTGATCCCTGGTCGGGGAACTAAGATCCCTCATGTGGCACAGCGTGGCCAAAAATTAAAAAGAAAATAGTGGAGGGCTTCCCAGGTGGCGCAGTGGTTGAGAGTCCGCCTGCCAATGCAGGGGATGCAGGTTCGTGCCCCGGTCCGGGAAGATCCCACATGCCACGGAGCGGCTGGGCCCGTGAGCCGTGGCCGCTGGGCCTGCGTGTCCGGAGCCTGTGCTCCGCAATGGGAGAGGCCACAACAGTGAGAGGCCCGCATACCGCAAAAAAAATAAAAAAGAAAAAGAAAGGAACTTCCAAACAATTTTCCAGAGTGGCTGTACCATTTTACATTCTCACCAGCAACGTATGAATGCTCCAGCTCTCTGCATCCTTGCAAACATTTAGTGTTATTGCTTTTTAAAAGCCATTCTAATAGGTGTGTAGTCATAATTGATTGTGGTTCTAGTTTGAATTTTCTTAATGACTAATTATGTTGGCCATCCTTTCATGTGCTTATTTGCCATCTATATAGCCTCTTTGGTCAAATATCTGTTCAAATCTTTTGTACATTTTCAATTTTGTTTATTTAATGTTGACTCCTGAGAGTTCTTTATAAATTCTAGACATAAGTTCTTTGTTAGGTATGTGATTTGCAAGTATTTTATCCCATCTGTAATTTCTCTTTTCATCATCTTAGGATCTTTTGCAGAGCAAAAACAATTTTAATTTTGATGGAGTGTGGTCCAGATTTATCAACTTTTTCTTTTATGGATTATACTTTTGGTGTCAAGTCTAAGAACTCTTTGCCTAGTCTCTCCTTTCCCCTCCCCTTCTGCCAGTGCCTTGATCTTGGACTTCTCAGCCTCCAGAACTGTAAGAGAGAAACTTTGGTTGTTTAAGCCACCCAGCTGAATGGTGTTTTTGGTCTAGGAGCCCAAATGGACTAAGACAATGGGAGATAAAAAGAAAACCCAGGAGTTCAGTGCAGTGTCATCCCTCAAGTCCTCTGCTTCCCAGCCAGTCTGCTTTCCTCTTTCCACCTTATATTTTATTTATTTATTTTTTATCTATTAATTTTTATTGGGGTATAGTTGCTTTACAAGGTTGTGTTAGTTTCTCTTTCCACCTTACAGATTCCTTTTACGATCGTCTCTTAGATTATTTCCAGCGCATTTAGTCACATTTCGAGGGAAGGAGTGAGTGGTGAGTGGTGTACACCATCTTGTCATGGAATGCCCAGTCAATCTTTCAAGTGTTTGGAACGTATCGTCACAATGTCTGTCCCTTGGGAAAGGTGTAACAATTCATACTCCCACTGGCAATGTCTGCATGCATCCATTTTCTTCTTCCATGAAAAAGCATCTGGTGCTGTGATTTTGTTTTAAAATTTTGCTTCTTGTTCCTAATAAGACGATTAATTAATATGGGCTGCTGGCTCTAGTCTATGAATCCAAACCTTGGAGATGCCACAAGAGGGATAATTAATTGATAGAGCCCAGAACGAAGATGAAAACCCAGGAGAGATCCCGTGGAGGCAGAGCCCAGTGGGGTGAGGGAGGGGAGGGGAGGCACATTCCAGTTTGGAAGCTGCTACTTAGCTAACCAGGGCCAGGCTGGGACAGCTTCTTTCCTACCCGCTCCCTGGGGTCCCTGCCTGCCCAGCACTGCTCTTGTGAGGAGGAGATCCTGTGCCAGACACAGGCATCTAGGCAATGCCAGAGTAGCCCGGAACCTACCTGGAGTGAGTGCCACACCATCTCGGCAGGTTAGCGGGCTGCCCCATGGCACGTCCCCACCTGAGCGGATAGTCAACTATGATGCAGGTTGACAGCCGCTGGACAAAGACAGCACCCAGGCTGGAAGACAGGGAAGTTCCCTGAGGCCCAGACTAGCCCCTTGGGAATGAGTAAAATAGGGGAGGCTGAGCCAGGTAATCTCACCCTACTCTCTGCCCTGAGGAGCATCCTGCCCACCTTTCCTAGCCGTCCCTGGAAGGTGCTGCCTGGGGCTAAGGCTGCCGGCTCCTCCTCCCAAGTGACCAGCTAAGGTGGCTCACCTTCCTCAGGGAAAGTGAGCAGCTGTAGGGAAAAACGAGACTGTGAGAAGAGTAAACTCCGAGAGACAAAGACCACAAGCAAAGTGAACACCAGAGGGAACAGGTAAACAAGACAGGAAAAGCATTTACATGTGCATGATACATATCCTCAGGAGGATATTGGAAATACGAGGCTAGATGATGCAGTTATGAAGAAGAACCAGCTGGGGTTAAATGGCTGTGAACAATGGAAGTGTTGAAATGGTTAACTCAGTGCGAAGGTTAAAGGGCAGAAGAACAAACGAATGAACATGAAGGGGTTGAGGGCTCGAGATGGAGAGCTAAGGAGGGGCGGAGGTGGGAAGGGAAAGCTTGTTCACATTCATCTCCTATGAGTGCCAGAGGGGGAGGAAAAGATCAACAGATAAGAGGAAATCTTTGTAAAGTAACTGAGAATTTTCCCATTTCTGATTCCTGCCAGTGATGCATGTGCTCAATGCTTTTAATTTTTGCCAGTCTGCTGGGTACAAGAAATATTTCATTATTGTTTAAATTTGCATTTTTATCAGATAACGAGAGGGCTTTAGCATCTCTTCAAGTGTTTATCGGCCATTCTCATATCTTCTGTAATTTGTGCATCTCCTTTGCTCATTTTTCTGTTGGGTTCTTGGCCATTAGTGACTTTGCAATAGCTCCTTATATATTCTGGATGTAAACCCTGTGGCTATTTACAAACCTTATAAATATTTTTCCCCTAATATGACACTTGTCTTTTGGGTTTTTTTTTTTAAGATTTTTATACACATATATATATTATTTATTTATTTTTGGTTGCGTTGGGTCTTCATTGTGATGTGCGGGCTTCTCATCGCGGTGGCTTCTCCTGTTGCAGAGCACGGGCTCTAGGCACATGGGCTCAGTAGCTGTGGCTCATGGGCTCAGTAGTTGTGGCTCCTGGGCTCTAGAGCGCAGGCTCAGTAGTTGTGGCGCACGTGCTTAGTTGCTCCACAGCATGTGGGATCTTCCCGGGCCAGGGCTTGAACCCGTGTCCCCTGCATTGGCAGGCGGATTCTTAACCACTATGCCACCAGGGAAACCCTGACACTTGTCTTTTGACAAGTCCATGATGCCTTTCTTTGTATAGAGGTTTTAAATGTCCATAACAATCAAATCTGGTATTTTCCTTTATGGCTTTGAGGTTTTGTGTCTTGTCAGGGTGAGTCATTCCTACCTATTTAATTACAAAAATGACCCTCTATTTCAACTATCCTCCTATTGTAAAAAAAAATCTTTCCATTTGTTTTCTAAATTTTTAATTTTTATTTTTAGCTTAAAATATTTAACTCGCAATTATTAAAGTATTACTTTTCTCTTCAAATTAATATTATCAAGCTATTAATTATTGGTTTAATTTACTTTTATTGATTTGTTTTTCATTTAGTTTATTTTGAAGTAATATATGCACATATTTAGTTTGTAAACATTCCAACGTTACAGGAATAATGTAAAAAGAATGCTTTTCTCTTTAACTTCCTTCCAAACTCTCTGCTTCACAGCTAGCCACAGTGATCTGATTGATGTATATATTCCAGATCTTTTCTGGACACTTATATTCATGTATATTTATTTTCCTCCATGTGTTATCTTTAAAAAAGAAACACAAATAGGATTGTCTTGTTTGGAAGCTTTCTACTTTTTTTTTTAATTGGGGTAGAGTTGTTTTACAATGTTGTGTTAGTTTCTACTGTACAGCAAAGTGGAGTTCCCTGTACTATACAGCAGATTCTCATTAGTTACCTGTTTTATACATATTAGTGTATATATGTCAATCCCAATCTCCCAGTTCATCCCATCCTCCTTGGTGTCCATACATTTGTTCTCTACATCTGTGTCTCTATCTCTGCCTTGCACACTAGTTCATCTGTACCATTTTTCTAGATTCCACATATACGCATTAATACACAATATTTGTTTTTCTCTTTCTGACTTAACTTCACTCTGTATGACAGTCTCTAGGTCCATCCACGTGTCTACAAATGACCCAATTTTATTCCTTTTGGAAGCTTTCTATTTTTAACTACTGTATGTGTCTCAGAGGATCTTTCTATATCATTGCAGTGTGTGTGTGTGTGTGTGTGTGTGTGTGTGATCCTTGTTTGGTTTGCTAATCCTGTAGAGAACTGGGAGCTTCGCGTTTTCCCCTGTGTTTTGGTGACATCCATAACAGCATCCCCTGTCCCTGGAGGCTGATGGAGCCCCTCTAATCCCTTTTTACCTTTTTCATTCTATGTTTATTGTTCTTTTCAGGTTTTCTGCCTCTTGTTAAGCCTATTTTGGTGATTTAGATATTGCAGGAAAATCTTCCATTTCATCCAGATACAACAAAACCGACCAGGGTGAAGCTGTACCTACCATCTTCTTGTGGTTGAAATCACCTCCTTCATATCTGCAGTCGTGTCCCTTTGTTTAACCTCACATCTTCAGTTTCGTACCTTTCCCCTTTTTTCTTTTGCTTGACTTTCCAGAGGCTTGCTTATCTTAATGGTCTTTTCAAAGAACTGGCTTTTCGTTTTATTTATCAAATCTACTTTTATTACTGCTGTTTTCAAATTAAATTAACTTATTTCTTATTTCATCCTTTTTAAAAAAGCTTAGTTATATCTTTCTTATATTTAAGTATACATGTGTATATCAAGGCTATAAAATGTCCCTTTGGACATATGCCACAGGTTTTGATAGGCCATGCTCTTATTGTACATCTCTTCCTCAACTTACAATGGGGTTACATCCTGATAAACCCATTGTAAGTAAAAGATATCATAAGTTGAAAATGTATTTAGTATACCTAATCTACCAAACATCATAGCTTAGCCTGGCCTACCTTAAACATGCTTAGAACACTCACATTAGCCTATAGTTGGGCAAAATCGCGTTAACACAAAGCCTATTTTATAATAAAGTGTTGAATAGCTCATGTAATTTATTGAGTACTGTACTGAAAGTAAAAAACAGAACAGTTGTCTGGGTACAGAATGGTTGAAAGTTATCAGTTGTTTATCCTTTTGATCATGTGGCTGACTGGGAGCTGTGGCCCAGCATTGCGAGAGGGTACCATATTGCATTTCGCTAGCCCAGGAAAAGACCAAAATTCAAAATCTGAAGTACAGTTCTACTGAATACACATTGCTTTCACACTATTGTGAAGTTGAAAAATCGTTAAGTCAAAACATTTTAAGTCAGGGACCATCTGTATAGTCTGTTTCTAAAGAGTTTTTCATTTCAGTTTTTATTTTCTCTTTAACATAAGTTGCCTTTCTCTTTTTTCCCCTTTTATTCTGTTTATTACAAATTCATTTGAGGATATAGATTTCCCTCTAAATGCCAGTTTTGTTGAATTCCATATTTTTATATGAATACCTTACTGCTATTGAGATCCAAACATTTTATAATTCCCATTGTGGAAATTAATTTTGTTTCCAAAATGCATTTTTAACATTCTTATTGTCCCTAATTGTATTGCAACCTGGGGACCGAATGTGATCTGTGAAAGATGCTGAGGGCTTCTTGCTCACCCAGCACAGCATCAATGTTTCCAAATGCTCTACGGGAGCCTGACAAGAACATATGTTCTCTGTTGGGTTCAAATCTTTCTGTAAAAAGCGAGTTACAGATATTCTGATCTATTTTACTGTTTTGTAATAGCCTCACTTGTTTTGTTTGCTGAAATCTCTGGCGCTGGTGAATCTTTTAACATATCCAGGATGTTTCTCTGCTTAGGCTGAAGGGGTAGAGTGGAGAGAGGCCAGATACCTGTTGTCCAGGACTGGCACCTTCTCATTTGCTCTCCTTGCGTATTGCCAGGTAAGTGCTCCCCTGTCTCAGAGCGTAGTGAGCACAGTAGGCAGGAGTTGCAGGGTGGGGTGCATTTCTCCTGGGTTGGGGGTGTGTGTGCCATCTCTGCTGTTGTAGGGGAGACACTGCCCACTTCCCTGCCTCGTGACAGATATTGTTGGTCAGGTGGCTCCCACCTGGCCTGGGCTCCTGGCCGGCCCACTGTGGGGAGATGGTCCCCGCAGGGATGGAGAGGAATGCAGGCTCCTGGGAGAGTACCAGGGCCTCCCAGGGCCACTGCTGCTCTGACACCAGCGTGTCTGGGAAGCCCCACACGTCTTCCCCAGCGGGCCGTCCTCCTCCTGTGGTGATTCTCAGGGTGCCCCCCTCAGCCTGCAGCTGTCTGCCTTACACTCCGTCTTACCCCACTCCATCACCTCCTTATCCTCTGCTCTCCCAAACTGACTCACGTCTTCCCTGAGGTTTATGAGAAACAGCTCTAGCATGGTGCTCTAGCAGGGTGCTAAGAGTTGGAGTTTCTGAAATCAGGGACTCAAACAGATATTTGCACACCCATGTTCCCAGCAGCATTATTCCCAATAGCCAAAACTTAGAAGCAACCTAATTGTCCGTCAGTGGATGAATGGATAAACAAAATGTGGTGTATCCACACAATGGACTATTATTCAGCCTTAAAAAGGGAAGGAAATTCCAACATATGCTACGAGGTGGATGAACCTTGAAGATATGCTTAGTAAAATAAGCCAGACACAAAAGGGCAAATACGATGTGATGCCACTTATATTGGTACCCAGAAAAGACAAATTCGAAGGGATAGAAAATAGACCAGTGGTTGCCAGGGGCTGGGGGGAGGGAGAACGGGGAATTGTTTCATGGGTTTGGAGTTTCAGGTTGGGAAGGTGAAAATTTTCTGGAGATGGATGGTGGGGACGTTTGCACAACATTGTGAATGTACTTAATACCACTGAACTGGATACTTAAAAATCGTTAAAATGTAAGTTTTATACATATTTTATCACAATTAAAATTTTAAAAAAACGCATGGATTTTGGAGCCAGTCTGCCTGTATCAAATCCTGCCTTGGCCATTAAGTCGCTGGGCATTAAGCAGGTTACTAAACCTCCTTGTTCCTCATTCCTCATCTGTAACGTGGGAATCCTAGTGTTTAAAGCGTGGCTCTGGTGGGTAACACTGGCAGAGTTGTTAAAGCGGCCTGGCCCAGTGTTAGGGACAACTGCAGCCACCTTCCCTGGGCTGCCTCCACGGGGCTGGGATTGCGAGAAAGGAGCTCTTTTTACCATCTTGTTTATCCCCAGCCCTCTTCCAGGAGGGCTTGGCCATGCTTCTCCTCCCACCCAAGCCTCAGCACCCCTGCCCATCGTGCCCTACTTGTTCATTGACCTCTAATAACATCTCGTCATGCTCAGCTCTAGAGTGGCAGGCACCAGCCCCTGACCATTGGCATCTCGGTTCCCCGTGGGCTCGACGCAGGCGTCCACCTGATTTCTCCCAACACTTTATTGCATCTGTTTGTTGAGACACCTGCTTCCCCCACTGGCCGTCAACGTCCTGGACAAGGTGCTCGGCTGTGATTGACCGAGGCCGCGGGGTCCTCTTGGGTCCTCCGCTACCGCAGCCTGCCTGCCTACCGGGCTCGGCAGTGCGGCCCCCTCCCGGGAACTGACCAAGATATCGCGTTCTTTGCTGCCCTAACACCCGGCCCTGCTGCCTGTCAGCAAATGCTGTGGGCTGGACTGGTCCCCTTCTGGGGGCCTCACTTTCCCCGTCGGTGATGTAAACCAACGAGGTCTTCATAGCTCTGATACCGTGTGCCTTTCTGACGGGGAGCGGTGTCAAGCCCGTGTAAGCTTAGCGGGGCCACCCAGGTGAGAGAGATTGTACGTGCACACGTGTGCGTGCGTGTGCGTGGGTGCGACTGCGCCGCGTGTACGTGCGGGCAAATATGCATATTTGTGTGTTCAGACGGAGGAAGGCCCCAGCTCCCAGCAGAGCGGGAGGCTTTCTTCCTCTCCAGACCCTGGAGTGTAGAGGAGGAGGGCCGTTTCCGAACTCTTCGGTGAGTAAGCTCGCCGCTCGCTCTAAGCTCGCCGCTCGCTCTGCTTGGGCTCCGCGGGGAGCTACACGCAGAGGCCGGGAGGGGGCGCCCCAGACAAGCAAATGCAGGGCGACGGCAGGTGGGCCTCCGCCTGATTGCCAGGGAGGGGGTAGCGCACGACTCGGATCCTTGCCTACCGCTGACAATGGGAATAATAATAATTATTAATCACGACAGTTACTGCTTATTTAGCGCTTATGCTCACAGGCACCGGGCTGACTGCATAACGTGCATTATTTCGCCAATATTTGGAACCCTGTATTTTTGTAAGTCTGTTATTAAAAAGCTCCCAGAGTTGAGCTAAAAGTATAGAGACCCGAGTTCTGCCACTCAGTAGTTGTGTGACTCTGGACACGTCTTTGAGCCTGAGATTCTTCTACATAAAATAGATTTTTTTAGCCTAACTGTGTGTGTGTACATACACACAGGTGTGTGCAAGTGTGTGCGTGTGTGCATGCACACATGTGTTTTCATGGATGTGTGTGTGTGTTTGCACGTGTACATTAAAGACCCTGGAGTTGGAGTTTGAGGAGTCTAGAGGACATGCCAGGAAGGCAGTTGACACCAGGCATTTGGTGCCCAGGAGAGAAGCAGCGATCCCCATGCATCCTGCGGGGGGTGTTCTGGGGAGAGAGGCTCAGAACCTGCTTACAGTAAGGAAAGAGGGGCGCTGGGGGCTGGACCATGGCAGTCCTGTGCTTCACGGGAGGTGGAGAGCATGCCTGAGAAGATGGAGAGAGTGGTCAGAGAAGGGAGTGGAAATAGGGGGCATCGAGAAATGCACAGGCTGCCGGGAGGGCATCTCGGCACCTGGGCTGACGCTATCCCTTGGGAAGGAGGCTGCCGTAGGGACTGTGCTCGCTGGTTGGAACAGAAGCCCTAGAAGGAGGCCCATGAAGTACGGCCGAGTGGGCATAAGGCAGTGACGGTGCCACAAGCAGGAGAGAGATGGGTTATTCCACAAGTGTGGTTGGGACAACTAGTTAATCCACTGAAAAAACATAAAGTCACTCCTTACACTATGGTTAACATAAATTCCAGATAGATTAAAACTTTAAATGTAAAAAAAAGAGGAAAACTGAAGAGACTTGTGAGAAGGTGGTTAATTGGGGGATTATCCCAGGAAGCAGGAGTGAGCGAGTGGAGACGGGCGGAGGTGGGTCAGATGCTGACTGTGGGACTTTGAGGCTGACAGCTGCGTCGGGGGTTCCTCCTGCCACTGCTCCCCCCAG
Organism: Lagenorhynchus albirostris; assembly: GCF_949774975.1. Classification (NCBI taxonomy): domain Eukaryota; kingdom Metazoa; phylum Chordata; class Mammalia; order Artiodactyla; family Delphinidae; genus Lagenorhynchus; species Lagenorhynchus albirostris. The sequence continues at coordinate 10,843,921 of NC_083110.1, forward strand.
AAGTTCTTCTGAGGTCTGGATGCCTCACACACACAGTCTCCCTGAGTCAGGTAAGAGAAGCGTTAGGTGAGATGCAGCGTCTGAAGTCAAGGGCCACGGAGAGTGTCGTGGGCACCCGCTCCCGTAGGTTGGGAACGAGAGAAAAGTCCTGACCCTGGAGACTGCGGCTTGAGGACCTATTTGAACTTGCTTAGACCCTTCCACGCCTTTTTTAGGTCCACATATTTTTCCATGGTTGCAATCATGGAAAGGTACGCTGCTAAGCAGTCTTGACTTATCCACTTTATTTTATTATTTTTAGTTTTTATTTTTCGGCCATGCAGCTTGTGGGCTTCTAGTTCCCCAACCAGGGATTGAACCCAGGCCCCCTGCAGTGAGAGCGCAGAGCCCCAACCACTGGACCGCCAGAGAAGTCCCAGTCCACTTAATTTTAGGACTTGGATCTCTCTTATGATACTGCTTAGTCCGGGTGTTGCTGTTGCTGAGACCTCCCTGTGGCTGGGCACTCTGGTTGTCGTCAGCATTCTGCTCCCCCGCCTCGGGGCTTCCCTGAGGCCGGCTGGCGTGGACTTTCTGGGGTGGACCACGCTCTGCACTGCGTTGCTGTCCCCATCCTCACCGTCACTGCCAGCACTAGTGGACAGCTTTCCATGCACCAAGCCCAGTTTCAGGTGCTTTATAGGAATTTTCTCTCAGCCCTTGTACTAGAAGCAGAGGCACGGTCGTCACTCCCTTTACTGATGATGTGCTGGAGCTTGCAGAGGTTAAGTGACAAGACCAAGGACATCACTTTCCATCTGGTTTGCCACCAGCCCAACCCTTCTCCCTGTGTCCACGTCCCTTCCCACCTTAACAGAGATACCATCAGGAGCCTTGCTGGGTCCAGCCAGGGGGCTCTGGGGGCTCCATCAGCCCCTCAGTCCCTGGGCTTCCCTGAGGTACAGAGCTGACTGGTCTCTCCCAGCTCTGGGAAGGTGCGCGTCTTGCCATCAGGGTCTCCACAGGGCCTGGCATGGGGTCCTGGAGAGATCTTGTTCTATGAGCCCCCCACCCTGCACGTGTGCACACACACACATGCACACACGTATGTACACACGCGCCCCCATGCCCTCTTGTCTCTGAACCTTGAATTATACCCTTCCCTGCCCATTCTTGCCTATCCTTCAGGACCATCCTCAAAACCCCATCTCAGCCATCTCTGGTTCTCTTTTCTTCCCTTCCTCATAGAAGAAGTGATGCTGTCCTCTGTCACCAAACGTTCGTTAGGTGCTTAGTGAACGCCGGGCCCTCCTGTGTCAGGTGCAGCTACCGAGTGCAATCTGTGTGCCGAGCCCAGGCTCCTCTGGGAGTCCCACGGTGGGCTGCCCCTGTGTGCATCAGCAGGCCTGTGTCCTAGTCTCTAGGTGTGTTCCTTCATGCCTGCATTTGTACATTTGTTCAACAAATTGATGTTGAGAAACTCTCATATGTACTTTCTCACCATGGTCAGGACATAGGACTATAGAGTTAGCTACTCTGGGCAGCTAACATAAAGTATTCTTAGAGAAGAAACCAGGAGGCCGCATTATAGGACGTTGGCCTTGGGTGTATCCCTTAGTCTTCTGTGGTTGGGTTAATAGGAGTTGTGTCCCCAGGGTACTGAACTGCAAAAATGAAGAAGCAGACTTTGAGATCATCCCCTCACCCCCACCTCATCCCACCCCAGCCACTAACTCCAGGGGGGATGGTCCTGTCTTCTCTTTCTAATAACAATCAACTAAAGACAGCCGCTATCATCTACTGAGTAATGTCTCTGGGCCAGGCTCTGTGTTTAGTGCTTTATATATATTCTTTTATTTTGAACCTCAAAACAACCCTATACTTATCCCCATTTCACAGATGAGGATATTGAGCCCCATTGAGGTTAAGTAGATTCCCCCAAGGTCCCGGAGCCAGTAGGTGGCAGCACTACAGTTGGCTTCACCCCCAGAGCTCCGGGGCTTATACCCACAAAGCCGCATCGTATCATCTCTGTGCCAGTGTCTTCACAGCAGTCTTGACAAGCAGATGTGATTGGTCCTGCCCCCCTGAGGCGCAGGCAGGCTGGAGCGAGGATGGTGGAGCTGGAAAGAGAGTCCAGAGCTCGTTCCCCTGAGCAGGGGGCCCTGATGTGAGGGGGTGGACTCAGATCCACGCCTACCTGCTGCACGCAGGTTTTCTAGGCAGCCCTCCTTACCTGTAAAACTAGGAGGGCCTAGGATGTGGGCCCGCTGGGCAGGTAACTGGGCCTTTGCCTGACAGGTGTCTGCACACGTGATCGCTGGGGAGGGTGCCTGGGGCTTGGCAACCAACGCTACCCGCTGGCCCTGTGATGGCCCTGATCCCAGGTGGGGCGGCCCCTCCAACCTCCTGCCCTGGGTCCCAAGCCCCGGCCTTCCCTCGTTCTGCTCTCTCTGGCACTGGTTGCCCTAAATCGGCCCCGCGTGAGCAGTAGCCCTTCTAGAAACCACGTCCTCCAGGGAGATTTGCTTATGTCCTGGTGGTGCCACCTCGCAAATGCAATCAGGAAGTTTCCTCAAGACTTCAGCTGCTTTGCCGGCAGCCGGGCCTGGCTCCCTGGATGACCACGCTGCTCCTTGGCTCACGGCTTCTCTCCAGGCTGGACGGGCCTCAGAGACCCTCCACCATCCACGCCAGTGCCCACAGGGAGGGGCCGGCTCTGGGGCACGGCCTCGCCAGAGTGTCTTGTTGTTGCTTTCCTTTCTCCTCCCTCCCTTTGAGGTCCTTGGCTCTGGTTTTATTCAGAATCATGGAGAGTCTTTATCTGTTTAGAGAAAGCACTCAGCAATGAGGAATCAGTACCTTAGACCTTCCAGACAATGGCCATTTTCCATCAAGGTTAGGCTCTTAATTGAAGATTTTAAGAAGAGAGGAAAATTGGGGAGAGTCCAGAAATTCTCTCCAGTATAATCTGTAATCAGAACCAAAGAGATGTATTAATTCCCGTGGGTTCTCTTCCTGGGATTGCCCAGAGTGTGGCGTCAGCAGACACGGGGAGTCGGGGTGAGAGGGCACTGATGGGGTGAAACATTCCGGGAAGCAGACACGGGGAGGGCTGGGGCACACCTTGCTCTTGGTTTCCCTGTGCCTCTACCTCCTCACTCCAGTCTGACCTCAGAGGCAACTCGGTGTCGTGCCATCTGAAAACGTGGGGACAGGGCCTCCAGGGGTGAGTATGCGCTGCAGCTGGGCAAGCGGGGGCCTTGGGGGCAGTGCAGAGTAGGTGGTGGTCAGGGTCTGGGGCTGAGTTGAGGGTCTGGGTTTTCCCAGCCCGGCAGGAACTAGAGGTTGAAGGTGAGGATGATGCAGGACCAGCGGAGGTTTCCCAAAAGGTGGCCGGAAGAGCCACTTCTCCAGGTGCATCGGGCGGCTGGGGCCCGGCTCCAGGGGCACATGCTGCCTGTCCCATGTGCCCTCTCCATGTGACCCGAGTGGAATTCCCTCTGGCCTGGCCTCCTCACTCCTTGCACCCTCTGCAGCGCGCTGTGGCTTCTGAGAGTGGAGCTGTCAGGAAGGAGGTGCGATGTTAGCTGTCCCCTGGGGGTTTCTTAGCCCGGATCTGCACATGGGCTGAGGGTCCCCCGACAGATGCCGCTGGCTTCAGCAGAGGTCCCCACGAGCCCACTCCATGGCCCCGCTTTCTGACCAGGCAGAGTAGCTGTCGGTTGGACAGAGAACAGACGGGGCCTTGGACCTGGGGGCAATCATGGACAGGATGGTGATGATGACACGGCCACGTCGTTGATTTCCACACCAGCCTGATCCAGTCCCACCTGTGACTTCTCTCCCTTTCCTGCTTAACAGTTCTGAGGGCTCCAGGCCTGAAGTGAGAGCTGGGTTGGTTGCTCTTTCTGTGGGTCAGGATGGAACCCAGGAAATTAGAAAAAAGTACCGTTACCATGTGTTGAGACCCTACTACATGCCAGGAGCTTTAAGATTCCCTAAAACAATCTTGCAGGTTATGCTCCATCACCCTCCTGGTGACACAGGAGGAAATGGGGCTCCTGGAGGCTCAGTGACCCTCCCCTGAGGGTCCAGGTAACCTGGCCCAGATGACAGTGCCGACGCGGAAGTGAGGCTGGGATTGGAGACAGGTTTGTCCAGGTCCCTGGCCCTCCCTCCACAGGCAGCGCTGTGAGAGGAAAGGGTGTCAGTGGACGGTGGGCTTGGCTCCCTTGGAAGACCTGCCAGCCACCGCATGCTGGGCTCCCTGGGGGAGCTTGGAGGGCGGGCACTCCCTCCTTCCTACTTTCTGCCTGAGTCCTCTGGGTGCCTTCGGGCCACATGGCGGCGAGCTTTTCTGTGCCCCCGAGGGGACCAGGACCCCTGAGAGGCGGCGTCCTCCCATCTCCTGGCCCAGGAGCCCGAGCACTACTTGCTGCTCTGCCACTTCTTCCTCCTTTATGTTCGTGCCTGTCACAGAACAAAAAGCAAGGCTGTGTCAGGGAACCAGGGCGGTGGCCAAGACTGCCACCCATTTCTCTCTTTTTTTTTTTTCCTCTGGAAAGCCCCACGGTTTGGCTTTCTGCCTGCCACCGGTTTCTGACAGTACTCACTTTTGGATTAATTCGGAAAGTGACCTACATTGATTACATTACTGAGTTCCCACAGAAATGTGTCCAGAACCAGAACTTAAAACATGGCATTCTGAGGAGGTTGGAGTGAGATCTGGTCCCACGAAGAACGTCCCCGTATTAGTCAGGCAACCACTGGGGACCCGCCGATGTCTTCAGGCCTTTGTATGAGCAAACATGCAGTAACAGGTCTCCTGCAGTGGGTTGGGAAAATACTGATCTTTCCGAACAAATGACTATGGCTGCTTGTCCTGGGTAATGAGAATTATAATATATCCTGTTTTCCTTTTTACCTTGGCTTCTAGGAAGCTCAGCGCCAAGTTTTATGCTCAGCTCCAGACCGACTTTCCTTGGCCTGGTTCTCTGGTACGGCCCCTGGTCTCTCTCTATCGAATGAGGCTGTTGCTCAATTTTCGTACATTTTCCCCCATTATTGCGGATTGTGGGACATCTTTTCTGGAAGGAGGTCAGGCATAAAGAGTGAGTAAGAAATGACAGCAGGTGACTTTGTCCTTGAAGGGCTCTCTGCCCAAGTTGGGTTATGGCTTATGGGCTGGGAAGGAGTGGGACCGAAGGCCTCAGGGGTGGTAACCCGGGAACAGGTGTCAAGGAGCACACACCTACAGGGGTGTCATGGCATGTCATGTGACATGGACACTAGAGTTACACAGAAGTGTTCCAAATGAGCATGACTGAACCTCACTGTGCACAGGAGGGAAAACCGGATCACAGTGGTCACTACTTTCCTGTTTCTTGACTGTCTCGGCTCGTACTTGTGGCGACATTGCATGTGTCTGTGTTGTGCTTTGCTCACTAACCTTGTGGCAGAAAGAGAAGCCTCAGGCTTTACACCAGCTCATGTCTGACAGTGGCCTTCTTACGTCTTGCTGAGACCCAGATTTTCCCTATTTTTTTCCCCTGATGAAGATAGTGCTACAGTGCGCCTGCTGGAGCCTAGAGCATTTCCCTTCTCTTCAGTCATTTCTGGGGGTAATCGCCCAAATGTGAAATTTGTGTGCCCGAGGAGGAGCATTTGAATGCAGGCAATGTGCGGGACCAGCCTGAAGGACGGGGCCAGTTCCCAGGCCACGCCCCCCCGGATGCTTGCTCTTGTACCCCAAACTTGTCACTACTGGGTTTGGCATTAAGACACTAATTTGGTGTAGCACTGAATCTGAATTTCTTTGGCTGCTATGTGGTTGGACAATTTGCTCTAGTTTTTGTTCTTGTGCGATTTTTTTTTTTCCATTTGTGTTTTGTTCTCACAAACTATCTGTTCAAACCCATCACACCTTTATCAATCAAGGACTTGCTGAATTCATTAAAATTTGAGTGAATATTTTGTAAAACTAGCTATAGGTCAGTCATATTTGATAGAGACAGTTTCTAGGCTGGTTTCCTTCTAATTTTAGTTTTTTTCTTAGAAATTCAGATTGTTTTCTACTCAAGTCAAGGCCCTGATTTTGCTGGTGAGAGGGGACCGTCCCTGTCCCGATGCAGTTCCTCACCCCGAGTCTGGGGGCCAACTGAGCCTGGCTGGGAGGGGTCTTGGGGGGCACATCCTGTGGAACTGAGGCCTGGACGTATCGTGCTTTATTCCCACTCGGGCCCCAGAGGCCTGGGACCTGGGGCAAGGTGGACACCTGGACAGGGGTTGGGGGCACACGGTGCCTTCTGAAGGACCAGGGTGGGTGAGCTTCCCACTCAGCCCCGGGAGGGCGGTTGCAAAGGAATTCTTTATTTTATTTTTTTTGTGTGATACACGGGCCTCTCACTGTTGTGGCCTCTCCCATTGCGAAGCACAGGCTCCGGACGCGCAGACTCAGCGGCCATGGCTCACAGGTCCAGCCGCTCCGCGGCATGCGGGATCCTCCCGGACCGGGGCACGAACCTGCGTCCCCTGCATCAGCAGGCGGACTCCCAACCACTGCACCACCAGGGAAGCCCAGGAGTTCTTTTTTTTTTTTCCAATTAATTAATTAATTTATTTATTTTTGGCTGCGTTGGGTCTTCGTTTCTGTGCGCGGGCTTTCTCTAGTTGCAGCGAGCGGGGGCTACTCTTCGTTGCAGTGCGTGGGCTTCTCAATGCAGTGGCTTCTCTTGTTGCGGAGCACGGGCTCTAGGCGCACAGGCTTTAGTAGTTGTGACATGCGGGCTCAGTAGTTGTGGCTTGCAGGCTCTAGAGCTCAGGCTCAGTAGTTGTGGCGCACGGGCTTAGTTGCTCTGTGGCATGTGGGATCTTCCCAGACAAGGGCTCGAACCTGCGTCCCCTGCATTGGCAGGCGGATGCTTAACCACTGCACCACCAGGAGAGCCCCTGAAAAGGAATTCTTACCTGCGCTGTGTGGCTCTCCACCCCCACCTGAGAAGGGAGGTCCCATGACCCTCAGGGGCCACATGGCCCTCCATGCTGGTCTGTGCTGGATGAGCCCTGGAGGACACTGTAGGGCTGGGGTGGGGAGCACCCCTAGTGGAGGGTTTTGTGCGGCAGAGTCAGAAACAGGGAGGGGCTGAGTCACAGGCACTGAGCAAGACCCCTCCTAGCTCTTCTCGTTCTGCAGACCCAGCATCTCCTCAGCCTTCTGCCCACCTCGCCCTCCCCTTGGGGTTCCTTGGCAGACAGTCTCGCTGATCATGTACTGTCCTCTCCCCACGACCCTTCCCTTGCCGGCTGCTGCAGTCGATCCCCAGGCCTCTGTGCAGCACTTCCTTGGCGCGGCATCCTGGAGGACTTCCTGGTAGAGGTGTCCCTGCAGGCACAGGCTGGCAGTGTACACGGCCCACAGCTAGGCGCAGTAGGTGGTTGTCAGACTAATGTGTTTGTTGGATGGTAGGTTCTGGCAGGCAAGTGAGGTTCCCTTCAGGTCCCTGTGGGATTCCCCTCAGCCCCTTAAGATGGGAGTGTGGAGTTCAGGGTGCTCTGGGTGGAGTGGGAGGCTGGGAGGTGCTCCTTTTCTGCCTCACTGCAGAGCCTGGGCACAGTTCCGGAAGGCAGCCAGACGTCCCCCTGTCTCCGGCCTCCTTTGTGTATGAGTCACCATCTGCAAGTTGCCCTCATTTGTTTTAATTTAACAGGACTCGGCTCATTCTGGGAGCACGGCCACTGGTTTGTCCTTCCTTCTACTGTAGCTTTATGCTTCTGTGAAAAATGGGGGCAGGGTGCAGAGTGCTTTGCAATAAAGCACTTCCCCCTCATCATCTTTTAAAAAATTTTTCTTAACAGAAGCAATGGGAGAAATTTACTGGCCTGTCAGAAAAGCCATCGCTCATCAGACTGGAGAAAGGAAAAGCAGAGGTCATCAATTCATGGGCAGTGTCTCAGGAAGGGATTAAATCATTTAGCAACATGTCCTTAAGAAATCATTGCAGCCTCACATTGCCATTTTCTTTTCCTGGACTTTCCCATCAAATACATTTTCCAAATGCAAGGCGAGTCCGCTGCTGATGGTCGGAAGGCTGTGCCTGCTCCATTTCTAGAAGAATAGGCAGACCCGCGTGCATGTGGGCTTGTGGATGATGCACACACGTGTGCCTGCATGAGCCAACAAATCGGTATTTGTATGATACAGTTCCATAAACATACGCACACAACCATTGTCTAGCTGTGATGTTCAATTTTTTTTCTTTTTTTTGGCTGCATCGCGGCATGGGGGAATCTTAGTTCCCCAACCAGGGATTGAACCTGTGCCCCCTGCATTGGAAGCACAGAGTTGCAGGACCCTTGATAGTCAGTGGACCAATGGTTGGGAGCTTTGGCTTTGAGGCCTGCTGGACCGGTGTTCAAATTGCAGCTCTGCACTAGTGAGTTGTGTGGCCTACCCTCTCAACACTGTCCTCCTTGGGCCACATGAGCCTGGAACACGAGGTGCTGTGACTGGCATTTACGTTGATGGATGGGGGTCCTTTTGCTTGACAGTGTCCCTGAAGTTCTGGCAGCCTCTGTCAACAGGACAAAGAGAGCACCAGGACACTCCACTAGCCATGAGGCATGAGGTATGGATAACTAAGATATTGTGGCTAATTTTATGTGTCAACTTGACTGGATGATGGGGCACCCAGATTAAACATGATTCCTGGGTGTGCCTGTGAGGCTGTTTATGGATGAGATTAGACTGAGTAAAGCAGATTGCCCTCCCATGTGGGTGGGCCTCATATAATCAGTTGAAGGCCTGAATAGAACAAAAAGTGGAGGGGGGATTTGGTCCCTTCCTGCCTGTCTGATTGAGCTGGGACACCAGTCTTCTCCTGTCCTTGGACTCAGGCTAACATCATCAGCTCCCCAGTCTCAGGCCTTTGGACTCAGGCTGGAATTACAGCACTGGCTCTCTTGAGTCTCCAGCTTGCAGATCCTGGGGCTTCTTAGCTTCCATAGCCACAGGAGCCAATTCCTCATAAGTCAGTCACTTATCTCTCTCTCTCTCTCTCTCTCTCTCTCTCTCTCTATCATCTCTCTCTACCTATCTATCTATCATCTATCATCTCTCTCTCTCTATCATCATCTATCATCTATCTATCTATCTATCTACCATCTCTCTCTCTACCTATCTATCATCTGTCATCTCTCTCTCTCTATCATCATCTATCATCTATCTATCTATCTATCTATCTATCTATCTACCATCTCTCTCTCTACCTATCTATCTATCATCTGTCATCTCTCTCTCTATCATCATCTATCTATCTATCTATATCATCTATCTATATATCATCTATCATCTATCTATCATCTCTCTCTCTATCATCATCTATCTATCATCTATCTATCTCTATCATCTATCTATCTAATCTATCTATCTATCATTTCCTATTAGTTCTGTTTTTTCTGAAGAACCCTGACTAACATAGATATGAAGGTGATCAAAACAGCCCAGCCAGCCATGAAAAACAAAACAAAACAGATGAAATATCCCTGTTGGAATTAAGTAGGAAAACTTTCCAAGCACAAATTGCTCCCTTTTCTTCATCCAAAAAACACTCACTGAGTGCCTCCCTGCGCTGGGCCCTGGTCTAGGGAACCAGGGATGGACAAGCTGCCTGTCTGTCCTCATGGGGCTTGAGTTCTTGGCGAATGAGTAGAGAGGCGCAGAGGGTGGACGCTGTGCCGGCAGCGGCAGGGCCATGGCAATGCTGGGGGGACGCATGAGGATGGCCAGCCTCTGTAGAGGACAGAGCACTGTGGGCACCACCCGCCTCATGGGGGGGTGCGGGTGCGAAGGTGGGAGAAGCTCAGCAGGTCCGTGGAGCAGCACGGGGCTTGGGGAGCTGCCAGCCCCCACAGGAGCCGCCCCAGACAAGGCAGCTGTCACTTGGCCAGGCTGACGGGCTGCATCTTCGGTCTTCATTACCTCCTACAGGAGGCACTGAGGCAGAGACTGCCCGGGGCAGGGGAGGCGTGAGCCGCAGCCCTTGCCGGGCCCTGAGGATCTGGAGCATCCCGCTCCACCCTCCCTCCCTGGGGCATCTTCTATTTTCCTCTCCTCGTGACAGTGTCGTGCTTCCTGCCCAGGCTCAGAGGGCCCGTCACGCTCCTTCACCTGGTCTTTCCACAGCGTTACCTGCAGTCTTCCTGGCCCCTAGCAGGAGTCAGGGGTATGGCACAGGGCCTGGTAAGCGATGGATGGCCTCAGCCAATGGGGAGCTGAGAGTCCCCGGTGCCGGCATGATACCTGGAGATGAGCCCCTTCCGCCACCTTGGTGGGCATCATGTGGGAACTGGGCCACGCCTCACCCACAGTCACTCCTGGCAGGTTCGTGGGGCAGCTTTTGCTCGCTACCCCTACCCCTGTTACTACGTAAGTGGCGACAGCTGGAAGTGCCCCTTGGGCAGCTGGAAACAGGGGTGGATGGGGCTATGCCAGAGACGCAAGGCCAGAGGCGTGCTCATGTCAGAGGACAGTGAGATCTGGAGTCGGCCCGGCCCTCCTGCGCCACCTACACCTCCCTCCTGGAGCTCTTAGTCACCAAGGGCTCTCCGTGTGTCTGTCCCAGGGCTGACCCTTAAGGCATTTGGGGCCCCTCCCTGGAGCCTCAACCCTTTCTGGGCTCTAAGGGATCGCCGTCGCATTCACAGCCCAGCCTAAGAGGTGCCTCTGTGGGCATCCCTGTTGTCCCTCCCGCCACGTCCCCCTCTCCCTGTAGGTGGATGTGAGTCATGAGAATCAGGCACTGAGCCTTACCATGTTCTCCATGGTTCTGCTTCCCCCAAGAGAGACCGAGGGCTGAGGTCAGAGACACACCAAATCCATCTTTCATGCTTATTAAACAAGCTGTAAGTGAATACGTCCCCATGCCTGCAGGCACTAACTGGATGGGGGACGCAGAGTTAAAAACTGTGGCCCCTTCTCTCCAGGAGCCAAAGCCTACGGGGTTAAGGCATTAAGTTCTTGGGGGACTTCAGGAGCACACAGGATCGGGGTCAGGGGGCGACAGGCTCCCCAAGTAAGCCCTAGAGAGGGAGGAGCTGACCTCGAGGGGGAGAGGGTGATCCAGGCTGAGGCGACAGCCAGCACAAGACTGGAGGTGAGGGACACGGTGGGCAGAGTGAAAAGCTCGTCCCTCTGACCAGGACTTCCCTAGTTTTAGCAATAAAAATCCCACGGGCCAGAAAACCAAGCCCAAATGGGATGGTTGGTCCCCCTGCTGGGAGGCAGGGTGTGGGTATAAGAGGAGAGGCCAGGAAAGCAGGCCCAGCTCAGAGGGTGACAGACATGCCCAGGAGCTTCAACTGGACCCTTGTGCGGTGTGGAGCCACCAATAGGTTTGATCCAGGGGGCCCACAGGGTCAGACGGTGCTTCTGGAAGGTCCTGAGGCTGCACTCAAGGACGACAGGCAGGGGGAGGCAGAGGTCGGCCAGGAGGCTTCTGGTGATCAAGGCCAGGTGTCAAAGTCCCTTGAGTCGGCCACAGTGGGGGAAGGGGAGGCAGGCAGGAGGCGAGATCAAGGACTCGGGGACCCAACGGGCGTTGAGGTGAGGCAAGGGCCTGCCCAGAGTGCGGCTCGGGTGTCCAGGGCTGGGTCGAGGGGATCCATTCCTCCAGGGGGGCTGGCTGGCTCTGTGTTGGACCCATGGAACAGGAGGTGTCCTTGACTGGGTGAGACAGAAGTGCGGGGGACCCAAGCTGGAGTCACCGTGATCGCAGTGTTCCCAGTGAGCTGGTCACTGAAGGTCCAGCTGGGAGTGTGCAGACTGAGGGCAGCTGGCGGGCAGGTGGGGGTGGGGAGAGCAAGGGGGCCCCATGGAGGGGGGCATGGGGCATGGACAGCAGAGGGGAGAGGTGGCCATCAGGGCCAGGGAGGGGACAACAGACGGAAGGGGGTCCTTCAGGTTTGCCAGTTCGCTGCTTCATGGGGAGACCAGCATGAACCAGTGGAGACAGTGGTGTGGCCACTGGTTCCCCAAGTGGGTGAACAGCTGCCTCATTACCTTCCTTGGTGGCGTGAGTGTGCAAGAATGAGAGACGAAGCCAAGGGTGCTGGAGGAGGAGGGCCGGCCAGGCTGACCCCGCCCAGGGGAGACCCCAGACATCACTGCTCCCTCAGTCTCCTAGTGTGAGTGAAGTGGCAGGTCCCCTTGTCCACAAACTGGCAGAGCTTGTCTGAGATCAGATTTGTCTGAAAACATTTCATGAACACAGCTGTGGGGATCTCTGAACCTGACTTCGTTGTTGTTGGTTCTGTGAGTAGATTTTAAATTCTTTTTTTTTTCATTTTTTTTTAACATCGCTATTGGAGTATAATTCCTTTACAAGGGTGTGTTAGTTTCTGCTGTATAAAAAGTGAATCAGCTATACATATACATATATCCCTATATATACTTCCTCTTGTGTCTCCCTCCCACCCTCCCTATCCCACCCCTCTAGGTGGTCACAAAGCACTGAGCTGATCTCCCTGTGCTATGCGGCTGTTTCCAACTAGCTATCTATTTTACTTTTGGTAGTGTATATATGTCCATGCCACTCTCTCACTTTGTCCCAGCTTACCTTTCCCCCTCCCCATGTCCTCAAGTCCATTCTCTATGTCTGCATCTTTATTCCTGTCCTGCCCCTAGGTTCTTCAGAACCACTTTTTTTTTTTTTTGAGATTCCATGTATATGTGGTAGCATACGGTATCTGTTTTTCTCTTTCTGACTGACTTCACTCTGTATGACAGTCTCTAGGTCCATCCACCTCACTACAAATAACTCAATTTTGTTTCTTTTTATGGCTGAGTAATATTCCATTGTATATATGTGCCACATCTTCTTTATCCCTTCATCTGTTGATGGACACTTAGGTTGCTTCCATGTCCTGGCTCTTGTAAATAGAGCTGCAATGAGCATTATGGTACATGACTCTTTTTGAATCATGGTTTTCTCAGGGTATATGCTCAGTAATGGGATTTCTGGGTCGTATGGTAGTTCTATTTTTAGTTTTTTGAGGAACCTCCATACTGTTTTCCATAGTGGCTATATCAATGTACATTCCCACCAACAGTGCAACAGGGTCCCCTTTTCTCCACACCCTCTCCAGCATTTATTGTTTGTAGATTTTTTGATAATGGCCATTCTGACCGGTGTGAGGTGATACCTCATTGTAGTTTTGATTTGCATTTCTCTAATGATTAGTGACATTGAGCATCCTTTCATGTGTTTGTTGGCAATCTGTATATCTTCTTTGGAGAAATGTTTGTTTAGGTCTTCTGCCCATTTTGGATTGGGTTTTTGTTTTTTTGATATTGAGCTGCATGAGCTGCTTGTATATTTTGGAGATTACTCCTTTCTCAGTGGCTTCGTTTGCAAATATTTTCTCCCATTCTGAGGAATGTCTTTTTTTCTTGTTTATGGTTTCCTTTGCTGTGCCAAAGCTTTGAAGTTTCATTAGGTCCCATTTGTTTATTTTTGTTTTTATTTCCATTTCTCTAGGAGGTGGGTCCAAAGGATCTTGCTGTGAGTGATGTCATGGAGTGTTCTGCCTATGTTTTCCTCTAAGAGTTTTATAGTGTCTGGTCTTACATTTAGGTCTTGAATCCATTTTGAGTTTATTTTTGTGTATGGTGTTAGGGAGTGTTCTAATTTCATTTTTTTACATGTAGCTCTCCAGTTTTCCTAGCACCACTTATTGAAGAGGCTGTCTTTTCTCCATTGTATATGCTTGCCTTCATTATCAAAGATAAGGTGACCATATGTGCGTGGGTTTATCTCTGGGCTTTCTATCCTGTTCCATTGATCTATATTTCTGTTTTTGTGCCAGTACCGTACTCTCTTGATGCCTGTAGCTTTGCAGTGTAGTCTGAAGTCAGGGAGCCTGATTCCTCCAGCTCCATTTTTCTTTCTCAAGATTGCTTTGGCTATTCTGGATCTTTTGTGTTTCCATACAACTAGTGAAATTTTTTGTTCTAGTTCTGTGAAATATGCCAGTGGTAGTTTGATAGGGATTGCATTGAATCTGTAGATTGCTTTGGGTAGTATCGTCATTTTTACAATGTTCATTCTTCAAATCCAAGAACATGGTATATCTCTCCATCTGTTTGTATCATCTTTAATTTATTTCATCAGAGTATTATAGTTTTCTGCATACAGATCTTTTGTCTTCTTAGGTAGGTTTATTCCTAGGTATTTTATTCTTTTTGTTGCAGTGGTAAATGGGAGTGTTTCCTTAATTTATCTTTCAGATTTTTCATCATTAGTGTATGGGAATTCAAGAGATTTCTGTGCATTAATTTTGTATCCTGCTACTTTACCAAATTCATTGATTAGCTCTAGTAGTTTTCTGGTGGCGTCTTTAGGATTCTCTATGTATAGTATCATGTCATCTGCAAACAGTGACAGTTTTACTTCTTCTTTTCTGATTTAGATTCCTTTTATTTCTTTTTCTTCTCTGATTGCTGTGCAGACTATGTTGAATAATAGTGGTGAGAGTGGGCAACATTGTCTTGTTCCTGATCTTAGTGGAAATGGTTTCAGTATTTCACCATTGAGAACGATGTTGGCTGTGGGTTTGTCATATATGGCCTTTATTATGTTGAGGAAAGTTCCCTCTATGCCTACTTTCTGGAGGGTTTTTATCATAAATGGGTGTTGAATTTTGTCAAAAGCTTTTTCTGTATCTGTTGAGATGATCAGATGGTTTTTATTGTTCAATTTGTTAATATGGTGTATCGCATTGATTGATTTGTATATACTGAAGAATCCTTGCATCCCTGGGATAAACCCCACTTGATCATGGTGTATGATCCTTTTAATGTGCTGTTGGATTCTGTTTGCTAGTATTTTGTTGAGGATTTTTGCATCTATGTTCATCAGTGATATTGGCCTGTAATTTTCTTTTTTTGTGGCATCTTTGTCTGGTTTTGGTATCAGGGTGATGGTGCCCTTGTAGAATGAGTTTGGGAGTGTTCCTCCCTCTGCTATATTTTGGAAGATTTGAGAAGGATAGGTGTTAGCTCTTCTCTAAATGTTTGATAGAATTCGCCTATGAAGCCATCTGGTCCTGGGCTTTTGTTTGTTGGAAGAATTTTAATCACAGTTTCAATTTCAGTGCTTGTGATTGGTCTGTTTATATTTTCTATTTCTTCCTGGTTCAGTTTTGGAAGGTGTGCTTTTCTAAGAATTTGTCCATTTCTTCTAGGTTGTCCATTTTATTGGCATATAGTTGCTTGTAGTAATCTCCCATGATGCTTTGTATTTCTGCAGTGTCAATTGTTACTTCTCCTTTTTCATTTCTAATTCTATTGATTTGAGTCTTCTCCCTTTTTTTCTTGATGAGTCTGGCTAATGGTTTATCAATTTTATCTTCTTAAAGAACCAGGTTTTACTTTTATTGATCTTTGCTATCATTTCCTTCATTACTTTTTCATTTATTTCTGATCTGATCTTTGTGATTTCTTTCCTTCTGCTAACTTTGCAGTTGTTTTGTTCTTCTTTCTCTAATTGCTTTAGGTGTAAGGTTAGGTTGTTTGAGATTTTTCTTGTTTCTTGAGGTTGGATTGTATTGCTATAAACTTCCATCTTCGAACTGCTTTTGCTGCATCCCATAGGTTTTGGGTCGTCGTGTTTTCATTGTCATTTGTTTCTAGGTATTTTTTGATTTCCTCTTTGATTTCTTCAGTGATCTCTTGGTTATTTAGTACTATATTGTTTAGCCTCCATGTGTTTGTATTTTTTGCAGAGTTTTTCGTATAATTGATATATAATCTCATAGAGTTGTGGTCAGAAAGGATACTTGATACAATGTCAATTTTCTTAAATTTACCAAGGGTTGATTTGTGACCCAAGATATGATCTATCCTGGAGAATGTTCCATGAAAACTTGAGAAGAAAGTAATCTGCTGTTTTGGAATGGAATGTCCTATAAATATCAGTTAAGTCCATCTTGTTTAATGCATCATTTAAAGCTTGTGTTTCCTTATTTATTTTCATTTTGGATGATCTGTCCATTGGTGAAAGTGGGGTGTTAAAGTCCCCTAGTATTATTGTGTTACTGTCAATTTCCCCTTTTATGGCTGTTAGCATTTGCCTTATGTATTGAGGTGCTCCTATGTTGGGTGCATAAATATTTACAATTGTTATATCTTCTTCTTGGATTGATCCCTTAATCATTATGTAGTGTCCTTCTTTGTCTCTTCTAATAGTCTTTATTTTAAAGTCTATTTTGTCTCATATGAGAACTGCTACTCCAGCTTTCTTTTGATTTCCATTTGCATGAGATATCTTTTTCCATCCCCTCACTTTCAGTCTGTATGTGTCCCTAGGTCTGAAGCGGGTCTCTTGTAGACAGCATATGTACGGGTCTTGATTTTGTATCCATTCAGCCAGTCTATGTCTTTTGGTTGTTGCATTTAATCCGTTTACATTTAAGGTAGTTATCGATATGTATGTTCCTATTACCATTTTCTTAATTGTTTTGGGTTTGTTATTGTAAGTCTTTCCCTTCTCTTGTGTTTTCTGCCTAGAGAAGTTCCTTTAGCAGTTGTTGTAGAGCTGGTTTGGTGGTGCTGAATTCTCTTAGCTTTTGCTTATCTGTAAAGGTTTTAATTTCTCTGTCAAATCTGAATGAGATCCTTGCTGTGTAGTGTAATCTTGGTTGTAGGTTTTTCCCTTTCATCACTTTAAATATGTCCTGCCTCTTAGTGTAATCTTGGTTGTAAGTTTTTCCCTTTCATCACTTTAAATATGTCCTGCCTCTCCCTTCTTGCTTGCACAGTTTCTGCTGAAAGATCAGCTGTTAACCTTATGGGGATTCCCTTGTATGTTAATTGTTGCTTTTCCCTTGCTGCTTTTAATATTTTTTCTTTGTATTTAATTTTTGATAGTTTGATTAATGTGTGTCTTTGTGTGTTTCTCCTTGGATTTATCCTGTATGGGACTCTCTGCACTTCCTGGATTTGACTATTTTCTTACCCATATTAGGGAAGTTTTCAACTATAATATCTTCAAATATTTTCTCAGTCCCTTTTTTTTTCTCTTCTTCTTCTGGGACCCCTATAATTCGAATGTTTGTGCATTTAATGTTGTCCCAGAGGTCTCTGAGATTGTCCTCAATTATTTTCATTCTTTATTCTTTATTCTGCTCTGTGGTAGTTATTTCCATTATTTTATCTTCCAGGTCACTTATCCGTTCTTCTGCCTCAGTTATTCTGCTATTGATTCCTTCTAGAGAACTTTTAATTTCATTTATTGTGCAGTTCATCATTGTTTGTTTGCTCTTTAGTTCTTCTAGGTCCTTGTTAAATGTTTTCTCCATTCTATTTCCAAGATTTTGGATCATCTTTAGTATCACTACTCTGAATTCTTTTTCAGGTAGACTGCCTATTTCCTCTTCATTTGTTTGGTCTGGTGGGTTTTTACCTTTCTCCTTCATCTGCTGTGTATTTCTCTGTCTTCTCAGTTTGCTTAACTTACTGTGTTTGGGGTCTCCTTTTCGCAGGCTTCAGATTCGTAGTTCACATTGTTTTTGATGTCTGCTCCCAGTGGCTAAGTGTGGTTCAGTGGGTTGTGTAGGCTTCCTGGTGGAGGGGCCTGGTGCCTGTGTTCTGGTGGATGAGGCTGGATCTTCTCTTTCTGGTGCTCAGGACCACGTCTGGTGGTGTGTTTTGGGGTGTCTGTGACCTTATTATGATTTTAGGCAGCCTCTCTGCTAATGGGTGTGGTTTTGTTCCTCCCTTGCTAGTTGTTTGGCATAGGGTGTCCAGCACTGTAGCTTGCTGGTCGTTGAGTGGAAATGGGTCTTAGCATTGATATGGAGATCTCTGGGAGAACTTTCGCTGTTTGTTATTACATGGGGCTGGGAGATGTCTGGTGGACCAGTGTCCTGAATGCAGCTCTCTCACCTCAGAGGCTCAGGCCTGATACCCATCCAGAGCGCCAAGCTCCTGTCAGCTACACGGCTCAGAAGAAAAGGGAGAAAAGAAAGAAAGAAAGAAAGAAAAATAAAACAAAATAAAGTTATTAAAATAGAAAAAAATTATTAAAAATAAAAAAATTAAAAGGTAATAAAAAAAAAGAAATAGAGAAAGAAAGAAGAGAGCAACCAAACCAAAAAACAAATCCATCAATGATAACAAGTGCTAAAAACTATACTAAAACACCACTACCACCAATAACAAAAAAGTAGACAGTCAGAACCCTAGGACAAATGGCAAAAGCAAAGCTATACAGAAAAAATCACACAAAGAAGCGTATACATCTATACTCACAAAAAGAGAAAAAGGAAAAAAATATATATATATATAAGGAAGAGAGCAACTAAATCAATAAACAAATCTACCAATGATAATAAGCTCTGAATACTAAACTAAGATAAACATAAAACCAGAAACAAATTACAGGCAGAAAGCAAACCCCAAGTCTACAGTTGCTCCCAAAGTCCACCGCCTCAATTATGGGATGATTTGTTGTCTATTCAGGTATTGTACAGATGCAGGGTACATCAAGTTGACTGTGGAGATTTAATTCACTGCTCCTGAGGCTGCTGGGAGAGATTTCCCTTTCTCTTCTTTGTTCGCCCAGCTCCTGGGTTTCAGCTCTGGATTTGGCCCCACCTCTGCATGTATGTCGACTGAGGGTGTCTTTTCCCCGACCAGACAGGACGGGGTTAAAGGAGCAGCTGATTAGGGGGCTCTGGCTCACTCAGGCCGGGGGGAGGGAGGGGTACGGAATGCGGGGCGAGCCTGCAGTGGCAGAGGCTGGCATGACGTTGCACCAGCCTGAGGCGTGCCATGTGTTCTCCTGGGGAAGCTGTCCCTGGATCACAGGACCCTGGCAGTGGCGGGCTGCACAGGCTCCCGGGAGGGGAGGTGTGGATAGTGTCCTGTGCTCGCACACAGGTTTCCTGGTGGCTGCAGCAGCAGCCTTAGCATTTCATGCCCGTGTCTTGTGTCCACACTGATAGCCGCAGCTTGCGCCCGTCTCTGGAACCCATTTAGGCGGTGCTCTGAATCTCCTCTCCTTGCGCACCCTGAAACAATGGTCTCTTGCCACTTAGGCAGGTCCAGACTTTTTCCCGGACTCCCTCCTGGCTAGCTGTGGCACACTAGCCCCCTTCAGGCTGTGATCACGCAGCCAACCCCAGTCCTCTCCCTGGGATCTGACCTCCAAAGCCCGAGCCTCAGCTCCCAGCCCCTACCTGCCCCAGTGGGTGAACAGACAAGCCTCTTGGGCTGGTGAGTGCTGGTTGGCACGGATCCTCTGTGTGGGCATCTCTCCGCTTTGCCCTCCATACCCCTGTTGCTGCGCTCTCCTCCATGGCTCCGAAGCTTCCCCCCCCTCCCGCCGTCTCCACCAGCGAAGGGGCTTCCTAGTGTATGGAAACTTTTCTTCCTTCACAGCTCCCTCCCACTGGTGCAGGTCCCGTCCCTATTCTTTTGTCTCTGTTTTTTCTTTTTTCTTTTGCCCTACTCAGGTACGTGGGGAGTTTCTTGACTTTTGGGAAGTCTGAGATCTTCTGCTGGCGTTCAGTAGGTGTTCTGTAGGAGTTGTTCCACATGTAGATGTAGTTTTGATGTATTTGTGGGGAGGAAGGTGATCCCCACATCTTACTCCTCCACCATCTTGAAGGGGCCCCCTGATTTTAAATTCTTAATGTTCAAGGCATATTCAGGTTTTCTCTTTCTTTGTGAGACTCTGTAAAAAGTTTTGTTTCTTCAAGTTATTGTCCATTTTCTAAATGTTTTCAAATGCATTGGCATTATAATGATCTATAGTTACCTTTAAATTTTCTGTTCTTTTGAAAATTATATCCTCTTGAGTCCTTATATTATATGCTAATATTTTTTCTCTTTTCATTCTCTTCATCATTTGTTCTAGCAGTTTGTTTATTTTTATTTTCAAAGAACTACCTTTTTGAGTTTGTTGATCCTTTCTATTTTATCTTTATTGTCTATTTCATTAATGTTTGCTCTGATCTTGATTATTTCCTTCTTTTAATCTAAAGATTTATTATTTTATTTTTATTAACTTCTTCATTTGGACTCTAAGTATTGTTTCCTAACAGATAACATTAAAAAGTCCCCTAAAAGTACCTTTCAGTGGCATCCCTCAGGTTTGGATATGTATTATTTTCATCGATGATGTGTTATAAGCATTCATACAGTATGAATTGTTATATGCCTCACTTTTTGCACTCAGTATTTTGTTTGTGAGATTTATCCACATGGTTGCCTGTTGCTGTAATTTATTCATTTTCTCTGTTACATAATATTTCATTGAATGATTATGTCATGATCTGTCCATCCTAATGTTGGTGAATATTTGGCTTGTTTCCGATCTTTGGCTATTATGAATGATACTGCTGTGACCATTCTTGTACATGACTCTTGAGATACATGTCCAGACATTTAGATTGGGTGTATATCTAAGAGTGAAATTTCTGGGTCATAGGATATGCTTATATGAAACGTTAGTCAATGATGCCATCTGTTTCCAAAATGTTGGTACAATATAAACTCTTGTCAGCAGTGTGTGAGTACCCACCCCATTCTCCACAGGCTTGATAACACTTGATATTGTCAGCCTTTTAAATTTTAGACATTCTGGTGGATGTGTAATTGTGTCTCAAAGAGGTGTGAATTTGCATATCCTTGACTACTAATGAATTGAATAATCTTGCAAGTATATTACCCACTGGCATATCTTTCGTATGAATTCCGTGTTCAGTTTTCTAGGCTGTTTTTCTTTTGATTTGCCTGTCTTTTCCTTATTGATCAGTAGGCTATATAGAGAGAATTAAATAATTTGGGTCTTTTATATGTATTGTAAATATATTCTTCCAGTACATGGGTTGCTTTTTCACTTTCTTAGTGGTATCTTTTGATGAACAGATATTCTTAACTTTAATTTAGTAGTCCAACTTAGCAATCTTTCTTTATAGTTAGTGCTTTTTGTATCCTGTTTAAGAGGTTTTTCCCTACCTCCCAGATCACTCTCCTATATTATCTTTAGTACCCCTAAAATTGATATTTATGCATGATGTGAAGTAGGAGTCAAGCTTTATTTTTTCCCCAGATGGATATGTGGTTGTTCTAGCACCATTTATTGAAAACTCCATCCTTTGTTCTCTGGCCTACAATGACAACTAAAATCAAGTGCCCGTAGATGCATGAGTCTGTTTCTGGCCTTTCTGTTCTGTTCCACTAATCTGTTTGTCTATTCTTGCACCAAGACCACTCTGTCAGACAGCTTAAAATAATTTTTATTGATATTTGGTAGAACAAGTCCCGTCACCTTGTTTGTCTTCTTAAAGCATGTCTTAGCTGTTTGGGGGCCATTTCATTTCTATTCTAAACATTTTTAGAATTAGTTTGTCAAATCCCCCTAAAAACCCCGGTGGGATTTTGGCTGTGATTGATTGATTGCATTGAATCTATTTATCATTGTGGGGATGATTAACATCTTTACTTTATTAAATCCTCCAATCTAAGAACATGA
Organism: Lagenorhynchus albirostris; assembly: GCF_949774975.1. Lineage (NCBI taxonomy): Eukaryota > Metazoa > Chordata > Mammalia > Artiodactyla > Delphinidae > Lagenorhynchus > Lagenorhynchus albirostris. The sequence goes on from NC_083110.1 coordinate 10,865,436, forward strand.
TAGATCCCTCTAGTTATTTAGGCGTTGTGTTTCTTTGTAGAGCTCCAGCACACACTTTGTTAGATTTTTTCCTGTGTATTTGATTTCTTTTTTGATGGTTTTTTATATTATATCACTTAAAAATTTTAAATTCATGTTTGTTGCAGATATATAGCAATGCAATTGTTTATTTACTTATTGAAGTATAGTTGATATACAGTATTGTGTTAATTTCTGCTGTATAGCAAAGTGATTTCAGTTATACATATATATACATTCTTTTTAATACTCTTTTCCATTATGGTTTACCACAGGATATTGAATATCGTTCCCTGTGCTATACAGTAGGACCTTGTTGTTTATCCATTCTATATATAATAGTTTGCATCTGCTAATCCCAAATCTCCAGTCTATCCGTCCCCCACCCCCCTCCCCCTTGGCAACCGCAAATCTGTTCTCTATGTCTGTGAGTCTGTTTCTGTTTCATAGAAATGTTCATTTGTGTCATCTTTTAGATTCCACATATAAGTGATATCATATGGTATTTGTCTTTCTCTTTCTGACTTACTTCACTTAGTATGATAATTTCTAAATCCATCTATGTTGCTGTAAATGGCACACTTTTTTATGGCTGTGTAGTGTTCCAACAGTGCAATTGTTGTTTCTATATTGATCTTTTATCTAGCAAGTTTGCTAAAATTATTTATTCATTTAAAATTTTATCTGTGGATTCTTTTGGGTTTTCTGTGTATACCATTATAACATCTACAAATGAAAGCATTTTTATTACTTTGTTTTCATATTTTAATTTGTTTGCTTGACAAAGGCCAAAGTTAATGAATATCAATAAACTCCTCTCAAGAAATACCTCAGATCACTGTCTTGTATCCCATTTTACTCTTACTCTTCTCTAATATTTTAGTTCCCACTTGTTTTGTAGAGCAAGAGTTTTAAAATTTTGATAAGGTCCAACTTACTAATTTTGATAAGGTCCAACTTACCAATTTTGTGTCAAGTCTAAGATCTCTTTGCCTGACTCTAGACCCCAGGGATTTTTCTCCTATATTTTTTGTTCTAAAATTTTATAGGTCTACCTTTTACATTTGAGTCTATGATCCATTTTGAGTTAATTTTTGTATAAGGCATGAGGTGTCGGTGGAGATTTATTTTTTACTAAGGATATCCAATTGCTCCAGCACCATCTGTTGAAAAAGCTATCCATCCTTCTTTTTTTAAAATTTTTTTAATCCTTCCTTCTTGAATTACTCTGGCACCTTTGTCAAAAATAAGTTGGGAATATTTATGTCAGTCTATTTCTGAGTTCTTGAATCTGTTCTATTGATTTATGTCTCTGTCCATCCACCAATACCACACAGCTTTGATTACTGCATATATAGTAAGCCTTAATATTGGGTAGAGTACTTTATTTTATTTTTATTTTATTTTTATTCGTCAAGATTATTTTAGTTATTCTAGGCCCTGTGTTTTTCCATGTAAATTTTAGAATAAGCTTGCTTATGCCTACAAAAAACCTTCCTGAGAATTTGATAGGAATTGCATTAAACCTATAAATCAATTTGAGGAAAACTGACATCTTTATAACAGTGAGTATTTCAATCCATGAACACAGTATGTCTCTACATTTATTTAGGTGTTCTTTGATTTTTTCCATCAGTATTTTGTAATTTTTAGCATACAGACCCTGTACATGTTTTGTTAAGTTCTACACTTAAGTATTTAATTTTCTTCAGAGTGATTATAGTTGGTATTGCATTTTAAATTTCAGTTTTCACTTGTTCATTGTTAGTATATAGAAATACAGTTAATTTTTATGCATTGATCTTATTTCCTGAGACATTGTTGAACTCCCTTCTTATTTCTTTTTATTTTATGTGTAGGTTCCTTAGGATTTTCTATGTAAACAATCATGTCATCTGCAAATAGGGACAGTTTATTTCTTTCTTTCCAATCGGTATGCCTTTATTTCTTTTTCTTGCCTCACTGCAACAGCTAGAACTTCCATCGTTATGTTAAATAAGAGTGGTGAGAGTGGACATATTAAGGGAAATAATCCCGTCTTTCATCATTAAGTGTGATCTTAGTTGTATGTGATAAAGATGCTCTTTATCAAGTTAAAGTATTGATAATTCCCCTCTATTCCTAACATGATGAGAGTTTCTGGGGTTTTGTTTTTATCAAAAATGGGTGTTGGGTTTTGTCAATGCTTTTCCTGCATCACCTGATATGATCACATGATTTTTCTTCTTTAGTCTGTTGGTATAATTGATGACATTGCATACTTGGAATAAATCCTACTTGCTAATGTTGTTGGAATTGGTTTTCTAACAGTTAGTTGAGGAAATTTGTGTCTAAGTTGATGAATGATATTGGTCTGCAGTTTTCTTTTTGTATACTCGTTTTATCTGGTTTTATGTGATAATACCAACCTCATAAAATGAGAAGTGTTTCTTCTTCTATTTTTGGGGAAGATAATGTATAAATTTGGTGTCATTCCTATTTTAAATATTTGGGAGAATTCTCCAGTGAGATTATCAGGGCCTGGAGATTTCTTCTTCAGAAGATTTAAAATTACAGATTTAAAGTTCAATTTTGTTAATGATTGTAGGATTATAAAATTATGCATTTCATCTTTGTTGAGTTTTGGTAATTTTACTTTTCATTCACTTGAGAAATGGGACTCCACCTCCATTTTAATATAAGCATTTATTGCTATAAGTTTCCCTTTAGCACTGCTTTAGGTGCATCCCACATATTTTGATATGTGGTATTTTCAATTCATACAGTTCTATGTATTTTTGTAATTTTACTTTGAGACTTCTTTGACCTATTTCTTCTAAATTGTTGAATATATGAGCATAAAGTTGGTCATAGTATTCTTGTAATATACTTTTTTTTTTTTTTTTTGCGGTACGCGGGCCTCTCACTGTTGTGGCCTCTCCTGTTGTGGAGCACAGGCTCCGGACGCGCAGGCTCAGCGGCCATGGCTCACGGGCCTAGCCGCTCCACGGCATGTGGGATCTTCCTGGACCTGGGCACGAACCCGTGTCCCCTGCATCGGCAGGTGGACTCTCAACCACTGCGCCACCAGGGAAGGCCTTGTAATTTCCTTTTAATGGCTGCAGGATCTTTTATGAGTTCCCTGTTTCATTTCTGATATTGGTGATTTGTGTATTCTCTCTTTTTATCTGTGTAAGTCTTGCTAGAGGTTTATCAATTATATTGATGTTTTTTGAAGTATCAGATTTTCATTTTATTAATTTCTCTACTGTTTTTCTGTGTTCAATTTTGTTGATTTCTGCTCTTTATTATTTCTTTGCTTTGCTTTGGGTTTATCTTGCTCTTCCTTTTCTAGTTTCTTAGATTATTGATTTTGAGACCATTTTGCTATTAGTTTCCCTTTTAGACTGCTTTAGCTGCAACTCACATTTTTGATATATTGTATTTTTACTTTCATTCACTTCTTGGTATTTAAAAAATTTTCCTTTGGGACTTCAACTTTGACCACATGTTATTTAGAACTGAGTTACTTGCATGTGTTTAGAGATTTCCTTGTTGTCTTTATGTTATTGATTTCTAGTTTGATTATATTATGGTCAGAGAAAAACATCTGTACAATATCTATTATTGTAGATTTGTTGTGGTATGTTTTGTGGCCCTGGATATGGTATGTTTTGGTGACTACTCAATGGACACTTGAAAACAAGGTATATTCTGCTGTTGTTGGGTGGAGTGTTCTATTGCTATCAGTCAGATCTTGTTAGCTGACTGTGTTCTTCAGATCTATATACTTGCCAATTTTCTGTCTAGTAGTTCTAACAGTTGCTGAGAGGGAGGTATTGAAATCCTCAACTATAATTGTTGATTTTCTATTCTTCCTTTCAGCTCTATCAGTTTTTTTTTTTAACATTATCAGTTTTTGCTTCATGTATTTCGAGGCACTGTTTTTGGTGCATATACACTTAGAATTTTTATGACTTCCTGGTGGATTGATTCTTTTATCATTATGTAACGTTACTTTTTGTTTCTAGTAATTACCTTTGCTCTGAAGTTTATGTAAGTGGATAATATAGCCATTCCTGCTTTTTTAAAACTAATGTTCATAGGATAAATAATTTTTAAATTTAATTTTATTTATTTTTGGCCGCATTGGGTCTTCGTTGCTGCGTGCAAGTTTTCTCTAGTTGAGGCAAGTGGGGGCTACTCTTTGTGTGGCACATGGGCTTTTCATTGTGGTGGCTTCTCTTGTTGCAGAGCATGGGCTCTAGGCACGCAGGCTTCCATAATTGTGGCATGCGGGCTCAGTAGTTGTGGCTCGCAGGCTTTAGAGCACAGGCTCAGTAGTTGTGATGCATGGGCTTAGTTGCTCCAAGGCATGTGGGATCTTCCTGGACCAGGGCTTGAACCCGTGTCCCCTGAATTGGCAGGTGGATTCTTAACCACTGTGCCACCAGGGAAGCCCTAAATTTTTTTTCTATCATTTTACTTTTAACCTACCTATGTCATTGAATTTGAAGTGAGGTTTCTGTTTTGTTTTGTTTTGGTAAATAGTAGGTAGTTGAACTATGGGTTTTTACGTGCTTAATCTACTCCTTCTATCTGTCTCTGTGTTTATATATTTAGACCATTTACATTTAAAGTAATCATTCATATGTTAGAGCTTAAGCTTGCCATTTTATTATTTGTTTTCTGTTTGTTTCCTCTGGTTCTCATTCCTGTTTCTCTTTTATTGTCTTCCTGTTGGTTACTTCCATAATTTTTAGTATTTCATTTTTATTTGTTTATAGTGCTTTTGAATTATTTCTTTGTATAATTTTGTATAATGTAGTTTTCATTTTGGTTGTTCTACATATTACAATATACATGTGTGACTTAGTACAGTATCAATGTACTAAGTACTAGTAAATGTACTAGTACTGAGTACTAGTATCATTGTTTTACCACTTAAAGTGAAATGTGGAAACCTTTTTTCCATTCAGGTCTATTTACCTTCCTTAATTTTATATACTGTACTCTTCAGCATCAGATAATGCTATAATTTTTATTTCAATCTTTAAATATGCTTTATAAAACTCATGAGAAAAAGGATAGTCTATTTTTGTATATTTCTGATTATTCTGTTTTTCTTTCTTCCTTTCTGATGTTCCATGATTCCTTCTTTCATAATTTCTTTCCTGTTTGAAGATCATCCTTTAGCCAATTTTTAAGGATATATCTGGAGGTGACAAATTATTTGTTTTCCTTTATCTGAGAATGTCTTTCTTTCCCCTTAATTTTTTAAATAGATCTTTATTTGAATATAATTGCTTCACAATACTGTGTTAGTTTCTGTGGTACAAGAAAGTGAATCAGCCATATACATACATATATCCCTATATCCCCTCCCTCTTGAGCCTCCCTCCCACCCTCCCTATCCCATACCTCTAGGTCGTCACAAACACTGAGCTGATCTCCCTGTGCTATGCTGCTGCTTCCCACTAGCTATCTATTTTACATTTGGTAGTGTATATATGTCAGTGCTACTCTCACTTCGCCCCACCTTCCCCCTCCCCCCAGCATGTGCTCAAGGCCATTCTCTATGTCTACGTCTTTATTCCTGTCCAGCCACTAGGTTTGTCAGTAGCATTTTTTTTTGAGATTCCATAAATATACGTTAGCATACAGTATTTGTTTTTCTCCTTCTGACTTCCTTCACTCTGTAATGACAGACTCTGGGTCCATCTGCCTCACTACAAATAACTCAATTTCATTTCTTTTTATGGCCAAATAATATTCCATTGTGTATGTGTACCACATCTTCTTTAACCCTTCATCAGTCGATGGACATTTAAGTTGCTTCCATGTCTTGGCTATTGTAAATAATGCTGCAGTGACCACTGGGGTGCGTGAATCTTTTCGAATTATGGGTTTGTCCAGATATATGCCCAGAAGTGGGATTGCTGGATCATGTGGTAGTTCTATTTTTAGTTTTTTAAGGAACCTCCATACTGTTCTCCATAGTGGTTGTACTAATTTACCTTCCCACCAACAGTGTAGGACCAACTTTTCTCCACACCCTCTCTAGCATTTGTTATTTGTAGAGTTTTTAATTATGGCCATTCTGACCGGTGTGAGGTGGTACCTTATTGTAGTTTTGATTTGCATTTCTCTAATAATTAGCAATGTTGAGCCTCTTTTCATGTGCTCTTTGGCTATCTGTGTGAAGAAGACTCTGATTCTTATTTAAATTTTCTATTTTAGCAGACGATCACCTTGTTTAGGTTTAGTAAAAGGTCCTAGCTTACTTTTGTGGGCTGTGGTTCCAATGGCAATTTAATTTTCAGGCAATTTGTGGTGTTATTTTTATTTTCTTGGTTTTACTCATGCTGCCAGGCTCCCATTGGTCCCTGCTCTTGCTACCTGGAGGGCTGAGGGGTTTCTCTAGGCTCGTCAGCCTGTTGTCACTCAGTGGGGGAAGGGAGTCTCAGGCCCACAAGGGCAAAGAGGTCTTCCTGTCTGGGCCCCTGTTGTGGCAGGATCTCTTCTGCTTGTGGGGGACAGAGAGTGCCTCCCAGGTTAAGTGTTTGTTGTGGTGGGATTCCCTCTGCCAGTGCCCTCTCCCCTACCCTGCTATATCTGGTTAGGGAGGCAAATCTCAGGCCTGCAGAGAAGGTGAGCACTTCTCCTGGCCATTTATTGATAGTGGACTCCCAATCTGTACCACCTTGCAGGTGGTACTGAGCTTTTCACAGGGAATGTCTAGGGAGAACCCTCTTGTCTAATGGTATGAATCCCCGTGACATACGTGGAAACTCACATGGTTCTTGGTTACACCAGCAGAAACACTGCCAGAGTGGACTGAAGAGTATAGAGAGAACACAAAATGAAATGCATACAAAACAGAAGGCTGTGGGACCCCCAAAATTCTACAGGCAAGAAATGGCAGCCCATAACACTACTCATGTGCTACCTTTAAGGAAAAAGAAGGATGACTCTGTGGGCAGAGCCACTAGCTCAAAGGGCTAAGCCTTGAGCCACAGAGGATTAGTTCCAGACCTTGGAACAAAAAGAGTCTACATGGTGGGGGACAGCCAAGAGGCCTTCTCTGTTACCTTCAGTGTGTCCTGGATGCCCTCCCTGTCTCAGAACCCCTGCAACCATCCCCTCAGAGGGCAGAGAGCATCTACCTCACAGGCTCTCTACCACCCCCCTTCACAGTTCCTCTGTGTTCAGGGCCCTCTTGGCTTCCCTTCTGTCTCCTAAGCCCACCTTCCCTGGCACCCAGGCTCCTGCCTATGCTCCTCAGGTGTTATCTGTTCCATCAGAACTTCTTGCTGGATGGGTGTGGGGAGGACACTGTGTCTTAGTAGGGAGGAGACTCTGTCCTCTGGGACCTTGCCTGAGGCCATCTTATACCACATGTACTAATTTTTCCTTTCCATGGCAAGTTGATTGGATTAACAGTGACTACTGTTTCTGGATCCTGTTAAACAAGGTACCCCAAGGTCTTCATGACCTATTCTAGATGGGTTGTCCATTTGCCAGGCCCCTATTAGGAATCCTTTGTTGTTTGAAGTCATGCTTGCTTTTTATAGATCCGTAAAACACCATGGGGAAAACTGCCCATTAGTGTCTCAAATAAGATAAAAAGGAAGCTACAATTGGATGTTGCCTTAGTAACACAATAAAGGAATACAAACATTTGTCTCCCATGGGATGCTCACTTGGCTATTCCTATAGGGGCTCGCTATAAGTTGAGAGCAAACCTGGTATTTTAGCTACTCATTTCTGTGTGACAACCACTCCATGTATAGTTTCTTATAAGTGAAGTAGAGAATCTGTTATGCTGTTCACACTATGAAGATGAATCACCTCCTTGCCTGTTTCTAGCTGTTTATGCTAACAGAGGGTGTGTGTTCCTCCATGTTACAGAAGGGCTAACTTCTTTTGCCTTGACCTTGGAAAGTGTACAGTTCCAGGAGGAATATGTGTATGTTGGAGAGGAGAGGGAATGAATGATATATTTAAAATTTATAAAGGCATTTATTTAAGATAATTTCTCCCTTTATCCCCATCACAGTCTCTACCTATTTAAGTGAAACAGGACTGAATTTGAAATTCATGGACCCTAAGAAGGGGACTAGGGTGTGGATCTATTTCATCTTAGTTTGGAGAGATGTGGGCATGGCAGACAGTTGATGAGTATGTTCTTAGCTAGAATAAAGAAAAAATCTGGGCTTCCCTGATGGCTCAGTGGTTGAGAGTCTGCCTGCCAAAGCAGGGGACATGGGTTCGAGCCCTGGTCTGGGAAGATCCCACATGCCGTGGAGCAACTGGGCCCGTGAGCCATAACTACTGAGCCTGCGCGTCTGGAACCTGTGCTCCGCAACAAGAGGGGAAGCGATAGTGAGAGGCCCGCGCACTGTGATGAAGAGTGGCCCCCGCTCGCCACAACTAGAGAAGGCCCTTGCACAGCAACGAAGACCCAACACAGCCAAAAATAAAAATAAATAAATAAAAAGAAATATAGTAAGCCCATTACATGTTAACACAGATAGCATATTAAAAAAAAAACTTTAAGAAAAAATCCCCTTGTAATGTGTATTTCATTTGTCTCTCTTATGAGCCAGCATTTGGTGGAAGTTTAGGGTTAGGGTTCAGGACTGCTCAGAAGCAGTGATAGCTCACAGGAAAAAAAACCCGTGGGGACTTTCCTCGTGGTCCAGTGGCTAAGACTCCAAGCTCCTAATGCAGGGGGCCTGGGTTCAATCTCTGGTCAGGGAACTAGATCCCACGTGCCGCAACTGAGAGTTTGCATTCCAACTGAAGATCCCGTGTGCCACAGTGAAGATCCCACACGTGGCCACGAAGATCCCGTGTGCCGCAACTAAGACCTGGCCCAGCCAAATAAATAAATAAATAAATATTTTTAAAAAGGGAAAAAGCGCCATGTTTCATGTGGTCTTGGCCACCTATGTTTGCCAGGAATAAAGTGAGAGGACAGAACTGCTAGATCACCCAGCAAGAGACCCAGTGAGAGCTGGAAGCCCAGCCTGTCACAGCAGCTAGAGGGCAAGTTCCTTCAATCTTCTGCTTCCCAACATCCAAGCAACCCCCTCCCATAACTCCTATAAACACATAAATCCATTTTCTCATCAGGGTGATGACTCTCCTTGAAATGGGGCTTCTCCACGAAGTGGGCATCAGAAACGCTGGCTCAGGACCTGCGGTTCCGAATGCTCACTCTGCGTCTGGGGTGGAGATAACTCCTAGAACTCTTTGGGAATCAGGATCATTTATAGTTCTGGGGGCTGGGGGTGCTTTTTAGGTCAAGGAAGGCATCAGTCTGTGTCTTGGAACGTTCTGTCTCTTTTCTCCTTTTTTCTGTAATAAAGTGAGGAGAAACCTTTAAATGCTGACCTTGGAAAAGGAAATGAATTTCCCCTCATTTCTTGGAAAAGGAACAGAACTAGGCCTGGCAGAAGCTCAAGTTGTTACAAGCAGACCCTGAGGCCAGGTCTGCCGCCCCGCACCCCATCCATCCCCATAAAGTAAGGAGCCCTGCTTGCCTCTTTGAACTAGGAAAGTGGCTTTGGCTGAGCAGGGAGGATGTTCTTGGGCAGAGAAGAGAAGGTAGCAGAAGGTGGCAAAGTTTTTCCTTCAGCAGTGGGTGCTGGCTCAACCACAACAGAAGGCAAATCCAAGGTGTGTGCATCACAGTCCGAGGCCTCGGGCGCTGGGTAGGGGCTTTTAGAGATGCCCTGGGCAGGGCAGAAAGGAGCTTGGGCCAGGGGATCTGAGCCCCTGTTGTGGCCCTCCCTTCCCCTCACTGCCTTTCTGCAGGGGCCACTTCTGCTGAGCACCGAGAAGAGGGTCGCTCTGGAGCACTGGCTCCAGAGGCAGGCTCTGCTCTGCCTCCTTTGGTGACACCTTTCACAGGGACACAGGGCAGGACCCCACTTGGCTCCCTATTGTTGACCACAGTGGCCTGGGTCACCCTGAGCTGTGCTGTCAGGAATAAAGACACGGAGCATTTCAGCTTACAAAGGCGGTGTTCGTGGTGCTCTGAAAGGAGAAGGGCTTCACCAACTCACAGAAGATCAAGCAAAACAATACTAGAGCCCAGTAGCTACGTGAACACAAGGATCCACCTTTGAAAGCCAGACAGAGGGGATGACAGCTGGATTATGAAGACTGTTGTAATGATGGAATATGAAAGTCACAAGTTGAATAAAAAGGCACAACTAGAGGAAAGGCTTATGCATACTTTGTGCGTGGTGTCTGTGTGTCTGTGTGTGTGGTAGGAAGAAAGGAGATGAGGTAGGAAGCAGGAAGATTGACAGGTTAAACTCGTGCTTCTTTTTTATTGACCTCTGTGAGTTAGCTTGGCCATACATATGTAGACTCTTATGCGTGTGTGTACATACGTGTGCCTGTTTTAGGTCAGGGAGTGAGGGGTAAAAGAAAGTGAAACCAGATAGACTGGAGTTCCACCTGTCAGCTAGGTGACCTCTGGGCCTTTGCACATGATATTCTTTCTGCCTGGGAGACTCCCGCCCTGCTCCTGGCCTGCTAACTCCTATCCACAATTCACTTCTCAGTTTGCAGTTTGGAAGCCTTCTCCCACACCTACTCCCACCTCCGGGTTGAGACAGGTACTCCTCTGCTGCCATGCATCCTGGCCTTTCCCCAGGTGTCACGCTGCACACGCTATCCTGTGATCGCTCTCTCACACACACGCCTTTTGATGAAACAAAATGTGAATATACATATAGAAGGAACTTATACGATGCAATTATATTGTTTACATAATAATAATACAGTGAACATCTGTGTACTTGCACCTGGTTTAAGAGTAGGATATTTTCAGTCACTTGGAATATACCCTCCCCCTTCCTTTCTCACTCCCCTGCCAGAGACAACCACTCTTCTGACTTTGGTGATAAACAGCCTTGCTCTTCTTTATTAGTATATATAATGAACTTTATATTATTGCAATTTTATTGCATGCATTCTTGTTTGTTTTTTTTTGTTTTTTTTGTTTGCGGTACGCGGGCCTCTCACTGCTGCGGCCTCTCCCATTGTGGAACACAGGCTCTGGACGCGCAGGCTTGGCGGCCACGGCTCACGGGCCCAGCCGCTCCGCGGCATGTGGGATCTTCCCGGACCGGGGCACGAACCCGCGTCCCCTGCATCGGCAGGCGGACTCTCAACCACTGCGCCACCAGGGAAGCCCCATGCATTCTTTTGTGATGCTCACTCTCCATGAAATTTTTGGAATTTAGCTATGTTAATGCATGTAGCTATCTACAATTCGTTCATTTTCACTGTTATGCAATTTTATTCCATCATATGTATATACTATAATCTATTTATTTTCTTCTGTGCTAATGTGCATATGGGTTGTTTTCACTTTTTTCCTGTTGTTCACCGTGCTCCCAGGAAGTGTATGAGATGCATGGGCAAGAATTTCTCTAGGGTGTGTGTGTGTTATTTGCAGGAAATATTTATTTATATTTGTATATATATTCACAGGAGAGAAAGTGCTGGGTTGCAGGGTGTGCACAGTTCACCTCTTCTAGGAAATGCCAAGTTGTTCCACCAGTGGTGAGTCAGAGTTCCCGTTGATCAAGTTCCCATTGATCAACATTACAAACACTGTATTGCCAAACTTTTAAATGTTTGTCGATCTGGATGTAAAATAGTATCCAATTGTGGTTTTGATTTGCATTTCTTTCATCAGTAACATGGTGGAGCATCTTTTCATATTTTAGTGTCCATTCAGGCTTTCTCTTTTATGACTTCATAAAAGTCCTCTCAAGTCTTTTGCACATTTTCCCATCGAGTATTCTTTTCTTATTGACTTTTGTGATGGAGCCGCTCGTACCAGGCTCATGAGAACTGACTGTGCCCATCTCTTCCCTCTGCACTCAGAGACCTCATGTTGGTGGCTTGAAATCGGCTATGTGGGAGTATTTATATCATGGAAATCAGCAAATGCTACAAATCAGAACCTTTTTTGGTTTGGAGAGTCTGTCGTTAGACATTTTCTAGCACATCACTGCTTATAGGAATTTTTTATGTTTCCAGGCTCTGGTCATTTGTTAATTACATGTGCTACAAATATTTTATACCATATCGTGGTTTTTAAAAATATTCCATTTAAGGTACCCTGATTAACAGAAGTTCTTCATTTCAATGTGGTTATATCTTTAAAAATTTCCCTATATGTGTAGTATGTTTTGTGTCTTATTTAAGAAATCATTCCTACTCTGACGATATTAAGAGATTCTCTCATATTTTCTTTTGAAAGTTTTGGAATTTTGCATTTTACATTTGAGTCTATAACACACCTGAAATTGATTTGTGTGGGTTGTGGGATAGGGGTCCAATTTCTTTTTTTTTTTGACATAGACCATTTTCAAAATCTTCACTGAATTTGCTACAACACTGCCTCTGCTCCATGCCTTGGCTTTTCTTGGCCCGGAGGCACGTGGGATCCCAGCTCCCCAACCAGGGATCAAACCCGCACCCCACCATTGGAAGGCAAAATCCCAACCACTGGACTACCAGGAAGTCCCGGAGAGTCTGAGTTCTTAACCAAGACAATAGTAAGCTATGTTCAGACATCACCTGCACTATTTACAGCCCTGTGATATATGTGAGAGTTGGCTTCAAACATCCAAACAGTCCAGAACCCCTGAGCTGGCATGATTCAGTTGGTTTTAGGATTAACACAGAGGAATTTATCTGCAACCCACCATCCATCTCTGTATGTCCTTCACCTAGCCTAGTGTCACCATCCAACGCTTTGTCCTACTTGCTTTATCTCTTTCTCTCCCTGTCTTTCTCTCTCTCCATGTATATACGTTTGCTATACCCTTTGAGAATAAGTTTCAGTTATCACAACCATGCCTAAGTATTTCAACCTGTCTCCTAAAACAAGGACATTCTTTTATATAACCATAATACGATTATCTAATTTAACATTGATTTTTTTCTTTTACATTTTTGAACAGTAGAATGTGTTTTATTTAAGTTTGATGTTCTTTCATGATAAATTCAGGTTATGCATATTTGGCAGAAACATTGCAGGAATGATGTTGTATCTTTCTTAGGGCATTCATCATGATGCTGGTTTGTCCTATTACTTGTGATATTAATCTTGGGTCAATATCAAGCTAGTGTCTGACATATTTTTCCATTGTAAGGATATCTTTTTTCACCTTTAAAACTGATATGTAATTTGTATAAATAATCTATTCATCAATTAACTTCTGTCTAATGGTTTAGCATCCCTTGATGGTTTTTTTGCCTGAATCAGTTATTGCAATGGTGGCTGCAAAATGGTGGTTTCTAACTCTAGATCATTCCTCGTAAAGAAGGGTGTTCATTAATTCGTTTTATAACTTACACTAATAGTATGAAACCATGTATTCTATTTTTTTTTTTTTTTTTTTTTTTTTTTTTTTTGGTACGCGGGCCTCTCACTGCTGTGGCCTCTCCTGCTGCGGAGCACAGGCTCCGGACGCGCAGGCTCAGTGGCCATGGCTCACGGGCCCAGCCGCTCCGCGGCATGTGGGATCTTCCCGGACCGGGGCACGAACCCGCGTCCCCTGCATTGGCAGGCGGACTCTCAACCACTGCGCCACCAGGGAAGCCCCATGTATTCTATTTTTATTTGCTGTCTTATAATGTATTACTGTCATTTTTCATTTTCATGCTCAGATTATCTCAGATTTTGCCAGTGGGAGCCTCTTCACTCTTGATACTGTGTCCTTTGTCATGCCTAATGAGTTTTCAAGCACTTTCTTACTTTCTGGCGCAAGAAAATGTGCCACAAAGTACTTTTCCTGCCTCAGTCTTGGATTTAGCCATTTTGGCCAGGATTTGTTTGTTTGATTTTTTTGGAGAGGGGATGAGGGTAGAAGGGAGAACTTTGACTATCAATTTAATTTTAAGTTTTCTGTGTTTACCCATTCACATTCTTCTTATGAACTTTTGGCTTTCTCTATTTTTATAGGATTTTATTCATTTCATTTAGGGTTTCCAATTTTTTCACATGTAATAAAATACTCCTCTGTTATTTAAAAAAATATCCACTGTATTTGTAGTGAGGTGGATGGACCTAGAGTCTGTCATACAGAGTGAAGTAAGTCAGAAAGAGAAAGACAAATACTGTATGCCAACACATATATATGGAATAAAGAAAAAAAATAGTTCTGAAGAACCTCGGGGCAGGACAGAAATAAAGACGCAGATGTAGAGAATGGACTTGAGGACACGGGGAGGGGGATGGGTAAACTGGGACGAAGCGAAAGAGTGGCATGGACTTATATATACTACCAAATGTAAAATAGATAGCTAGTGGGAAGTAGCTGCATAGCACAGGGAGATCAGCTTGGTGCTTTGTGACCATCTAGGGGGGTGGGGTAGAGAGGGTGGGAGGGAGACGCAGGAGGGAGGAGATACGGGGATATATGTATATGTATAGCTGATTCACTTTGTTATAAAGCAGAAACTAACACACCATTGTAAAGCAATTATACTCCAATAAAGATGTTAGAAATACATATCCACTGTGTTTGCAGTTATTACCCTTTTTGATCTGTATTTTCTCTCATGTTTGCTTTTATACTTGTCTTTTTTCATTGAGGAGTATTGTGAGATGTGTGTCTATCTTATTAACTTTTACAATGACTTCAGTTTTGCTTTTGTTAATCTTCTCCATTGTTTTATTTGCTTGATCTCTGCCCTGATTGTTATCATTACCTTCTATCTTGTTTCTTTCTTCTTTTGTTGTTTTTATAAATGTATTGGCTGCGTTTGGTCTTCGTTGCTGTGTGTGGGCTTTCTCTAGTTGCAGCAAGCGGGGGCTACTCTTTGTTGCAGTGTGCGGGATTCTCATTACGGTGGCTTCTCTTTGTGTGGAGCACAGGCTCTAGGCACGTGGGCTCAGTAGTTGTGGCACACGGGCTTATTTGCTCCACGACATGTGGGATCTTCCCAGACCAGGGTTTGAACCCGTGTCTCCTGCATTGGCAGGCGGATTCTTAACCACTGTGCCACCAGGAAAGACCCTATCTTGTTTCTTTCTTTGGCTTTACTTTGTTGCTCTTTTTCCAACTTTTTAAATTGAATGCTTGGCTTGTTTGTTCTTAATCTTACTTTCTCACAAATGCATTTAAAGCTATAACTTTCCCTCTGAATATGGCTTTTTGACAAATTGTGTTTTTATCTTTTAGTTTTAAGTATTCCTCAATATCTTTTTTAACCCAAGGGCTATATTTATTTCCCAAAATTGTGGGATTAAAAAAAACTCTCTTATGCTGTTTTTGTTGTTGTTGTTGTTGTTGTTTTGCGGTACATGGGCCTCTCACTGTTGTGGCCTCTCCCGCTGCGGAGCACAGGCTCCGGACACGCAGGCTCAGCGGCCACGGCTCACGGGCCCAGCCGCTCCACGGCATGCCGGATCCTCCCAGACCGGGGCACGAACCCGCGTCCCCCGCACCGGCAGGCGGACTCTCAACCACCGCGCCACCAGGGAAGCCCTCTTATGCTGTTTTTAATTGTATTGTATTATACTTAGGAAACATGTTCTCTGTGAAATTCATCCCTTGAAATTTATTAGGGCTTCCTTTGTGTCCTAGTGCATGGTCAAGTTCTGTGCATGTTCCATGTGTGCTCTAATTCAATGTGTATCAAATATCCGTTGGGTTTAGAGTTCTTTATATATCTATTTAGTATAGTGTTCAGGTCTTGGTATGGGTGCTTCTTTTCTTTGTCTGCTTGATCTATCAGTTTTGGAAATGGTATGTTAAAATATTGTTTCATCTATATAAGCTGCAATTTTGTCCACTGTGGCTTTATATATGTTGATACTATAATGGTAGTTACACATATTTTCATAAGTGTGATATGTATATTTTATTTTTCCTTTCAGTAGTTTACAGTATCCTCAGTTTTCCCTAACATTTTATCCTAAATTGTATTTTGTGAGATACCATATTTCTTTGTTTCTAACTCAAGCATTTTTCCACATTTTAACATCTCTAAGTTGAGTTTCTTCTTACACTTGCTGTCAGGGAGGCAGCAGATGTGACCTAGTTGTCATTGCCTGTATTTATGTGCACATAATGATAGCTGTTCTTTTTGTCATTACTTCAATTGAATTATGTGCATCATTGGTACTATATGTGTTGCATTTGGAACTGAAATGAAACATTATAATATATGCACAAAGACATGGAAATAGAGCATATTAGAGCTCTTAATATTAAATACATATAATATTAAGAAAATAAATATTTTTCATTGGAAAAATGAATTCTAAATTATTATACAAAGCAATAATCAAATGCTTCATGGAACCCAAGAACTGAAGATACAAGTAGATGGAGGTATGTTTCTTTTATTACTAAGATTCATACAGAAGGGCTCCCTATCACACCAAGTGCTCCAATCAGAGGGAAGCTACTTTGTCAAATTCCTTGGAATGGATGAAGAAAATTAAAAACAAGTGGCTAGTATGGCCTATTGATATGTCATGCACGACTAGAGTCATGGTGTCAAATATCAATTTGTCAGAAACTTCCTGCTGACTTGATCTGAAGCTATTTAACTTCCAGTAACACGTGTTTCAGTTGGGAAAAAAACATGAAGCTATGAATTACATCAAATAAGAAATGCTAATAAAACCCTGATGCTTTTGTGGAGCCACTGCTAACGTTGCTTTATTATGAGCACAGGTTATAACAAGTAATGCATCACTATGTTGCTATGAATAACTACCAAAATGAAAAGTTGCCACCATATTTAATTTTAAACTACAGAGCAATAACTAAGAGTGAGATATTTCTCCAAATATGGTACTGTGCTGGCACTGAAAAGAAAAGTAGGACATTAGGTAAACTGAGAACAGACTAACTTAAAGAATATGAATAGGTGTCCAGGCAACCTAAGCAACTAACCAAGTACATCTGTATTGATGTATCTGATCAGCTAAAGAATAAACTCATTAAAAAGTGAATTGAGTTGGTTGTTATTTCCATGAGGCAAGACCAGAGTATGACCCCTTGATGATTCCATCAACAAGCCATTTAAGAACTATTTGAAGAAGGAAAATGATTTCTGTTTGTTGTCTGAAAACCTTCCACTGGCAAGTTCTGGTAAGATTGTAAAAGCACTAGCATCAACTTACAGATTGGTGTCAGGGTCTCAGAAGAAAAGAGAGAACAGTGCCAAAGAGAAGAGCGGAGCACTCTTAAACAGTGCTTCATCACAAAATCTATTATTATCCTGGAGGACATTTTAGTGTACTTAAAAACTTGGGTAACTGAGTGAAACATTAATTCAGAAGAGTTATACTCTGATGTGAAGAAGTTTTAATTTTTCCTTTTTATGTATTAACAAGGGTGATATATGATAAAAATCTACATCTAAGTAGGTATGAAAGAGTTATTTTAGGGGCTGGTCCACCTGCCGATGCAGGGGACACGGGTTCGTGCCCCGGTCCAGGAAGATCCCACATGCTGCGGAGTGGCTGGGCCCGTGAGCCATGGCCGCTGAGCCTGCGCGTCCAGAGCCTGTGCTCCGCAACGGGAGAGGCCACAACAGTGAGAGGCCCGTGTACCGCAAAAAAAAAAAAAAAAATTAAAAAGAGTTATTTTAATGCATATAAAATAAAAATCTAAGTGATAAGAAAGCATTGTGTCATGATTTAATCAGTAGGGATTTTTTTCTTTCTTAATTATACATAAAATAATATAACTGATGAAACCTCAGATACAATGCAGTATAGGTATTACAATTATTCCACAAGCTTTTTGTTTGTTTATCTTTCCATGGAATGGCTATTTGCACCTTTTATTTTCAACTCTTCTGTGTCTCTTTGTTTTAAAAGTTTCTTCTGGAGACTACATATTGTTGGATACTGTTTTCTTGCTGTCGTTTTACCCTCAGCCTTTTAACTGTTGGATATAATCCTTTTATATTTTTGTAATTATTGTGATTATTTCTGAGTACTTATTTCATATTTCCATTTACTGTCTTCCATTGAATATGTTGTTTTCTTTCGTTGATTTAAAAGTTACAACTGTTATTTTTACTCATACGGCAATTGCCTTAAAATCCAAATACGTGTTTATTTACCTCTTTTATTTTCCTAAGCATATTAATATGTACATCTTTCCCCTAACGATGTAAGTACATTAGATGTTCACAACACTTTCAATCTCTTCCTGATCCCCCAATCCCTGTCATCTTGATATTGTTTAGAATCTTAATTCTTTTTTTTTTTTAGTAAATTTATTTATTTGATTTATTTATTTTTGGCTGTGTTGGGACTTCATTGCTGTGTGCAGGCTTTCTCTAGTTGCGGCAAGCAGGGGCTACTCTTTGTTGCAGTGCGTGGGCTCTAGGCATCGTGGCACGCAGGCTCTAGAGCGCAGGCTCAGTAGTTGTGGTGCACGGGCTTAGTTGCTCCGTGGCATGTGGGATCTTCCTGGACCAGGGCTTGAACCCGTGTCCCTGCATTGGCAGGTAGATTCTTTTATTTTTTTAATTTAATTTTATTTATTTTTTTATACAGCAGGGTCTTATTAGTCATCCATTTTATACACATCAGTGTATACATTGTCAATCCCAATCTCCCAATTCATCACACCACCACCACCCCCCCCCCACCGCTTTCCCCCCTTGGTGTCCATACGTTTTTTCTCTACATGTGTGTCTCAATTTCTGCCCTGCAAACCGGTACATCTGTACCATTTTTCTAGGTTCCACATATATGCGTTAATGTACGGTGTTTGTTTTTCTCTTTCTGAGTTACTTCACTCTGTATGACAGTCTCTAGATCCATCCACATCTCTACAAATCACTCAATTTTGTTCCTTTTTATGGCTGAGTAATATTCCATTGTATATATGTACCACTTCTTTATCCATTCATCTGTCGATGGGCATTTAGGTTGCTTCCACGACCTGGCTATTGTAAATAGTGGTGCAATGAACATTGGGGTGCATGTGTCTTTTTGAATTATGGTTTTGTCTGGGTATATGCCCAGTAGTGGGATTGCTGGGTCATATGGTAATCCTATGTTTAGTTTTTTAAGGAACCTCCATATTGTTCTCCATAGTGGCTGTATCAATTTACATTCCCAACAACAGTGCAAGAGGGTTCCCTTTTCTCCTCACTCTCTCCATATTTGTTGTTGTAGATTTTCTGATGATGCCCATTCTAACTGGTGTGAGGTGATACCACATTGTAGTTCTGATTTGCATTTTCTAATAATTAGTGATGTTGAGCAGCTTTTCATGTGCTTCTTGGCCATCTGGATGTCTTCTTTGGAGAAATGTCTACTTAGGTCTTTTGCCCATTTTTGGATTGAGTTGTTTGTTTTTTTAAATATTGAGCTGCATGAGCTGTTTATATATTTTGGAGATTAATCTGTTGTCCACTGATTCGTTTGCAAATATTTTCTCCAATTCTGCGGGTTGTCTTTTCGTCTTGTTTGTAGTTTCCTTTGCTTTGCAAAAGCTTTTAAGTTTCATTAGGTCCCATTCGTTTATTTTTGTTTTTATTCATTACTCTAGGAGGTGGATCAAAAAAGATCTTGCTGTGATTTATGTCAACGAGTGTTCTTCCTATGTTTTCCTCTAAGAGTTTCATAGTGTCCGGTCTTACCTTTAGGTCTCTAATCCATTTTGAGTTTATTTTTGTGTATGGTGTTAGGGAGTGTTCTAATTTCATTCTTTTCCATGTAACTGTCCAGTTTTCCCAGCACCACTTATTGAAGAGACTGTCTTTTCTCCATTGTATATCCTTGCCTCCTTTGTCATAGATTAGTTGACCGTAGGTGCATGGGTTTATCTCTGGGCTTTCTATCCTGTTCCATTGATCTATATTTCTGTTTTTGTGCCAGGACCATATTGTCTTGATTACTGTAGCTTTGAAGTATAGTCTGAAGTCAGGGAGTCTGATTCCTCCAGCTCCGTTTTTTTCCCTCAAGACTCCTTTGGCTATTCGGAGTCTTCTGTGTCTCCATACAAATTTTAAGACTTTTTGTTCTAGTTCTGTAAAAAATGCCATTGGTAATTTGATAGGGATTGCATTGACTTTGTAGATTGCTTTAGGTAGTATAGCCATTTTCACAATATTGATTCTTCCAATCCAAGAACATGGTGTAACTCTCCATCTGTTTCCTTCATCTTTAATTTCTTTCAGCAGTGTCTTATAGTTTTTGCATACAGGTCTTTTGTCTCCCTAGGTAGGTTTATTCCTAGGTATTTTATTCTTTTTCTTGCAGTAGTAAATGGGAGTGTTTCCTTAATTTCTCTTTCAGATTTTTCATCATCAGTGTATAGGAATGCAAGAGTTTTCTGTGCATTAATTTTGTATCCTGCAACTTTATCAAATTCACTGATTAGCTCTAGTAGTTTTCTGGTGGCATCTTTAGGATTTTCTATGTATAGTATCATATAATCCGCAAACAGTGACATTTTTACTTCTTCTTTTCCAATTCGGATTCTTTTATTTCTTTTTCTTCTCTGATTGCCGTGGCTAGGACTTCCAAAACTATGTTGAATAATAGTGGTGAGAGTGAACATCCTTGTCTTGTTCCTGATCTTAGAGGTACTGCTTTCAGTTTTTCACCATTGAGAATGATGTTGTATATGGCCTTTATTATGTTGCGGTAGGTTCCCTGTATGCCCACTTTCTTGAGAGTTTTTTCATAAATTGGTGTTGAATTTTGTCAAAAGCTTTCTCTGTATCTGTTGAGATGATCATATGGATTTATTCTTCAATTTGTTAATATGGTGTATCACATTGATTGATTTGTGCATATTGAAGAATCCTTGCATCCTGGGTTAAATCCCACTTGATCATGGTGTATGATCCTTTTAATGTGTTGTTGGATTCTGTTTGCTAGTATTTTGTTGAGGATTTTTGCATCTATATTCACCAGTGATATTGGTCTGTAATTTTCTTTTTTTGTAGTATCTTTTTCTGGTTTTGGTATCAGGGTGATGGTGGCCTTATAGAATGAGTTTGGAAGTGTTCCTCCCTCTGCTATATTTTGGAAGATTTGAGAAGGATAGGTGTTAGCTCTTCTCTAAATGTTTGATAGAATTCGCCTATGAAGCCATCTGGTCCTGGACTTTTGTTTGTTGGAAGATTTTTAATCACAGTTTCAATTTCATTACTTGTGATGGGTCTCTTCATATTTTCTATTTCTTCCTGGGTCAGTCTTGGAAGGTTATACCTTTCTAAGAATTTTTCCATTTCTTCCAGGTTGTCCATTTTATTGGCATAGAGTTGCTTGTAATAGTCTCTTAGGATGCTTTGTATTTCTGCAGTGTCTGTTGTAACTTCTCCTTTTTCATTTCTAATTCTATTGATTTGAGTCCTCTCCCTCTTTTTCTTGATGAGTCTGACTAATGGTTTATCAATTTTGTTTATATTCTCAAAGAACCACCTTTTAGTTTTATTGATCTTTGCTATTGTTTTCTTTGTTTCTACTTCATTTATTTCTGCTCTGATTTTTATGATTTCTTTCCTTCTGCTAACTTTGGGTTTTGTTTGTTCTTCTTTCTCTAGTTCCTTTAGGTGTAACGTTAGATTGTTTATTTGAGATTTTTCTTGTTTCATGAGGTAGGCTTGTATTGCTATAAACTTCCCTCTTAGAACTGCTTTTGTTGCATCCCATAGGTTTTGGATCGTCATTTTCATTTGTCTCTATGTATTTTTTGATTTCCTCTTTGATTTCTTCAGTGATCTCTTGGTTATTTAGTAACGTATTGTTAAGCTTCCATGTGTTTGTATTTTTTCCGTTTTTTTCCCTGTAACAGATTTCTAATCTCATAGCATTGTGGTCCGAAAAGATGCTTGTTATGATTTCAGGTTTCTTAAATTTACTGAGGCTTGATTTGTGACCCAAAATGTGATCTATCCTGGAGAATGTTCTGTGTGTACTAGAAAAGAAAGTGTAATCTGCTGTTTTTGGATAGAATGTCCTATAAATATCCATTAAATCTATCTGGTCTATTGTGTCATTTAAAGTTTGTGTTTCCTTATTAATTTTCTGTTTGGATGATCTGTCCATTGGTGTTAGTGAGTCGTTAAAGTCCCCCACTATTATTGTGATACTGTCGATTTCCTCTTTTAGAGCTGTTAGCAGTTGCCTTATGTATTGAGTTGCTCCTATGTTGGGAGCTTTTATGTTTATAATTGTTATATCTTCCTCTTGGATTGATCCCTTCATCATTATATAGTGTCCTTCCTTGTCTCTTGTAACATTCTTTATTTTAAAGTCTATTTTATCTGATATGAATATTGCTACTGCACCTCTCTTTTGATTTCCGTTTGCATGGAATATCTTTTTCCATTCCCTCACTTTCAGTCTGTATGTGTCCCTAGGTCTGGAGTGGGTCTCTTGTAGACAGCATATATATGGGTCTTGTTTTTGTAGCCATTCAGCGAGCCTGTGTCTTTTGGTTGGAGCATTTAATCCATTCACATTTAAGGTAATTATCGATATGTATGTGCCTGTTACCATTTTCTTACTTGTTTTTGTTTTATTTTTGTAGGTCCTTTTCTTGTCTTGTGTTTCCCACTTAGAGAAGTTCCTTTAGCATTTGTTGTAGAGCTGGTTTGTGCTGCTGAATTCTCTTAGCTTTTTTTGTTGGTAAAGCTTTTGATTTCTCCATCGAATCTGAATGAGATCCTTGCCGGATAGAGTAATCTTGCGTGTAGGTTCTTCCCTTTCATCACTTTAAATATGTCATGCCACTCCCTTCTGGCTTGTAGAGTTTCTGCTGAGAAATCAGCTGTTAACCTTATGGTAGTTCCCTTGTATGTTATTTGTCATTTTTCCCTTGCTGCTTTCAATAATTTTTCTTTGTTTTTAATTTTTGCCAATTTGCTTACTATGTGTCTCGGTGTGTTTCTCCTTGGGTTTATCCTGTATGAGACTCTCTGTGCTTCCTGGACTTGGGTGGCTGTTTCCTTTCCCATTTTCAGGAAGTTTTCTACTGTAATCTCTTTAAATATTTTCTTGGGTCCTTACTCTCTCTCTTCTCCTCCTGGGACCCCCATAATGTAAATGTTGTTGCATTTAATGTTGTCCCAGAGGTCTCTTAGGCTCTCTTCATTTCTTTTCATTCTTTTTTCTTTAGTCTGTTCCACAGCAGTGAATTCCACCATTCTGTCTTCCAGGTCACGTATCCATTCTTCTGCCTCAGTTATTCTGCAACTGATTCCTTCTAGTGTATTTTTCATTTCAGTTATTGTATTGTTCATCTCTGTTTCTTTGTTCTTTAATTCTTCTAGGTGTTTGTTCTTTAATTCTTCTAGGTCTTTGTTAAACGTTTCTTGCATCTTCTCGATCTTTGCCTCCATTCTTTTTCTAAGGTCCTGGATCATCTTCACTATCATTATTCTGAATTCTTTTTCTGGAAGGTTGCCTGTCTCTACTTCATTTAGTTGTTTTTCTGAGGTTTTATCTTGTTCCTTCATCTGGTATATAGCCCTCTGCCTTTTAATCCTGTCTATCTTTCTGTGAATGTGGTTTTTGTTCCACGGCTGCAGGACTTAGTTCTTCTTGCTTCTGCTGTCTGCCCTCTGGTGGATGAGTCTAACTCCAGGTGGATTCTTAACTACTGTGCCACCTGGGAAGCCCTTTTTAAAAAAATTTATTTTATTTTTTCTGATTCTGTGGATGAAACTTATTTATTTGTTTATTTTCAGAGAAGAGACTATTTATTTAGAATGAGAACATATCACAACAAATTATAAATTTTAAAAAGATGACAAATGTTATAAGCTCACAAAATCCAGAAAAATAGCACTACAATCAATTTTAGAACATTTCGTCACCCTGGAAAAACTCTCATACCCATTAGCAATTATTCCCCTTTTTACCTCCCCTTCCCTACAGCCCTAGGCAACCACTAATATACTTTGTCTCTATAGAGCTGCCTATTATGGACATTTTAAGTAAATGGAATCATACACCTTGTGTAGAATCTTAATTTTTAATTGCCATAATTATGTTCTTTTCTTTTCTTTGTTTTTATATTTCTTTTCTCCTTACCTCTTCCCTCTCTTCCTTCCATCTTTCCTTTCTTCTTGCATTAATTTTCCCCTATTTTCCTTTCTTTCTTTTTTTCATCCCTCATTTCTTTCTAAAACAAAGACAGTATTTGCTGATGTATTTCAGGACCCTATTGCCCACATCTTCTATATCATACTTCTGAATTTGTTTCTCTCCTTATTTCTTTGTTTCTGTAGAACTCTTCTCATTGTGGGTTTTTGTGAGTCTTTGAGTGACAAGGCTGAGGCCCTATATATGCCTGAGTATATTTTTAATATTCTCTTAGGTTTTTGTGGAAAATTGGCTGGAGATTAAAATTCTAATTTCAAAGTTCTTTTTCTTCAATACTTTTAAAATATTTTTCAATTGCTCTATTGCTTCCAGTGTTGCTTTTAAAAAGTTTGAGGCCAGTGTGATTCTTACTCCTGTGTAAGGTTTTCTGTAAGCTTTTAGAATTTTCTCTTTGTCTCTTGTTTTCTTAAGTTTCACTGTGATGAGACTGGGTGTGTCTTTATCTTGGCTGTTTAGCACTTTATGAGCCCCTTCAATTCGAAGTCTTTATTTCTGGGAAATTTATCTTTGCCTTTATTCAAATCTGTCTCTCTCTCTCTTTTCCATTTGTGTGTGTGTGTGTAGGATTCTATTACCTCCTTCCCTTCTGGATGTTGGCACTTCCACATCTATCCTCCATGTCTTTTAGCTTGCTTTTATAGTTGTAAACACTTTATTCTTTTCTGCCTTCTGAAATGTTCTCAACTTTTTCTTTCAATCCCCTGACCTGCTCCTTAGCTCTCTCCAGCATGCTTAAGGCCCAGGCTGATAAATATTTAGGTAGTTTCCAAACGATGTTTACTATGAAAAAATAGTGCTGCAGTGAATACCCCACACCATTTCACATATGTGAAAGGATGTCTATAGGATAAATCCCCCCCCCTAAATTGGAAATGCTGAGTCAAGGGCCATCTGATTTTGTGATTTCTGATAGTTAAATTGCTCTCCATAGGAGTGGACCAATTTATACTCCAGCCAGCAGTGTGTAAGAGCCCCAGCCTCAGACAGAACATCTCAGATTTTAAAAAGATTTTGCCAATCTGATAGGTGAAAAATAGTTTTTAGTGTAACTTTAATTTGCATTTCTCTCAATATGAGTAAGGTTAAGCATCTTTCCAGAATTCTTTGTATTTTTTAATGGGCTTTCTATCCAATGCCTTTATACATTTAAAATTGAATTATTGGTCTTATTCTTGATAATTCTTTGGAGCTCTTTGTATATTAGGGAGATTAGCTCTCTGTCTGATATGAGATACAGTGTTTCCTCCAGATTATCATTTGTTTTTTGATATATAAACACTATATTGCTTATAGTGTTTTTTTTTTGTTTTGTTTTTACGATACAAAATTTTTAAAATTCTCTTATAGACACATTTATCAATCTTTTCTTTCACGGACTTTAGATTTTGAGTTATGGTAAGAAAGGCTTTCCCTCCTTCAAAGTTTTAAAAAGAATCTTCCAAAAATGCTTTCTTCTAGAACTTTTTGTTCAGTTTTTAATATTGTAATCTTTAATCTATTTGGAATTTATCTTGGCTTCATGGGGCAAGTACAGATATACTAATTTTATTTCAAAATGAGTATGAAGATGTCATGAAATTATTTATCAAAAAATTCATCTTCCTCCATTATTTGAGATTCCACCTATATTGCACACTAATTTGCTCTACCTGAATCCATTACTAGATTTTAAAATCTATTCCATTGGTCCATCTGACTATCCATGAAATCAATACCATACTATTTTAGTTACTGAGGCTTTATAAAAATTTTAATAACTAGTAGGACTCTTACTCCATCATTACTTTTCTTCCTCATAGTTTTACTAGACAGTCTTTGTTTTTTTTTACTTTCCAATGTATACTTAAGGACCAGTTTGTCTAGCTAAAAAAAAAGTCCATTGATATTTTCATTGAATTCACATTAAATTTATGAAGTAAGTCAGGGAGAATTCTCCTTTTTATATTATTGTCTCTTCATCTCCACTTCCATTTACTCAAGAATTCATTTTTGTTTCTCCACTGGTATTTTTAATATTTTAAGGTTTTTTTCATTTTAAATTTAACATATAGGTCTTGCATATTTCTTGAGTTTACTCCTAGGTATTTTGAGTTAATAATGCTGTATCGAAATTGAAGTCTTTTCTTAATTGATATTTTCTTTTTCTTTATTAGAGCTTTATTGAAATATATTTCACGTGCCATAAAATTCACTTAAAGTGGTTTTTAGCATAGTCACAGAGTTGGGCAACACCACTACAAACTAATTTTAGAACATCTTTTTTTTTAAATTTATTTTATTATTTGTTTTTTTATTTATTTTTCACTGTGTTGGGTCTTCATTGCTGCATGCAGACTTTCTCTAGTTGCAGTGAGCGGGGCCTACTCTTTGTTGCAGTGTGCGGGCTTCTCATTGTGGTGGCTTCTCTTGTTGTGGAACACAGGCTCTAGATGCGCCAGCTTCAGTAGTTGTGGCACGTGGGCTCAGTAGTTGTGGCTTCTGGGCTCTAGAGCGCAGGCTCAGTAATTGTGGCACATGGGCTTAGTTGTTCCATGGCATGGGGGATCTTCCAAGACCAGGGCTCAAACCCATGTCCCCTGCATTGGCAGGCGGATTCTTAACCACTGTGCCACAAGGGAAGCCCCTTAGAACATTTTTGACCCAAAAAAGAAACCAGGTTCACATTAGCAGTCACTCCAATTCCTGTTCCTCCCCCTGCCCCAACCTGCTCCAGCCCCAAGCAACCACTAATCTACTTTCTGTCACTATTTTCCTATTCTGGACAGTTTATATAAATGGAATCATACAATATGTGGTCTTCTGTGACTAGCTTTTTTTGCATAAAATAATGTTTTCATTCATGTTGTAGCATGTATCAGTACTTTGTTTTTTATTGCCAAATAATATTCCACTGTGTGACCATACCACATTTTGTGTATCCATTCATTAGCTGATAGACATTTAGGTCATTTCCACTTTGGGGCTGCTATGAATAATTCTACTATGGACATTCGTGTACAAGTTTTTGTGCGGACATGCTTTTAATTCTCTTGGTTATTAAGAGGTTCTGGAATCAATTCCAATGTGTTTGGAGGGTGGTTTCTCACACCACCATGCAATTCTTGGACATCAGCTAAGTGTCCTATAGCTCAACTGAATTCTGACACTGTTTACCTGGAGGTGGCATCAGCTTCCACAGGTTAAGGGCGCAGTCCCACAAGACTGCCCTCCCCACCCCCACCACTTCAGATGCCAGTCAAAAGTCCAGGGTGTCACTGGGGCTTCTGACCAACTGGCTATAGATTGGAAGTTCCAATAACCTCCTCCTTGGTTTGATTAATTTGCTAGAGTGGCTCACAGAACTCGAAGAAACATTTTACTTACTAGATCACCAGGTTAGTATAAAAAGATATAATTCCGGAACAGTCAGATGGAAGAGATGCATAGGGCAAGGCAGCGGTCCCCAACCTTTTTGGCACCAGGGACTGGTTTTGTGGAAGACAGTTTTTCTATGGATGGGGTGGTGGCAGGGGAATGGTACAGGCAGTAACGGGAGTGATGGGGAGCAATGGGGAGCGGCAGATGAAGCTTTGCTAGCTCGCCCGCCACTCACTTCCTGCTGTGTGGCCCGGTTCCTAACAGGCTGGGGACCTCTGGGGCAAGGCATGTGGAATGGGTGCAGAGCATCCATGCTCCCTCGCTGAGGGTGCCCCTCTCCCCAAATCTCCACGTATTCACCAACCTGGAAGCTCTCTGAGCCCAGTCCTTTTGGGTTTTATGGAGGCTTCCATACATAGCCATTATTGATTAAATCATTGGTCATTGGTGATTGATTCAACCTCTAGCCCTTCCCCCATTCCAGGAACTCAGAGAGTGGGACTGAAAGTTCCAACCCACTATTTATGGTCAGTTCCCTTGGCAACCAGCCCCCATGTTTAGGTGCTTTCCAAAAGTCACCTTATTAACATAAACACAGTGTGGTGGAAAGGGGCTTGATACAAATAACAATACACCCATTTCACCTTTACGGCTCTGAAGCCATTTCATGAACTGAGAGCAAGACACCAAATACTGTGAAAGAAGATGCTCCCATTGTTCTTATTACTCAGGAGATACCAAGGGTTTGGGGAGCTGTGAGCCAGGAACTATAAACAAAGACCAAATGTATATGAGAAAAATATTTTGGTCATCTGAATGGCCAAATACATATTTCTTATAAATCACAGTACTTCAGGTATATACCTAAGGGTGGAATTACTGGGTCATATTGTAACTCTATTTTTAGCATTTTAAGGAACTGCCAAACTGTTTTCTAAAGTGGCTGCACCATTTTATATTCCCATCAATAGTTTGTGAGGGTTTAAATTTCTATGCAACCTCATCAGTACTTGTTATTGTCCATCTTTTTTTTTCATAACCATTCTAGAGAGTATGAAGTAGTATCTCACTATGGTTTTGATTTATGTTTCCCTAATGACTAATTCTGCTGAACATCTTTTCATATGTTTATTGACTATTTGTGTGTCTTCTTTAAAGGTGTGTACTCAAGTCCTTTGCCCCGTTTAAAAATTAGGCTATTTGTCTTTTTGTTATTAGGTTGATAATTCATATTTTCTACTTGATTGTTGCTTTTATATGTGAAAAGCTATGGATTTTGGTATATTAATTTTGTTCTCTGCTAATTTAATAAATTTTCTTATTGTTATACTTTTTAATTGATTATCTCTTTCCAGTATTTCTACTAATTTATTTCTCTTGTCTACTTGTATTGGCTGGTTCCTCCAGTGCAATATTATATCATAATGGTAATAGAGGACATTCTTGTTTTGTTTCTGACACTGTTAGGAATTCTTCCAGGGATATGAATTTTTGAGATTGATATACATTTATCATGTTATGAAGTATTAATCTATTCTTGTTTCATTTAAAATATTTAAACTAAGACTGGGTATAAAATTTATGGTCTACGGAGGTGATCATATAATTTTTCTCTTTAGAGCCATTGAATTCATGAATTATATTAATTTCCTAATATTCAGTCATCATCTTATTCTTGGAATAAATTCTGCTTAGTCATAATGATGTATATTTATCTTAGTGCATTGATAAATTTTGTTTTTGAATATTTAATTTAGGATTTTAAAATCGGAATCAATAATTAAGATTGGTCTATACCTTCTCCCTTTTTGTGGGTGCACTCCTCATCAGGTTTCAATGTTATATTTACTTCATAGAAAAATATTGGAAGTTTTTCTCATTTTCACCACTTCGTAGCAGTTCAAAAAGCACTGAAAGTATTGTTATTTATTAAAAGCTATGTAAATTACCTTATAAAATTATCTAAGGCTATTCTGGAGAATAATTCATTGAAAACTATGTTAGTTTTCCGGGGCTGCCATAACAAGGTACCTCAAACTGAGTGGCTTCAACAACAGAAATTTATTGTCTCACAGTTCTGGAGTCCAGAAGTCTGATATCAAGGTGTTGACAGGGTCATGCTCCTCTGCAGGCTCTGGGGAAGGATGTGTTCCAGCCCTCTCTCCTAGCTTCTGGTAATCCCTTGGTTTGTGGCAACAAACTTCCAATCTTCTCATGACATCTCCCTGTGTACCTGTGTTTGTGTCCACATTTCCCCTTTTTATAAGGACACTGGTCATATTGTATTAGGGCTCAACCTGCTCCATTGGGACTTCATCCTAACTTAACTAATTACATCTGCAATGACTATATCCCTAAATAAGGGCACCTTTTGAACTGCTGGGGGTTAGAACTTCAATATATAAAATTTGGAGGACACAATTCAACCTGTAACAGCAATCTTATCTACCTCTTGCAAATCACTCTATTTATATTTTCTAACTCTTTTGAAGTTCATTCCGGTAAGTTATATTTTTCTAGGAAATTACTGATTTCTTAAATGTTTTCAAATATATTTGAATAGAATTGACCAAGTAAATCTTTATAATTCTTTTAATTTTCTGTTTCTGGTTATTTCTCCCTCATTATTTCTTTGTGGTATTAAAAACATTTTTTTCCCTCATGTTAGTGGCTTATAGATTCCAACCCACCACCATCCCCCCAACAACCAGATTTTGAATTTATTTGTCAATTATGCTATTTTGCTTTCTTTAAAAAATATTTATTTATTTGGCTGCGTCAGGTCTTCACTGCGGCATGTGGGATCTTTTGCTGTGGTGAGCGGGTTCTTCATTGTGGTGTGTGGGCATCTCTCTAGTTGTGACACGGGCTCCAGAGGGTGTGGGCTCTGTAGTTTGCGGCATGTGAGCTCTCTAGTTGAGACGCGGGAGCTCAGTAGTTGTGGTGCGTGGGCTTAGTTGCCCCACGGCATGTAGGATCTTAGTTGCCTAACCAGGGATTAAACCTGCGTCCCCTGTATTGGAAGGTGGATTCTTTACCACTGGACCACCAGGGAAGTCCCATGCTATTTTTCTTTTTTCCAAATCACTAATTTCTGTTTTTATCTTTGTTAATGACTTCTTTATGTTTTCTCTCAGTTTATTTTTCTTTAAATGACTAAATGAATTTATTTTAAAAATAATTATACAGTAAAATTGACTTTTAAAAATCCTTTTGGTGTATAGCTTGATGAATTGTTCATATATATATATAGTATATTTACATAGCTACCACCATAATCAGGACGCAAAACTGTTCTATGACCTAAAAAACACAAAACTTTCATGCTATTCACACCATCCCTCTATTTCTAGCTTCTCTAAACAACTGATCTGTTCTCCATCACTATAATTTTGTCTTTTAGAAAATTACCTAGGAGTAGAATCATATGGTCTATAACCTTTTGAGACTGGCTCCTTTCACTAAGCACAATACCTTTGAAATTCATCCAGATAGTTTTGGGTATCAAGATTTTCTTCCCTTTTCATTGCTGAGTAGTATTCTATTGTACGGATATACCACATTCATCCATTGGAGACCATTTGGGTTGTTTTTGGCAGTTATGAATAGAGCTGATAGGTACATTTGTGTACAGGTATTTGTGGGAACGTAAGTCTCCTTTTCTCTGGGATAAATCCCCAAGAGTAGGATTACTGGGTCATTTAGTAAGGGTATCTATAACTTTTTTAGAAAATGCTCAACTGTTTTCTAAGTGGCTGTACCACTTTGCATTCCCATCATGAACTACAGGAACCAAACACTTCTAAACACAGCGTTTTACAGAGTGACACTCTTGAGACATATTTAAACACTGCATGAGAAGATGAACATAGTTGTCTCTGTAAAGCCCTGTGTTTAGAAGTGTGTGGTTCTTGTAGTTCATGCTCCTGTGAGACTTGTTTAAAGAATGTGCTTAACAGAGAGAAGTGCATGAGGCAATGATCTTATTTATTTACATTTGCATGGTATATTTGTCCATCTTTCAGTGCTTCTCTTGTATTCAGCATAGAGCTGGGTTTTTACTTTGTGATGTAATCTGAAAATCCTTTTCCAAAAAACACATGAGGAGCCCTCATTTACAATTATTTATAGGCCAAATATGCTAACTCTGATCTCTGTCTCAAATCCTTTTTTATCCTCTCAGATTCTTTTAGTTCTTTCTTGCGTGTTTCATTTTGGTTGCCTGTCTCATTTCTATCCCCTGTGTCCCTTAATACATTTTCCTCATGTCTACACTCTTTTTTATTCACTTTGGTGTTCTCACCATCTTGTATTTCTACTTTGTAATCTTCCTTTAAATATGTTGTTGCTTTATAAATTTTTTTTTTCAATTCGTAGAAAGATGTTTTGTTATTAACAATTTTATGGCAACGTTTTTCAGGTGGGTATTCTTTGCCTGGTAAGTTTTACTGATCTTACTCCCTTTTTTTTTTTTCCTGATTTTGTCTTTATACTGATGCCATGCCAGCAGCCTTTTAGCTCATCGTGTAATGAGTTGGATTTTCCTTGCTTTGATATCGGTAGGAGGTTATTTAGGGAATGTTTTTTACTGGCAATTTCTGAGAATTGCAGCCTCATGCTGGATGTTTTCATAGTACTTCCTCCTTTGTTGGGTCTGTCACCTCCTGCTTACTGCTCCCGCCATCCCACAGCCATTGCTGCAGGTCACC
Organism: Lagenorhynchus albirostris; assembly: GCF_949774975.1. Lineage (NCBI taxonomy): Eukaryota > Metazoa > Chordata > Mammalia > Artiodactyla > Delphinidae > Lagenorhynchus > Lagenorhynchus albirostris. Next base: position 10,897,641 of record NC_083110.1, read on the forward strand.
GATATAGGTCTATACTCTGGAGTGTGCCCCTTACCTATAGGAAAGACACTTTTTGTGATTGTCTCCTGAGATCTGCTGCTCACAAGGACTCCTCTCTGGCTCAGCTTCTCCCCATATGAATTCTGAGCAGATTTCAGTTTATTTTGATAGTCCTTACACAAAATTTGAGTCTATAGATCATTACTGTGTCCTACTTTTGCTGTAGGTGGAGTCTACGCCTTTTTTCCATTACCCTGTAATTTTTGTAGTGTATCTGGGGAAAAAATTACCGTCACATGCCACTCTCATGTTTGCACCCCAAGTCTCCACATCCCACTCTGAAATGATTTGGTCAAGGTATTAGTGGTCTGTGTGACCCACACCATCATTTCTAAACTGAGATCCATTGTCACCCACAGTGGCTTGTTTCTGACACCATAACCACCTATCTCATATGTCCAAGCATCATTTTGTGTAGTCCTAACTGTTGCCATTCCTAACAACAGATAGAAAAGTTGGCTCTACATATTCAGAATTTAGGGTGCAGCACCTATTGTACATACTTGCTTTGCTGTGTTAATTCATCTATCATTAATATCTCCTTTCCATTCTCTTGACCTCATGCTTTTCCAACACGCTTGCCATGGTACAGAAACATTCCATAGGGGGCTTCTGAGGAGCTAATGCAGGGACTGGGCCACACCTTCTGGGATCATCAGTGCTTCCTGGAGAGTGACACTTTTGCCCGGTCACATTTACAGACTCGTTTGTTCCAACATAACACGTTTTTTGGGCACTATGCATGTTTTCAGATCCTGCCAGAACCAGCTGCTTAAGTGTCATCATCATCATACATTATCATATCATGTTGTTCTAAATTCACTAAGCAACCTTCACAAGGTTGTCTTCTCCTGAAGATTTACCATCTTGGAACACCACTGCAGCTATGGACTACATGTTTATGACTTTCCAAAATTCATATGTTGAAATTCTAACCCCATTGGATGGTATTAGGATGCAGGGCCTTTGGCAGGCAATTAGGTCATGAGGGTAGAGCCCCATGATGCGATTAGTGCCCTTATAAGAAGAGGATAAAAGATAGCCCTCTCTCTTTCTCCATCATGTGAGCATACAATGACAAGGTGGCTGATTGTAAACCAGAAAGGGGGCCTCAGCAGGACCCGATCACGCTGGCATCCTGAATCTTGGACTTCCAGCCTCTACAACTGTGAGAAGTAAATGTTTGTTGTTTAAGCCACCCGGTCTGTGGCAGCCCAGGCTCACTGAGATAGACACAAATGGGTGATTGCCCCTGCTTTGAGCCAGCAGACACCGATTGAGTCTCCTGGGCTTCCACCGCCTGCTACACTGTCTGTGGCCCTGTCCTTGGTGGTCAGGCTCTCAGCCTGGCTCCCATCCCGTGACAAGGACCAGGAGGTTGCTGGGCTGGAGGGCCCAGGAGAGCTTGGTTGTGGCAGGGGATTGGATGCAAGGACTCTCCTGCCCACGGGGCTAGTGTCCTCTGGGCCTGTCTGGTCACCATCTCCTCCCCACCCTCCCACCTCTCAGTGGGCCAGGTGCTCTAGCACTCTAATTTCTAAGAGGGACCTCAAATAGCAAAGACGCATAATTCCCGACAAGTTGCTGCTCTCCCTCATGACAATGTGTACGATTTATCTTCTGGGAAGGAACATCCTGGCTTTTGGCATAACTTCCTTAAGACTCCCATTTGTTCATTCATTTCAAGAGAAAGGAAAATTCATTCATTATAGAGTGAGCACTGAGAGTGAAGTGAGATGGGGAGTCTCAGCCCCAGAAAGGCTGATTTGGCTAAGGGTCCCTGCATGGCCCAGAGGTATGGCTCCTGGCCACCCACCATGTTCTCCAACACCCTCTGCCAGAATGCTGGCCCTATTTCATGCCCCCCCACAAGGGTTCCTAGGTCTGATCCCCAAACACCCTGCAGTCAGAAGGTTCTTCTCATCAGCCCACAGGGGCTCTTCTCCATTTTTAGACGGCTTGGCCTATCTGCAGCTTTTAGCTCTGCTGGCCAATTTCCTTTTGTTTTTTTATTACAAGATGGAAATATATTAAGTGAAATATAAAATTTTCTTCTTCCATTGCCCTTCTCCACCCCCATCTCCATCTTTGGAGGTATTTGCTATTGATACCTTGGGACATATTCTTCGAGATTTTTTCTGCACACCTGCAAACACACACATACACATTTGTACATCTATATTAGACACTGTTGGTGTGACCTAGATTTTCTTCATCTAACCAATACACCCATCCCAGCTGCTAATGGTTCAGTGTTGCACCCTTTTCTGGAGAATCACTGCGGCAGAAACCATCTGCCTTGTCCAGCAGTGTCTGGGAGGTCAATGCATGTCCCATGGGGGCAGCCCCCAACCAGTGACTGAATAATGCAGAAATGAAAGCCTGGTCCCCTTGCTTTGAGGTGGGGCAGCTCCGTGATGCCATTCATGCTCCAGAGCTCCCGTTGAGATCAGGTGACGCTTCTAATGGGCCCACAACCTTCCCTGGCTTCCTCCCCTGCCCCTTCCTGCTTCCCTCAGTCCCTTAAAAGTTTCCCCTTTCTCAACAAATCCCCTGCAAATTAATGTCAGTATATAATGTATAATACATATGTATGCAAATATACACATAGGTATTTTCGGAAAGGAGTCCATGTTTATCTGAAACATTTGGTGACTTTTTCACTTTACAGGACACCGTAAACATCCCTGAATATAAGTCTACTTAATTTTTTATGGCAGCAGAGTTGCACTTGGAATTGATCTTCCATAATTTAGGTGAGCAGTAGTCCTATTAATGAAACTGAGTTCATTCATTCATTAAATGAATGGCTTATGAAGTGCTACTGTGTTCCAGGTGCTGCCTTAAGCACAGGGGTTGCCTCCAATTTTTCTCTGTTACAAAAACGATGAATATTTTTGTAAGCATATTCAAGCATTTGTGTAAGTGGTTTTGATGGACAGATTCTTGGAGGTGGATTTGTGGGTCAACAGAAAACTGCATTTACAGTTTCAATGGGTCTTTTTTTAGGAAATGTTCCTCCTTCAGCTCCTCCCTGTGTATCTACTTCGCTTTTTCTGACCCTCCTTTGCAACCTGTCCTCCTGGGCACTTGCCCACCTGCCCAGTAAATGCCCAGAAACCCTCAGGAGGCCAGAGCTTTCTGCTCAGCCCTCTTCGCGCTGGTTCTGCTCTTTCCTTGGTCTATGTGCATCCACCCTTCCTGCTTCACCAGGCATTGAGACCAAGGACTCCTAGACCAGCTCAGGTCCCCACTGGGACTCAGAGAGGGTAAGTGACTGTACTAGTCAGGGTTCTCCAGAGAAACAGAACCAATAGGATAGAGGTGGATATGTATATAAGAGGAGGTTTATTATATGAATTGGCTTATGTAATTATGGAGGCAAAGAAGTCCCACGACCCGCCACCTGCAAGCTGCAGTACCAAGAAAGCCAGTGGTGTAATTCAGTCCGAGCCTGAAGGCCTGAGAATCAGGCGGGGCTGGTGGTGCAAGTTCCGATCTGATTCTGAAAGCCTGAGACCCAGGGGCACTAGGGCAGAAGACGGATGTCTCAGCTCAAGCAGAGAGTGAATTCACCCTCCCTCTGCCTTTTTGTTCTATTTGAGTGCTCAGGGGATTGGGTGAAGCCCACACACATTGGGGAGGGCCCTCTGCTTTACTCAGTTCACCAATTCAAATGCTAATCTCTTCTGGAAACACCCTCACAGACACACCATGTTCTACCAGCTCTTTGGATATCCCCTAGCCCAGTCTAGTTGACACATAAAAGTAACCATCACGTGACCCAGTTTTCCGGACCCTCTTGTCCAGGTTTCTACCAGACGTTTCCACCGGGCTGTCCCAGAGGCACTTCAGATTCACCGTGTCCCGATTATTCTCTTAACCTCTGCCCCCAAACTCGCTCTTTCTATTCCCTGTAATACCCAAGGGAAAGTGTCCCATCACCTCAGACACCTTGCTCGCTGTCCCCGTCCTCTCAGCCAGGACTCTGATGCATTTCTCAGGCTGACTCCTGGGTGTCTCTTTGTTTCTGTCCTAGTCCAGGCTTGGATTCATGGCCTGTAACCGGCTTGCCGCCTCCCCTGGCAGTACAGTTCCTCCTCCCCACAGTCATGGGAGGGCTCAGCAGGGGTCCTGCCCCCACTCACACAGCCCTGAGGGCTCTCAGGGCAGGGGGACAAGTAACGCTGGTACGGCATGGGCATCAGAAGCAGCACAGGCTGACGCGGGCCATTCATCCCAAGTGCATCTTGGATCCTGAGGACGTGGGACCAGCACCACGCTCACCGGGTCCCCTTGAGCTGATGGATGTGGCTCAGCCACTCCAACCCCCTCCCTGGCAGCCATCTCTCACCTCGCACAGCCCACAGCGCAGCATGGTACCTCAGTGACATGTGCCGACCGAGTGCATAGGAAATCAGAGGAGCAGAACATCTCCGTGGTGGAGCCAGGAGAGGACTGAGATGCGCTTTTGTGAGGGCACCAGCTAGGTTCGACAGGAGAGGAAAAGGATGGAGTCAAGCCACCAGGCTGGTTTCCTAGAGATCTGAGACTGGGCAGGTCACTGCACTGCTTGGCTTCAAGTGCCTCATCGGCAAATCTAAGGCAACAGACACGGCGTCTCAGTAGGCCCTTCTAAGAAAGTAATTTCTTGAGATCTTAGAGTATTTGCAGAACAGTAGGGAAAGCAGACCATTTTTATGGGATCGTTGTTCTTTTCTGGATGGTGACTATCCAATGCCTCACTGCATAGTTAGGTGGTGAGTAGATGTGTAATGAATGAGGGAATGAGAGCCTGGGCTTTCCCAGTGGGAAATTGTATGACTTTCCTGATGTAACAGAAGCTGAGACAGGAACCTGAGGCTATCATTTGCTTTTACTTCACTGATGAATTGTTTAATTTTTTTAAATCTTTTTTTTAAAAATCAATCTATTTATTTATATTTTATCTTTGGCTGCATGGGGTCTTCATTGCAGCGAACGGTGCTACTCTTTGTGGTGCGCGGGCTTATTGCAGTGGCTTCTCTTGTTGCGGAGCACGGGCTCTAGGTGAACGGGCTTCAGTAGTTGTGGCTTGCGGGCTCAGTAGTTGTGGCTCATGGGCTCTAGAGCACAGACTCACTAGTTGTGGCACACGGGCTTAGTTACTCTGTGGCATGTGGGACCTTCCCGGACCAGGGCTCGAACCTGTGTCCCCTGCATTGGAAGGCAGATTCTTAACCACTGCGCCACTAGGGAAGTCCTGGAGAATTGTTTTAAATGGGAGTGATTGGTATACTGCCGGTGGTTGTGCGTGTTGGTAAACTTTTTTGGAGGGTGGGCAGTTTAGTAATCTTTATGGAAGGCCCACAAAGTACTCATGTCTTTAACTTTACTTACTGAAATTCTAAAAAAATAGTTTAGGATGTATGACAAGGTTTACTCACAAAATTCATCGTTACAATGCTATTTATAATAGAAAAAAAATTGAAAACAACCCATGTGTCCAACAATATAAGATTGGTTAAATAAATTCTGGAACTTATATCCAATCGGATTCTGTGTATCCAATTAAAATTAAAATTTATTATTGAAGTATAATTTTGATACAGAAAGGGAGTCACAATAAGTTATTAAATTGAGTCATGTTACAAAATATTATAGTATGTACTCTATGGAAACTTTTTAGAACAAAAATGTATATCCGTGCATATTTAAAAACATCTGGCACGGCCCTGACACTCAAAGTGTGGTCCCTGGACCAGCAGCCTCTGCATAACCCAGGAGCTTGTCGGAAATGCAGAGACCTGAGTGGGTGCAATGCAGCGTTCACTCACTCTCCTTGTCTGTGTGTGGGATGATGAGGAGTTTCCATCTCTTCTTTCTTGGCTTATTTATTTATTTGAGATTAAAAAAAATTAATTTTACTGAAGTATATTTGATTTACAATGTGTTAATTTCTGCTGTACAGCAAAGTGATTCAGTTATACATATATATATTCTTGTTCATATTCTTTTCCATTATAGTTTGTTACAGGATATTGAATATAGTTCCCTGTGCTATACAGGAGGACCTTGTTGTTTACCCATCCTATATATAATAGTTTGCATCTGCTAACCCCAAACTCCCAATCCATCCCTCTCCCATGCCCTGCTTATTTATTTATTTATTTATTTTTATTTATTTATTTTTTTTCAGTATGTGGGCCTCTCACTGTTGTGGCCTCTCCCGTTGCGGAGCACAGGCTCCGGACGCACAGGCTCAGCGGCCATGGCTCACGGGCCCAGCCGCTCCGCGGCATGTGGGATCTTCCCGGACCGGGGCACGAACCCGTGTCCCCTGCATTGGCAGGCGGACTCTCAACCACTGCGCCACCAGGGAAGCCCTGCTTATTTATTTTTGACTAATGGATATTATTGGTATAAACAGGAAAAAAAGAGTGATGGGCGTTCTCCACAAAGCACGTGGGTAGGCTTCATTGTCCTCAAACCTTTCTTGGCTCTTTCCCATCTGAAAGGGTGGCAGGTGGGCCAGGTCAGCATGGTCTGGGTTCTTGCTGACCACTCTCATTTTAAGCCTCATTTTTTCTTGGGTGCATTTCAATCTTCCAGGCTGGCTCTTAGCTTAAAGAGTGTCATGTGAGATGGGTTCAAGATGGCGGAGTAGAAGGACATGCTCTCACTCCCTCTTTCGAAAACACCAGAATCACAGCTAACTGCTGAACAATTATTGACAGGAAGACACTGGAACTCACCAAAAAAGATACCCCACATGCAAAGACAAAGGAGAAGCTGCAATGAGATGGCAAGAGGGGCGCTATCACAATAAAATCAAATCCCATAACTGCTGGGTGGGTGACTCACAAACTGGAGAACACTTATACCACAGAAGTCCACCCACTGGAGTGAAGGTTCTGAGCCTCACGTCAGGCTTCCCAGCCTGGAGGTCTGGCAACGGGAGGAGGAATTCCTAGAGAATCAGACTTTGAAGGCTAGCGAGATTTGATTGCAGGACTTCAGCAGGATTGGGGGAAACAGAGACTCCACTCTTGGAGGGCACACACAAAGTAGTGTGTGCATCAGGGCCCAGGGGAAGGGGCAGTGACCCCATAGGAGACTGAACCAGACCTACCTGCTAGTGTTGGATGGTCTCCTGCAGAGGCAGGGGGCAGCTGTGGCTCACCAAGGGACAAGGACACTGGCAGCAGAAGTTCTGGGAAGTACTCCTTGGTGTGAGCCCTCCCAGAGTCCACCATTAGCCCCACCAAAGAGCAGGGTAGTCTCCAGTATTGGGTTGCCTCAGACCAAACAACCAACAGGGAGAGAACCCAGCCCCACCCACCAGCAGACAAGTGGATTAAAGTTTTACTGAGCTCTGCCCACCAGAGCAAGAGCCAGCTCTACCCATCACAAGTCCCTCCCATCAGGAAGCTTCCACAAGCCTCTTAGATAGCCTCACCCCCCAGAGGGCAGACAGCAGAAGCAAGAAGAACTAAAATCCTGCAGCCTGTGGAACAAAAACCACATTCACAGAAAGATAGACAAGATGAAAAGGCAAAGGGCTATGTACCAGGTGAAGGAACAAGATAAAACCTCAGAAAAACAACTAAATGAAATGGAGATAGGCAATCTTCCAGAAAAAGAATTCAGAATAATGATAGTGAAGATGATCGAGGACCTCGGAAAAAGAATGGAGGCAAAGATCGAGAGGATGCAAGGATTGTTTAACAAAGACCTAGAAGAATTAAAGAACAAAGAAACAGAGATTAATAATACAATAACTGAAATGAAAAATACACTAGAAGGAATCAGTAGCAGAATAGTTGAGGCAGAAGCACGGATAAGTGACCTGGAAGACAGAATGGTGGAATTCACTGCTGTGGAACAGAATAAATAAAAAAGAATGAAAAGAAATGAAGACAGCCTAAGAGACCTCTGGGACAACATTAAACACAACAACATTTACATATGGGGGTCCCAGGAGGAGAAGAGAGAGAGTAAGGACCCAAGAAAATATTTAAAGAGATTACAGTAGAAAACTTCCCAAATGTGGGAAAGGAAACAGCCACCGAAGTCCAGGAAGCACAGAGAGTCTCATACAGGATAAACCCAAGGAGAAACACACCGAGACACATAGTAAGCAAATTGGCAAAAATTAAAGACAAAGAAAAATTATTGAAAGCAGCAAGGGAAAAACGACAAATAACATACAAGGGAACTACCATAAGGTTAACAGCTGATTTCTCAGCAGAAACTCTACAAGCCTGAAGGGAGTGGCATGACATATTTAAAGTGATGAAAGGGGAGAACCCACAAGCAAGATTACTCTACCCAACAAGGATCTCATTTAGATTTGGTGGAGAAATCAAAAGCTTTACCAACAAGCAAAAACTAAGACAATTCAGCACCACCAGACCAGCACTACAACAAATGCTAAAGGAACTTCTCTAAGTGAGAAACACAAGAAAAGAAAAGGACCTACAAAAACAAAAACAAAACAATTAAGAAAATGGTAATAGGAACATATATATCGATAATTACCTTAAATGTGAATGGATTAAATGCTCTAACCAAAAGACACAGGCTCCCTGAATGGCTACAAAAACAAGACCCATATATATGCTGTCTACAAGAGACCCACTTCAGACCTAGGGACACATACAGACTGAAAGTGAGGGGATGGAAAAAGATATTCCATGCAAGTAGAGAGCAAAAGAAAGGTGGAGTAGCAATACTCATATCAGATAAAATAGACTTTAAAATAAAGAATGTTACAAGAAACAAAGAAAGACATTACGTAATGATCAAGGGATCAATCCAAGAAGAAGATATAGCAATTATAAATATATATGCACCCAACATAGGAGCAACTCAATACATAAGGCAACTGATAACAGCTCTAAAAGAGGAAATCAACAGTAACACAATAATACTAGGGGACTTTAACACCTCACTTACACCAATGGACAGAACATCCAAACAGAAAATTAATAAGGAAACACAAGCTTTAAATGACACAATAGACCAGATAGATTTAATGGATATTTATAGGACATTCCATCCAAAAACAGCAGATTACACTTTCTTCTCAAGTGCGCACGGAACATTCTCCAGGATAGATCACACCTTGGGTCACAAATCAAGCCTCAGTAAGTTTAAGAAAATTGAAATCATATCAAGCATCTTTTCTGACCACCACACTATGAGATTAGAAATCAACGGCAGGGAAAAAGCTGTAAAAAACACAAACACCTGGAGGCTAAACAATACGTTACTAAATAACCAAGAGATCACTGAAGAAATCAAAGAGGAAATCAAAAAATACCTAGAGACAAATGACAATGAAAACACGACGATCCAAAACCTATGGGATGCAACAAAAGCAGTGCTGAGAGGGAAGTTTATAGCTATACAAGTCTACCTCAAGAAACAAGAAAAATCTCAAATAAACAATCTAACGTTACACCTAAAGGAACTAGAGAAAGAAAAACAAACAAAACCCGAAGTTAGCAGAAGGAAATAAATCATAAAGATTAGAGCAGAATTAAATGAAATAGAAACAAAGAAAACAATAGCAAAGATCAATAAAACTAAAAGCTGGTTCTTTGAGAAGATAAATAAAATTGATAAACCATTAGCCAGACTCATCAAGAAAAAGAGGGAGAGGACTCAAATCAATAAAATTAGAAATGAAAAAGGATAAGTTACAACAAACACCACAGAAATACAAAGCATCCTAAGAGACTACTGCAAGCAACTCTATGCCAATAAAATGGACAACCTGGAAGAAATGGACAAATTCTTAGAAAGGTATAATCTTCCAAGATTGAACCAGGAAGAAATAAAAAATATGAACAGACCCATCACAAGTAATGAAATTGAAACTGTGATTAAAAATCTTCCAACAAACAAAAGTCCAGGACCAGATGGCTTCTCAGGTGAATTCTATCAAACATTTAGAGAAGAGCTAACACTCATCCTTCTCAAACTCTTCCAAAAAATTGCAGAGGAAGGAAAACTCCCGAATCCATTCTATGAGGCCACCATCACCCTGATACCAAAACCAGACAAAGACACTACAAAAAGAGAAAATTACAGACCAATATTACTGGTGAATATAGATGCAAAAATCCTGAACAAAATACTAGCAAACAGAATCCAACAGCACATTAAAAGGATCATACACCGTGATCAAGTGGGATTTATCCCAGAGATGCAAGGATTCTTCAGTATGCACAAATCAATCAGTGTGATACACCATATTAACAAATTGAAGAAGAAAAACCATATGATCATCTCAACAGATGCAGAAAAACCTTTTGACAAAATTCAACACCCATTTATGATAAAAACTCTCCAGAAAGTGGGCATAGAGGGAACCTACCTCAACATGATAAAGGCCATATACAACAAACCCACAGCAAACATCATTCTCAATGGTGAAAAACTGAAAGCATTTCCTCTAAGATCAGGAAGAAGGCAAGGATGTCCAATCTCACCACTATTATTCAACATAGTTTTGGAAGTCCTAGCCACCGCAATCAGAGAAGAAAAAGAAATAAAAGAATTCAAGCTGGAAAAGAAGAAGTAAAACTGTCACTGTTTGCAGATGATATGATACTATACATAGAGAATCCTAAATATGCCACCAGAAAACTACTAGAGCTAATCAATGAATTTGTTAAAGTTGCAGGATACAAAATTAATGCACAGAAATCTCCTGCATTCCTATACACTGATGATGAAAAATCTGAAAACACTCCCATTTACCTTTGCAACAAAAAGTATAAAATACCTAGGAATAAACCTACCTAGGGAGACAAAAGACCTGTAGCAGAAAACTATAAGACACTGATGAAAGAAATTAAAGATGAAAGAAACAGATGGAGAGATATACCACGTTCTTGGATTGGAAGAATCAACATCGTGAAAATGACTATACTACCCAATGCTGTCTGTAGATTCAATGCAATCCCTATCAAATTACCAATGGCATTTTTTACAGAACTAGAACAAAAAGTCTTAAAATTTGTATGGAGACACAAAAGACCCCGAATAGCCAAAGGTGTCTTGAGGGAAAAAAAAATGGAGCTGGAGGAATCAGACTCCCTGACTTCAGACTATACTTCAAAGCTACAGTAATCAAGACAATATGGTCCTGGCACAAAAACAGAAATATAGATCAATGGAACAGGATAGAAAGCCCAGAGATAAACCCACGCATCTATGGTCAACTAATCTATGACAAAGGAGGCAAGGATATACAATGGAGAAGGGACAGTATCTTCAATAAATTGTGCTGCGAAAACTGGACAGCTACATGGAAAAGAATGAAATTAGAACACTCCCTAACACCATACACAAAAATAAACTCAAAATAGATTAGAGACCTAAATGTAAGACTGGGCACTATAAAACCCTTCGAGGAAAACACAGGAAGAACACTCTTTGACATAAATCACAGCAAGATTTTTTTTTTTTTTTGCAGTACACGGGCCTCTCACTGTTGTGGCCTCTCCCGTTACGGAGCACAGGCTCTGGACGCGCAGGCTCAGCGGCCATGGCTCACAGGCCCAGCTGCTCCACAGCATGTGGGATCTTCCTGAACCAGGGCACGAACCCGTGTTCCCTGCATCGGCAGGCAGACTCTCAACAACTGCGCCACCAGGGAAGCCCAGCAAGATATTTTTTGATCCACCTAGAGTAATGGAAATAAAAACAAAAATAAACAAATGGGACCTAATGAAACTTAAAAGCTTTTGCAAAGCAAAGGAAACTATAAACAAGAAGAAAAGACAACCCTCAGAATTGGAGAAAATATTTGCAAATGAATCAATGGACAAAGGATTAATCTCCAAAATATATAAACAGCTCATGCAGCTCAATATTAAAAAAGCAAACAACCTAATCCAAAAATGGGCAGAAGACCTCAATAGACCTTTCTCCAAAGAAGACATACAGATGGCCAAGAAGCACATGAAAAGCTGCTCAACATCACTAATCATTAGAGAAATGCAAATCAAAACTACAAGAGGTATCACATCACACCGGTTAGAATGGGCATCATCAGAAAATCTACAAACAACAAATGCTGGAGAGGGTGTGGAGAAAGGGAACCCTCTTGCACTGTTGGTGGGAATGTAAATTGATACAGCCACTATGGAGAACAGTATGGAGGTTCCTTAAAGAACTAAAAATAGAATTACCATATGACCCAGCAATCCCACTACTGGGCATATACCCAGATAAAACCATAATTCAAAAAGACACATGCACCCCAATGTTCATTGCCGCACTGTTTACAATAGCCAGGTCATGGAAGCAACCTAAATGCCCATCGACAGATGAATGGATAAAGAAGTGGTACATATATACAATGGAATATTACTCAGCCATAAAAAGGAACAAAATTGGGTCATTTGTAGAGACTGTCATACAGAGTGAAGTAAGTCAGAAAGAGAAAAACAAGTATCGTATATTAACGCATATATGGGGAAGCTAGAAAATGGTACAGATGAACCAGTTTGCTGAGCAGAAATTGAGACACAGAAGTAGGGATAAGACGTATGGACACCAAGGGGGGAAAGTGGTTGGGGATGGTGGTGGTGGTGGGATGAATTGGGAGATTGGGATTGACATGTATACCCTGATGTGTATAAAATGGATGACTAATAAGAAAAATAAAAAATAAACAACAACAAAAAAAGTTGTGGGGGGAAAAAAAAGAAGAGTGTCATGTTCAGAACCATCACTGCTTTCCAAGGGGCTCTGCTGCTCCCAGGACAGGGCATGAGGTGGAAGGCACTCAGCACCCGAAAACCCGTGCGCAGACCAGGCCCTCTTGTCCGCCTTCCCACCCCACTGCCTTGTCCTCCCATTAAGATTCAGGCTGGCTTGGCACATTAGCTCATTTCTTTTCCAGTAAGTAACTTGGCTGCTTATGTATTCTCCTTGCAGCACCAATGCCAGACACATTTCTCAATCCTCCTCCGCTGGTCAGACAAGGCCAGGAACAGACCGTTTCCACCTTCCTTGCGTCAATCTGTCAGGCTGAGGCAGGTGGCTCTGCTGGAAAGCCACCGCCCTTGTCCCCGGCTGTCCAGGGGGCTATGTGCCTTCAGCTCCAGTGATGTCAGGCGGATACACCACCTGCGGACGAGAACAGCTGCCTCTCTGGAGTGTGACTCTTCTGATCAGAATCCCAGTATGCATAATGGGACCATGACAGTAGCTGGCAGCTCTCCGCGTGCGTTCACGGGAGCGGGCGATGTTCTCCAAAGCCTCTGAAACAACCAACATTTTCACCCCCTTGGCAGAGGGGTAAACCAAGCCCTGCTGTTCCTTCTGGTTGAGTGAGGAGGGTCTTGGGTTCCTGTCCAACTCCGGTTCTGATGGTAGGTGACCTGAAGTGGAGATGCCAGTGCAAATATTTGACCCTGGTTTCCCATGATTGGCATCTTTAAAATCCCGAGAGAGTACTGAGCCCAGTTACCTGATTTCATTTGCTTTATTCATTCCTTGATGAGAAGTGGCCTCCCTTCAGTTTTAGGGCCAACTTATACGGCTGGGTTTGAGGGGAGGGCAGAGAGAACCAAGATACCTAAGATGGGATTGCACCTCAAGAAGCCTGTCGTGTGACTGAGGAGGTCAAGTTGACTGAACAGCACCTGAGGTTGGCCCTTCCCACACCTCTGCCCACACATCCCCCAGGGCTCCTGGGCAAATGCAGATCCTGGTCTGGGGGGCTGGGCCAGGCTGAGCTCACGGTGCCGATGGCTGGCTGCTTCAAGGACACACACTGAGGAGCAGGGCCTGGAACGACCTCAGTGCTCAGAGGCTCATTTTCAGGAAGGTGCACCCAGGAAAGGGGAGGTTCTGTGCACGCAGCTATGCTGGGAGGACCAGCTGGGGCCCATGACTGGGGCTCAGAGTGGGGAGTGGGTAGAGGCAGAGCCTTCTCCCCTGCCCTCTCCTGCCCTCTCCTCCTCCATCACTTCTCACACGCAGCACCCTGCCGATGGCAAATGCTCCCAGGTGGCCCGTGTCAGCCCAGGGAGTTGTAGGGGACCTGCCCCCACTTGCGGCATTAGCCCGGCTTGTCCTTGCCACTCACTCCATGGACCTGGCTCTGCACCATGGTCCTTCTCAAGGCAGCACACGTTACCCCACTGACCTTTGCTAGAGCAGCACCATCAGGGAGACATGGGGAAGGGCGTGCTATGTCGTCCCAGCACTCTCCTGTGAGTCCCCAGAGTGGCTGACAAAACTAGGGGACACGTCAGGGTTCCTTGGCAACTCTTCCTCTCTCTTCCTCTTCGGGCTTCTTTATTTTATTGTCTTTTACTTCCTTCCCACGCCCATTTCTCATCACCCAGTAAGGAGCACACTGTGCTGGTCCTCAGGGTCCCAGGCCTCCCCTGGTGTAGCCTCATGGGTGCCTTAGACGCTGGCTCATCTTAGGGCTGACTCCATACTTCCCTACATGCATGGTTCTGAGGAGCCCCCAGACTCAATCAGCAACATTCATTATTCTTATATCTACGACTGCTCATGGCTCACCCTAATCCCAGAACTCCTGTGAAAGGAAGCCCTGGGCCTCTCGCTCTTGCCAGAGGCAAAAGGGAGAGGTGGGAAAAGTGATTCCAACAACATCTACTGATTGCTTGATAGAAATGTTATTAGAACAGTCTCGTGCAAGGTCCCGGCGGATGGGGTTGGGGAGGGATACAGAGTCAGATCAGATCTAGCACCCTCCTGCGAGGACTACTCTTTGGGGGAGAAGGAGAGTACTTGGCTGAAACATGAAGGGAATAATAAAGAAATGATAGCCATCTGGAATGAGTCATCCTGACGGAGATCAAGAAAGGTTTCATGGAAGAGGCAGCATTTGAGTCTTCATTGAGGAGTTAGAACTGAAGGGATTGATGAAGAGATGGGAGAGGGCACTCTGGGCTGGAGAAGGGCTGGAACAAGGCGAGGAGGCCTACAAGACGTGCTGTGTTTAGAGAGTGTGTGAACGCTGGGGTGTGTGGAGGGTGCAGAGAGAGATGAGCCCAGGCTGAGAGGTCAGGACCAGGCTCGGGATGACCCGGAGGGCAGGTGAAGCAAAGGACCTGTGTCCTGGAGGCAAGCAGGAATGACGAAGGCCGACAGGGTGCCTGTCTGGGGCTGAAAGGACAGGTCCAAGGAGGCACTCGAGTGTTGAAGGAAGAAATGATCGGACCTGTACTTTATTATTTTTTTTGGCTGGGCAGGATCTTAGTTCCCCGACCAGGGATCTGAACCCACGCCCCCTGCAGTGGAAGTGCGGAGTCCTAACCACTGGACCACCAGGGAATTCCCTGGGACCTGTACTTTAGTTAGCTCTTCTCAAAATGTGTCAGATGAGAAAGCACTTCATGATCAAATAGATATAGGAAATACTGCATGATGCCCAGTTAAATGTTTATTTGCTGCAAACCTCTCAGAGCCTTTTATCTGGTGAACCTGCATTAGAAATTGAGAAGAAAGATTGGCAGCAAGCAGAGGGGAGGTGGGGCACAGCCTTTTCGAATGTACATGACAAAAGACTTTGTGGGTTACTGATCCCTGGGAACGCACTCCTGTGAATTGCCGCTCCCAGGGGGCAGTCATTCCAGGCCTGTTGGAGGGTGGGAGGGGAGATGTGGTCATGGGGAGAGCTCAGAGCCTGTTCCTGGGGATGCTGGGAAGGTGAGTGGCTAGTGGTCAGGGTGGGATCCTCCCTGGGGTGAAAGCTGGTCACTGTGTGGTTCCTACCCTTGGTGGGCCAGGGTACCTCAGAGAATGACAGTCGGACACAAGAGGCCTAGAGGCTGCAAACCAGAGTGGGACTCATGTTCCTTAGGTTCCTGCAGAGCACCAGCCAGGCAGACCCTGGCTGAGGCCCCATCCCTGCCGTTTCCTTTCTTTTTTTAAAATTTATTTATTTATTTTTGGCTGCAGTGGGTCTTCATTGCTGTGCGCAGGCTTCCTCTAGTTGCAGCAAGGGGGGGCTACTCTTGGTTGCAGCGCGCAGGCTTCTCATTGTGGTGGCTTCTCTTGTTGCGGAGCACAGGCTCTAGGCCTGCAGGCTTCAGTAGTTGTGGCAAGTGGACTCAGTAGTTGTGGCTCCCAGGCTCTAGAGCACAGGCTCCGTAGTTGTGGCACACGGGCTTAGTTGCTCCACGGCATGTGGGATCTTCGCGGACCAGTGCTCGAACCCATGTCCCCTGCGTTGGCAGGCGGATTCTTAACCACTGTGCCACCATGGAAGTCCCCTGCTGTTTCCTTTCTTTCTGGTCACAGTTCGCCTTTTCCAGGAGGGAGAAGCAGAAGGTTGTCCTGCCAGGGCCATATCAGTGTTCCTTCCTTCCGGGGGCTTTAACCCATAGGACCCTGAACAGCTTTTTTGGGGTTGGCTCCCCTCAGTCCCCAGGCTCTGTCACCTTGGCAAACGGCTGTGCTCAAAGAAGAAAGACGTCCCCAGTGGGATCCTAATCTTGACCATTTCTCTCTAAATGGATAAAAGGGCTCCTGGCACAGGCCCTGCTTTCATCCTCTGATCTCCTGTCCTCCACTCCAACCCCAGACTCACCTCTGGCCCCAAGCCCTTCATCTTCCCCTCTCACTGCTTCGCAGCATCCAGGATTTGGTCTTTCCCACTCTGTCCATAGTCTGCCAGTGCTCCATCACCAAAGACAGGAAGCTAGATTAGTGAGGTGGGGAGTATGGGGAGTGCGGGGGGCCTCTGGGGTGGGAGGGCTGGGCCAGCTGGACGGTCCTGCAGAGAGGGGCGGGTCCTGCGGGGAGGGGCGGGTCCTGCAGAGAGGGGCGGGTCCTGCAGAGGGGGGTGGGTTCTGCGGGGAGGGGCGGGTCCTGCAGGGGCCGCTGAGAGGAAAGCAGGTACTCCAGCCCTCCTGTAGCACGTAACCGCTCACCCAAGCACCCTGGATGAATGCTCCGCCCTGATCCCTTGTTGCTGTTCGCAATATATTCGGCACAGTTGCCACCCATGTCCACACGCTGCCCTGGGGCCTTCGTGCCCCCGTGTAGACAGGTCTTGACGTTCGGTCTCCACCCAGCAGAGTGATGCCCGCGGTGCTTGCTCATCCGGGTACGGTTGCTTGTAGCTGCGGGTTTCTGCTCAGCGCCGCGCGCTCCGGGCGGGCTCTCTGGTCCTCAGCGCGCAGCTGGGCGCCTTCCGCCGTCAGTCCCTGCTGCCTCCGATGCGGGAACCCTCCTTAGGGAGCAGTGCCGTCCTGGGCGGTGACCTGGCCTCTCTCTGCAGGAAGCATAGAGGTGACCAGTCAGATCCCTGAGGCAAAGGGAAGTGAGGGCCAAGTTGATGGCACAGGAGGGGTCCTGGGAAAGCCCGGGAAGCCGCAACTGCGAGGGGGAGATGGGGCCGTGGGGCTGAATCTTACTGAACAGCAGGATGCTGTGGGCTGCCCGTGGGCAGGAAGAGGCAGTGAAGGCCCAGGTGTGCAGTGACGGGAGGTGCGAAAGCGCGTGTGGTGCCTGGGAGCTGTGAGGCCACCACCCCCAACTTCCAGACCTCAGCGCGCCCACCCCTCCCCCCCCCGGGTCTTAAGGGGACATGGAAGGACACACTGCCTACTTTGAGCTTCACGGGTGCGACCAGCTGTCTCCTCCCCTCCCTTACACCTGCTCTGTGCTTTGTTTTGAGGCAGAGGAGGCAAGGGCGGCTCTGAGTGGGGTCTGGACTTCTGTTCTGGAGAACCCTGCGTGGGAGGGGGTGGGTTAGAGGGGAGAGGCTGGAGGCAGCAGAGGAGGAGAATGGCCTGCAGGTGGAGGGGAGGCGCCTGGGCTGCAGAGGACAGGTAGGGGCCGACCTCCAGCCCAAATAGGACTCTGAAAAGGGAAAGTGTCTTCACAGCCTTTCTGTGGAAAGGATGCACCTGTAGAGAGCTGGATGCCCTTTGCCTGCAGTTCCCACGTGCTCCCACATGCTGGGGCCTGGCGCCCACCCGGCCACACGGTCACACACACTCAGAAGCAGCCAGCTGTGCACAGACCCTTCCTGAACTCGGAGCTGGGGTCACAACTTCAGACAGCTGCGCAAGGCTTTGTCCTGCAGCCGCGGCCCCTTCAACAGCCAGCAGGAGCGTTCCTGGCACAGCCCTGCTGTTGACGCCATCCCTCACCCCACCTCCCCAATGAGTTATTTGAACTTCTGACGCCCTCTACCTGCAGGACAAGCCTGGTGATGTCACCGACTGATGTCACCGGCTGCAGAGGAACAGGAGTATGCTTCAGTTTCCCTGCCCTTGTGCACCTGGCCAAATGCCCAGGTATGCACTCCATCCCCCCTGCTGCTGGAGTGCAGTGGGGCTGGTGGGCAGCCTGAGGTGGCAGGTGGGGAACCCCTGAGACCCTGATGTCACTCCGGCTCAGGCTGCAGGTGGAAGCTCTGAGCTAGGCCTCAGGAAGGGCACGCTCCAGCTGCTGCGGGGCAGCTGGGTGGACAGGGACAGAGCCTGCCCTCCCCCTCCTCCCACACGGTGGATGGCTCCAAGGAGGTGGAAAGGCCACATGTCCGCGTATCTCTGTTCGGGTGCAGGTTCCCTGGCCTTTGACTCCCGCTGGGCTCAGACATCAGGAGGCACCAGCAGGTAGCAGAGAGTGACCTGGAAGCATTTCTTCTCCCAATTCCTCCACCATCAGGTTGCCATGGATGGAGGTACCCTCTACCAAATGCCCAGCTTCTGTCAAGTCCCGTCTCTGGGGCAACGGCCACAGCCTGCCCTTGTCCCTTCACACCTGAAGAGCTCACTGCTCTCTGCCCTCCCCCACCTTTATGAATAGACTCTCTATTATCAGATGTCCCTGTTCGGGTGTGCCGGGGTCCTGACTGGTGCCACTGGTTGGAGGCTGCTTGTTCTCCCATGGCTCTCCTTGGATTTATTCCATGCCTTTGACAGACGTTCACTGAGTACCTCCTGGGTACACCAGGCCTGTATAGGTGCCACTACAGGGAAGAGTAAGACTTGGGTCCTGGCCTGTGGTAGGCTGAGCCACAGCGGGGGAGGAGGTGGGAGGGAGAGTCAGGGGCCTGTGATCCCAGTTCCCCCAGTGTGCTTCCCAATATCCCAGTGCGTGTCCCAGGGAAAATGGGACCTGTTGGCAGTGTTGTGTAGTAGTCCCTAAATCAGCTGCATCAACTGAGAACATAAGTCACCGTTCAATTTTTATTTTATTTTATTTTTCATCCAATTATTTTTAATGACAGTCCAGCACTGTCATTTCTCATTTTTTATCAGGATGGTCAAAACCCCATCTATGATGAGGATAGATTGTCCTCCCATCATTTTTGTCATGCTCTGGTTTTGCACGTGGGACAAGAGACTCATGCAACATGGGCACACATGCACACCAGCATGCAAAACAACATTCTTTATTTCTGTAGGTACAAATGTGTGTGCACAGACGCACAAATGGTCTAGAAGCAGCCACACCAAATTGCACCTCTGGGGTTGTAGATAGTGGCAAAGAGGGAATTTAATTTGATCTATAAGGTTTGAAGGTTTTTTTTGTGGGGAGGTTGGTATTTTTTTTTGTAAATCAATACAGGTTCCTGGATTGGATTTTTAATTTCATTTTATTGAAGTATAGTTGATTTACAATGTTGTGTTAGTTGCTGGTATACAGCAAAGTGATTCAGATATATGTGTGTGTGTGTGTGTGTGTGTGTGTGTGTGTGTGTGTGTGTGTGTGTGTATATATATTCTTTTTCATAATCTTTTCTGTTACGGTTTATTACAAGATGATGAATATAGTCCCCGTGCTATACAGTAGGACCTTGTTGTTTATTTTATATATAGTAGTTTGTATCTGCTAATCCCAAACTCCTAATTTATCCCTCCCCCACCCTTTTTCCTTTTTGGTAACTGTAAGTTTGTTTTCTGTGCCTGTGAGTCTGTTTCTGTTTCCTAAGTTCATTTGTGTCATGTTTTAACTTCCACATATAAGTGATATCATATGATATTTGTCTTTCTCCTTATGACTTACTTTGCTTAGTATGATAATCTCTGGGTCCATCCATGTTGCTGCAAATGGCGTTATTTCATTCTTTTTGATGGCTGAGTAGTATTCCATTGTGTGTGTGTGTGTGTGTGTGTGTGTGTGTGTGTGTGTGTGTGTGTATACCACATCTTCTTTATCCATTCCTCTGTTGATGGACATTTAAGCTGTTTCCATGTCTTGGCTATTGTGAATAGTGCTGCTGTGAACATAGGAATGTATGTATCTTTTCAAATTATAATTTTGTCCTTGGCATATTTTGATATATGCCAAGGAGTGGGATTGCTAGATCATATGGCAACTCTATTTTTAGTTTTATGAGGAACCTTCTTACTATTTTCCATAGTGGCTGCACAAATTTACATTCCTACCAACAATGTAGGAGGATTCTCTTTCTCCACACCCTCTCCAGCATGTGTTATTTGTAGACTTTTTTAATGATGGTCATTCTGACCGGTGTGAGGTGGTACTTCAATGTAGTTTTGATTTGCGTTTCTCTAATAATTAGCAACGTTGAGCATCTTTTCATGTGCCTATTGGCCATATGTATGTCTTCTTTGGAGAAATATCTATTTAGGTCTTCTGCCCACTTTTTGATTGTTTTGTTGTTGTTGAGTTGTACGAGCTGTTTGTATATTTTGGAAATAAGCCCTTGTCAGTTGCATTGTTTCCAAATATTTTCTCTCAGTCCATAGGTTGTCTTTTGTTTTGTTGATGGTTTCCTTTGCTGTGCAAAAGCTTATAAATTTGATGAGGTCCCATTTGTTCATTTTTGCTTTTACTCCTATTGCCTTGGGAGACTGACTCTAAGGTCTGAGTTTTTAACGAAAAATGTATTCCTTGAGTAATTAAAAGGTAATAATTTAAAAGGTAATAATTTAAAAGAAAATATAATGAGGAAAATATTCAGAAATAGGACACCTATAATATTAAAAGTATTTAGAATGCTCGGAAATTGTTAAAAAACTAAACACATAAATAACTAGGACTACCACATGGTCTAGTAACTCTTATCCAATCAGATCTATTTAGTCACTGTTTCCTGACCTGATGGTCTGGGGAGAGGAAGATGGACTCAACCTTCTATCCCAGGAGGGGCTGGCCCTCTGAGAGCTGAGAGAGGGGCTCGCCCAGTCAGGGGAACACAGGGGAGGTTTCCAGGGGTGACTCTAAGCAGAAACCAGAAGGCAAGCAAGGCATAGGTGGAGGTGGGGATGGGAAAGGGGAGACATGGTACCAGCAAAGAGAGAAGTATGAAATAATCCCATAGGTGGAGGGACCCAAAGCTTCCCCTACTTTCCTGTCCTGGAGGAAAGGGCCCAGTCCCTGACCTTTGTGAGCCACCACCCTTGCAAGGGAGGCCCTGTGCCATACTTCACCACTCACTGGCTGACCAGGGCACTCACTCCAGTCTTGGATGACGGACGTGGCCCTCGAGGTCTCCACTGGGGGTGTCCTTGGAAAGCTGGGGTCATGGAAACGAAGGCTGCACGCCTTGGCCATCTTCTTTCTCCAGGGACCCTGTAATTACAGCTGGTGATAAACCTACTGTTTTTCCAGATTAGCAGCCTTAATACCTCATGAAAGCCATTAACAGGCTGGTGCAGTGGATACACATCTTTAGATGTAATTAGTAATGTTGTTAGCCTAATCCATAATCAATACTCGGGTAATTGCTTCCTTGGGTTTATATTTGGTCCTTGGGGTCTTGGTGCCATGAGGAACATCCATCTTCAGATGTGATAATGAGTGTGTGTCAGTCACCGACGGCCCTGCTCACCCAGGACCCCTCAAGGGACAGCTCGGCGAGCAGACACTGATGGCCAGACAGTAGGCTTTGTCCCCAGCGTACACCTGGGACCCTTTGGAGGGTGTGGCTCCAGTGAATCCTGGGTCCATCAAGGACTTGGGTTCCTACTCTGGGACTAGAGGGTCTATTTCAGAAACCAAGTCAAAGGGTGTGGTCCCAGGGCCTGGGAAAGGTCAGACCCCAGGCAGTGCCCCCTGCATTGCCACCCTTCCAGAAGAATCTGGGGAGGGTACTGAGGATGGTCCCTTGACTAAAGGTTCTGAGACATCATATCCTTCACATTTTTCCTGCTCGTGCTCCCTCAGCCCTCCCCCTCAAAGCCCAGCACACCATGGCCTGCCTCCCCCGCTTGCCGGAGCACCCAGGGCTGAGCCCAGCACTGTTTCCTCCCTCTCTGAGGCTGGCGACAGCAATGGTGGCTCAATGTCAGGCCAGAGCGGCAGAAGAGGAGCCTGTCGAAGGCGATCCTTATGAATGGGTTCTCATCTGACTGTAATTGGAATTAATATTGAGGCTCCGCTTCCAGGAACTTCCCCAGAAGACAAATCCAGGCTACAGAGGTCTGGGCTGGAATGCTCCAAGAGCCAGCCATAAATCTCTCCCCAACATGACGATGCACACGCTAATTGCTCTGGAAGCACACAGCATGTCATTCTGCGTCCTCCCAGCCTCTATCCCCTCGCTGGGAATGGGGCCAGGGAGAGGTGGACGGGAGTTGGCACAGTCACCGTGAAGGAAAACATTTTAATTCATTTAATTATGAGGCTCTCAGAAAACCGAGCTCTGTTTCTTCTTGAGCTGGTCAAAGGAAATGAGAAATGACACTTTCCCACCCCGCCTTCCCCTTGGCTGAGTTGGAAGTGCTGGATGTGGACAGCACCAGGCTGAGTGCATCCAGGAGCAGGTCCTGGGGGGCCAGCTGTACAGCCTGAGCAGGCCTGTACCCCCAGCCCTGATCAGCGCGCGCGCTCTCTCTCTCTCTCTCTCACACACACACACACACAATCAGCATTATCTCCTTCACTTCTCAATGTACAAGGTTTCATGTTGGATCTACCCTAAGTGTGCGTTTGATAGATGGCAAGATAGTAACAGACATGAAACTTCAAATAATAATCATAAACTTTGAAATAATAATCCATAAACCTTTAAAGGATAGCCATAAGCCCTTCACCAGAATACCTGTACCCATCTGTCCCTCTGTCTATCCATGACATGTGATATATGTTAGTGCGTCCAAAACGTGCCCCATTTAGCTGCTGGGCACCGTTAGTTATTGAGGATGCAGGCAGGGCTTGGGTTCCATTCTAAGTGCAGGACATTAGGGTTTGGAGCAAGAGTTGCCCTGGTTGATACTTTTAGAAGAGTCAGTCAGAGGGACCCTGGATACCAGACTGAGGAGGTAAGACTTTCCCTGGAGGAGAAAGGAAGGGACTTTTCAATAGGGAACTGACAGATGGTTCTTGCTTATCTTTGGCCCCTTGGCCTGCCCAAGTGCAAATCCCTGCAGGCCTAGCACCTGGCAGCCTTGGGAACTTGCCCGTCCTCGGGGAGCTCATGTACCTGTGCAAGCGCTAGGTGCTGCCAACAGCAGAGCTCCACTCCTCCCTGGGACAAGGTCTCCTTCTGCGGTTCTCCATTTCCTTCTCTTCAAAACAGTATAGTGAATGTACACTATCTGACACTGAACGTATACTTTAAAAAGTTTAAAATGGTAAATTTTAGGTTATGTGTATTTTATGACCGAAATTTTATAAAAATTCAACACCCATTCATGATAAAATTGTCAGAAAAAAGAACAACAAAGGGGAACTTCCTGAACTTGATAAAGAGCATTTACAAAAAACCTACAGTTAACCTTATACTTTTTTGGGTACTATCCTTTACTTACTAGGTATTCCTTCACATTTACTAGGACTATTCCTAGCTGAAAGAGAGCCTTCATCCAGATCCACAGTCAGCACAGGCTGCATTAAGTTCTCAAAGTAATTTGCTAATTAACAGTAGCAATAATCTTGTGCATTGTTTCCATCGTTCTTATTGATTTCTTTTGTCTCTACCTCTCTGGGATTTTTGCATTAACACATCAATTGAATAAACATTCTTCATTATATATATTGTTTATTAATAATTTAAATAGTGTGTACCATTAATTTTACTCACAAGTACATTTTAAAATTGAAAATGTGTCCTAGATTTTCCTTTAATAGAAAGGAATTACCCTCATAGGGTGAGAGAAGGCTGTAAACTATTCACTTATAAAATTTTAAATGTATTTTGTTTCTGTAAGAACCAAAATTTAAGTACAGTTAACATTATACTTAATGATGAAAGATAGATGCTTTCCTCCCTAAGATCAGGAAAAAGGCAAGAATGCCCACTCTCGCCACACCATTGTACTGATGGTTCTAGACAGTGCAATAAGATAAGAAAAGGAAAAAAAAAGATAAGAAAAGGAAATAAAAGTCATTCAGTGTGGGAAGGAAGAAATAACATCGTCCCTCTTTGCTGGTGACATGACTGTCTACATAGAAAATTCTAAAAATATGCAAAAACCCACCAGACCCTCTTAGAACTAATGAGTAAGTTCAACGAGGTCACAGGATGAAAGATAAACAAAATCAGTATATTTCTATATACTAGCATGAAAACAGGAATACTGAAATTAAATTTAAAACAGACCTACTGTATGATTCATCAGTCCCACTTCTAGGTATATATGTGAAGGGAATGAAATCAATATCTTGAAGAGATATCTCCATTCCCATGTTCATGGCAGCATTACCCACAATAGCCAAGATAAAGAAACTACCTAAGTGTTGAAAATAGATAAAGAAAATGTTATATGTAATTATCCATAAAAAAGAAGGAAATCCTCCATTTGCAACAACATGGGTGAATCTGGAGGACATTATGCTAAGTGAAATAAGCCAGACAGAGAAAGGCAAATACTGTATGATCTCACCAATATGTGGAATTAAAAAAAAGTCAAACTCAGCGAAGAAAAGAGTGGAATAGTGGTTTCCAAGGGCTTGGGTGGGGGTAGGAGGAGGAAGTAGATAGATGTTGGCCAAAGCATAGAAACTTTCAGTTATAAGATGAATAAGTTCTGGGGATCTAATGTACAGCATAGTGACTATAGTTAATAATACGGTATTGTATACTTTAAATTTGCTGAGAATAGATTTTTAAGCTTGCTTACCACATACACACAAAAAAGGTAACTGTTTGAGGTGATGGGTGTATTAATTAATTGTGGTAATTATTTCACAATGTATATATATATATCAAATAATCATACTGTATACTTTAAATACAGACAGTTTTGTCAATCATGCCTTAATAAAACTGGAGAAAGTACAATACTATTTATAATCACTAAAATAAATTTGTGTAAATCAAACAAAACATGTGCAGTATTTGAATGCTGAAAAGTACCAAACACTGATGATAGAAACCAAAGAAGGTTTAAATAAAGGGAGATATGGGAATTCCCTGGCTGTCCAGTGGTTAAGACTCTGTGCTTTCACTGCTGGGGGCCTGAGTTTGATCCCTGGTTGGGGAACTAAGATCCCACAAGCCGTGCGGTGTGGCCAAAAAAAAAAAAAAAAAAAAAAAAAATTTGGATAAATAAAGGGAGATACATATTGGGTTCGTGGATTGGAAAACTCAACATTGTAAAGATACCTATCAATTCTTCCCAAATTGAGATCATTCTGAAACTTATATGGAAATTCAATGGAACTAGAATAATCAACAGAGTTTTGAAAAAGAAGTATAGAGTAGGAGGAATTAGTCCACTTGATTTTAAGACTTATTATACAGCTACAGGAATCAAGACTGTGGTACTGGTAGAGGTTAGTTACATAGAGGAATGGAACAGAATATAGAACCCAGAAATAAACCCTCACAAAAAAGCCCAACTAATTTTTGACAAAGGTGCAAAAGTAATTCAGTGGAGGAAAGATAGCTTGTTCAACAAATAGTGTTGGAGAAATCAGACATTCATTGGCCCAAAAAACTGAACCTCAACCTAAACCTCACATCTGATAAAAACATTAACTTAAAAAAGATGATAGACTTAAATGTAAAACTTAACACTATAAATCTTTTGAAAAAAATAGGAGAAAAATTTCAGGATCTAGGATTAGGCAAAGTGTTCTCAGACTTGACACCAAAAGCACAATCCATTAAAAAAATCATTAAACTGGACTTCTTCAAAATTAAAAACTTTTGCTCTGCAGAAGATTCTATTAAGAGGATGAAAAGAAAAACAAAACAACAACAACAAAAACCTTATGTAACGGGAAAAAAAAAAGAGGATGAAAAGACAAGCAATAGACTGGAAGATATTTGTAAACCACATATCTGACAAAGGAAAAGTCTAAAATATACTAAGAACTCTCAAAAGGCAACAATGAAAAAAATAATCGAATTAGAAAATGGACAAAGGACATGAAGGGACATCTCACCAAAGAGATGGAAAATAAACATGTGAAAAGATATTCAACATCACTGACCATCAGAGAGATGTAAATTAAAACCACTACACATCTATCAGAATATCTCAGATAAAAACAGTGAGAACATCAAATGCTGGTGAGGATGCAGGGAAACTGGATCACTCATACATTGCTTGTGAAAATGTAAAATGGTAAAGCCACTCTGGTAAACAGCTTGGCAGTTCTTTAAAAACAAAACAAAACAAAAAACAAACAAAAAGTCCCCCCTAAATATGCAAATACACTGTGACCCAGCAACTGCATTCCTGGGCATTTATATCTGAGAAATGAAAACTTATGTTTGTGCAAAAATCTGTACAAGAAGACACATAACAGCTTTTTTGGTAGTAGCTGAAAATTGGAAACCCCCAGATGTCTTTCAATGAGTGAATGGTCAAACAAACTATGGCAGATCCATACCATGGAATATTACTCAGCATTAACAAGGAACAAACTGTTGGTCCATGCATCAGCCTGAAGGAATCTCCAGAGAATTATGCCAAGTGAAAAAAACCAAAGCCAAAGTTACCTACTTTATGATTCCATTTGTACAACATTCTTGAAATGGTAAAACTATAGAAATGGAGAATAGATTAGTGTTTCCCAGGGGTTAAGGATGGAGTGGGGTTAAGGGCCAGGGAACTCCTCTCCTCAGGGGAGCTGGGAGGGAAGTATGTGGCAATCAAATGGCAACATGAAGAATCCTTGTGGTGATGGAAATGTTCCATCTCTCCACTGTATCTGTCAATATCCTGGTTGTGACATTGTAGTATAGTTTTACAAGATGCTATCATTGGAGGAAACCAGGTAAAAAGTACATAATAAATGTACTAATAAATTTCTCTGTATTATTCATTAGAATTGCATGTGAATCTATATTTCAAAATAAAAAGTTTAATTTAATAAAAAAGAAAGTACTAAAAAGAATTGCCTAGATTTAACAAAATCAAACCAATCTGTGAATTTAATGCCATCTTATAAAGCATCAAAACAAGGTTATCTTTGATGACTTAATTTTTAAACTTTATCCAAGCAATCTGTACACATTGTCCAAAACATTTAAACCTATTACAAGGTTTGTAAAGAAAAATGGCAGTCCCCTGCCCTAACACTCTCCATCCCCAGAAGCAACTCATTTAGGCTTTTTGGCTCTTCCATCTGTCATTTAGTTTCAGATTCTAAGAAAAATGTTCACATTGCTGTTTCTGATTTTTCCATTTAGATGTTAACTAAATGATGAATCTCCTTCCAAGGAAACTGAGAGTTTGGTTCTGCTTACATCCCCTTCCCCAGCCCCACACTTCCAATGGAGTTATCTCACAATATCTTCGTAAAGTAATGTTTTCTTTTTAATATCTTTTACAGCTGAGTCAGATCCTTTTCTATTCATTCATCCAGTCATGAAATGAATGTTTATTGGCACTTACTATGTGCAAGGCACTGTTCCAGGTACTGAGGACACAGCACTGAACAAAGCAAATGAAATGCCTTGCATTGAGGATCAAGGAGCTGAATAAGAAACAAATATGTGCATATTTTTCTAGTGTTAAGCATTACAGAGGATCAGGGGCTGGGGCGCAAAATGCTCTTGAACAATAAGCTAACCACAAAATACTGTATAACAGATGAACTGCCAAGAATTTACTACATTAATTGTAAAAGGAACACGTCAATACAACAAATACTTATTATCTACTGTTATTCCTAGTGCTGTGTTAGAATCTGTGGGTTCAAAATGAGTACTAGTCCTTGCCTACAGAAGCCCACAATATAGAAGTAATTCTCTGTGTCAGGTATTTCCTTGAGTGTTGAATGCTGTCAATCATATTGTAACTTCCATGTTTAGGTCAAGAAGTACCAGCAGCAACACCTCCTTTTGGTGAAAATTTGACACTCATGATTTTTTTTCTATTAACTTTCATTTTTTAATTTTTCTATAATCATGCAATGCCTCTTTTTTGTTGAAGTATAGTTGATTTATGTTGTGTTAATTTCTGCTTTACAGCAAAGTGATTCAGTTATACATATGTATACATTCTTTTTCATATTCTTTTCCATTATGGTTTATCACAGGATACTGAATATAGTTCCCTGTGCTATACAGTAGGACCTTGTTGTTTATCCGCCCTATATATACTAGTTTGCATCTGCTCATCCCAAACTCCCAATCCATCCCTCCCCCACCCCCCCGCCTTGGCACAGTCTGTTCTCTATGTCTGTGCGTCCGTTTCTGTTTTGTAGATAGGTTCATTTGCGTCATATTTTAGATTCCACATATAAGTGATATCATATGATATTTGTCTTTCTCTTTCTGACTTACTTCACTTAGTATGATCATCTCTAGTTGCATTCATGTTGCTGCAAATGGCATTATTACGTTCTTTTTGATGGCTGAGTTGTATTCCATTATATATATGTACCACATTTCCTTTATCCATTCCTCTGTCGATGGACATTTAGTTTCTTTCCGTGTCTTGGCTATTGTGAATAGTGCTGCTGTGAACACAGGGGAGTGTGTATCTTTTCGAATTACAGTTTTGTCCGATATATGCCCAGGAGTGGGATTTCTGGACCATATGGCAACTCTATTTTTAGTTTTTTGAGGAACCTCCATACTGTTTTCCATAGTTGGCTGCACTGTCTCTTCTTGTTAGGATTTTTAGTGGAGCTTTGATTAAAATGCTTCTTTGATATTATAGCAGAGATAAATATTTTATTTTCTAATTTATATTGTAGTTTTCCTAAAATATCGAGAATACTGAATAAAAAAAACCTGAATTTAAAATTTAAAAAGAGAACAGTATTTTTTTTTTTTTTCGCGGTACGCGGGCCTCTCACTGTTGTGGCCTCTCCCGTTGCGGAGCACAGGCTCCGGATGCACGGGCTCAGTGGCCATGGCTCGCGGGCCCAGCTGCTCTGCGGCATGTGGGATCTTCGTGGACCGGGGCATGAACCCGTGTCCCCTGCATTGGCAGGCGGACTCTCAACCACTGCGCCACCAGCGAAGCCCGAGTACAGTATTTTTTTAAAGGTGACAAGGTGTAGGAACAAGGAAGGAAAGAGAATAACAAGTCTAACATAAAGGTACATAGGAAGCATCTCAAGTTTTTTTAAAAAGGCAATGGAGGAAGCTAAGTCTCGTTCGTATATAAACTGCTGACCTCGATTGATACCTTGGGGATACATCTTTAAGCCAGTTGACCTATTTATGTATTTCATGTAACTGTGTCTCCACTACCCCAGAAGTGTTTATCTCTTGTTTCAGAGAAACAGAGGCATTGGAAATCAAGGAGAAGTTTGTGACAGACAGAACTATAGGATCTCTAGCATCATAGCAAATCCAACAGTTGGTTGGATTACCTTTCTTTGTAGTGGCCTGAGATACATGAACGATAACATTATCTTTCCAGGCCAGGGCAAATCAAAAGGTGTACAAAAGAATGATAAAGGCCTTTACGGTGTTAGAATTAGGAAAAGGATGGTCAGAGAGGGAAGGAGGAATGAAAAGAAACGTTCTTGATCTGACATCTTGTGAGGAAGCAGCCTACCTTGATGTCAGCTATTTCTCTTCCTAGTCAGTTTGATTGGGAGATCTTCAGCATTTGCACAGTTTTTAATGCCATGGGCTTGTGTATTAGAGATGTGATAGTGTCTATGTGTTGAAATACAGCATGGTTTGATCTAAAGGTTTAGCTAACTTCTACCATTAAAAAACAAACAGGGCTTCCCTGGTGGTGCAGTGGTTGAGAGTCCACCTGCCGATGCAGGGGACACGAGTTCATGCCCCGGTCCAGGAAGATCCCACATGCCGCGGAGCGGCTGGGCCCATGAGCCATGGCTGCTGAGCCTGCGCGTCCAGAGCCTGTGCTCCGCAACAGGAGAGGCCACAACAGTGAGAGGCCCGCGTACCGCAAAAAACAAAAAAACAAAAAAAAACAAACCCTAGACCCAATGCTCAAGTATTTGGGCTTTTTTTTTTTTTTACTGTCGCTTTGATCAAGTATTGAAGACACAAAGTTCACCTTGTAACAGCCCTTCTCAAAGAATTTAGGAAACAGGATTACTGAGAATTGCCAACCCTCAGATCCTTGCAGCATGTGTGTGTGTGTGTGTGTGTGTGTGTGTGTGTGTGTGTGTGTGTGAAGCAGATGGTGAAATATAAAATGGTACAGGTGCTTAAAAGGGAAGAGTGTTTGCACTTAGTTTTTAAACAAACATAAGGATGCAGAACACAGTACTTGAAACTTGAAGTAGAGTTTACTATCTGCGTGGTTGTTTCGTTTAGGTCATATTAAAAGCTGAGATGCAGAAGTAAATCGGTGTCAGGGATGAAGTAACAGTTTAGATAAAATGCTGCTGGCTCTGGTTCTTATTCATCCCAGCAATTTTTAAACCCTCCCTGGGTCTCTCTGCAGAGCCTTATTGACCACTAGCAGCGGCCAGCTACAGGGAGGGCTGGCGGAGGAGGAGACACTAGGGGACTGACAAGGGTGGGCGAGCCGTGCGGGTTTCTAGAGGGAGAGCTTATCGAGGCAGGAGGAACAAAAAGTGCCAAGGCCCTGGGTGGAAGTAAGCTTGGTGTGTCCCCAGGCCAGTGTGATGGAGCTCTGCAAGCGAGGAGAAAACCAGAGGAGATGACAGCAGACGGGGGTTGGAGGGGAGGCCAGCTCTCCGTCTGCCCTTGCCACCCAGGCCCTCAGCTCCTGGGAAGCCAGGCTCACTTCTCACTGGCGCCCCGCCCCGCCCCTTGGCTATAGCTAAGGTATAGCTTTTTCCATTCTGTGAAGTCAGGTACTACTGCTTACCCTCCAAATTCCCGTCTCCCCAAATTCCACGACACCTCTCATCTGCTGTCCTGTCTTCTCCCCACAGAGCTCCATCCTGCTGCTCACCTCCCAGGGGTACAAGCTCCCTGCCTGAGGGAGGGGCAGGGACAGCGAATGCTAGCGAGCCCACCTGGAGGCCTGAGGCCATCGGTGGAGACGTCTCCAGGGACGTGGAGCTCGAGCTGAACGGGAGCAAGTGCGGAGGAGGTGAGGATGCTGCGTTCCCAACAGCTGGGCCATGTTGTCCTTGTCACACTCTGCTTCCCCAGCTGGGGCTATTTCAGGGACCTGCTGCGGTAGCATCATGGGTGGTGAGAGGCAGGCTCGCCTATCTCCTCCAGCTGGCTGGGGACAGGGCCAGGCTGGTCCCAGCTCAGGCTGGGCGAGGGGTCAGCACCCCTGGAGGAGAGCCGAGGGGAGCCCTTGGAGCTGGGGAAATCAGATCCCTGTCAACACATGCCTCCGAGGCACTCAGTCTAAGGAGGGGACAGGTGTCCAAGCAGACACCTGCCAGGCCGGGTGCCGGGTGCACAGCATGCCGTAGGCCATAGGCAGTGTCCCCGGGGTGGGCAGGGGTCTGGGGACAGGCTTCAGTACAAGCCAGCAGTTGACTGGGACAAAAGCTGAGGAGTTTGTCAGGCTGAGCGGTGCTGGGCAAAGAGCAAAAGGCAAGGAAGGAGACCCTGGGACTCTGTGGAGGCCGGAGCCTCTCCTGGGGCTGCGCAGCCGTGTGGTAGGGCCAGGGGTCGGGGGGCTTCCATCAGGGCCATCGCAGTGGAAGCAGCAGCTTTCCTCGGCACCAGGCAACCCTTACTGCCACCGGGGATGTGGCCTTCCCTCCATCTGAGGAGGTGGGATATGTCTCCTGGCCAGTTTCACCCTCTCTGTCCCAGAAACCACTACCCTGATGGCTGGGTGAAGCGCTATCAGTATCAACCTTTTGAAAAGTCAAAATGCCCCTCCTTGGGTGCAGGGAGCCGAAGGGAAAAATAGAAAAGACACGATTCCCCACTGTGGTCTCCAGTCCCATGGCAGAGACTCGGGGTCTGAGCACAGAGGCCACGTGGTACCCACAGCAGAGGGACAGCAGCAGGGGCTGTGACAGCCACAGCCAGTCGGAGGGCTCTCCCTCGCCGTGGTCGCTGGGACGGAACCTGCTGCCGTTCCTGCCAGGGGCTGGCCTTCTCCTGGAATCCAGCAGAGGAAAGGCACCGCCACCTGCAACTCGTACCACACATTCACTAAGCAGGGCTGGCAGAGAACGACTCTGAACTGCCCTGACTCTTAGGGAGGCTTTGTGTGAGTTCAGAAGAGGAAGCAGCCTGGAGTCAGGGTGGGCTGTGGGCCGGGTGGGCTCTTGGCCCCGATCTCCCGGCAGGTACGCTGGCTCGGGGCATGGCCCCCATAGCTGCGTGCGGTGCCCCTGTATGGCAGGCCCTGTGGGGCTCCTGAGCAAGCCGGCTCCCAGACCCGTGACTTCTGCAGGGCCCAGTCTTGGCTGGCATCTTAGCTCCCAGGAGCAGGGCAGCCCTCTCCACCCCAGGGGACCTTTCTCCTCCTCTCGGGGGAGCTGCAACTGTGCGGAAGCAGCTCCAGCCCCTGGCAAGGGTGCTCACGTCCCCTGCAGGAGTCAGGGCCAGGCTGGTCTGAGGGAGGGAGGCGGCAGGTGTCTCAGCCTTGGTGTGGTCTCTGCTCTCAGTGGCCGTGGCCTTACTGCATGTGTCCCAGCTGGTGCGGTGCCATTGCATGCGCCTCACTCTCTCGCCCAATATGCAGCTTCTAGCAAATTAATTGCATAATTAGCTGGAAGCGACAGGTTGCCCCCCAGGATGAATTTGGTGAAAAAATATTTTCTTCTGAAAAACACAACAGAACCTAAAAGTATCCCCTCTGCAGTTGCCCAGGGACACCTCCTGCTTGGGCCACCCCAAGCTGTGTCTCAGTTTTTTGGAGAGTGTGGAATCCAGAGGCAGCAGGCTGGCCAGGCACAGTTTCCCTCCAGGGCAGGTGAGCTGGGATTATCCAACCTGTCCTGGCACTGCCAGGGCCCACAGACCGCCCCCCTGCTGCTTCCCACAGCGGGCCAGAAGCCTGCCAGGGCTGCCTGGGAGGCTCCTGTTTGCAGACAGGACTTGCAGGTGGCCTGACTTCAGGGAAGCCATGATGGTCCCACAGGGAGCACAGCCCATGCGATATGGGATCCCGTGAAAGGCCCTCCTGACCCTGTCTGAGGCATCAGAGAAGACCCACAAAGGACCAAAGCTGAGCTGGGTGTGACTCTGCAGGCTGGAGACACAGGTGTGGGCAGCAGGACAGGTGAAAGGAACAGCTGCGGCAAAGCTCCTGGGCAGAAGTCCCTGCCGACCTGTGCAGGGGATCAAGCAGGGCTGGAGAGAGGACGGGGCCGGCACAGGAGGACGGGGCTCAGCCCTAGATCCTCTAGACTGAGGTTCCCAGGTGCCTGGCCCTGTGCCAGGATGGGACTCGGACAACTGGCTGCATGTCCAGTGGTGTGTGGGAAGAGGCAAGAGCAGGGACACTTTGACCACGTGTGGTTTCCAGGCTTCCGTGCACAAAATCACACCCCTACTCTGGAACACATGTCTCCCTGGGTGGGTTAATCAATGGGGGTGGTCAGAAACTCAGTCTTCCTCCCTTATAGTTTCCTTAAATGTGGGCCACCGCCTCCTGCTGCCGGGGCCTGTCCAGCCTCCGCACGCCCTCCATCTGACCCCTGGGTAGGTAGCCAGCCCTCCGTGCCTTCACTCCCTCCTCTGGCCGCGTGGAGCATCTGAGCGCACTTCCGGGCCCTTCTCTCTGGTTCCAGGCTTCTCTGGATCACACAGAGAGGTGAGGGCACAGCCATGGTGGGCACTGCCTTCTCCTGCCACCAGTCGGTGGGTGCTCTGGGGGTTCCTGCATGAACAGAGCAAGTGGGAGCTCCCTGCACCCCACCAGCCCTGAGTCTCTCTCAAGGGTGGTGGGGCAAGACGGGAGTCACATCCACCTGGGCTTGACTGTGGACACTGCCTTTGGCCAGCGTGGGACCTTGGGCAGGTCACTTATAGCCACTGAGCCTCGGCTTCTTCATCTATGAAAAGGGGTGATGCCCCCCCACTGCTCAGGGTGTGTGTAGGTAAGACAGCAGTGTATGTAAAACACCTGGGATCTGGTAGGTTTTTATAAACGGTGGCTGTCTAGTCATGACCTGAGTCAGTCAGCTCTCCAGCGACGGAGCTGGAGATTCGGCCTTCTCTAGGGCAGGGTATCACAAACCATAACATCCCTGGAGGATTTGTTAAATACAGATGGCTGGGCCAATATCACGTGAAGGGGTAGACTGTGATCAGATAAAGATATATACCCTAAACCTTAAAACAGACAATAAAAATAACACAGCAGAGTTATAGCTCATGAGCCTAAAAAGGAAATAAAAAGGAATCGTAACAAATACTTGATTCATGCAAAAGAAAAACAGGAAAAGAGGAAAAGGGGATCGAAAACAGATGGGGTTCCACTTCTGCAATACCACCATGAGGACTTTCATGAAAAGTGCATTTCTACTGTTCTAAGCCACCGCGCTTGTGGTATTTTGTTAAAGCAGCCACGACAAGCGAATACATATTTTGGCACTGGGAAGTGGGGCGCCGCTATAACAAATACCTAAAAATAGGCAAGTGGCTTTGGAATTGGATAGCAGGTAGGGCCGGAAGAATTGTGAGAAGCACGGTAGAAAAATCCAAGATTGCTTTGAACAGACTTTGGTATTTAAAAATACCAAAGTATTTTTACTTCGGTAAAAATACTGCTGTTAAAGATTCTGCCTGTGAGGGCTCAGGTGTGGAAAGCCTGCATTGTCTTAGCGAATCCACGTATCATCATAAACAGAACGTTGGTAGAAATACGAGCATTAAAGGAACTTCTGGTGAAGGCTCAGAGGGAAATGAGGAACGTTTGGAAACTGGAGGAAAGGCAATCCTTGCTATTTAGTGTCGGGAAACTTAGCTGAATTGTGTGTTTCAGAGTGTACGGAAAGCAGAATTTGTAAGCAATGATCCTGGATATTTAGCTGAGGAGATTTCCAAGCAAAGTGTGAAAGGTGCAGCTGGGTTTTTTTCTTGCTGTTTATAGTAAAATGTGAAAGGAGAGAAATAAACTGAGGAAAGAACTGATAGGCGAAAAAGAACCAGCACTTGATGAGTTGGAAAATTCTCAGCCTATCCAGTTTGTAAAAGCTGCTAAAATCAGGGCATTTTTGCTGTTAGGAAGCGTGCTGTGGAGGGAAGGCCAAGGGTGTGGCTGAACAACACTCTTTTTTTGAATGCAGGAACTAGCTATAAGAATTTCCAACTGCATTCCCAGAACCAGGGTAGAAGTATTGGAGGTGGTGCTCAAGTTTCCACCTGTAAGTGGTTGAGTGTGGAGACAGAGGAAAAATAACCTTTGACCAGAGCCGTTCTGTGTGAACTTGAGTTACCTTTACGTGCTGAGTAATACCTCAGAGGCCTCTACATTCTAGATCAGAGTCTAGCTCCTCTCTGGAGGGCTTGTCATCTATTTTGCCCCCTTCTCTATTTGTCTCTTATTTATGTCATTCTTGGAATATGATTTACCATGTATCATGTATTTCAATTTATTATTAGAGTTTTGCTCAACCTCTGTAATGTATAGGACATAGAATTTAGCTTTCACACATTTTTTTTCTCAGTATCTTTTTCTCTCCCATTCCCTTGACTTTCTCCCTGAATTTCTCTATCAAATATTCCTTTTTTAATGAGGTAAAATTCACATGACATGAAAGTTACCTTTTTTTTTTTTGGCTGTGCCACATGGCATGTGGGATTTTAGGTCCCCGACCAGGGATCAAATCTGTGCCCCCTGCAGTGGAAGTGCAGAGTCCTAACCACTGGACAGCCAGGGAAGTCCCGAAAATGACCATTCCAAAGAGTACAATTCAGTAGCTTACACTACATTCACAGTGTTGTGAAGCCATCGCCACTGTCTAGTTTGAGAACATTTTTATCTCCAAAAGAAACTCTGTACCTGTTAAACAGTTGCTTCCCGTTCCCACCCTTCCCCCAAGGCCCTGGCAGCCACTAATCTGTTACTGTCTCAATGGATCTGCCTATTCCGGATATTTCATATAAATGGAATCATACAATACGTGGCTTTGTGTATCTGGCCTGTTTTGTTTAGCATGCTTTCAAAGTTCATTCATTCTGAAGCATGCACCCATATTTTGTTCCTTTTTGTGGCTGAATATTATTCCATTATGTGGATATACCACATTTGTTGACCCACTCATCACTTGATGGACATTTGAGTTGTTTCCACTTTTTGGTTATTATGAATAATGATGCTGTGAGCATTTGTGTAAAATTTTTTGTATGGACATAAGTTTTCAATTTGCTTGGGTACATACCTGGGGTGGAATTGCTGGGTCATGTGATAATTCTATGTTTAACTTATTGAGGAAGACAGTGTATAGTTGGATCATGTTTTCTTAAATCTAATCTGAAAATCTCTGCCTTTAAATTGGATTATTTAGTTCATTCATATTTTTAAAGAAAGTTTTGCATTTTATTTTTTATTGAAGTATACTCAATTTATAATGTGTTAATTTCTGCTGTACAGCAAAGTGATTCAGTTATACACATGTATGCATTCTTTTTCATATTCTTTTCCATTATGGTTTGTCGCAGGATATTGAATATAGTTCCCTGTGCTATACAGTAGGACCTTGTGGTTTATCCATCCTATATATAAATTTGCATCTGCTAATCCCAAAATCCTAGTCCTTCCCTCCCCCTTCCCTCCCCCTTGGGAACCACCAGTCTGTTCTCTATGTCTGTGAGTCTTTCTGTTTCGTAGGTAGGTCTATTTGTGCCATATTTTAGATACTACATATAAGTGATATCATATGATATTTGTCTTTCTCTTTCTGACTTACTTCACTTAGTATGATCATCTCTAGTTACATTCATGTTGCTGCAAATGACATTGTTTCGTTCTTTTTGATGACTGAGTAGTATTCCATTGTCTATATGTACCATATCTTCTTTATCCATTCCTCTGTCGATGGACATTTAGGTTGTTTCTTTGTTTTGGCTGTTACGAATAGTGCTGATATGAACATAGGGGTGCATGTATCTTTTTGAATTATAGTTTTGTCTGGATATATTACCAGGAGTGAGATTGCTGATCATACTGTAATTCTATTTTTATCTTTCTGAGGAACCTCCACACTGTTTTCCATAGTGGCTGCACCAACTTAATTCCTACCAACTGTGTAGAAGTGTTCCTTTTTCTCCACACCCTCTCCAGCATTTGTTATTTGTACTCTTTTAAATAATGGCCATTCTGACCAGTGTGAGTGGTACCCCATTGTAGTTTTGATTTGCATTTCTCTAATAATTAGCAGTGTTGAGCATCTTTTTGTGTGCCTATTGGACATCTGTATTTCTTCTTTGGGGAAATGTCTGTTTAGGTGTTCTGCCCATTTTTCGATTGGGTTGTTTGGTTTTTTTGTTGAGTTGTATGAACTGTTTGTATATTTTGGAAATTAAGCCCTTGTCAGTTGTATCATTTGCAAACATTTTCTCCCATTTTGTATGTTGTCCTTTTGTCTTGTTGATGATTTCCTTTGCTGTGCAAAAGTTTGTAAGTTTGATTAGGTCCCATTTGTTTATTTTTTAAATTTCTATTGCCTGGGAGACTGACCTAAGAAAACATTGGTACAATTTATGTCAGAGAATGTTTTGCCTATGACCTTTACTAGGAGTTTTATGGTGTCTTGTCTTATATTAAAGTCTTTAAGCCATTCTGAATTTATTTTTGCACATGGTATGAGGATGTGTTCTAACTTCATTGATTTACACTCAACTGTTCAACTTTCCCAGCACCACTTGCTGAGGAGTAGTTCATTCACATTTAATGTTTTTATAGATATAGTTGGATTTATGTCTGCCATTTTACTTTTTGTTTTCTGTACATCATATATATTCCCCCCCCCGTTTCCTTCATTACTGCCTTCTTTTGTGATAGGTAGATATTTTCTGGTGTACAGTTTTGATTCCCTTCTCATTTCTTTCCCTATATATTTTTAGTTATTTTCTTAACAGTTGCCTTGCATATTATAATTAACACCTTAATTTATAAAAATCTAGTTCAGATTCATACCAAGTTAGTTTCATTAGTATATAAAACTCTTATGTAGCACCAACTCCATTGTGTTATTATCACAAATTAAATGTTTGTAAATTAGGTACTCATTGCCATAGGTTTATAATTATTGTTTTATGTAGTTGTCTTTAAAATCATATAGAATAAAAGGGGGAATTGCTAAATAAGATACGTTAATGTTGACTTTTATATTTATCTAAGTAGTTTCCCTCACCAGTGTACTGTATTTCTTCATATGGATTTGAGTTATGGTCTAGTGTCCTTTCATTTCAGCCTGAAGGACTCCCTTTTAGCATATTTCGTAGAGCAGGTGTGCTAGGGATGCACCCTGTCAGTTTTGGTTTTTTTATATCTGGTAATGTCATAATTCCTCTTTAATTTTTGGAGGATAGTTTTTCTAGATGTGGAATTTGGGGTTTTTATTCTCATTCAATTTTATTCTCTCAGTACTTTGGATATTTCATCCCACTGCCTTCTGGCCTCCACGGTTTCTGTTTAATGTTATTGATAACCCCTTGTATATTACAAGGGATCTCTATGCTTGCTTTCGGGATTCTCTCCTTGTCTTTGTCTTTCAACAGTTTGATTATAAAGTGTCTCAGTATGGATATCTTTGAGTTTATCTTACTTGGGATTTGTTGAGCTTTTAAAAATATGTATTCATTTCTTTCTTCACACATGGGCGGTTTTGGTCATTAATTTAAAAACTATTCTTTCTGCCCTTATCTCTCTCATGTCTCCTTCTGACACTCCCATAATCCATATGTTGGTATGTTTGATGGTGTCCCACAGGTCTCTTAGGATTTGTTCATTCTTCTTTATTGTCTTTTCTTTACGATCCTCAAATTGGGGATCACATTGGGCCTACCTTCAAGTTCACTGATTCAATCATCTGCCTGCTCAAACTTGCTGTTGGACCTTCTAGTGAACTCTGAGTTACAGAAGCTAAATTACAGTCAAGTGCTGATGAGAAGTTGGGGAATCCATTCTTACATTTCCTGACTCAGGCACAGCAGGCCAAGAATATTGAGTCCCTGATCACTCTCACTCCAGCTCACTTATTAGGCAGTGGTTCCACACCAGGAAAAGCAAACTGAGAAGATCAGAGGCTACCACTCCCACCCAGTGACCTAGAGGAGTGTTCAAGAGATTTTTCCCTGGGGGAGAGGTCACCCATGAGAACACAGAGCTCCAAAGCTCTCTCCAGAGGAAGACTTTCTTTGAAACAGAGTGTGGGCAAATTCAAGCCTAAGAATTATCTAAAAAAGAATGGAGATTTTGGGAGAAGGCAAATAAGAGGTTGATAACTAGATGAGCAACAAGCTGAATTGTAGGTCAGCTAGTTTACCAGGAAGAACC
This sequence comes from Lagenorhynchus albirostris, assembly GCF_949774975.1. Lineage (NCBI taxonomy): Eukaryota > Metazoa > Chordata > Mammalia > Artiodactyla > Delphinidae > Lagenorhynchus > Lagenorhynchus albirostris. The sequence continues at coordinate 10,937,378 of NC_083110.1, forward strand.
AAAGAAAGAGATAGCTAAGAAAAACCCTCCTAGGGTCAGAAAAAAATCTAAAAATTACCCCTGCACAAATTAATTGGATCGGACTGCGGAGCAATTTATACTGAAGGACATTATTAAAAACAATAGACTATCTACCATCAAGTAGTGGAGACTGACAGCTGGGTGCGATGCCAAATGAGGTAGAGAGATGATCATAGAGATCAGGGAAAGAGACAGTCAGAGAGAGCTCTGCTAAAACCACTGTCATCCCAGGTGGCTGTGCACACATCCAACGCTGCACCCTCCGAGAAACAGAATGCTTCACTGGAAGAATTTTGCCAGGTCACTGAAAAAATAAAGAAGATCACAATAACAAAAGCAAGCCCTGGAGAGGAGGAAAAAGGGAATCGGTATCCAGAGTTTCCGCAATCTATTGCTTAAAATCTTCAGTCTTCAACAGAAGATCATAAGACATGCAGAGAAACATGAAAGTGTGACTCATACACCAGGAAAAAAGCAGGCAACAGAAAGTTCCTGTGAGAGGGCTCAGATGTTGGATTTAACAAGCAAAGACTTCAAAACAGCTATTAAAATATCTTCAAAGGAGATATGCTTAAGAGAAAAGAAGCTATGATGACAATGTCTCATCAAAAATAAAATATCAAAAAAATAGAAGTTATTAAAAAAACCCAATGGAATTTCTGGAGTTAACCTTATAAAAATAATTATAAAGAATATTATGAACAGTCGAATGCAGCAAATTAGATAATTTAAATGAAATTCCTAGAAAGACACAAACTACTGAAACTGACTCAAGAAGAAATAGAGGGGCCTCTCTGGTGGCGCAGTGGTTAAGAATCCACCTGCCAATGCAGGGGACACGGGTTCGAGCCCTGGTCCGGGAAGATCCCACATGCCACGAAGCAACTAAGCCCGTGCTCCACAACTACTGAACCTGTGCTCTAGAGCCCGCGAGCCACAACTACTGAAGCCCGCAGGGCTAGAGCCCGTGCTCCACAACAAGAGAAGCCACCGCAGTGAGAAGCCTGTGCACCAGGACGAAGAGCAGCTCCTGCTTGACGCAACTAGAGAAAGCCTGTGCACAGCAATGAAGACACAACACAGCCAAAAATAAATAAATAAAATAAATAAATTTATATATAAAAAAAGAAGAAATAGAACAGCTGAACTGACCTATGACAAGTGAAGAAATTAAATAGTAATCAAAATATTACCCTCAAAGAAAAGTCTAGGTTCAGATATCTTTACTGGTAAGTTAAACCAAATATTTAAAGATGAATTACTACCAATCCTTCACATACTCTTCAAAAAATAGAATACTAGGAAACACTTTCCAACTCATTCTATGAGGCTAATATTACTGTGATTCCAAAGCCAGACAAAAACATCACAAGAGAGTAAAACTATAGACCAATAACTCTTATGAATGTAGACACAAATGACTCAACAGAATACTAGGAAGCTGAATTTAGTAATATATAAAAAGGACTATATACAATAACTAAATGTGGTTTATCCAAGGAATGCAGGGTTAGTTTAGCATCCCAAAACAATTAATGTCATATAGCATATTAACAAAGGACAAAACTCATGGTCATCTCAATTGATGCAGAAAACTCACTGGACAAAATTCAATACTTTAATAACAACAGTCATCAAATTGGGAATAAAAGGGCCCTTCCTCATGCATCTAAATAGCATCCACGAAAAGCCCATAGCTAACATCACACTTAACGGTGAAAGACTGAGGGTGTTCCCCCTAAAATCAAAACCAAGACAAGCATGTCTGCTCTTGCCACTTCTATTTAACATTGTGCCAGAAGTTATACCCTGGCAATTTGGCAAGAAAAGGAAATAGAAGACATCCAGATTGGAAAGGAAGAAGTAAAATTCTCTATTTGCACATGGCATGATCTTTCACGTGAAAAATCCCAATGAATCCACTAAAAACTTATTAGAACTAATAAACAAGTTCAGCAAGGTTGAAAGATACAAAATCAATAGACAGAAATCAATTGTAGCTGTGAACACTTGAAATGAACATTCCCAATGTGAAATTTTTAAAAACTCCATTTACAATAGCATCAAAATAATAAAATATTTAGGAATAATTTAACAAAAGTGCAAGAATTAGATACTGAGAACTATAAAATATTGTTGAAAGAAATGAAAGAAAACCTAACCAAATGGAAGCACATCCATGTTCATGGAGTGGAAGACAGTATCATTAAGTTGGCAACACTCCCCAAATTGATCTACAGTTGTAAAAATCCCTATAAAAATTCCAGCTTGTTTCTTTGAAGAAGTTGACAAGCTGATCCTAAAATTCATATGGAAGTACAAGGGACCCAGAATAGTGAAAATAATCTTTAAAAAGAACAAAATTGGAAGGCTCATCCTTTTCTATTTCAAAAATTTCTACAAAGCTACAATAATCAAGACAGTGTGGTACTGGCATAATGCCAGGCTTTACAGACCAGTGGAATAGAACTGAGAATCCAGAAATAAACTCTACATTTATGATCAATTGATTTTATTTATTTATTTTTAAGCATTTAAAAAAATTAATTTATTTTTTTTTGGCTGTGTTGGGTCTTCATTGCTGCTCACGGACTTTCTCTAGTTGCAGCGAGCAGGGGCTACTCCTTGTTGCAGTGCACGGGCTTCTCATTGCAGTGGCTTCTCTTGTTGTGGAGCACGGGCTGTAGGTGCACGGGTTTCAGTAGTTGTGGTGCATGGGCTCAGTAGTTGTGGCTCGCGGGCTCTAGAGCACAGGCTCAGTAGTTCTGGTGCACGGGCTTAGCTGCTCCGTGGCATGTGGGATCCTCCCGGACCAGGGCTCGAGCCCATGTCCCCTGCATTGGCAGGCAGATTCTTAACCACTGTGCCACCAGGGAAGTCCTGATCAATTGATTTTATACAAAGGTTCTAAGTCAGTTCAATAGGGGAAGATTAGAATTCAGCAATGATGCTGGTACAACTGGCTATCCACATGCAGACCAATGAAGGTAGAACTCTACCTCACGCCATGTATAAAAATGAACTCAAAGGGAATCAAATATTGAAATGTAAAAGCTAAAACTATTAAAATCTTAGGAAACATGGGTGTGGTTTTTCATGTTTTTGGATTAAGTGATGATTTCTTACACACAGTATGAGGCAGATGTTGGAAGGAGAGGTTACAAAGGGAACTTACTTAACTGGACGGGAGACAGTGGATGAGTTCATTATCTTGATTATGGTAATGGTTTCATGAGTGTATACAGACGTGTCAAAACATCAAATTGTACACTTTAAATGTATGTAGTTTATCGTATGTCAATTTTACCTCAAGAAGGCTGTTTCCTAAAAAAAAAAAAAAAAGATATCTGAGCATCCAGATGGTTGTATCAAGCCAGTCAGTGACTATTTGGAGGACAGTTCTTCATCGATGAGCCAGTTTGCTTTTACGTTCACACATTCCTGACTTGAGAGTATAGCCGATTAGGATCTCATCTTTATGATGATCTCCTGTAGAAATCTGAGCTAGTCGTGGGCTTTGACTTACATCCACTGCTCACCAGGAAGTCATAAAACTCAAGTTCAAGTTCACCTTGTTTGGCAAATTCCCTCAGGCCAAATACTGGCAGTGGATCTTGGCTCGTCTTTCTGGATTTCCATATTGTCTAAATGTTTTGACTTGAGAAGTTCTTATTTTTCTGGCTCTTCCGTGCATTTTAGAAGATTATTTTTATACTTTGTCCAGCTTTTTCGTGGAAGACCTGATCTAGGTATCCAGCCAACCGTATGATCAAAAAGTGTCCAGAATGTTCCAAGTTTTAAGTTTCCAAATTATATAATTTCAAATTATGCAATGCATTTTATCTCTAAGATTTTGCAAGATCTGAGAGATGTGTCTTATTCATAGAGGAAACTGACATCTTTTCCTTCCTACCCCAACTCCCCCTACTGGACTCCGCCCATAACCTGTGCTTGCAGCCTGTGCAGGGCCAGGGAGTCCTGGAGCCCTCTGTGTCCCAGACTCCAGTTCTGACCTTCTTTGGGCCATGGGCTTCTTTAAGAATTGACGAAAGCTAGACGAGAACACACAGACCAAAGCATAGCGGACAGTTTCTGTTGAACACAACTTCAGGAGGCCTGTGGATCCTGTGCAGTGGGATCCCCTGATTCCGGGACGAGGACTGCCCTCACCCCTCTGAGGCACATCTGTGGGTTTGCTGCTGGAAGGACAGGGGGCAGCAGGGGCTCAGCTGTGGGTGTTCTGCTGTGAACCAGCTGCACCTGTGCTGCATGCCAAGACCGTGATAAAGGGCTGCTAACGCAGAGTCAGAGGTGGCCCACCTCCTCCTGGGCTCCTCTGAGCCTCAGCAGAGACTCTGGCCAAGGAGTGAGGTCTCTGGCAGACGTCTGGGCTTGTGAGCCATCCAGAGCGCTGTCCTTGGCAGGGGCAAGATGGTCAGGTCGGTGACTGGGTGCTTCCGAGTTCACGTAGGCTTTTTGTTGGGATGGGAGCTTCTCAGGTCAGGACCTCGCTCATACGGGCAGGCAGCTGTTCCTGGCACGAAGCGCCCTGCTAGAGGCGTCTGTCCAGCTGTCAGAGTGGGAGCCTTCTCCCTGCCCTGGGTAGCCCTCTCAGCCTTGATGAGATCATACCAGGGGCGTGGTGCCGCCATCTATGGGGCTCTAGGGCAGAGAACTGGGAGCAAAAGCAGACGTATGTGCTTCAGGTGGCATGAGCGCCCGCGGTCCCCAGAGGAGCAGATGGGCTCAGGTGATGGGGAGGGCCTTGCAGAGCCAGCCCAGGAATGGCCAGGGCAGCTTCCGTATCCCCTTCACCCCAGGCCCCTCTGTGCCTCACTTACTGGGAAAACAGCCACCCCTGACCACCTGCCCACTGGCCCCTCCTGCAGAAGATACTCCAAGAAGCAACTGTTAGAATTTTCTCAGGGCTAATAGTTGTTGGCTGTCTCCAAAGTACACTCAGCTGTCCTTGGGGCTCAGCCAGCCCTACACACAGGAGGGACAAGGCCAACATAGACAGAGACTCAGCCACACAACTCAAGGCTTCCACCTCTGGGGCCTCCCAAGCCTCTTTTTAGAATGTCTTTCTGTTTACGCAGTATTCGCTTTGTGATTGTTTACCAAGATTGTCCCGACGATATATTAAAACCACATATTGGACTTCCTTGGTGGTGCAGTGGTTAAGAATCTGCCTGCTGATGCAGGGGACACAGGTTTGAGCCCTGGTCCGCAGATCAACTAAGCCCATGCACCACAGCTACTGAGCCTGTGCTCTGGAGCCCGCGAGCCACAACTACTGCAGCCCGCGCACCTAGAGCCCGCACACCGCAACGAGGAGTAGCCTCTGCTCACCACAACTAGAGGAAGCCCCCGCGCAGTGACGAAGACCCAACACAGCCAAAAATAAAATATAGATAAATAAATAAATTTATTTAAAAAAAACCCCACATATTGTTTTCCAAATTTAGACTCTCTCAGAGGTGGTCTGTGCTCCAAGGGTGACATTTCCAGAGCTGCTGCCTGGGTGCCGCAGAGCAGACCCTGACTCGGCCCCTCGCCCCTGACAGAGCCCTCTCCCTCTCAGAGGAAGACAGGTCAGCTCAGAGCCCTGAATCTGGAGTCTCAGAGGGCTCTACCCAAGTCCTGCCCTGTTCTTGCTGCCTGTGTGACCTTGGGTGAGACACTGACCCTCTCTGGGCCTCCGTTTTCTCCTCTGTCATGGGAGGAAACCACCCTTGCCTAGCTCACTGTGCTATGATAGCTTAGTGGAGTGCCCGACGTGTGAAAGCACTCACAACAATAATGATCCTGCTTATGCCATATCATCACTGTTTCTAAGGTGTCCCTGAACAGCCAGGTGTGAGGCCTCCCACAGACTGGCTCTTCCTGACTCCCAGCAAGCCTGTCCCACACGCACACCCACGTGCTGCCTGGTTTCCGCAGGCCCCTCTGCTGCGCATTACTCCTCCGAGGGGCCAGCACTGCCACTCCTGGGGACGGAAGGCTGGGGAGAGTGTTCTCCAGCTCCGTCTGCTCCTCAGGCACCTGTGAACGGCACCACCTGTGTCCCCCGCCTAGTCCCACCCTGGCTTGGCCTCCAATGTCAGCCTGGACATGGGTCCCAGCCCAGCCAGCAGGAGCTGGGCGAGAAGGAGCCCCATTCAGGCCATTTCTCTGTGCCTGAACCCAGTGTCTGTTGACCTGAATTTTTTTTTTGTAATTTATTTTTGGCTGCTTTGTGTCTTCGTTGCTGCGCGCGGGCTTTCTCTAGTTGTGGCGAGTGGGGGCTGCTCTTTGTTGCAGTGCGTGGGCTTCTCATTGCGGTGGCTTCTCTTTGCTGCGGAGCATGGGCTCTAGGCGTGTGGGCTTCAGTACCTGTGGCATGTGGGCTCAGTAGTTGTGGCTCGCAGGCTCTAGAGCACAGGCTCAGCAGTCGCAGCGCACGGGCTTAGTTGCTCCGCGGCATGTGGGATCTTCCCGGGCCAGGGCTCGAACCCATGTCCCCTACATTGGCAGGAGGATTCTTAACCACTGAACCACCAGGGAAGTCCCTGACCTGACTTATTGATCAGCACTGAACCAGCACAGGAGCCTGAAACCAGAGCCTACTCTGCGCTGGGTGGAGAGCTGGCTGCCACCCCACCAGCCCGAGTGGGTGTGCCCAGGCCCCGAGCAAGGGCCTCCCACAGCCCCGGCCTCCTGTGCTCCCAGCCCCGTGCAGTGCTCATTCATGGACAGTGGCCCGATGTGGGCTTGGTGTCTCCCCGTGAGCCCCCAGTCTGATGCTGGGGATCCCTCCTCCCAGCTGGGTCCCCTGCCTTGTCTGTCATCCCCTCCGCGCTCCTCATGGGGAGCTCATGTGTCGGGGCCTCTGTGTCTTTTGTCCTGGGACAGGCTGGGCCTGGGAGGGCAGGAGGGACATGGGCTGAGGGGGCGGCAGCTCCAGCTGCTGCATCAGGATGGGGAGCCGAAGTCCCCGAAGGGGAGGTCCGAGAGGCGGGGAGGAGTGCCGAGGGGGCACTGGGCAGATGCGTCGTCCTGGAGCAGGGGTTTCCTGGGGACAGCAGGTGGCCGGGTGTGCTGGCCATGCTGGCTCACAGGCTTGGAGACTGAGAGCGATGACATCGTGGGCTCCGGCCTCCTGCCCAGAGGTCCTCCTGGGGAGGTGCCTGCTCTGGGCTCCATCGACGGCCAGACCCTCTCTTAGCACAGAGACACTGGGAGGAAAGGGCTCTTCTCCCTCTGGGCACCGTTCCCGGCCACCCCTGGGCCCGAGGCCACCAGGCCTTGCCTCTGCCTTCTCACACGAAGCTCCAGTGATCACCACGGCAAACCTTTCTGAGCGCTCTGCCTGCCAGAGGTCGTGGGCATCATCAGTTCACAGCCAGAGTGTCCTGTAGGATGAAAGCCAGTTCAGAGCCCTCCTCTGTCCAGAGTACAAGTCAGATCCCCATGGGGCCTGTGAGGCTTGCGTGGCGGCCGGCTGCCCCAGCCTGGAGGAGGCCTCAGCCCACACTGGCTCTCGCCCGTCCACCTGAAGAGCTCCCGGACACAGAGGAGCAGGACGGGTTGAAGGCGGGCCTGGAGAGCTGGCCAAGGTGGCGGGATGCGTCAGGAGCCATGGGACCCAGGGGGACCAGTCGACCTGGCCTGGAGCAGCATCTCCCAGCTGGGACAGTCATCCGGTCAGAAGGACAGAGGGGCTCAGGACACCGTTGGGTGGGATCCTCGGGTTTTGGTACTGCGTTAGCCACGGGTGGGTGTAGAAGAAAATGGTCCAAGTCCGTGTGGGGCTTACAGGAGGGCTGCTCCACTGCCACGGCCAACCCAGAGGACACTCGCCTGGCCAGGCCATGCTTTCTGTGGCAGCCTTTCTGTGAGCTTTCACGCTGGGGGTGCCAAGCCATCGGCCACAGTGGAGAGACTCGAGGCCCTGAGCCCAGATGGCCTCTGCCCTCTGCCTGTGGAGGATAACAGGACATCTGTGTTTTCCACTTTCCTTAGCTGCAAAAGGGGCCACAGGCCTCTTCAGTGGGGTTGTCAGGAAGATTCAACAAGATGTTGTACTAAAAATCAGAGCACTAATATACTGAGCGCTTTCCACGGGCCCATCTGTCTTTTAACTCCTTTGACCCCCACAACCAAAGCATGGCAGTTAGACCCTGGCTGTGGTCCTCATTTTAGGGGTGAGGAAATAGAGATGCTGAGTTGCTCATTAGGGCAAGTGGTGGTACCCAGCTCGGAGGCCAGGTTCCTGGCCTTCACTGCTGCGGGTCAGCGTCTGGGGCTCCAGAGGGAGTCTGTTCCCACCGTGTCCTCAAGGAGGGGCCTCTCCAGCTCACCCCTCCCCGGCACTCCAGCCACAGAAACCCACGGTGACGTGGCCACTCCCTGCTGCCCTTCTGCTCAAGGTTTGGAATTCAGAAGTCCCTTGAACTTTAATGGGAAAAACATTATATCTTTAGGTGTATTACTATCTAATGGAAATTTAGCATTTAGGCAACAAACTGCAATGGTATAAGCAGTAATGATGGCTTGACACCAAAGGACATCATGTTTTTACATAGCGTTACAGATGTTTAAAATGTTTATGCCCCAAAATACTTCGAAAAGACAGCAATTATTATTAGACCTGCCCACAGATCTCATTATTTAACATGTTGATAAAGAAGCCCGTGGATTACTATGTCTCAAATCTGCTTTTAACTATTTTGATGATTGTCTATTTATTTGGTGTCCTCTGTAATCACATGTATTTTTATTTTATGCATTTAAAAATATTATTATAAGAAAGGGCCCAAAGGCTCCACAAGATGCCTGAAGAAGGTCAAGAGGCCTGTGCTGAAGGCTCATGGTCTCCTCTTGTTGAGGGTCTCCACGTGGCCCTGAGCACAGGGCGGCATGTCTGTCTCCTGGTGTGCAATGGGCCTTCAACAAATAACTGAACTTCATGCAAGACAGACCCTGCCCAGCCCACTAGCTTTAAACCTCAGCAAGTTGTATCACCTGTCTGGGCCCCTTTTTTTTTTTTTTTTTAACCTTCTATTTTGAGATAACTGTAGATTCCCAGGTAGCTGTAAGAAATAATACAGAGAGATCCCCTGTCCCTTGTGCTGTTTCCCACAATGGTAACATCTTGCAAAACTGTAGCACAATATCAAAACCAGGATATTGACAGTGAGACAGAACATTTCCATCCCCACCAGGATCCCTCCTGCTGTCTTTTATAACCACCCCACTTCCCTCCCATCCCTATCCTTCCTTAACCCCTGGAAACCACTAATCGGTTGTCCATTTTTATAAGTTTGTCATTTCACAAATGTTATATGAATGGAATCATTACATTATGAACCTTCTAGCATTGGTTTTTTCACTCATCCCCTGGAGAGCCATCCAAGTTATTGTGTGTATCAACAGTTGATTCCTTTTTAATAGAAACGGAAAGTACTGAAAGTGCTCCATGGTACTGCAGGTTGCTTAACCTTTCACCTACTGAAAGGCAACTGAGTTGTTCCCAATTTTGGGTTATTATGAAAAAGCTGCTATGAACTTCTATGTACCAATTTTTATGTGAATGTAAGTCTTAATTTCTCTGAGATAAGTGCCCAGAAGTGCAATTGCTGGATTATATGGTAATTGCATGTTTATATATAAAAAAACTGACAAACTGTGTTCCAGAGTGACTGTACTGTTTTCTATTCCCACCAGCAACACAAACATGATCCAGTTTTCCACATCCTCACCAGCATTTGATGTCACTGTTTTTTATTTTAGCCATTTCAATAGGTATATAGCGATATCTCACAGTGGTTTTAATTTGCATTTCTCTAATGGCTAATAATGATGAACATGTTTCATGGGTTTATTTGCCATCTGTATATAGACTTTTATATGATATGTCTGCTCATGTCTTTTGCCCATTGTCTAATTGGATTATTTGAGTTTTTAAAAAAACTATTGCGTCTTGAGAGTTCTTTATTTATTCTAGATACGAAAAGTCTGTGTCAGATACGTATTTTACAAAAATCTCCTGGTCTGTTGTTTTTTTCACCACTTAGCAGGGTCTTTCACTTTCACAGAGCAAAAGTTTTTACTTATTTTTATTTTTTTATAAATTTATTTTATTTATTTATTTTTGGCTGCATTGGGTCTTCATTGCTGTGTGCGGGCTTTCTCTAGTTGTGGCGAGCAGGGGCTACTCTTCATTGCAGTGCATGTGCTTCTCATTGTGGTGACTTCTATTGTTGCAGAGCACGGGCTCTAGGCACACGGGATTCAGTAGTTGTGGCTCATGGGCTTTGTTGCTCCATGGCATGTGGGATCTTCCCGGACCAGGGATCGAACCTGTGACCCCTGCACTGGCAGGCAGATTCTCAAGCACTGTGCCACTAGGGAAGTCTGCAAAAGTTTTTAATTTTAAGGAAATTCAATAGTTTTGGTGTCAAATCTAAGAAATCTGGTTAGTCCTAAATTCTAAAATTTTTATCCTATATTTTTCTAAAAGTTTTATAGTTTTACATTTACATCCATGATGCATTTTGAGTTAATTTTTGTATGAGGTGTAAGAGCTAGCTCAAGATTCCTTATTTTTGCCTTTATGTCAACTGCTCTAGCACCATTTGTGAAAAGGCCATCTTTCCTCCACTGAATTGCTTTTGTACCTTCGTCAAAGATCAGTTGGGCATATTTGTGTGGGTCTATTTCGGGATGCTATTAATCTATGATGTGTCTCTCCCTCTGCTGATACCACATTATCTTGATTAATAAGCTTTAATATCAGGCAGAGTGATTCCTTCCACTTTATTCTTCCTTTTTAAGATTATTTTTGCTGTTCTAGGGCCTGTGCCTTTTTTAGAATAAGTTTTTCTATGTCTACAAAGAAATCTTGCTAGCATTTTGATCAACCTGTAGATCAGTTTGGGAAGAATTGACCTGGTTCCTATGTTGAGTCCTGTACATGTTTCGTTAAGTTTACACCGAAATATTTCATTACTTTTGGGGTGATTGTAAATGATCTTGTTTTTAGTTGGTTCATCATTAGTGCACAGAAACGAGATTGATGTTTTGAGCGCTGATCATGTATACCACAACTTTGCTGAACACACTTATTAATTCTAGGAGTTTTATGTAGATTCCTTGGAATTTTCTATGTAGACTATCAGACATATGCAAATAAGGACAGTTAATTTCTTCTTTTCCAATCTGCATGCCTTTTCTTTTCTTTTCTTTTCTTTTCTTTCTCTTTCCCTTTTTCTTTTCTTTCCTTTATTGTAGTGGGTAGAACTTCTAGTACTATATTGAATAAGTGAGGTGAGAACAGACATCCTTGCCTTGTTCTCAATCTGAGAAGAAAAGCAACCAGTTTTTTATCCTTAAGTATGTTGTTAGCTATAGAGTTTTTTGTAGATGATCTTTCTGAGGTTGAGGAAATTCCCCTCTATTCCTTGTTTGCTGAGAGTTGCTATCATGAATAAATATTGGATTTTCTTGAACGCTTTTTCTGCATCAACTGATATGATGATGTGATTTTTCTTCTTTAGCCTCTTGGTAGGGTGTATCACACTGATTTTGTAAATGTGGAACCAGCCTTGCATACCTGGAATAGGTCCCAGCTGGTCATGGTGTATAATTCCTTTGATAGGTTGCTGAATTTGATTTGCTAATTATTTTGTTGAGGATTTTTGTGTTGAAATTCATGAGAGATATTGGTCTCTAGTTTTCCTTTTGTGTGCTATCTTTGTCTGGTTTTGGTATCAGGCTAATACTAGGCTCATAAAATGAGTTGAGAAGTATACACTCTGCTTCTATTTTCTGGAAAAGATTGCATAAAATTGGCATTAATTCTTCATAAGTGTATGGAAGACTTTTCCAATAAGCCATCTAGGCCTGGAGGGTTCTTTTAAATTTCAAATTCATTTTTTAAAGTTGTTATAGGACTATTCAGGATGTGTATTTCATACTGGTTGAGTTTTGGTAGTTTGTGGGTTTTGAGGAATTGGTCCATTTGTTCTATGTTGTCGAGTTTATGAGTGTAAATTGTTTGTAGTATTCCCTTTAAAAGGCTGCAGGGTCTGTCATGATATCTCTGTTTCATTCTGGATGTTAGTGATTTCTGTAGTGATTTGTGTCTTCTCTATTTTACCTTCAACAGTCTTGCCAGAGGTTTATTTTTTTCAAGGAACCAGAGTTTTGTTTCATTGTTTTTCTCTATTGTTTTCCTGTTGTCAGGTTCGTTGACTTCTGCCCCATCTTAGTTTCCTTCACTCTGCTTGCTCTGGGTTATTTCTGCTCCTCTTTCTTTATGTTTCTTGGCACAGTTATTTAGATTGTCAGTTTGAGACTTTGCCTCTTTTGTTTTCTTTCTTCCTTTCTTTCTCTTTCTTTCTTTTGGCTTTCTTTCCTTCTTTCTTTTGACTTTCTTTTCTAATGTTAGCATTTAGTGCTATACATTTGTGAGCTTCAGGTGTTCTCATTTGCAAATGAAAGGTTAACTGAGGCATGTGTATAGAAAAGACAGAGGAAACTGGTCAAGGAAGGACCAGCTCTGTCCCCTCTCAGCCTGGTTCTTGGCTTGGTTATTTCAGCTCGGAGATTCCTCATCAGAAAGTAGAGATCATATACCCATTGTGATGGGTACAATGTACACATTGTAATGGACTTCTGGGAAGACGGAGGCTTCCTGTCTCAGAGCATGGTTCCCACACAGCGCAGATCTTCAGCAAACTTCTAACAGTTTGATTCTGTGATTAACTTAAAAATAACATTTATTTTCCATTATGAAATAATTACATTCTCATTGGAGAAAGTTTGGAAAATATCAAAGACTGCAAAAAAACAATGTATTTAAAAACTTTGCCCCTTCCACCACTCCTTGGCCACAGCTCACCTCGGGGAGACACCTTCGAGGCATTTCTGATATGACCTTTTTTAAAAATAAAATGCATATGTATTTTGAACTCTTTCACTTAGCGATATCTCAAGCCTATCTTTGTGTTATTAAATATTTTTCTGAAATACAGTTTTAACATATGTAGATATATACCGTAAGTCCTCAGCTAGTGTATATTTAAGTGTTTCTAATTTTGGCCATTGTAAGTTGAATTTTGTGAACAAATTCATGCATGAATCTTTGGGTCTGTCTCTGATTGTTTCTTTAAGATAAATTCCTAGAAAGGGAACTTTGGTGTCAAAGGATATGGTTGTTTTTAAGATCGCCCTCTGGAAAATTTATTCCCAGATCCACTCCCACACAGTATACCCTACATTCTCCTATGTGGAAAGTTTGGTTGTTTTAAAAAGACTACATTTGCCTTTAGTTTGGGTGAAATCTTATACCTTGTTGTTTTAATTTGCATTCCTCGTAGTAAATCACGGGTAACTCTCAATGCTTAACTCACAGGTATAAAGAAAGATCTCATCTTGGTCTTTCTTAAAATCAACTTGCTTTTACTCCAAGCTTGGAACTTGCCTGTGGGGCAGTAGCCTCAGTGACCCTTCTGCACTGGTTACCACTGAGACCCCCGAGGTCCTGGTATGCACGAACCCTTCAGTTTCGCAGCCTTTGCTGCTCCTTCCCCACCTTGGCCGTAAGACACCCCCCTTACCCTCAGGTAGGAGCAGGGCTCTGGATCCTTCTGCTGATGCGGCACCCGCCCCTTCCTGGCTCTGCAAAGCCCCTGGCCCCTTTCTGCTTCTCAAATGCTCTGTCTGCCTACTCCTCCCAGGACACCCAGCATCTTTAGGCTCTTAAGGTAGTGGCTACCCACTGGGCTCTCGCCAGTTCCTGAGAAGGCAGAACAGAAAACAACATACAATTTAGCAGCTTGCAAAAAAATCACCTTGCTATGCGAGCCAGCCTCCGCGGATTGCCAGCCCGCCTGCCTCCTCAACAATGTGACCACTTTTGTTCCCAGGTCCTGTTCACCACCTCCTTATTGAATTATAGGAGATCTTTATACAATAAGACAACAATCTTTTGGTCATCGTTCAAGTGACGACATTTCCCCCGAGGGCGGTGTTATTTGCCTTTGAACTCTGCTGGGAGCTTTGTGTGTTCATTTTGTTTTCCTTTTAAATTCTGATGTGAGTTGAAGCCTTCTTTTTTTTTTTTAACTGTTTTCGCTGTGTTTTTAATGATTGGAAAGGCCTTCCCCATGCTCACCATTCACTTTTTATGATTTCTTTGTTAATTTTGGAACTTAAATTGTTCTGGGATGCATTTCAGGGTATTATAGGGTGGGGTGCTGCCATTTTCTCGCTGGGTATTGGGTGCACCAGTGCCTGCTATGAAGCACCTTCCGTCCACGCTTGGCATTTGCCGGGCTGAGTGCAAGGCCCTGGGTCTCCTGAGGGCAAGGAAGGCAGTGGTGCCGAAGCCGAGAACCCCACAGGCCCCCATGGTGGCATCGCTTTGCAGTGGCTGAGGCCCAGCGCTCACAGACCCCCTGAGCTGTGAGGAGACCCTCACTGCTTCCTTCCTGTGAATCAGAGGCACGAGGGGCTCTTCCACTTCCTCCCAACATCGGGAGCCACGTGGCTGACTCCCTCCTCTGCTGGGTGCGTAAGGCCCTCTGGAGTGGTTTCCCTTTCTCCCAGGCCTGGCCAGTGTTCCCAGGGCTCAACAGAACTTATTCCAAACCAAGAGAACTTGTGACCTAGGGCATGTTAGAAGCTGTTGGGTGATAGCCCTATAGCAACTGGGGCCGGGACTCCTGAGATCAGGCCCCTTAGCTCCTGGCCGTGTCAGGGGCTGGGGTCTCCTAAGATACGGAGCCTGTCACCCCTCTTGTCCTCTGTTCTCTGTTTCCCACTTGCGTCTTCACCAAAATTGTGTTGGGCGGGGCGGGGCGAGAGAATGAGCGGGGAGCAGATGCAGAACAGAGACCCAGAGCAGAAGCTGCCGTCTTTGAATGGCCGCAGAGGCCAGTGCTGTCTTCCCAGGGCCGTGCTGGGGAGCGGATGTGATCCTTCTTAAGATGTCATCTGAGGGCCCTAAAGTAAATTAGGAGGCACTTTCAGTCACTGTAATTAAAGGCGAGACAATTACCCAGACAAGGAGCCCTTAACCCCGCGGAGTGAGAGTCAATGGCACGCCCGCGGGGTCCGCCTTTGTTGTCACCTCCCCAGCCTCGGTTGCTGCTAGGACTGAGCTTGCCTCCTGCCCCTGGCAGCCCCTGCCCAGGGCGCTCCTTACGGGCCCCCCCCCTCAGCTGAAGCTGGGGGAGGTGGTGTGTGGAGCGGCCACTTGCTGACCCCAAAGCACCAGCTTGGGGCTCAGATGCAAAGAGGGGGCATCTATCTTGCATCTGGCATCTGAACAAGACGAAGAGATCCATCAAGTGCAATTAGGTGAACAGCTCCTTCCTGCTCTGCTTAGCTGACTAATTCAATAGGAGCCAAACCAGAGGCCTGGGCCGGGAGAGGCACTCCCAAATCGAATGAAGGCCTCACTTCTGCAGCCCGGCCCGCCAGCATTAACATGTCAGCTTCCGCTCAGGAGTCAGGCCGGGGCCATCCCCGCCTCAAGAGGTACCAGGGTCCTGCTGCCACTACCCTGGCCTCCTCCCCACAGGCAGGGGCTCAGGAAGGAAGGGGACTTGTAATGCCGTCCACAGGGCACGGGAAGCACCGCAGTCGCCATGCAGGCCTGTTCGCAGCTGACCTTCTATGATAGCGTTCCCTTCTCCGCAGAGTGCCGTGCTCTGAGTGTTGCTCAGGCCAGTTAGGCCCTGTGGCTTCCCTTATGGGGCTCGAGCCCAAGGCTGTGTCCCAAATGCCCTCTGTGTCCCTCAACACCCAGCCTGCATGGGTTCCTTCACTGAGCTCAAATCTTAGACCCAGAGACCTGGCATCTCGGGACTCGAGGAGATTAGAGAGACCATCAAGTTCAACTCCTACCTACCTCACCTGGGATGCCGTTAAGAGCAAGGTCTCACCAAGGGCTGACCAGGAGTATTAAGTCCAGCTGAGGTTCAGGAGACATGGAGATGTGAGACATGTATGACTTGTTAAGGATGAGGCATTGTGATGTTTGTTAACTTCTTGATGTGTGTTTTATCAATCATTAGAATTAGAGTGTTTTCCTGTGACTCATTCAATCCCACTGAACTTCCAAGGCGCTTTCTGCAGAGAAAGGTGTGGCATAACCCCTCCTAGGGGGCAGCCTGATGCAAGGATGAGCCATCCTTCCCACTCACAGTGGGGTCGAGATCCAGCACCCTCAGGGTACCACTAGCAGCTCTGGGGCCAGTGCTCGCTGTTTGAGTGCACTCACTCCATCTCTGGACCAGCATAACTACCTGGAAGCTCTTGAAATGATTTATTATTCATAGACTTTTTAGGATAAATAGGTCCGTACCTTTGGCACCCTCAGTTGAGATCATGGATTTTTTATCGTTCTGTTGTGCTTTGTCTGTGTGCTTTCGTTGTTGTTTCGATTTGGTTTGTATTAAAAGTAATACCTGCACATGATCGATTTCAAACAATACTGAATTGGTGAAATATGTAAAATTAAAAGTCCACCTCCCAACAGTCTCTCTCTTCCACAGTAACTGCTAGTAGCCATTTATCGTGTATACTTTCAGAAAAAAAGTTTATGCAATACTCAGCCTCCATACAGTGAGCATCATAGCATACACTCCTCTGAATCGTGATGCAAAAGCTACTCCTTTTTTTAAGTTTTCTGGTAGATTGATCATGGTACCATGGCTAAGCATGGTGGACTTTGAAGCTGTTTCCAGCCGTTGGCCCAGGCAGACAACACTCCAGGACACTTTACAGGAAATTTTACTTGGTGAATTTTGCAAGTATATGTTCTTAGGATCATTTCCTGGTAGTACAACACCCCACCCTGCCAAAATCCATCTGGGCCAAAGCATACGTGGAAATAAGTTGTTGGGTTTTTTTAAATATTTATTTTATTTATTAATTTTGGCTGTGCTGGGTCTTAGTTGCGGCACGCGGGACCTTAGCTGCAGCATGTGGACTTTTTTTTTTTTTTTTTTTTTTTTTTTTTTGCAGTACGCAGGCCTCTCGCTGTTGTGGCCTCTCCCGTTGCGGAGCACAGGCTCCGGATGCGCAGGCTCAGCGGCCATGGCTCACGGGCCCAGCCGCTCCGCGGCGTATGGGATCTTCCCGGACCAGAGCATGAACCCATGTCCCCTGCATCGGCAGGCGGACTCTCAACCACTGCGCCACCAGGGAAGCCCATGTGGACTTTTTAGTTGCCGCGTGCGGGCTTCTCAGTTGCAGCATATGGGATCTAGTTACCCAACCAGGGATCAAACCTGGGCCCCCTGCACTGGGAGTGCAGAGTCTTACCCACTGGACCACCAGGGAAGTCAGGAATCTTGCCAAATTTCTTTTGAAAAAGACCACATCGGGGCTTCCCTGGTGGCGCAGTGGTTGAGAGTCCGCCTGCCAAGGCAGGGATCACGGGTTCGTGCCCCGGTCTGGGAAGATCCCACATGCCGTGGAGCGGCTGGGCCCATGAGCCATGGCCGCTGAGCCTGTGCATCCGGAGCCTGTGCTCTGCAACGCGAGAGGCTGCAACAGTGAGAGGCCCGCGTATGGCAAAAAAAAAAATAAAAGACCACATCAATTTACCCATCTTTCAACGATGCAGATTACCAGGGCTTTTGAATGAAAAGAGAATCTCATTCTATGTTGCATTTATTGAGTTATGAGTGATGTTGAGTGCTTTTGAATATGTTTGCCGATGGTCCTATAGGTTGTCCTTTTCCAGGTGACCTCTGAGCGCTCTTGGTCGGCTTAGGAGATTGGACTGTCCCACGTGTTGCAAATATTTTCCCCCATTTGTTTGTTAACTTTATCGTACCAAAGTTTAAAATTATTTTAATTTAAACAAATGTATCAATCATTTTAAAATCAATTTTGTTTGGCATTGCTTAGAAAGGCCTTTATTATTTTTTTTAAATCACATTTACTTCTAGAAATTTTATGGCTTTATATTTAAATTTCTTTTATATCTGGTATCTAGTTAGAGTAAAATAACTTTATTCTATCAAAAATATAGCTTTATTTTTCCCAAATGGCTAATCTGTTGTCACAGCATTATTTATTGAATGATCCATTGTTGCCCCCATTGCTCCAATGCCACCCTATCTCCTACTGAATTTCCATACATTAAGTCAAAGACTTAATTTTGGACCCTGTTCTCTAAATTTCTTATACAAGATCAATCTATCCTAATTGCTGCAGCTGTAGAAAGGACTTTTCTGTTCTAGTACAAGCCTTTTTGTGTCTTTCAATAGCAGGTCAAAGTTTTCTTTATGTAGGTCCTGTACATCTATGGTTAAGATTATTTCTAAATATTTTTCTTTAATGAATCGCTTTTGTGTATGGAATATTTTATTCCATTATATCTTTTTTTTGCCATTTATGTATTGGATAGCCCCTGATATGTGTATATTATTTTTGTTAGTTGTACAGAATTCTACTTTTAGATGATTCTTTCCGGTTTATTGGGCAACCAGTCATATCTGCATTAATGATCATTCTGCCCCCTCCCTTCTCCTGTGTCCCATTTCTCCCTCTTGATTGGCTGTGTCGTGGCCTCACCCCATTCAGTGGTCGTAAATCTATGATTCTGTTGCCTTTTGGGTTGGTGCATGTTTGCTGTATCCCCATCTATTCCCATCTTCTCAGAGTGATGGCTGTTGAATTGTATTCTACGCCTTTGTAGGATTTATTAAGGCTTATGTTTTCTAGTCGTCAGGGGTTAATTTCCATCATTTATATATTTTTAGAAAATCGTTCTTTTTATCTAGGTATTCAAATTTATTTGCATAGCAGTTTGCGAAGGAGGCTCTTTTAAATTTCTCTCGTCTTTGTGCCTTGTTTCATTTTATTTTATTAACTCTTTATTACGGAGAATCCCAAACATACATAAAAGTAGACAGAATTTTATAATGCACCCCTGTGTACCATCATCTGGTACGTCGACCTACAGTCCTTCCTGCCCTCTCCACACCCCAACTAATTCCCCTTTTTGTTATTTTGAGGTGAATCCAAGATATCATATCATTTCATCCATAAACATTGCGGTACATATCTTACCTCAAAAAAATAGACACTTTTAAATCATAACCACAATACTGTTATCACATCTGAAAAGTTAACCGTAATTTCTTATTTTCATCAGATATCCAATCAGTGTTCAAATTTCCAGTTGTTCCCCAAAAGTTCTTTTTACAGCGTATTTGAACCAGATCCAAGAACGGTCCACTCTTTTAATCTATCACTGCTGTCCCACCCCATCCTTTATTCTCTGTAATATTCGTTGAAGAAATGTTTGCCTGTAGAGCCCATCGCCCTGCCCGCACCTGCGTTTGGCTGGTTGCACGCGCATGGTGGTGCATGACATCTTACCCTGACCTGGGTATTTTCTGCAGATTGGCTGTTGGATCCACGGGCCACAGGACTTTTACGCCTATCACAGTGTGTGCTGCTAATTCGTGGAGCTGGTGAACTTTTCCTTGAAGGGACAGGCAGTAAATATTTTCAGCTTTGCGCACCATAGGGTCTCTGTTACAACTACTCAAGTGCAAGCAGCCACAATGTACAAACAAATGAGACTTTAGTTATACAGACTGGTAGCCCCCTGGACAAGGCCCATGGGTTGCAGTTTGCTGGCCCTTGACCACGGATCACAACAGCAGGAAAAGCCCCCTTGACTCTGCCCGATGTGGGCCCACGCCTCCTGGGAATGACGCCCAGTAGGAGGACATGAGGGCAGCATAGAGCGCAAGTGGAACCCTTATGGTGCTTCCCATTTCTTACATGAATCTGACGTCTGCCTGCTAGAAGGATCCCCAGGAAAAAAAGACTTCTTTCTCTGAATACATTCCAAGGGCAAAGCTAATGGCCTGGGCAAGGGGCTCTCTTTTGAGGAAGCTGGCGATGGTGATGGGAACAAGAGAGGGATTCCCTGGCCTTGTCACCTGCCTCCAGCTGCCACACAATCACTACTACAGCCCTGGCCTTCCCAGGGCCATCCTGCCAGTCCCAGGTGCCCAGGCCGAGGCAGCGTACCCCAGGGATGCTTGGGGCGCTGCCTGTTTGGGGCAATGGTAAGCAGCTCCTCTGCTGGCTTAGTGGGACCTCTCCAGGTATCCTTCTCGGTATGGGGTCCTGCTTTCCTACCACCTGTCTTTTAGGCTCCGCCCCCTCCACCAGCTGACAGGCCGCCCAGAGAGCCCACCTCTCCTTCCTCTGCAACATGGACCCCTACTGTCAGTGTGGGCGGTGGGGAGGTCTAGCTGCTCCAAGAGGCCCAAGGAGAGTCCCAGAGAGGCCACGGTGACGCTTCCAGTGAGTTGACCTCGGCAGGCCCCCGGGTGTTCCTGGGGTGGACCTGTCCAGGTGCAGAGGTTGACGAGGACCAGCAGGGTCCAGGTGGACACATGGTGGGCAGGCATCCACAGAGAAGCCAGGCTCAGAGGTGCTGGATGGGCAAGGCTGACCCATGTACTTGTCCACGCCCTGTACCCCTGCATCCTCTGGGGTCCCAAGGTGAGCGAGGCAGAGCTGGCTTCTAGGGAGCCCTGGCCCCTCTTTGCTGGCACCCAGGGCTGTGGAGTGGACTAAGGGGAACAACTCGGAGGCCAGGGGGACCCCAGGAGCCCCACTCACCTGGGGCTGGCAAATGTCCTCCAGACATCCCATCTCAGACAGCTTGGTGCACAGGAAGAGGCTTTGAACTTCACTTGTGAAGGCCTGGGAATCCTGAACCCTGTTCTCGGAGGACGTGGACGGTAGCACAGTCAGGTGCCATATACACATCCACACATCCACACACACCACACACACTGCATACACATATGTATATACACACCATATACATACACATACCACACATCACACACACGCACACACACCCCCGCTAAATACTTATACTATGGCACATACAACATATGTACATACACACACCGTACACTTATACATACATCACACGTGCCATACACACTGCACATGCCACATACAGATGTGTACACACATGCACACATATACACATGCCACGTGCACATACATGTATCACACTACACATGCCACATGTATACACACCCCATGCATACATATATACACACTACATGCACACAGCACACACATCACATACACACATCTATGTACATACCACATACGTACACATACCACACACACACACCAAAAAATACACACACCATACATATACCTACCACATACCACACACACATGCACACCCCGAGAGGGAAGTTAGGACATCCCAGCACCATGGTCCCTCATGAGAATAGGCCAGGCCGAGCAACAGGAGTCCTGGGGTCAGAGTTCCTGTGGTGATGCCTCACATCTCAGACCTGAGTCTTTTTTAAAAAACTGTATTGAAGTATAGTTGATTTACAATTGTTGAGTTAATTTCTGCTGTACAGCAAAGTGACTCAGTTATATATATATATATATTCTTTTCCATTATGGTTTATCACAGGATATTGAATATAGTTCCCTGTGCTATATAGTAGGACCTTGTTGTTTATCCATCCCATATATACTAGTTTACATCTGCTAACCCCAAACTCCCAGTCCTTCCCTCCCCCTTGGCAACCACCAGTCTGTTCTCTATATCCATGATTCTGTTTCTGTTTCAGAGATAGGTTCACTCGTGTCATATTTTAGATTCCACATATAAGTGATATCATAGATATTTGTCTTTCTCTTTCTGACTTACTTCGCTTAGTATGATAATCTCTAGGTCCATCTATGTTTCTGCAAATGGCATTATTTCATTCTTTTTTATGGCTGAGTAATATTCCATTTTCTCTATATAGCACATCTTCTTTATTAATTCATCTGTTGATGGACATTTAGGTTGCTTCCACGTCCTGGCTATTGTAAATAGTACTGCTGTGAACATAGGGGTGTGTGTATCTTTTCGAATTATAGTTTTGTCTGGATACATGCCCAGGAGTGGGATTGCTGGACCGTATGGTAACTGTATTTTTAGTTTATTAAGGAACATCCATGCTGTTCTCCATAGTGGCTGCACCAATTTACATTCCCACCAACAGTGTAGGAGGGTTCCCTTTTCTCCACACTCTCTCCAGTCTATTTGTAGACTTTTTAATGATGACCATTCTGACCAGTGTGAGGTGGTACCTCACTGTAGTTTTGATTTGCATTTCTCTAATGGTTAGTGATGATGAGCATCTTTTCATGTGCCTGTTGGCCATCCATATATCTTCTTTGGAGAAATGTCTATATAGATATCCTGCCCATTTTTTGATTCGGTTGTTTGTTTTTTATTATTGAGTTGTATGAGCTGTTTGTATATTTTGGAAATTAAGCCCTTGTCGGCTGCATCATTTGCAAATATTTTTTCCCAGTCCGTAGGTTGCCTTTTCATTTTGTTTATGGTTTCCTTTGCTGTGCAAAAGCTTGTAAGTTTGATTGATCCCATTTGTTATTTTTGCTTTTATTTCTAAGAAATAAAACTGACCTAAGAAAACATTGCTATGATTTATGTCAGAGAATGTTTTGCCTATGTTCTCCTCTAGGAGTTTTATGGTGTCATGTCTTATATTTAAGTCTTTAAGCCACTTTGAGTTTATTTTTGTATATGGTGTGAGGGAGTGTTCTAACTTCGTTGATTTATATGCAGCTGTCCAACTTTCCCAACACCACTTGCTGAAGGGACTCTCTTTTCCCCATTGTATATTCTTGCCTCCTTTGTCGAAGATTAATTGACCATAGGTGTGTGGGTTTATTTCTGGGCTCTCTATTCTGTTCCATTGATCCATGTGTCAGACCTGAGTCTTTTACCTCTCCAAACCTCAGTTCCTTCACCTGTGAACTGGAGAGTGTCTGTCTTTGCCCCAAAGCCGTCATGAGGGTGAGTAGAGTGGAAGTGTGCATGGTGACACTTCCTACCACGCATACCCACCCCCCTGCCAGGATGTACCAGGGAACGAGAGGCCCTCATCCTGGATGAGCCTGTGCCACTCAGCCTTCAACACAGAAGGGAAGTGCTTCTCTAGAGAGAGGGACTGGCCCCAAGGCAAGGCCCAACATGGTGTGAGCCTCTTCCCTTTCGTCAGAGGCCTGGATTCAAGTGGCCTTGACCCCACTGTCACTGCTGGGCCTAACGGCAACCTGTGAGGGGAGAGTTCCAGACTTGGGGGTTAGAGCCCATCATACGGCAATTTTGCCGTGTTTCTGCAGGTCCAAGGTTGGGGCTCAGCTCCAAGTGTGCCCAACGGGAGGAGGTGGTCCTGTGCGGCTCAGGCCTGGGGTCCCCTCCAGGGACAGCTGGGTGGGCAGTCAGGGGACCCAGACCACAGGCTGCCACACCAGGGTCTGCTCTGCTGAGATCTGGATGGCAAGGTGGGTCCCCCAGGGCCCCCAGCAGCTCACGCCCTTCTCTCTGGCAGGGCCTTTCGGGGGCTCCTGTGTCCCACGTGAGCCCTGGTGGGTCACTGTCTCACCTGGGGCGCGCTGTGCCAGGTGCTGGGTGCAGCCCTCTTCAGCCAACCCTCCTGAAAACCTACAGAAGCAATAAACGGGAGACAGAGGCGCAGGGCGGTCTCTTGGGGTGATCGTAAACTGGGGTTTCCTCACCTTGACCTCGAGGAAGGGAAGGGTCAAGGGCATCTTTCTGGATCACCAGGAAACCAGGAAGCCTGCGCTTGGTGGTCTGTGTCCCTGCCGGGAAACGCAGCACCTCTGACTTTCTGTGCTGCCTGGAAGCCAGACTTTCCTCTTGGCCAAGGGGGAGCCCAGGGAGGCCAATGAGCTGCAAATGTGCCTGTGAATCAGGGCGAATGCTGACCCTGGAGAGGTGTGAGGGCCCGGGGCTCGGCATCCTCGGGTCTCAGGCTGGATGTGACTGGGGAGGGCTGGGCCAGGTTGCATGGGCCCTGCAGCAGACCACACACAGGCTGAGGAGCTGGTCGGGCAGTTCAGCGCCAGGATCTGGAACTCTCATTCCTTTATCAGAAAATTGCCACGTTCCCTATTAGGAAGGACTGGACATTATCAAATTTAGTTCTATTGACTTCTTTTCAGAACATATTTAATTTGTGCCAAATGAAAAATATCCTTGAATAGGGTGCTGTGTCCTGTGGAGCTGCTCTTGGGCCCTCCCAGGTGCTTTGCAGGGAAAGGAGCCGCAGCCCCAGGGCGCCCACCTTTCACCTCCTTGGCCACAAGGAGCCCCACCCTGGCAAGGGAGGAGGGGACAGCCTAGGTGGGCGTGTCCAGAGCCTAGAGGAACTGGGCTTTGCTGGCTCCAGGACACACCAAGGAAGCTTCATCGAGGTGTGACCCAAACAGGCTGGGGCTTGGTCTTTAGAGCAGCATGGGAAGCATATGACCCAGGGTGGGAAATGAGTGATGCCCATGGTGTGCTGGGGTTGCCCGGACCAAGCCTGACCCAGGTCAGTGCAATCACATCGGTTTGGGAAAAGGACTGAAGCTAGCGAGAGAGAATGGCCCCGTAGCTGGTGTTGGCTGCCCGCCCCCCACAGCGTCCCCAGTCTCCCTCAGACCTCATCGCCGCCATCAGTGGTCCCCAGTCATCAGATCCTGGCCTGGCAGACAGCAACCCAGTCACTCTGGCTTGATAAAGGCGACATCAAATGAGAAAGGACAGGACCATGTCTCGGGGCCATGCCCACAGTGCGTAGCAGCCGGAAAAGGCTCCCTGGTGAAGGGATGCTTACAAGCATGAAGGTTGGAGTGGGGGTGAGGGAGGAGGGCTCCAGGCAGGGAAAAGCAGGGATGGGACGCCAAGGCCAAAGGCCCCTGCGGCCTAGGGCAGGACTGACAGGCCCGGCACGGCGGGTGGGGAGGTGAGAAGAGAGCAGACAAGCAGGGCCACCTGGCTTCGGCTGGAAGAAGAATGCCACCCAGGAACAGTGGAGAGGCACATGTCCTTGGAGAGAGAGCTTTGTGTCTGGCGGGGCTGGCCCACATGGCACTTTTGTACCCCACATTTTATTACGAAAAGTATCAAACACAGATGTTGGAAGAGTTGAAAGAGTAGCACAAGCCCACCTGGACTGAGCAGCTGTGAATACTGTTAACGCTTATTCTCTCCTCTCTCCCTCCCTCTCTCTCCTTGCACACACACACACACACACACACACACACACACACACACACACACATACACACCTATACACACAGATGCACAGATAATTTTACTAAATGATTTGAAATTAAGTTGCAAATGTCATGACACTTCAGGCCTAGATATTGATATTTCAGCCTGCATCACACAAAAGGGAGGACATTTCCTTATATTCCATTATGAGACCTTAGAAAATTAAGAATGACTCCAAAATATCATGTAGTCTCCACTCAGATTTCCCAAACTGATCTAAGAATCTGTTTTATGTCCTTTTTAAAAAGTCCAAACCAATCTGGGACCACGCTGCCATTTGGTTTTGCCCCTGTGGTCTTTCTAGTTGAGAAGAGCCCTTGTTATGATGTTGTCTTTCCAAAGAATCCAGGGCCCATTGTCTCATGGAAGACCCGCATCCAGGATCTGCCTGTTTCCTCATGGTGTCACTGAACTTGTTCCTCTGTCCCCTATATTGCCTGTAAACTAGAAGTTAGGCCTGGTAGCTTGATTCGATACTTCTTAGCCCATTTGAGGGAGACTGTCCTGCAGACAGGGCTTCCTTGGTGTGGACGAGGGGTTCCCAGTGAGGTCACCCGCCGCCGGCCCCATTGCATGGTGAGGTGCTGACTGCCAGGCCTCCTCATTGTAAGGGCTCAGTTTCCTTGAAGGAACATCTTCTGTCCCATCTCTTGGATTGACAGAGCTGGGGCCCCATAGGAGCTTCCAACTTGGGACGCCAGCATGCCTGCCTGGAACAGAGAGGGCTTCCTTTTACAACAGCCCAAGATACCCCGCCAAGGGACAAGTAGAGGCTGAAATCCAGCCAGGTGCTGCTCTCCAAGTGGGCACCTGGCTGAAGACTGGCTTGATCTAGGTAGGGCCGAGTCAGGAGGGAATGTCCTGTCAACTGTGGGCCATACTACTGGCTCTGACATCCTGGGGTCAGGAGAGGGGTGTCCCGAGTCCCCACCCCCACTTGCCAGGTCTCTTACACCATCCAGTGGACCCGCTACAACCCTGAGTCCATGCTCTAAAAGTAGATGCCTTCCTCTGGGGTGGAGTGGAGGGGCAGGCAGCAGGGAGTCAGCATTTATTACTGCTCCAAATCACCCCCTAATCTCCTGGAGGCTCTTGCACGGATGCACGCAGGGCTGGGCAGGGTGAACAAGGGGTGGGCTGGGTGGGAGCAGCAGGGGAAATCGAGGAAACAGGCCCTAGGCTGGGACACCCAGAGAAAAGGAGAGGTGGGTGGAGGCTGCAGTTTGCGCGGGGTCTTCTCTTTCTTGTTTCTGCACTCTCCCCAACCCGTGTAAGAGCGGGAGTTGGCCACCAAGACCATGACTCTCTGTCTCTCTGTCTCTGTCCTCGACACACACAAACACACACACAAACAATACACCCATGTTCATGGGGACTTTCATCACTGGGAAGGCGGGTGTTTCTTGGCAGGGGTAGGGGGCACAGAGCAGGTGGTGAGAGGGAGAGAGGGTCTCCCTGGGGCCCCTGGAGAGAGGGGGCTAGAAGCAGCAGCTGGTGGACTGGGAGAAAAGGAGGCCCTGCAGCTTCAGGCTGGGCCTGCTGGGGCCCCAGACATGACCGCAGAGCCCTGGGGAGAGGCTCAGAGCACGTTATCGGAGGGGTCGGTTCCCCAAGACAGCCCATTCTGAGGGGCTTTGCTCTTTAGAATTGCCCCTGCAGGACAGCTCTAGTCCCACTTTACGGAAGAGCCTGAGGTTCAGGGAAGGAGCCTCCTCGTGGCTCTGCCTCCATGCTCTGCCATCTCTGAGTTCCAAAACCCATGGCCTTCCCCTCGGCCTCCCACAGGCCTTTCCAGAAACCTTGCCTAAGGCCAGGACGCTGGGGCTCAGCCCGCACTCCTGAACAAACGAAAGAGAAAGCTGAACACTGAGGGCCCGGTCCCCCATCCTCTCTGGGCTCTGAGTGCCTGGGGGTGAGGCGGACACCCCGGGAGGAGGGGGCTAGGCCCTGGCGCACCTGCGACGGTGGGCAGCCTGCAATGGCCCCTGGACCTCCCCGCATGGTAAGGCCAGGCCTGAGAGGCTGTGTGGGACCGGGAGAGGCTGCTTCTCCAGCAGCAGTGCCGGCCTTCCTCCAAGCTGCCCTGGGCTGACCCTGAGCGATTTGAAAGGACCCCTGAGATTTCCCGCCAGCACGTGCCCTGGAGCTGAGCACAGCCCAGAGTAATCAAACAGGCTGTCAGTCTCAGGAGCCTGGAACCTCCCCTTAAGGCGGCCCGACCCTGCAGAGCCCCAGACACCCCCACGTCTCCTCCCTGAGGCTCTGCACCTCCCAGAACCTCCAACACCAGCTCAGAGCCACTCTGGAGGGGACAGGCGTGGGGCAAACAGGGAGAGGGACGGTCCTGGGGGCAGAGGGCAGAGGGAGGCAAAGGCAGGGAAGTGCCCTGACCTGCAGTGGGAGTCAAAGGTGTTTCCCACCTGCCCTGGGCCCAGTGAGCCACCCACACGATCTACTTCCCCACGCCAGTAACCCCGGGAGGGAACTGGAAGCATCAGGGCCAGCGACAGACAGACTGGCAGCCCTCGTCCCTCTGAAGTTCAGAGAAGAGACCACGGAGTCAGGAGCAGGATTTAAAGCCAGGACGCCCCCCGCCCCCGCCCCCGCCCCAGTGCCAGTGGGCAAGGGCTGATTCATCCCTGGGGACATGCACTGGGCCACCATTGACCACATCAGCACCCTCAGTCCCAGCGTGAGCAGAGTAGAGGCGCTGACCAGATGGGAGCTCAGGCGTGCAGGACGCAGGGTTCCTGGGCAGAGGTACAGTCTGTGGCCCAAATATCCCGTCTTCCAGAAGAACAAGGAACACGACACCTCCCATGAGTATAAGAAGACCGTTTTACCAGGCTGTGCGTTATGGATGGGGTCACA
Source organism: Lagenorhynchus albirostris (assembly GCF_949774975.1). Classification (NCBI taxonomy): domain Eukaryota; kingdom Metazoa; phylum Chordata; class Mammalia; order Artiodactyla; family Delphinidae; genus Lagenorhynchus; species Lagenorhynchus albirostris. The sequence continues at coordinate 10,965,423 of NC_083110.1, forward strand.
GATTGGACCTACTGATAAACATTCGCTTTGGGGACACATCATGGGCAGATGAGAAATTCCCGACGGCTTGATGGTCAGGGTCCCTGTGCCCCCGTATAGCAAGGGGAGGGAGGTGGATTCCCCCACCAACCACCCGCCCACCCAAGGCCTGTGTATCGACAGCCGACAGTGTATCAGCCGCTGCTGAGGGCGATTGATGGGGTCTGTGACTATGACTGCAGCCGCTTCCTGAGCACAGGGAGCATTTCAGGCGGGATCTGGGGTTAATGCAGCCTTCCTTATCTCCAGCTCCACTGGGAGAGAGGACGCTTCTCTGTGATTCAGCTGCCAGCTCTCCCTCGGGCTGGCAGATAAGACTGATAGAGTGAGGCTGTGCCCCTGAGAAGCAGAGCTTGTGGGCGTAGCTCTGAAGGGGACAGAGGCTGGGCCCCAGGCACGGGCTGCCTCACTGTCTGGACGGAGGGCCAGGGGCAGGCTGGGGCCAGCGTGTGAGCATGGGGGCTGGGAGGCAGGGTGCCCCATTTAAATCCGCACTCCATCTTCCTGCCCTGGGCTCCTGGACAGGTTATTTATCCTCTCTGAGCCTCAGTTCTCTCATCCATGAAGTGAGGGTGGCGATGCTGATAGTATCTCATGGGGATGGGTGCTAGCACTCCCTGCTAGCCGCAGGGTGACGTTTTGTGGAAGTGCTTGTTATTAGGAGGCCTGAGGAAAGACCAGGGCATTTGGCTCTGTTCCTGAGAAGACCCCAAGAGGGCAGGCAGTGGAGCTTGGGGGTAGCGCCTCCCTGACTCAGATCCTTTGGTGGGAACTTCTGCTTCCTGCAGACCCCTGGAATCAGAGCACCTAGATGGACACTAGACGGGGCTGAAGGCCACAGCAGGACATCATCCTGTCCTCTGAGCCCTCTATCTTGTGGGGAAGCACACTGCCCACTGGAGCTCTTGTTCACATTTGGGGAGGCGGGAGTGCAAACTCCAGGTTCCACTTCCCTCTGTTTTTAACTTTAAAACTTTAGAACAAGTTGAGCGAATAAAGAGCTGGGCAAGTGCTCACCTGCATTAAACTCCTTACATGCTACTTCACGTTGATTCTCATACGTTACATAGAGTTTTATGGTTGACCAAGAGCTTGGTCATCCTCAACTTCCCTTTGCTTGCTTACCCTGGGAAGAAGACAGGGCAGAGACAGGCAAAATTACTTGCCACTGTTTTACAGAACACAGGCTGTCCAAACCACAAGGCCTTAGAGAGTACCTAGGTGCCCTGAGAACTAGAGGAGATAACTCTACCAGGGCCAGAGATCAGACCTGGGGCGACAGGGGTGGTGGGGGGCACCCAGGTGCCTGGGTTCTTAAAACAGGGTTTCTTCCTTCCTCGTCAATTTCATTAGTATTTTAAAAAACAGAAATAACGTTCAGCCTTATTTGTGCTTGTTTCTTCTTAATTTTTTTAAAGTTAATCTCTGCCTTTTAGCACTGCTTTACTTGCTTTTTCTGTTTTTTTAATTTAAAAACTTGAAGATATTTCTTGCTGTTCAATTAATGTATTCAAGGCTATATATTTTCCTCTAAATACCAATTTAGCCGCATTCCACAAGTTTTAATATATAGTAGTTTATATATTATATCCTGCCCTACTATGCTAAATCGTTTGAAATTTCATCTTGAATTCAGTCATTTAGGAGTACATTTCTAAATTTCCAAGAACACTTTTATGTAAGTACTTCTTAGTTTTTGATTTCCAACTTACTGCACTGTGGTCAGAGTGTGGGCTGTATGATATCGTTCTTCGAACGTTCATGAGACTTTCTTTCCTTTTACTTAACTAATTTTTTGTCACGTTGAGCTATCCATTTCTGATTTTGAAATATCTTAAAGCTTCCACTGAGGAGTGAATTTGTTAGTTTTATGCGAATCTTGCAAATTTGCAAGATTGTATTACTAAGTGCACACAAGTTCATGGTCAGTGAGTCATATTGGTGGACATAATTGTAGTGTCTTTCTTTATCCTCATTAATGCTTTCTGCCTTGCATTCTGTTGTGTCTGAAATTACTATTGCCATGTGAACTTTTTTTGACATTTTGGTCTAGGACTTTCAGGGTATATATTTTATCCCTTTACCTTTTTCTATGATCTGATTTTAAGTGCAGTCATGGGAACCAAGTTCTGCTCTGATGTAGGGACCTTAACTGGTCCTGAACCCTCAGGAATAAAGAGCCTAGAAGTGTCTGTGCTTCAGTTTGTGCTACACGCACACTCCTGCACATACACGCCTCACACAGATCTACACACACACACACACTCGAAGCAGTTTTAATTAACAGAAAAATTTCCATTTAAAAATAGCTACTCGTTCCTACCTGGGCATTATAGACCCTGGAGGAGATGAAGGAGATAACTGTAATTAGCACAAGTCATTATACACAGAAGGAGCTTTGGTGTGACCCTTCTCTCTGGGGCCTTTGTTTTCCCTTCACTAAATGAGGCCCATCGGAGGGCATTTCCTGCTGAGCCGCTTCTAGCCACCCTGCTGGGGCCTGCTGGGAGGGGAAGTGCTCCCTGGGGGCTTTGGTTAGAAGGATGTTAACTGCGGGAGGAGCGGTGGGAGGGACTTTGGAGCAAGTGGCCAGTGAGGTCTGTGGCCCGCTTATCAGTCAGCCACTGGCCAGTGGGATCTGTGGCCCCCTTATCAGTCAGTCACACACACACTGTGCACGCATGGACACACGGTTCTGCCTCCAGGTGTCAGACCAGGCAATTTAATTCAACAGAAATTGAGCAGCCAGCAATGTGACATCATGGTTCCTGGAAACTGAAATTGTAGCCATAACTCTAGCAACTTCTTATGTCCTTTAAGTGTTCTAAAAAAATTTTTTTAATGTGTATCTTTTCGGTGCTCTGGGCTTTGTTTCGTTACCTTCACAGGGACTGGCCTTCCTGGGTGAGGCCCACCTGCTTGTTAGCAGCCTCTCTCTGGCCTCACTGTGGTCCCACCAGTAATTAAGCCTTTTAAGAGATGTGGGAGCTTCAATATCAGTAATTCAATCTTCCCTGTTTACTGATCTCTGCCATTAGTAGAGTTGAAAGCAAAATGTTTTAATTAAAAAGATTGGCAATAAGTTGGTGTAATGCTGTAATTTGCACAGGGCCCTCTAGAAAATGACTTGTCCGGTCTGGGTTGCTATGACAACTAATGGACGTGATCGTTGCAGTGTGAGAAGCAGCAGGGTGCGGTGGGCACAGGGAGTGGGAAGAGGGCCTTCTGAGGGGACAGAGCCACAAGGTGAGAAGGCCAGGCCTCTCCGTGAGCTCCAAGGGAGTCTTTTTACTCAGAAATTCCTTCTGCCATCTTTGCTGCCATCCCACTTGGCTTGAAGAGTCCATGCCCCTGGCTTGGCGACTCACCAGAGTCTCTAGGTACCCAGGCTAATGCCGTCACTGACCAGTGCCATCCGGGCTGGACAGTCTAGCCCAGAGTGGAGGGTGACATCCGAAGCAGCTCACCTTTGAACAAGCTGGGGGAGCCTCCCTGCCTCCGAGCTGGGCAAATACACAGAGGGGCAATGGCAGTTTCGGGGGAAGGCACTGTGTGCTGACCCCTCCCACACCCCTCTCCCACACAGGGGAAGTTCATGGCCACGTAAAGGGACACTGGTACGGGTACCTGGCCTCAGTTGCTGAACGGCAGCCGGGACAGCCGGGGCGCAGACACGGGAAGCCAACATACTGCAGGTCTCCCTCAGATGCTTGGAGGGCTGCACAGGAGACGCTCAGCGTCTAACTGTGGGGGCAAAGCCCCTTGTGGGAGCAAAGGAGGAGAGGCCTCATGGAAAGGGACCAGGAGGGTCTGGATCTTAATTCCTCATCTGTGAAGTGGGAATAAATGTATCTCTCAGCGACACGCTAAGGATTGACCAAGACCCCACGTTGAGTTCGACAGCTCTGCTGGTGCATGCATGGGGGTGGGGGGAGGGACCAGGGGCCCTGCCAGTCACACTCTAAGGTCCCTGTCCTCCACTCAGCTCCGGTCTGCATCGAGGGCCACAGGGAAAAGTGGGGGGCTCTGAGACAGCAGATGCAAACCGTTGGAAGTCTTGGCTTGAGCACCAGGAGAGGGGCTCACGACCTGTCCATGAGGAGCAAAGAGGGTGGGGGAAGTGAAGGGTACACAGGTGAGATAGAGAATGGAAAGGGCTGGTCCTCGATGCCTTGAGCCACAGCTGAGAGGGGAGCAGGCACTGCTCTGTTCCAGATACCCTGATTTGCGCTGTGCCACACCTCCCCCTACCCTGCCAGGGCGGGGTGGGAGTGGGACTCTATTCTGACGGGTCCAGGCCAGGCAACACTCGCCAAGGGGCGGCCGTGAGCATGGTGAGGTCGTGATCTTGCAAACTGGGGGGATGACCCGTGGGCAGAGGCTGGGCCGTTTCTGCATGGTAAGCTTAGGTGTGGGCCCCAACGGTGGTGGGCGCCATGTGAGAGCAAGTGGCTCTCACTCAGGTGGCCTACGGTTGTCAGGCACCCCAGCGTCCTCCACCCTGACCAGGGCCACTTCATTCACGGACCAGCCCCAAATCAGGTGCCCGGGACTGCTGTGTCCCCACCCTGTGTTGCCCACCATAGGTGCTCCTGGACATTCACTTCCACTCCCTTCTGAGTCATCCCAGACTGGAGGGCAGGCTGGCGGAGGGCAGGGCTTTCTGGAGCTGGGGAGGTGGGGAGGCAAGGAGGCCGGGGTCCTCAGCTCCGGCGCCTGAAGCTTCGTCTGACCGAGCGGAGAGCCCTCCTTATCAGCAGCCAGGAGGGCGATCGATCATGCTCCGCCGCACTGGTGTGGAAGGACAATAAAACAGATATTGACCGCGATCCTAATCTGGCAGGCGTGCGCCCCACAGAATAGAGCGCGCTGAATGATGGGCCCAGATGCAAGTGGAGGCAAGCCCACTTCTGAGCAGGAACGAGATAAGAAAATGCCCTGGTTTATTCAATTTAATGGAATAGCGTTCAGAGGGTCTACTCTTTGCTAAGTGCTATGGGGGTACAGAGACAAATGAGATAAAGTCCAGCTTTTTCTGTCCTGACAGGCAGGCACAGGGCCCCATCCTGGTGGGAGTCAGAGGAAGCAGGGTGACATGTGCTCTGGGGCCCGCCTGGGGTCCAGACTCAAGGCAGGGGTAGGAAGGGCAGCGTGTGTGCAGGGCGGGGGAGAGCTGTGTGCAGCTGTGTGAACTGGCAGGTCCCAGGTGGAGCCAGGCGGGTGAGCCAGAGCTGGCTGCAGACTTCGCCTTTCTCTCCATCGCTCACATCACATAAGTCGGGCACTTCGATTCCATCCCTGTCCCCTTGCCCGGCTATGGTCTCATTCAGCACCTCCACTCCGTTGCCACCTTGTGCTGGCTACTCGGACTCGTGCCCTGGGCCCTCCTCTCCCTGGGCCCCGCCTCTCTTCAGCTGGAGACTCGCCTACCAGCTGCACGCTTTGCATCCCCTACAGCATCTGGTACCCAGGGCCCAGAGCCAGACTGAGGTCCACCTCAGATCTCCCTGCCTGAATTGACCTGTCCCTGCTACTCAGGTCAAACCCCTTTGAGTCCCCTCACCACTGTCCCGTCACCCCTACATCCAATCCAAGGAAGCTCTCTTGCCAACCTCCAGAATGCCTGATCACAGCCACCCTCGCCTGGACGCACCTCACTTGAACCCCTCTCTCACGTGGACTCGTCTACCCTGTCACCTCGGCAGCTACCCTAGTCCAACCAGACTCTGCATACCCCCCTCCCACCCCCAACACCTGCAACACCAGGATCTTCCCAAGTGCATGCTGGTCCCGTTGCTTCTGGGCTTAACCCCGTCAGTAGCTGCCGATGCAGCCACGACAAACCCACCCACCTCGCTCCTACTCAGCCCTCTACCAGCTCTCGCTCACCTTCCAATTCCATCTCCTCTCCTACCTCAGCACCTGCATCAGATGCTCCAGCCACTGCTGCCCTTGTCAACCTCACCACGTCCGTCCAGCTTCTGGGTTTTGCTTGGCTGTACCTTCTGTTGGGAACGCTTTATCTCGTATCTCTGCAGGCCAGCTCCTTCCCTCCACTCAGATGTCCCCTCGGGGGCTTTCTCTCCAGCCCAGCCAGAACCCCTCCCTGGGGCCCCCTCTACTCACTCTTACCACCCCCTGAGCCGAGCTGGCTCGTGTATTCGTTTACACCCCGATGGCGAGTCTCCCCTTTCACCCTGACGTGTCAGCTGTTTGACTCTTCATCTCATTCGCCGTGACGCCCAGAGCAGGGCCTTGAAGGTGCTCGGTGCCCCAGATATGCTGACTGAACGGCCTCCTGTGCCTCTGTTTCCTCATCTGTAAAACGGGGGCAATTATAGTCGTGGGGATTAAATGAAGGCTGCATCTAGGGCTTTAGGCCAGCGTTTGGTCTGATTACTATTAATGCCATTAATGTTGAGCCGCTTCATCTGTTTGGGGCAGTGCAGTCAGGGAGCACAGGGAGAGCAGACAGCACAGGGCCATGAGGCCACCGTAGACTTGGCTTCACTCAGAGCAGAATACACCTTAAACAGAGTCCCTCTTTTTCGTGCTTCTTGTGTCTGCCTGCCATTTCCTCCCTCACTCAGCAGTGTCCTTGGTCAGCCTGCTCTGCTGGCTGGGGCTCCGATCTCTTTGGCTTGGGGCTGAGGAAATAACACGGGTGGCACAATTGAGCGTCCCGACGGTCCCCACGTACATATGTGCCACGCAGACCCCAGTGCCAGACTCATCTCCAAAGAACCAGGTCCCCGATTTGATTTGGCTTTGGCCTCCCAGCACCTCTCGCCCGTAGCCCGGGGCCTGTCTTTTTAGAGGATAATTGTAGGAAGTAATTCTATTTGAGGAACAATCACTCCAGCAATATGACGGTGTACTCAAAGCTAATGGATCCAGCGTCCTTGCATACTAAGGACATGTTTCCACTGAGCACAGGGTGTTCTTCGAGAGAAAGGTCTCATTACCCATCAAGGCTCTGCCCTCTGAGCTATCACCAGGCAGGCTGAGAACAGGAGCGTCAATGGGAGGCGGGGGCTCAGAGGGGCTGTGTGCACTCAGCCCCTTCCAGGGTCCGGGGCAGCCAGGGGCAGAAGCTCAGCCTGCAGGGGCCTGGGCTGTGGGCAGCTGCTCCGCACACCAACCTCATCTAACTTCAGTCTGCCCTTGAGAGATTCCCACTGTTAGCCCATTTTACAGGTGAGGACATTGAGGATGGGAAAATAAAGGAACATACCCAAGTCCACGCAGCTGGTGAACGGGGAAGCTGCGAACCCTCTAGAAAATTGCTCAGACGCCACCCCCCCCACCCCACTCCCACTCTCCTTTGGCCGACTCAGTTTCCCCCTTCCTGCCTGGCTCATGGTACTGCCCCCTCACTGTTCTCCCTGCATTTTCTCTCCCCTCCAATCCGTCCCACCCACCACCAGCTTAAACTTCTAAATGCAAAGTGTTCTCACTCCCTTCTTTTTTGGTGTCTTTTTAAAATTTATTTATTTTTATTGACGTATAGTTGATTTACAGTGTTAAGTACTGCTGTACAGCAAAGTGATTCAGTTAAACATACACATTCTTTTTTCTTAATATATATTCTTTTCCATTATGGCTTATCATAGGATATTGAATATAGCTCTCTGTACTATACACTAGGACCTTGCTGTTTTTCCATTCTACAGTATTTATAAAAGCTTACATCCGCTAATCCCAACCTCCCCCTCCATCCCTCCCCCAACCCCCTCCCCCTTGGCAACCACAAGTCTGTTTTCTATGTCCGTGATTCTGTTTCTGTTTCAGAGATAGGTTCGTTTGTGTCATAGTTTAGATTCCACGTATAAGTGATATCACATGGTATTTGTCTTTGTCTGTCTGACTTACTTCACTTAGTATGATCATCTCTAGTTTCATCCATGTTGCTGCAAATGGCATTATTTCGTTCTTTTTATGGCTGAGTGATATTCCATGGTATATATGTACCACATCTTCTTTATCCGTTCCTCCGTCGATGGCCACTTAGGTTGCTTCCATGTCTTGTCTATTGTGAATAGCGCTGCTATGAACATACGTAGGCATGTATCTTCTTGAATTATAGTTTTGTCGGGATATATGCCCACTCACTCCCCCGGTTAAAATTCTTCCCTGCAATTCAAGAGGTGTTGGAGCTCCACGATGCTGTGCTTGCTCCCCTGCGACTAGTCCCTGCCTGTCTTGAGTTCACATTCGCCAGCCCTCTCCTGGCCACACTGCACCCCAGGCAGCGTGCTATTCAGACCTGGACACTTTCATTCAACGGTCATTGATTGAGGGCCCACTGTGTGTCAGGCCCGACTCTGGGCACTCGGACACCGCAGTGACAGGACAAACAAGAAACCTGCCCAAAGGGCTGCATTGTTCACCGAGGAGAGCCCGCATTGAGGAACCAAGCAGGACAAGCACCGGAGCTTGGGCCCTAGCCAGGCGTGGCCTGGAGGATTAGAGATGAGCACGGGGCCAGCAGAGGCAGGACCTGGAGGATGAGCAGGGCAAGGTCAAAGAAGTTGCTGTGGGGAGGAGGGCGGCCACTGCTGGGCTCTGACTTAAGCCTCAGAAGAACTACTGTGGCTTCTGGGAGAGGACAGACTGTAGGGCAGGGAGGCACAGAAGAACAGGCATTGGCTAGTGCAGGAACTGAGTAAGAGACGTTAGGGCTTCGGTGGGGTGGGCAGGGAGGTGAGCAGAAGTCAGGTTCTGGTGTATTTGGAAGGTACAGGCCACAGGATCTGCTGGAAGATGCACCGTGAGGGATGGGAGGAAAAGGCGCTGGGAGACGCCAGGACTTGTTACTTAAGAAACTGGAAGGTCGGAGCTGCCATCAGCTGGGGTGGGGGGAGGGAGACCAGGCAGGTGCCTTTTGAAAACCTGCTGGACACCCCAGTGGAAGTGTGTGTGACTGGACACTGGATCTGTGAGCCTGCCGTGACATCACCGCTCTGGGCCCTTGTCCCTGGCCTCCCACGGGGTCAGCACAGCACCAATGCAGCAAATCCCCTAGGGATCCTGGCAGATGTGATGGGACCTGGGTACCACACATGGGCCTGACACGCAGGGGTGCCTAGTGCCTGTATTGTCCCTGAGGGCTGTCCCTGCCTTAGTGGACATTCTCTGGGAGCCAGTGCCCTGACGGTGGTGAGGTGAGGGACAGGTCTGTGCCTTGGACTGGAGCAGGGGGAGGGTAGCCTGGCAGCCATGGCCCTCAGACACCTGCTGGCCCCTGTGCATCCGAGCCCTCCACTCCCAGGATTGCTACTGCATGCCTTCCCTGGGACCAGGCCCCTGGAGGTTGAACTCCTTGCCTGTCACTGTTGAGGGATGACTTTTCTTCTCTTCACAAGTGGGCAAATTAATTCATACCATCTATTTTCCCGACTCAGATCAAAGGTTGTCAAATTCCTTTACCCACTTAATGATCTGTAATATACCTTTCTATTTCCTGACCAGGCTATTAGATGCATTAGAATTCATAATAGCCTCCTGACAGCATCTGTGCACCTGTGTACACGTGCAGGGTCAGGCAGGACCCTAGGAGGCCCCTCAGCCAGGATACAGACTTTTTCAAGAGATTCTTCAAACCAGGTCTCAAGCCATGTGGCATTCTTGGTACCAAACAGATTCTGTGGTTCATCGAAGCTAAAAATATATGACATAGATTTTTATGTTCCACCACTGCCTATTCCATGCCCGTGGCAGACCTTATTAATCAATTATAGGCACTCTTCACCCCAGAGTTCAGACATGGCTCCCCTACACAGCCATCAACAGATGATATTAGTGAGCATGGACAAGGAAACTTCTTGACCATCTAGACAAGAGAAGTTAATTAATGGCTCGTACCACCCTTCCTTCCTCCCTCCCTCCCTCCCTCCCTCCCTCCCTCCCTCCTTCCTTCTTTCCTTCCTTCCTTCCTTCCTTCCTTCTTTCCTTCCTTCCTTCCTTCCTTCCTTCCTTCCTTCCTTCCTTCCTTCCTTCCTTCCTTCCCTCCCTCCCTCCCTTCCTCCTTCCTTCTTTCCTTCCTTCCTTCCTCCCTTCCTTCCTTCCTCCCTCCCTCCTTCCCTCCCTTCCTCCTTCCTTCTTTCCTTCCTTCCTTCCTTCCTCCCTCCCTCCTTCCCTCCCTTCCTCCTTCCTTCTTTCCTTCCTCCCTTCCTTCCTTCATTATGACTTCTGAGCATGGATAACATTAGGTGACTGTGTTCCTCCAGCTGAACTTCCTCCAGGCTGTTAAAGTGGACCCAGCCCAGGACTGTATTCCAGGGTCAGGAAAGAGCAGCCCCAAGCCTGCCTACCTCCCGTCCTACAGGGCTGTTGTGTAGACCACCCCAGATGCTTGCTAGACAAGGCCGGGATTACTGGCAGTCACCAGCAAACAAGCTGTGCTCCGTTGGTTTATGATATTGGAGAGTGAACATCAAGGCCAACTGTCCAGGCTGAGGAAAGCCTATGGCCGCCTGTCCTGCCTCCTACCCTGCGAGGAGGGTTGCTCTCAGCCTGAGTGTGACAGCGGGTTGGGGCACAGATTCCCCACCAGCTCCCTGGTTGTTTGAGAACCGTGTCAGCACTGGCCCCTCTGCTGGCCGTGGCCCACCTGGGCCTGCCCGCTCCCTCCCTTCCGTCCTGGCTCACAGGGCACGGCCTCCTCTCCCAGCTCTTCTCAGCTGGGCCCGAGGGACAGGCTGTTGGGAAGAGCAGAGGAGGCCAGGACGGGAGCCTGCGAGTGGGCTGAAGAGTTGCCTCCAGAGGAAGCCAGGACCTCACTGTCAGCCCGGCTCCGAGAAAAGGGCTTCAAGAAGAGGGGAGGACGGAGCTAGAGGGAAGTTTGGGGAATGGAGGTGACGCTGAACTGGCAGCCAGCTTTGCTACATGTCCCTTTGTCACCAGCCCCTTCTGGCCCCTGGTGGTTTCCGTCGACCACAGTGTGGTCTTCCTGGACCTGCAGCCATGCTCTCTGGAGCCGTGAGGCCCGCTTCCCTCACCCCTGCCTCGACCTGAGCCTTTTAAGCAAATCAGCAATGTAATTATTGATCCGTAAGAGAAAAGGAATTAATACGGCCGCCCACATCCTTTGTACAGAAGAGTATTTAACAATGAACTCTGCTTAAACTTCATAAGAGCCTCTTCAGCAAATCAGCGCACAAGTATTGATCTGGAAGCCCGCCTGTGAATCCCAGCTATCTGCCTCTCCCACTGAAGGGCCATTAGTTTGTCCTGCTGGACTCCTTTTTATGTTTATGGCCTGGCGCTTACCTCCCGGGACGTTTCTGCTGCCTCTCAGCGAGGGCTGCGCTGCCCTGTTTTGCTGACCCTCCCTTTTCCTGGAGTCCGGGCTATTGACTCAGGAGCGCCGGGCGGGTGCTCTCAGGCCGGGAGTCCTGCAGGCTCGTGCTGGCTCCGCACCCAGAGGCTCACCCCTGCCCCTCCCGCCCCACAGCTGGGGCACCTGAGCCCCTCTTCTCACTCAGCGTCCCATCAACCCCAGGCATTCCGGTCTCCACATTGCAGAGCAGAAAACCAAGGCTCGAGGTGTCCCCACCCTCCCAGGATTAAATAGATGGTGAGGGCCGGGTGCTGGAATTCAAGCCAATAGCCTGAACAACTTTCTTCTCGGAAATGGGAGTCCAGGGTTGGCATTGCCCACAGTAGAGCAAATTGGGCCAACTGTCCATGATACCAGGGGCTGTAGGGCAGACGTGTCCCTCCCCAAGGAGGCCAAGGAGGCCAGCAGGGCTCAGCCTGGGCACCTGCTGAACCTGCCTCCAACAAGATGACTTTTTTTTTTTCTTTTTGATTCAGGGAACAATCTTTAATTGATGCTAAATCTAGAAGAAATTTTGATAAGGATCAGGATGTTTTTATCATCTTAAATTGTTCTCTCACAGATTGCTTAATTTTTTTCAATATTTTCTTTTTTTAAATTGAAGTATAGCTGTTTTACAATGTTACATTAATAACTGCTGTACAGCAAAGTGATTCAATTATACATATATATACCTTCTTTTTTTTTTTAACTGTATTCTTTTCCATCATGGTTTATCATAGGATATTGAATATAGTTCTCTGTGCTATACGGTAGGACCTTGTTGTTTATCCATTCTATATGTAAAAGCTTACATCTGCTAACACCAACCTCCCACTCCATCCCTCCTCCAACCCCCTCCCCCTCGGCAACCACCAGTCTGTTGTGTATGTCCATGAGTCTGTTTCTGTTTCACAGATAGGTTCATTTGTGTCATATGTTAGATTCCACGTATAAGTGACAACATATGGTATTTGTCTTTCTCTTTCTGACGTACTTCACTAAGTATGATAATCTCTAGTTGCATCCATGTTGCTGCAGATGGCATTATTTTGTTCTTTTTTATGGCTGAGTAGTGTTCCACTGTATATATATACCACATTTTCTTTATCCATTCCTCTGTCGATGAACATTTAGGTTGCTTCCACATCTTGTGTATTGTGAATAGCGCTGCTATGAACATAGGGGTGCATGTATCTTTTTGAATTATAGTTTTGTCCAGGTGTATGCCCAGGGGTGGAATTCCAGCAGGATGACTTTGACCCTTGACACTTTCCTGTCCACCCTGGACACTTTCCTTTCCACCCTGGACACAGCCTATCAGCCCACCCATGTGCCTATCACTGCATATTCATGGCCAGGGGGCCCCGTCCGGAGTCTGGGTCTCTGGGTTTGGCCCGGCTCAGGGCTGACTTCCGGGGGGTCCAAAACCCATGCTTCTCTGGCCGCGGTGGCTGCCTCAGTGAAAGGGGCTCAGGCTGTGGTCTCTAAGACCCCTCCAGCCCTGGCACTCTGCACGGCAGCAGAGCAGGGGCCCAGAGAGCCCCACGCTAAGACCCCAAGTCACTGGCCCAGTCCCTCAGAAATGCTCAGCGCCTAAGTGTGCTGCCCGGGAACTGGCTGCAGGATCGTCCTCCCCCTCCTCTCCATGAGACACCAGCTCCCTCCTGCCCTTGTCCTGGCTTCAACCTCAGTGCCTCTCTTCCTTCTCTGGTCTCCTTCACACCGTCCTCTCTGTCTCTCTTTCTTCTGTCTTTGCCTCCCTGTCTGTCATTCTTTTTCCTTTCTCTTAGTCTCTCTCTTATTTTTCTCTGCTTCTCCTTCTGACATCCTGTCTGTCTGTCCAACCCATCCCCACAATGACCCACGTCCAGTTTTCCCTGGACCAGGATTGGTGATGTTCACGGCCAGGTCTCGGGAAGGCCCTCGGTGCTGGGATGCCTGAGCCTGGAACGGGTGATGGGCTGCCCTGCACGGGGGGCCTCTGCCCCAGTGGCTCGGAGAAGCCTCCTCCTGCCGGGAGGCTCCTGCCCTGCCGCGGCATCACAGGGAACCGCGTTGGGTGGGCTCCCCTGAGGTGAGCTCACGTGGTGCCCTCCCTGCCCCTGCAGGCCTCACTGTTCCCACCCACGTTTGCTGAGCCTTACAGGCCTGAACAGCCTGGAGGCATGGGTCTGGGTTCTGGAGAATCTCCCCGGCCTTCAGTGGATGCCATGTTTCACAGCATCCCTTCCTCACGCCCCTCCACTCCTGGCTGCTGCTGGCAGGGAGAGGCAAGGTCAGATTTGAGGGGTGAGCAGGACTCTGCCTCTGTGTGGACCATCAGGGGCTGAGGGTCACTGCCAACCGCGGGCCAGGCTGGATGAGGTCCCATCCTCAGGCTCAGACAGCTTCCGTAGAACGCCGGTTCCCAACGGTATAAGCTCTGGTGAGGGAACATTTGAGGCCCTTGACATGTGGGTACTGCACCCCACTGGGAAGGGCACCCTACTGGGCCATGGGCTGGATGCTCAGGCCTTAGTTGCCTGCACCCCTGTGGGAAAACTGGGATGAGCCAGGCAGAGGCGGCCTGGGTGCCAGGCTCCATACGTGTCCGCAGGTGCGGAAGAAGGGGCGCCATGCCTCAGAGCACCCTGCCAGCTCAGAGGCTGGGACCCCAAGCTTCGTCAGGCCACCTTTAGGGCCTTCCTTAAATTCAGGCTGCATTAGGAGGGTGTTCAGACCTCGGCACAGGGGCTCGGAGTAGCATCAGGTCCTCAGATTTCTCAAGAAAGAAGCTGAGGTGTGGGCAGCTGAGGGGTCCCTGCTGGCAGGGGCAGGTGGCCCAGAGGGGCCGTGCAGGGAGCATTTTGAGGAGCCGCCGTGCAGCTTGTTCACTTCAGCCTGTCTGCTGGAGGTTGTCACTGCTGCAAGGGCAGGGAGAGTTCCAAGAGGGGCTCTGGAAAAGGGTCGGCCCCACCCTTCCGGAGCTGCCAGCCCTCGTGATTGGTCAAGGCATACTGGGACCTGCTGAGCTCGCTCTGGAGCACCCTCCCCGGACCTCCCTAGGCTGGGCCCTTCCTCCGTGGACAGTTCCATCCAGGTCAGGGGCCTGCCCCCCAGAGTCCTGCCCTCCTGTCCCCTCACCTGCCACCCCCAGGTCCAGGAAACTCAGAGAGCCGGTCAACAGTGGTGTGTGTCAGGAAGCGCAGCCCCCCTTCTTGACTACTCTGCATCCTGCCGCCCTGAGATCAAAGGGTGTCTCCCTGGTGGCAGTTCCTGTCATCAGCCTTAATGGAAGCTCTCCCGATTAGCACACGGGCCGGGACGAGAGGCAGCCAGGAGGGCAGTGCGAGCCTCAGACCTGGGCCCTGGCCTGGGAAGGAGCGAAGGGGAAGGCTCAACCCCCTCCGCCCCAGGTCCAGCACAGGATTTAAGAGTGCTCACGCCTGGGCCTTTCCAGAACACAGTCTGCAGGCGGGACTGCCCTGGGCCCCTGCTGTCTCAGAGCCGCCCACCTGGAGGGGATATGGGGTGATAGGGTAGGGGACAGGTATATCCTGCCTCTGCTTTTCAAAATCTCAAAAGGGTGGCCATTCCCCACAACGACCCTCATGAGTGTGCAAAGAGCATGGGTGGGGCAACAGCCTGGGCCCAGGCCTGAGTCCTCTCTGCGGCCCGAGGCCTGAGGTCCCACCTTCCTTAACCCATCTCCCCATGGGTGTAGCAAGGATGGGTCTCATGGCTGTCTTTGCCCTTGTCCTTCTGTAAGCCCTGTGCTCAGGCAGGGACAGCATGCCACAGACAGCGGTCAAGGCCCTGCCCAGAAAAGCTTGTTGGGGGCCCACACCCGCATCCCTGGCAGAGTTCGATCTGGGCCATGTCCTAGGCAGGGCACTCGGGGACAGCTCGCAGGAGGGCTGTGAAGACCTGGCAGTTGTCCGCGGGGAGAAGTGAGGACCCCTGACATTTCTGCTGCGCTCCAAAGGCCTCAGGGCCAGTGGTGCGTAAGACAAAGGACAGGAGGGGCGAAGGCTGGTAAGGAGGGTCTCTGGCCAGGCCCGGAAGGGCCCTGCATGCCCACTCTGAGACGAAGTGTCCTCAGCGGTCTCGGAGGTGAGGGACGGCCGCGCAGCACTGCCCCGCAGCCCTCACTTGACTCTCCTAACTGGGCCTCCAGCAGCACGCTGTCACCATTCCCACGGAAGCACCTGCTGACAGCAGCATCCCGAGGAGAACTTGTCGCCTTGTGGCCAGTTCAGGGCTTGGGCGATAAGCCCGCCCTCGTGGCACCACCACAACCAGCACCCCACTGGCTCCAGGCTGTGAAGCTGGAGGGCCGCCAGGCTGGCCCAAGGGCGCTAGAAGGCCCGTGAGACACACAAGCACCTGGACGTTGAGCCTGACCAGGGAGTGGAGCCCAGGGCGGGCAGCAGACGGACAGCTGGCTCACGACTCAGGGATCCGCGGCCTGGCGAGGCCCAGCTGGCTGTGCGGCCTTGAGCAGGCCCCTCCCTAGCAGTCAGGGCCTGAGGGTCGCGGCACAACCCCATCCTTCGGACACACTGGGGCCAGGGCCCCTTTGTCCCTCGTCCCTCCCAGGCTGGGTCCACTGTCGGAGCCTTGGAGCCTCGCCAGGCCGGGAGGTTTGTGTCTGTCAGCTCCTAGCATTTAGCTGCCTCTAGCCAGGACCCCTCTGTAATTCAGTGCAGGGATATATGGAGACACTGTTACTGACAACACGCCTATCGGGAGAGAGATGGGGGAGGGTGCTGACCAGCTGCACCTTCCTCCACGTTGCCTGGCCAGGGGCTGGCATCCCGTTTTCACAGACGGGATATGGTAACTCCAAAGACAGGGGGTTGATAGAAGCCCATGTGGTTATTGCGTGTGACCTCCTTTCATTCCCTGGGAGTGGGGGTGGCACAGGGGCAGTGGCTGGCCTCTGGGACTCCTGATTACAGAAAGTCTGGGTCCCTGCACTGGCCAGGCTGGAGGCTCAGGCCAAGGGACCATGGGTAGGCTGCACCCTTGCACCCAGGGCCAGACCAGGCCAAGGAGCCAGAGGGCTTGTGCAAGGTGGTGAGGCAGCCGCTGTCAGGGCTTCGCTGTAGAGGGGAGGGGGCACCCGGGGGGGCCGGTCAGCCCCTTGGAGAAAGAGCCCACATCTCAGCCACACGAGCGGGTACCTTAGCTGTGGACCTCCTTCCCGCATCCCCAGCTCGCACCACTACCTGCTCTGGGCCGCAGGGCGAACCCCGCGTGATTCAGAGGCCAACGTCACTTCCTCTGAAACACCAGCTCAGAGACAACAGCTTGTGGGCCTAACCCCCAAACTTTCAGCTCAGGAGGACGTGAACACTCCGGGGTGGACCCGAGAATGTCGTGAGGACCCCTTGTCACCTCTAGGCAGGGACAGGCCCAGAGGGGCTCACCGTGGGGGCAGATGCAGATCCTCAGGGAGGAAGGAACTCCTGCTCGATAGCAGGCCCATCACACCCAGTGGTCAGCCAGCCCAGACCAGCTCGTGGTGAGGTGTTCCCCTCGGGGCCCGCCCTGCAGCCCTGCAGATCGCTCTCCGGCCTGCGTGGGACATGCACCCAGGGCCACCCGTGTCCACCACCTACACTGGGGGCTGCTCCACAGAGATGACTGGAGGGCAGGCCTGAGGGGCGGGTGGCAGGTAGCCAGGGACCCCCAGAACTGCCCGCGTCAGCACCAGAAAGCAAGCCCCACCTTGTCTCTTCATCCAAACAGGTCCAGGTAAAGGCCGTTTCCGTCCTGGGAAATGTGGCTGGTCAGGAGGCAGGAGAGAGCCTGCGCAGTCCTGCAGGCCACAGAGACCAACGGTGGGCAGCTCTGGACGGGACGAAGCCTGCAGGCCAGCACTCCCATGAGAGCTCCCCTTACACAGGTGGGATCTGCCTGGCGTGTCAGCCACCCATGAGGACAGTCTGTGACACGTGTCACCTGAGCTCGCTCAGGGTGAAGGTGAGCTTCAGTGGCTAAAGGATCAGCTGATTGCAACAGCCGAGGCTGAGGCTGGGGAGTGGCACAGATGGGGGTGCAGTCCCAGGCAGGGGAGGGTGAGGGGAGGCAGGTCAGAGAAGGTCATGGCGGCCTATGGCCGCCATTCGGGGGGGCGGGGACTCAGAGCCAGCCCCCCACATTCACCGGGCTCTGGGCTGCCAGCTGGGCGCAGCTGTGGCCGGGGGTGGGAGGGAGACGTGCTCCTCCCAAAGCAAAGTGGTCAGGGAGGAACTCAGGCCCGGCCCGGCCTTTCCAAGGTGCGATCGACCCGACGACCAAGCTATTGGGACCTCTGGGCGTTGAGCTCAGGGGCGGGTTGCCTGTAAGCAAGAATCCCGCGTGCTTCATCAGCAGGCTGCCTCATGCAATAGGTAGCAGCTCGTTCACGCGCACTCCCAGGACGGAGCCCGAAGAGGCACAGGAACAGGCCTAGGTGGTTCCCCGGTGCGCCAGGCGGGGACGAGGGGTCTGCGCCCCACGGCAGAGCCTGCGGGCCTCTCCTTCTTGCTGCCCTTCCAACGCTACCAGGCCTGCAGTCGAGGTGGGCAGCAAAGCTGGCACCAGCACCAGCACTGGGGGTCACTTACACCCCATCCCTTCTGAGCCCAGATGAGTCGTCAGGATCTTTCTCAACTGGGGGCCCCGGGGGCCTTAGGGGTCTCGCAGCCCCTCCTCCTCAAAGCCACTTTGTGAACCTTGACGAGGACTTGAATATTCAACGGAAGATCCTTCACCGTCCGTTGAAGAGGCCGCAGGAGGCAGAGCCAGGATCAAATCTCAACTCCACCCCGTCTCTGTGTGACTGTTGTAGGGCAGGTCTCCTGCTGCGGGCCCCAGCTTCCCTGTCCCCAAAACGGGCACAGCAATCTCCATTCCAGCCATCCTGGAGACCTTGGAAATCCTCTCCCCTTACCCCACCCCGTCCACACGGGGCTTAGAAAAGCTGGGCAACATATAACAAACATTTAAATGCACGACTGAGCTTTCGAGGCAGCGAGGGGCATTTCCAGAGACAGAGATGAAGAGCGAGAAAGCACAGCATGTGAACCCAGGCACTGATCTGATGCTGCGCCAATGAGAGCAGGACGGGGGGACGGCTGCCTAGCCCAGGACTGGGGCTTGAAGATACACACAAAAGACCGACTGCACCCCACGACCTCAGCGTCCAGCTAGCTGGACCTGCCTTAGAGGGCTGCCAGCAGCTAAACCTTCACAGAAAGCTTTAGAAACTGTTAACAACTCTATCACCCAATAGCTGCACACTTCATTTTCATCAAGGAAACAAATGTTTCTTAAATTGGTAAGTTTGCCATATTGGTCAGCTGGCAAAGCCTGTCTTCAGCAAATTGATTTTTTGAAAAACCGACTTTCAGCAAATTGACTTTCCATGAATTAGCCCTTTGGTGAATGTAGCGTCTTGGCCTGCTTCCAGTTTTAAAGGTCCTCACAGGAGAGGAGTCAAGAGCTTGGGCCCTCTTCCCTGGTGGCACAGTGGTTGAGAGTCCACCTGCCGATGCAGGGGACGTGGGTTTGTGCCCCGGTCCGGGAAGATCCCACATGCCGCGGAGCGGCTGGGCCCGTGAGCCATGGCCACTGAGCCTGTGCGTCCGGAGCCTGTGCTCTGCAACGGGAGAGGCCACAACAGTGAGAGGCCCGTGTACCGCAAAAAAAAAAAAAAGAGCTTGGGCCCGTAAGAGAAGGTAGGAATGGATATACTGAGTAGCAAAGTCCAGCACACTCGCACGGAGCAGGGCAGAGATGCTGACTGTGTCTAAGAAGGGTCTGCATGTTCTAGTAGACAGGGAAAGAATTTCAGGGCAACTTATTAAAGTAGTAGAAGTAGAAAATATGACCTCTGTGTTAGTTTCCTGTGACTGCTACAACAAGTTACCACAAAATTGGTGGTTGACAGCCACAGAAACTTCTTCTACAGTTCTGGTGGCCGGAAGACAGAAACCAAGTGTCAAGAAGGCAGCGTAGTTCTCCCTCCTGAGGATTTATGGGAGAATCTTTCCTTGCCCCTCGCAGCTTCTGGTGGCTGCCCTAGCTTTCCTGGGCTTGTGGCCACATCACTGCAGTCTCTGCCAGTCCTTACAAAGCCTTCTCGTCTGTGTAGGTCTGTGTAAAATCTCCTGCTGCTTCTCTCTTATAAGGATATATGTGATTGCATTTAGGGCCCACCCAGAGAACCCAGGATAAACTTCTGCTCTCGAGATCATTAATTTCAGGACATATTTGCATATAAGGTAATATTCTCAGGTTCTGGGAATTAGTGTGCGGTTGTGTCTTTGGGAACTATTATCAGCCAACCACGACTTCCAAACCATTAGGAAGAGGAAAAGGGAAGACAGAAAGTTTAGTCACTCTGATAGGAGTTAGGAAGGAGAGGGAAAATAGAAGTCTAGAAAAATCCAGGACAAAAATTAAGAGCTGGAATGAAGTTCTCATAGATCAATAAAAACAATAACCACAAATGTACTCCACAGAGACTGTCAGATTGGACACAAAAGCAAAATCTAGCCTTCTGTTGCTGACAAGTGTCGCACTGAAGCATAGAAAGGTAGAAGGCAAGAGGTTAGGGGAATCCTGTCACACGAGCACTAAATGTGGATGTGTTCATCCCCAAACAATATGGACTTTCAGATACCAAGTGTCACGGGGATATATGTGGCCACTCGGAGAAGACACAGGAGAAAGTGAAGCTCGCTTTCCTCTACTGAACCCTCACACCTATGAGGTCAAGTCAGTCATGGCATGTGGCCTGGCTTTGCAAAGAAAAAGGCATTTCCTTGAAGGTTGTGGTGTCATGGTCAAGATCCGCTCAGGACAGCCTGGCTCCCAGAGAACAGCCCGACCAACCCCGTCCTTCTAGGGACGGGGCCGTCCAATGAGAGGCTGCAGAGCGAAGCTTGACTCCTTAAGTCAGGAACTGCCTGAACCATCTTCATCTCTATGAGTCATTTTCATCGAGACAGTGTGTGGAGGGAAAAGAGACCCAAGTACGTTGAGAGACTGTTCGAAGGCTGCCATTGCTTAGGATGAGACTAGGTTAAAAAGCGAGTTGATTTACAGGAAGTGATAACAAAGCTAAAGTGATTGTGGACAAGACACAAAGGGAGAAGGAGGGGCTGACCCCTGGGGTCCAGTGTGAGGCAGTGACCAAGCACCTGGCTGGTCTTGGCATGTGGGGCCTGGCAGGAACCTGCTCCTTTCCCTCAGGGGCCTCATCTGGAAGACAGAGGAGGGGTGTGCGGGTCTCTGAGGCCTGGAGGGTGTGAACTGTGTGGACCTGGGTCTCGCCGTGAGCGGCCGTAGGCCAGAGCTTTCCCTGCCAGGGATGCTCATTGTTTTTCTCAACAGCCTCCATCTCTGGGTCCTGAGCCCTCAAGGACCCTGTCAAAAGTGTGCCAACCTTAAGCAGAACCCTGGATCCACCCTCCAGGACCTCGAAGGCCATCCTCTGTGGTTGGAAGCCTGCTTAGGGCCACACTCACCCCTGTCTCACACACACACACACACACACACACACACACACACACACACACACACACACACACACACACACACACACACACACACACACACACACACACACACCGGGACTTTGGACCCAGTTCTACAAATCTCAGCATGTACCAGAATTACTTCAGTATGTAATGGCCCGTCCTGATTTTTAGATGGAGCCGTTCTTAAACTGCATGTGAAGATCATTCTGTCTAGGGGTTGCCATGTGGGGGTCATCTCACCACGGCATTGGGAGACTTGCCCCCTTCGAGGACATCCAGCCTCCCTGACTGCCTCTTCTGGACAATCCCCTGCGAGGCCAGCCCCTGGTGGGTTCAAGGGAGAGACATGGTCCTCTCTCGGCGGAGAGAGTCGCCCTCTTCACCCTCAGGGCCCCCCACTCTGCATTAGCTTCCTCTTCACATCCCAAACTGTTCCGGGGACCCCAGGCTGGCAGGCCGCCCAACTTCAGAAATAGCCGTGAGCCCAGTGAGAGTGGGGAAACACACCATCCCCTAGCGGGAGGCAGGTAGCAGAATAGGCTGGGGCTGGGAGCCAGAGCACCTGGGTTCAGATCCCGGCAGCACCTCTGACTGACTGTGGGACCTCTCCGAATCCCAGTGCCCTGGTCTACACTGCATGGGTCACTGGTCATGGACGTACACCCATGTACGGAGGAGGAAGGAGGTTCAGAGCGTGAAGGGCATGCCCAGGGGACGTGCTGTTAAGTGATCTTATCCACATCCAGTCCATACAGCCAAAGCCTGTCCCAGAGCAAGGTGTATGGCTGGGAGCTGGCGCGCACTCGGGGCTCCTGGGCCTGGAGTCTCAGAACCTGTGATAGTGAATTCTACATGTCAGCATGACTAGGTCGGTGGGGTGCCGGGATATTTGCTCAAGCAGTATTCTGAGTGTTTCTGTGAGGGTGTTTCTGGATGACATTAGCATGTTTTAAATTGAAGTATAGTTGAGTTACAGTGTTGTGTTAGTGACATTAGCATTGAATCAGAAGACGATATAAAGCAGATTTCCCTCCCTGATGCGGGTGGGCCTCATCCAGTCAGTTGAAAACCTGAATAGCACAAAAGGCTGAGCCTCCCCAGAACACAAGGGAACTCTTCCTGCCTGACTGTTGAACTGAGACATCGATCTTTTCTGACCTTCAGACTTGAAATACTGCGTCTCAAGCCTGTCAGACTAGAACTTATCCCATCAGCATTCCTGGGTCTCCAGCTGCCAACTGCAAATCTTGGGACTTCTCAGCCTCCACAATCAGGTGAACCAATTCTTTATAATAAATCTCCCTAGGTAGATGCATAGATAGATAGATGATAGATAGGTAAATAGGTAGATAGATAGATAGATAGATAGATAGATGGATAGAAAGGGTATCTTACTGGTTCTGTTTCTCTGGAGAACCCTAATACAGAGCCCAAGAGTGGGGGATGACCCTGCGCCCACTGTACCCAGAAAGGATCCACTCTTCTGTGCTTCCAGGGAGGGTCCCTCAAGTAGGGCAGGACCACACTGCCTCAGCCAGCACTTCTGGGGTCTGTGAGGTCAGCAGCCATGGGCTGAGGGAACCACCCCCAAGGTCAATGCTGCTGTGAAGAGAGGCAGCCTGGGCTGTGAAGTTCGGTGGGTTGAGGTGTAAACCTGACTCAGACCCTCAACCAGCTGTGGCCTGGGGCAAGCTACCTACCCTCAGTTACCTCTCTGTGAAATAGCGATGTGAGAGCTCTTGCCTCACAGGGTTGCAAATACCCAGTGTAGTGCTTGTCACACAGCTGACACTGGATAAGTATTAGCTGGTGGCAGAAAACCTGGAACGCAAACAGCTGGCCCCCATAAAAGGACCAGACTTGTCCCATATCTAGCCGTGGACAGAGGGTTAAGCCTCATTGCTGAAGAGCCCAGGACTGCATGCCAAGAGGCACCTGGCCCAGGACACCTGCAACTGTCCATCAGATGCATCTACTGGGAGTGGGAGCCCCAGGGGAGACAGAAGGTGCAGCCTCCGAGACCCCGACCTTGAAGTCCTTGTTCCTCTGCGGTTTGTGTGCCCAGTCCTTCTGGGAGTGCCCAGGAGGGTAAGCCCATACTCCCCACTGGGAGGCATCCAGGGCCTGCATCTGTGCCATGGGTCATACCCTGGAGGTTGGACCTCATGGAAACCTCAGGTCCCCAGCCAAGAGTAACACCCGCAATATGCCTGTCCCATGACAGCTGGCCCAAGAGCTAACTTCCAGGGATGTGTTGGTCACCTTGCACTTTCAACCCTCAGTGCCAATCTTGTCATCAGCTTGTCATCAGTGGTCTCAGACACCTTTGAGGACTGCTCAGCACCACGATCCAGCTCCACAATGGGCCCAGTATGTCCCTGGCTTCAGAGGGGTTCTCCAGGGGAGGGGTCCTGCGAGCCCCAGTCCATATATGCCCCACTTCCAGGCACCTGTGCTGTCTGTGCCTCTTGCTGATCATACCCCTGCTGCCCCAGACTCACAGCCCAGAGCATCTTTCTATGTACAACATTCCTACTGGGGCCATTGTATCAGTCAGCTAAGGCAGCTATCCAATAGAAATTTATTTCTCATGGTTCTGAAGGCAGGGTTGGTTTCTGGTGAGGCCTCTCTTCCTAGATTGTAGGCAGCCACCTTCTCCCGTGTCCTCACATGGCCTGTCCTCCATGCATGTGGAAAGAGGGAGAGAGAGAGGTGGAGAGGTCTCTGAGGTCTCTTCCTCTTCTTATAAGGACACCAGTCCTGGGACTTCCCTGGCGGTCCAGTGGTTAAGACTTCACCTTCCAATGCAGGGGGTGTGGGTTCGATCCCAGGTTGGGGAGCTAAGATCCCACATGCCTTGCAGCCAAAAAACCAAAACACAAAACTGAAGCAATATTGTAACAAACTCAATAAAGACTTTAAAAATGGTTCACATCAAAAAAAAAATCTTAAAAAAAAAAATAAGGACACCAGTCCTATCAGATTAGGGCCCCACCCTCATGACCCCATTTAACCTTAATTACCTCCCTTTAGGCCCAGTCTCCCAGTACAGTCACAGTAGGGGCTAGGGCTTCAACATATGCATTTGAGGAGGACACAGTTTAATTCATAACTGCTCTCACGGCATGTCCCCTGCCCAGCTGTGTGCTGGTGAACCCCAGGAGATCCAAGGCCCTCAGACAGAGCCGGGACAGGTCCAGGGCACCCCCAGGGGTCCTGCCTGCCCTCCCTGGAATCCAGAAACCCTGAGCCAGCCTCCCTTTAGAGGGATGGAGGTCATCAGGCACTGAGGGCTGTTAGTCCCCAGTTCTCTCCCTGCTGATCCCACCACCACTGTGCTGACCCCATGCCTGTGAGCCCACCTGGTGACCCCGACAGGAGCTGGTGTTTCCATGAGACATGTGGGACTTGCCATGTCCTGGAGAAGGCAAGCCGCCGAAAGAAAGAGGGCCTGGGAATCTGCATCCCAACTCCGATGCTCTAGAGCAGGTCCAGGAGCCCCATGCAGTCCATCTCCAGACCTCTGGCCTTAGGCCCTCTGCTGAGAGCTCCTTTCTGCGCTCTGCAGCTTTGGGGCCTCACCCAGGAGTTCCTCAGGGCTCTCCCAAGCGGCGGTGCTCAGCGCTCACCCCTCCCTAGACTAGACTCCAGGCTTCCTGGCCCAGTACGGACGTTCCTCAGGGGCTCCAGCTTGCAGCTTCAGGCTGAGGTGGGGGTGTGGGGTTGAGGGTGGCAGGGCCTGAGACCCAGAGCAGCCCGTACCTCCCAGGCCCCTGAGCCCTCATCCTGCTGGTGCTCTGCACCCTAGGGTCCCTTTGGGGGAAGACACCCATACTGTGCTCTCCTCAGCTGGGCATCTCTGATTGATCCACTTACGGGGGTGCAGATGAGAGAGCCCTATGGAAGGCCAGGTTGCAGAGCCATGGCCCTCTGTGTCCCCCAAGGCTCCTGCATGGGCAGAGACCATTACTTCCTTTTAGAAAGAGCTCTTTGAAGAGGGAGCGCTTTAGAAGGAGCGTTTCCCAGCAGAGATCTCAAATCAGGCCCTGGTGTGGGATTCGTATCATTGATTTTATTGATACACAGAAAACACAGCTTGACAAAAAACAAGAAAGGGCTATTATAAATACATGAAGATGGAGCAGAGCCTGTTTTCTGGAGGGAGTGGAGTGGGGCTCTCAGACTTGCCCTGAGATGCACCTGACTGCCGCCTGCCTGCCTGGATCCGGCCCCTGCCTGGGGAGAGGTGGTGAGAGGCACTGGGGCCCCTGACATTTGGTGGTGACCTCCTCGGGTGGCCTCACCTGCCTCCCTGTGAGGCCCCCCAGGTCTGCTGCTCTGAGCTCTGCTCTCAGGGATCTCCTTCCCCGTGCGGGCAGCACCTGGAAGGGGTGATGGGTCTAGAGATGAGGTCAGGACTGGAATGCAGTGAGGAGGGCTGCGTTTAGGGCGTGGTGCCGGGGCCCCAGCAGGAGAGGGCACGCAGCAGAGGGGATGCTGAGGTCGGTCCCAGGAGGGCAGGGTGAGGGGTGGATGCTTGGGGGAGCTCCCCACCACCACAGGAGCTAAGCCTTGGTGGAGACACGGCTACTCACCCCTAGGAGGGGGCTGGGACCCCCACCCATCCCCAGGTAAATGGACCCGACCAGGTTGGCTGGAGGAGGCTTCGCTGGACTCTAGGGACTGAGTTAGACTGTGCAGGAGGGAACGTCCTGGGTACGCCAAGGCCTGCCTCAGCCTCCCAGCAGGGCTCCCAGGGCCGCAGAGCCAGTGGAGAGCAGTGTGGATCATGTCCACTTCCGTGCGGGCTGGAGGAGAAATGATGCAGTCCAGCTGCCAGGAGGTGAGAGCACCACACGGTTGTGGCATTTTCCATGCTGTGAGGTTGCTGGGAGGGGAAGGCCTTTCAGAGGGATATTCAGCCCAGCAGGGAAGGGACACCGCCTCAGACAGTCTCCCTGTATGGCAGGGGCAAGTCTCAGGCCAGCATCTCCTGGCCTGGTTGTCACCCCGAGTAAAACGAGGTGACACCAAGGCTGGTGGGCAACTGGGAGCAGAATCCCACACAGCATCCTCGTGGCTCCGGGGAGAGACAGAGCCCTGAGCAGCAGGCTTCTAGAGGCAGCCTCTTAAGTTCTTTCCTGAAGCGTCACACCTCGTGTTCAGGCTACGTTGGCCTGAGTGACGGTATTTAGCTTTCCTTTTGTGAGGAAAAACCCATGGAATTGACTTCCTTTTTATATTTCCGCTGGGGCTGCAGCTTACACCTTAAATGTGAGTATGTCAGGATAACAGGGGGTCAGGGGACTTGCTGGGTGCAAGTTCAGTTCTCTGAGTTGTCCATCAGGGTAATGGGAGCATGCCCGAGCTCTGCTGGCCTACTTGGGGATGGAACAGGGTGCTGGCTGACTTCATGATGGTGACTCAGGCTCTGTTGAGAGGCTCCTGTGGGCCCCAGTGAGATCAGAGCTGCCACGGAATTCCCGAGCCACAAGGCAGAAGCTGCCATCTACCCAGGCAAACTGATCCTCGGAGAAGCTCACCTGTATGGCCATATTTCCTTCGAGGTATGGGGTTGCGGGTTTCCAAGGGAAACTGGGGCTTTAGGGAGATGGGGATTCTGACTTTGATCTTTCAGCTCAGATATTTTATCTGCCCATTTTCTGATTAGTTTTTGTCTGACAGGAGCCTCAGGGCCAGCACTCAGTCCCAGGGTCTTAGGGTAGGAAATGTCATGCCCTAATTTTCCTACAGAATATTTGATCATGGTGGAGGAACCATAAAACTTTCAGTTAAACTTGGCTGATTGAGCATCTCATTTATTTTCGCTCTCTCCCCAAATCCTACCAAAGTGACCATACATAAAAAGAGAAGTTTGAAACCTACAAAGACAAAATAAACAACAAGTCAATTAAAACACAGGGGAAGAGACAACCGAACAACTGATACCAACACACTGTGGGAACATGGAAAGCAGGTGATGTGGTGGAAACAGCCCTGAGTCCAATGGAGGGAAATGGATGAAAAGCAGTGACGGATCCCCAGTGTCAGGCCTCAAGACCCCCACCGCATGCCTGCAGGAGGTAGGAGGTGTGTTCCCAGGTGAGCCAGAGAGGTCCTACTGAAAAGGGGAGGCATCATGTTGGAAGTGAGGGGCAGGTGAGTTAACATCTGCCTTCTGAGCGATGACATGGGCTCCCCACCCCCTTCTGCCATGAAGCAGCAGCGCAAGTACCAGCAGCCTTTCTGTAGCCCCCAGGCCAGAAATTAGAGGACTTTTCTCCAGGGAAATGAAATCATCCCAGAGAAAAGGCGTTTAGGGAAAGATCCTTTCCTTAAAATGCTGGCGCATCAATCACATCTCTCTATACAAAACTTCCAATCCATCTTTTAAAATAAAAATTTTATTTTAGAAGAGCGTTAGATTTACAGAACGATTGTGAAGATAGGACAGAGAGTTCTCCTATACCCCACACCCAGTTTCCCCTATTATTAGCATCTTATGTCAATATGGTACACTTGTCACAACTAAGGTACCGATATTAATACATTATCATTAATTAAACAGTACATCTTATTTGGATTTTCATGGTTTTACCTGATGTCCTTTTTCTGTGCCAGGACCCCATCCAGGATACCACATTACATGTAATCATCGTGTCTCCTTCAGCTCCACTTGGCCGTGACCGTTTCTCAGACTTTCCTTGTTTTTGATGACCTTGATAGTTTCAAGGAGTACTGGTCAGGTATTTTGTAGGGTATCCATCAGTTGGGATATGTCTGATGGTACATCATGATTAGACTGGGGTAATATGTTTTGGAGAAGAAGACCACAGAGAAAAAATGCCCTTCTCGGCTTCCCTGGTGGCGCAGTGGTTGAGAGTCCACCTGCCGATGCAGGGGACACGGGTTCATTCCCCGGTCTGGGAGGATCTCACATGCCGCGGAGCGGCTGGGCCTGTGAGCCATGGCCGCTGAGCCTGCGCGTCGGGAGCCTGTGCTCCGCAATGGGAGGGGCCACAGCAGTGAGAGGCCCGCATACCACAAAAAAAAAAAAAAATGCCCTTCTCATCATATGACATTAAGTGTCTTTGCTGTTAATATGGCTTAGGATTGTCAATATTGACCTTGGTCACTTGGCTGAGATAGTATTTGTGAGGTTTCTCTACTATATAAAGTTACTCTTTTTTTTCTTTCTTTTCTTTATGTTTTTTTTACAAAGTAGAATGTATTCTATAAAAGAAAATAACTGAGAACAGCCCACATTTAAGGAGTGGGAGTTATACTCCGCCTCTAAGTGTGGAGTATCTACAATTGTTTGGAATTCTTTTGCACAGGGTATTTGTCTATTCTGCCCATTTGTTTATTTATTTAGTAATTTTATTTACCTCAATATTTATTTTATACTTTGGGTTATAATCCAATACTAGTTTATTTTGTCACTCAAATTGTTCCAACTTTGGCCATTGAGAGCTCTTTCAGTTGACTCCTGTATCCCTTTTAGCCCCATCATTATGTTTTGTTTTGTTTTTTTTAACCACTTTCTTACTTTCTGGTACTACCAGATGCTCCAGGCTCATCTTGTATATTTCCAACCCCAGCCTAGATTCGGCCGTTCTCCAAGGTGCTCTGGTTCCTTTTACTGGAGAATGGTTTTAGAAATCAAGATCTGGGGGCTGAGTGTGCTCATTGTTACCGTGGTGTTGTTGCTTCTAGGGTCTCTGAGCTGACAAAGCAAAGAAATTAGTGCCCATACTGCATGTGATGGTTAATTTTCTGTGTCAACTTGGCTTGGCTATAGATCATTCTGCCTTTCCCCCCTTGTTCATCTGTAATCTCCCGCCCTGACAGTGAGAAACCTGGCTCCCACCATCAACCATCCTTATACTTAATTGTTCAGTTTCAGTATACATGTAGAATGGCTTCAGAATCGTGAACCCATACTTCTGGGAGGAACAACTATATCAACTAGAATACAGTGCTTATGTACAGTTCCTTTTGTCTTTAGTCTTACAAACTCCACTCATTTCTGAAGTTACTTAGGTCAGCACCTTTCTTCCCCATCCTCTTCAGTGAAATAATGTCTGACATTTTTAGTGCCGTTAGATTCTTTGGTCACGTTCTGCATTCCATTCTAGGATCCTCCATAAATGATTTTTTTAAAAAATCAGGGCTCACTGCATATGAATAGCTCTATGCCTAAGGTGTTTGTTGACAGAAATGAGCAGCAGGTGTTCTACACTGTAGCTGTTTGAAGTAGCAATAGTAGTTGGGGCCAACAAGAGGCAGAACAAAAAAACTGCAAAAGAAAACCTAGGGAATGTGATGTCTATAGGGGGCTTTAAAAAGCTCTGACAAAAAAAGACAAAAAAAAAAAAAAGCTCTGACATATTTCTGGGAATCTAAAAGGTCATATGCAAGTGCAGGGCTATGCACATGCTTAGGAAAAACCTGTTAAGGACCTAATCTCTCACTTCTGGTGTAACTTGAGGCTCTCTGCAAGCAGAAAGTGAAAGTTAAGGCAAACTTGTAAACTGCATGCCTGAGCATTGAAGGTGAGCTCTGACACACACACACACACACACACACACACACACACACACACACACACACACACACACACACACACACACACACACAGTCCCTCAGAAAAGGCTAGAGGATTTATTTGTTAAAAGCATTTAAGGAAATCTCTTCCCAATCATTAGCTGATCATTAATATGTTCATTGTTATCTGCAGGAACTCATTAAGAAAATAACTTTAAAAATACAGTAAAAGAGGGCTTCCCTGGTGGCACAGTGGTTGAGAGTCCGCCTGCCGATGCAGGGGACACGGGTTCGTGCCCCGGTCTGGGAAGATCCCGCATGCTGCAGAGCGGCTGGGCCCATGAGCCATGGCCGCTGAGCCTGCGCGTCCGGAGCCTGTGCTCCACAACGGGAGAGGCCACAGCAGTGAGAGGCCCGCATAGCACAAAAAAAAAAAAAAAATACAGTAAAAGAAACAACAAGGACACTAAAAGAGTATGCTAGAAAATATAACACAAAAGAAGGAAGTAATGGAGAAATAGAGGAACAAACCTTAGGTAGACTGACTAGAGAAAGAGAAGACTCAAATCACTAAAATCAGAAATGGAATAAATAGGGAACATTACTACCAACCATACAGAAACAAAAAGGATTATAAAGGAATACTATGAATAATTGTGTGCCAACAAATTAGGTACCTAGATAGAGTATCTATTTCACAGACTACTGAAATGGATTCAAGAATAAATAGAACTTCTGAATAGACTTATAATAAGTACAGAAGTTGAATTAATAATCAAATTATTACTCACAAAGGAAAACCAAGGCCCTGATAGCTTCACTGGTGAATTATACTAAACATTTAAAGATAAGTTGCTACCAATTCTTCACACACTCTTCTAAAAAATAGAAGGGATCACTTCCCAACTCATTCCATGAGGCCAATAATACCTTGAATCCAAAACTCGACAAAGACACCACAATAAAAGAATACTACAGACCAATATCCCTTATAAATATAGACACAAAAGTACTAGCAAATCAAATCCAGCAACATGTTTTTTAAAAAGGATTACATACTGTAATCAAGTAAGATTTATCCAGGAATGCAAAGTTGGTATAACATACAAAAAAGAATCAATGTAAAATACCACATTAAAGAGAATGAAGGGAAAAGATTCACATGATTATATAAGTAGATGTAGAAGAAGCGTTAGGCAAAATACAACATATTTTCGTGTGAAAAACAATCCACAAACTAGGAATAGAAGGGAACATCCTTAATCTTCAGAAGGGCATCCATGAAAAGCCCACAAAATCATACTTAATGGTAAAAGACTGAGTACTTTCCCACTAAGGTGAGGAAGAAGACAAAGATGCCTGCTTTCGCCACTTCTATTCAACACTGTACTGGAGGTTCGAACCAGGGCAATTAGACAAGAAAAAAAAGGAAGGGGGCTTCCCTGGTGGCGCAGTGGTTGAGAGTCCGCCTGCCGATGCAAGGGACGCGGGTTCGTGCCCCGGTCCAGGAAGATCCCACATGCCGCAGAGCGGCTGGGCCCGTGAGCCATGGCCGCTGAGCCTGCGCGTCCGGAGCCTGTGCTCCGCAACGGGAGAGGCCACAGCAGTGAGAGCCCCGCGTACCGCAAAAAAAAAAAGAAAAAAGAAGGAAGGAAGTGAGAGAGGGAGGAAGAAAGAAAAGGCATATAGCTTGGAAAGGCAGAAGTAAAACCATCGCTATTTGTACTCTTGTGCCTAAAAAATTCTAAGGAATCCTTAAGAAAACTATTAAAACTAATACATGAGTTCAGCAATCAACAGACAAAAATCCATGTACTTCTATATACTTGCAAACAACAATTTGCAAATGAGATATTTAATAGAATCAAAAAGAATTAAATACTAAGAAAACATTTTGATAAAAGATGTGCAAGATTTGTTCACTGAAAACTACAAAACATTCCTGAATGACCTGAAAGAGGATCTAAATAAATGGAAAGGCATCCCTACTGCCCCTTGGTCAGTTAAACTCACATGAAGATCTGAGGTGAAACATTGAAAATCCCTGACACAGAATCGGTGCTCTGGAAACAGCAGTTGCTCTAATGCAAACGGTTCACACAACTAACTCAACTGTTTTAATTTCACTTCTTGACACCAGGGTACTTTCTACCAACACCCTCAACCTCAGCATACTGGCAAGGAAGGAAGTCCCTCTCCTTCTGTCATCATTTTCATCCACTGATACTGATATAGGAAGTGACGCCAGAAAGAAAGGACGTGATGGGCCCCTTGTTTGGGTTTTAAGAAACCCTGCCAGTGCCGAGAGCATCTGGATTCTACCAGAACGCACGGCCCCTTTGGTCTCACTGCCACCCTTACTCAGTCATTGACGTGACAAGCTTTCCTTGTCCTCACTGAGTCACACACCGTCCACCAGCACCCTGTGCTCATGAGGCTTCGTGAAGATAATGAGGATGGACCTGCACACGTATCCACATGTCTCCCCAGATCACGCATGCTCCATTGTTCCCGAACCTCACTCAGAGAACACAAGTTCAAAGGTAAAATGTTAAGAATTTCAAGATGGCCATAGCCGAGATCGGCCATGCCTCCTGTCCCCTGCTCTCTGCCTGGGCTGATTCCGTGTCCACGTAATTGGGACTTCACAGGGCAGGGGTCCTCCCGTGCCCCGGGGCCTCTTCTCTCAGGGGTGCCTCCTGCTGCCCAGGCTGCTCCATTTATGGATCTGGTTCGCCCACTAGAACACGAGCTTCCAGGAGCAGGGCTGTGTCTGTCCTATCAGCCACTGGCCCCAGTCCCACGCCTGGCACCTGTGCTAAATAACTATTTGCTGAATAAACGCATCAACTACCCACTGAGTATCTGTCAAGCACCTAAGATGGGACGGGCACCTCCAGGGCCCAGAGATAGAGACAACGCAACAGCTTCTGCCCCCAGGACCTCCCACCCTTATTCCCACCTGGATGGCTTCTAACTTGCAGCTCTATGAGGTGAGTGGGGTCCGCAGGGTTGACCCATCTTGCTGATGTACAATACAAGCCTGGTTGCCAGGAGCAGAGCCAGGCCATGTGACAGCTGCCCTTTTGGCCCCAGGACCTCAGGATGCAGACCCACAGGAGTCTGAGAATGAGAAGGGCTGGGCAGGGCCCTGGCCCAGCACCCAGCTGACCCAGGCCTCCCCCGCTGCCCTGGGCTACTGGGTTGGTGTCCGGAAGGAGACCTCCCCGACTTAGAGCCGACCTGCTCCACCTTCCACTTTCCACTGCAGAGCTTCCAAGCCTGTGCAAGACCAAACATGGGTCTTCACCCGGATTTTGCAAAACGATTTGCGTTTCCTGATAGAACACCTGCTGGTGTTCAGCTGCCCTGTTTTGTATACTTTTTCTTTTTAGCTCAACCTTGTTTTCCCAAAGATGATGATGACTATTTCTAATGAACTTGAGCATACTAACATGAATTTGTCAGATTTACTTCTCACAACTTTCCTCTGAGACACTGGGCATGTAAATGAGATGCCTTCTGAGATAGGAGAGTCGGCTTCTTGCAGGGGCAGTCAGACAAGCGGATGTCTGGGGGGATGTGGCCTCTGAGCAGGGCCTCTGGCTCAGAAGACAGCCATCCTGGGAAGGGGGACCTGCACGAGCACAGTGTGAAGGTGGGAATGAGCACAGGTGGTCCAAGAAATGTTTGTAGGGGGCACGGCAGGAGCTAATGCTGGACAGACGGAGGGTGCCAACCCCAGAAGGGCCTTGCCACAACCAGGGCTCCCCGTCCAGCCGTGTGCTGGGGTCATGAGGCACAAACATGATACTGCGACAAAAGCTCTCTGCACAGGGTCTCAGGGTGCTGATTGCATTACTATCCTTTCAGACTCTCCCAGCTCTGAGCCTCCCTCCCTGGGGTCCGCTGTGAGCAGACACCATGGCCAGCTTCTCGGGGGGAGATAGGGGGTGCAGCCCAGAAAGGCAAGCCCAGCTCCATCACCACTGCACTCTGCTGTGCGAACATGGATGGGCTCCAGCAGGAAGAAACAGACGTGACCGCAGAATTCTTTGACTCTAAAGAGCGTCGTGGGCTGTGGAGAGCACGGCATGATGCTGGGTCCCTGGAACGTATTTCCGTTCATGCCGAGTGCTGGTTAGAAGTCAAGAGACCAGCTCCTGCTCACTCTAGGGGTGGTGCACCCCTGAGACCTGAGTAGGCCAGCCGGGGGCAAGGGTCAGGTGAAGCCTCTGGGTGCCCACGCCGTGGGGCTGTGAGGAGGGACCAGAGCTGGAGGGCAAGGGGCCCAACAGGTGACACCCCAGGACACAGTGCAGTGCCTACCTCACTCAACAGTGCTGGCCTGGACCCTACCTCTCCTGACCGTAGGGCAACTCTGTCCCTCCCCCAGCCCTTCCTCCCAAGGCAGGAGGGAGCTCCCAAGCCTGGAAGGGCAGCCAGCGCTGGGAGACCACTCATTCTTATCACCACTCAGATATGAGCTCACCCTGACATCCATGTGTCAGGAACA
This sequence comes from Lagenorhynchus albirostris, assembly GCF_949774975.1. Lineage (NCBI taxonomy): Eukaryota > Metazoa > Chordata > Mammalia > Artiodactyla > Delphinidae > Lagenorhynchus > Lagenorhynchus albirostris. Next base: position 10,999,360 of record NC_083110.1, read on the forward strand.
AAAACAAAAAATGTCAAAATAATAGTTTTCCAGCCTTTTCCCCTCTCCCTGTCTATTCTGAGTCCTTTCCTTGTTCCTGGGTCTTGATTGGGGTAAAAGGAACATGGATTTCCCTTGTGAGGGGTCCTGGTCTCCTGGTGGTTGTGAGGGATAGACCAGTGATAACAGTGGATTCTAAGCACAAGATAAATGTGGGCTGTTATCTTTATAGCTCTGTTATAAACCCGGCTTCTCCTCCGGGCCCAGACCAGGAGGGGCGTGTGGAGGGCTGCCTGGAGCTCTGAGCTGGTCTGAGCTCTGGAGTCTGGGGGTGGCTGGGAGTGGACAGGGCTGACCTCGGGCTGGGGCCACAGCCACCAGATCCCCAAGCAGCTTCCTGGAGGAGGGTGAGCTAGAGACCAGAGGAGCTGCCCAGAAGTCAGAGACTGAGGGCCTGCGTGGCCTGAGTGAGCAGTGACTAGTTCCATAATCCAGGGCACCCGTGGGCGCCGTCCTCTTAGGTCAGCCAGGAGCCTCTGCAAACACAGACCCAGTCATGGGCTGGGTGAGTTCATGAGTGTGAAGCCCTTAGATCCAGCCTGGCCAGGGGCCTGCACTGTTCTGGAGTAGCAGTGGCTGCCACTTTCTCCAAATCCACCCACCTTCTTTTAATACTTGTTTTTTTTTTTTTCCTAGTTAATTCCCTTGGCTTTCCTTTCTATTTATTTATTTATTTGTTTGTTTGTTTATTTATTTATGGCTGCATTGGATCTTCGCTGCTGCGTACGGGCTTTCTCTAGTTGTTGTAAGCGGGGACTACTCTTCGTTGTGGTGCGTGGGCTTCTCATTGCAGTCGCTTCTTTTTGTTGCGGAGCACGGGCTCTAGGCGTGCGGGCTCAGTGGTTGTGGCACATGGGCTCAGTAGTTGTGGCTTGCAGGCTCTAGAGCGCAGGCTCAGTAGCTGTGGCACACAGCTTAGTTGCTCTGTGGCATGTGGGATCTTCCCGGACCAGGGCTGAAACCTGTGTCCCCTGCATTGGCAGGTGGATTCTTAACCACTGTGCCACCAGGGAAGTCCCTGGGTTTTGTGGTTTTTTTCTGTTTAGAAAGTTTTAAAACTATAGAAAAGTACAGACTATAGCAGACACCAGTGTTGGAATTTATAAATGTTGAGACCTGGTCATGTTTACTTCAGAAGTTTTAAATTCATGTAAAAGCAACAAAATATTGCAGAATAACTTCCCTCCTGACTCAAGGTGCTTTCCATAATTTTGAGACATATAGACACACACATGCACACAGGGCCGATAAGCACATGTGGATGGTGAAGCCATAAGTGCTTCAAAAATAGTGTCAAGCTATGAATTTTCTTCTAAACATGTTTAATGGCATCCTATAAAGTTTGATACGTTGTATTTTCCATGACATTTAATTAAAAATGGTTCTAATTTCAAAAAAAACACTACAATCTAAATTCGAGTTCATCCACATTGATATATACAGATCTAATTCACTCATTTTAACTTTTCCACGAGGATTCTCTCTCATAAATATCTCACAATTTGTCTACTTCTTTAATGATTTAAGTTATTTCCAGTTTTTTTTCTATAACAAACTATACCATAATGATAACATTCTTATTCAGCCTCCCAGTGGTACCCAAGGACGTGTACCCAGAGTGGAATTTCCACATCTTGAGGCATGCACTTTTTCGAATTCACACATTTCTGTCCAGTCCTCCACGTGGTTGGATTAATTTGCACCCCGTCTGTGGGTGTGAAATTTCTTACTGTTCGTCATTTCATCCCCACTTGGGATTATCAGACACCATTTTTACCCAAACTGATGCATACAAAATGGTATTCCATTTTTGTTCATTTGTATTTTCTCCATCGTTAGTGATGTTGAACATCTGATTTCATGTATTTTACTGGCCATTCATGTTTCCTCTTCGGCAAATTGCTCTTTTTTTATCCTTTGCCCTCTTTTCCGATAGATTATTTGTACTTTTTCTTATTGATGTTTAAGTTGCTAATCTTCAGTTTGCTGTATGTACAGCAAACATCTTCTCCCTGTTGGTTGCTTTTCTCACTGAATTGTTTTTGAAGTGTAGCACCACACAGAGACTGCGTAACTCCAAATATGCAGCTCCACAAATTCTCCAAACTGCATATGTCTGTGTCACCCACCCAGGTCAGAGCACTGCCAGGTCCTGAAGCCCCTCCGCACCCTTCCAATCGCTGTCTGCCATCTGACCCATTAACGAGTGGACTCTGTTAATCGCTTTCCTTACAGTGTACAGTCTTACTCCACAGAGGGATGGCCTCCCGGTTGTGGCATATTATTCCATTTGCTAATAATTTATTTAAGGTTTTTGCATCTGTCTTCATAGAGGAGAGTGGTCAGTGGTCTGGTGATCTCCATTTTTTGCTGTTTATCGAGTTATGGTGTTCATGATGGGCTGGCTCTGTAATAACTATTTTTCAAATATGACTTCGTAATTAACCCTGGAACCTGTGTTAGGGGTAACAAAAAGCAGCAAACAAATGCCTGTCTAACACTGGGCACAGAGTGAAGGATTCATCCCATCAGCAGAAGCCTGCAGCCCGGGGCAGGTCAGGCTGGGAGCTCAGAGACCTGGGACTGTCTGAGAGAAGAGCGTGACACCTGCCTCCTGCCTACGGACTCGTGAACCGACCCATCCCCAGGCAGGGACCAGGAGCTTGGCCTGTTGGATGGAGTCTGTGATTCTGACTTTATCACCAGGTCTGTGACCCACTGGCCCAGCCCAGCAGGGCTTTGGAGAAGATGGAGGCCTGGCCACTGGCTACTCATTCATTTAACTTGCCAGCATGGGCCTGGGGGTGGGGCAGATGACCTGCTGCCCTTCCCTGGAGCAGAACAGCCTGGAGACACAGAGAGGCGGGGAGCTGGCCCTCACCCCAGTCCTGCAGTCACAGGAGGCCTCACAGAAGAGGCACATGTGGGGATACAAAAGGGACAGTGCAGACGATGCCTAAAGCCAGGACACACGCGAGGCTGAGAGAATGGGGTGCCCCAGGATTGCAGTGGGAGGGACCAGGGCCATGGCTGGCCACCGGGTTGGAGGCTGTGTGTGGCATGATGGGGTGCTGATCCCCACCTCAGAGGGAGCTGGGGTGACCTCTCCAGTGTCTGCACCCTGCCTGTGTGACGACAGTCCCTCTGTGCAGAACCTCTGGGCCTCAGAGCTATGGTGAGAAGCACAAGGCCTCTGCCCAGTGCCCTGCGGTGCTGGGGGAGGAAGGGCTCAGAGGCTAGTGCCTGGTCTATGGTCCAGGCCTGCCTTCAAGGAGTCCCACCAAGCAGAGGGCATAGCCAGGTAGCCTCAGTTTGGCAGCTGGGCTGTCTCATGCTCTGGGGGATGTGCCCAGGCCATGGGAAACATGGGGTTCAGGGGTTCAGTGTCCTCCAGCTCCCATCCCCTGAGATGGCATGTACCCCTGGAGAGCTAGAACAATCCATGCCATGCCTCAGGGAAAGCCATCTTGGAAAGACCCCAGGGAACACAGGAAAAACACAGCTCAATTCAGAAAGGAAGAAAGCTCTGAGGCAACCCCATGCCAGTGCCCCAAATCCCAGGAGGAGAAACCGGGGTAGAGAGAGCGAGGCTCACCCACAGGCCCACACGCAAGGCTTGGGGCCTGTCCTCCAGGCACAGACTGAGGCACCCTAAGCTGGGTTTCTGGTCGGCTGCACACAAAGGAATAAACTGTCCATCATCTCATTACACAGGAGGCATTCAGCTCAGCCCAGAGCCAGCGGAGTCAGCGGAACAAGGACATGGAGGGCAAAATCATAACCTGCTGGCTTGTTTCTATCGTTTTTATTACCTCCATCCTTTCACACAACACTGCCACTTGGACCTCCGGTGGCCCTGGGAGCAGGCAGGGCAGGCCATACTCCCATGAAACAGCTGAGGTCTGGGAGGTGCAGGGACCTCCCCCCACCCTGGGTGGCTAGAGAGCCTTTCCCGCTACTGCTGCTGCTGCTTCTTTTTTTTTTTTTAATTGGAGTAGAGTTGATTTACAATGTTGTGTTAGTTTCAGGTGTACAGCAAAGTGAATCAGTTATACATATACATACATCCACTCTTTTTTTACATTCTTTTCCTGTTTAGGCCATTACAGAGCATTGAGTAGAATTCCCTGTGCTATACAGCAGGTCCCTATTATCTATTTTATATATAGTACATTGGGATTGACAGCTCTTGTTTTTCATCCTTCCCACATGCCAAGTCCGGCTGCTGAAGGAGGAGACGAGCACCTTGGAGAGCGACATGGACCCTGAGCCTCCAGCGGACGTGCCCTGCAGACCTGCCTACAGCCTCCAGAGGCCTGCCCTGCGGAGACCAAGGGGTCGGGGTGTGATCTCAGCTACTCCCCTGCCCCTGCCCCGGCAGCCCCACAAAATTCCTTGGCCTGGACAGAGGGGCTGGTGCACACACCCCCTGCAGCGGAGGGCAGGTTCTGAAGCTGGTGCTCTCCATCTTCCCAGGCTGGAAAATCTCAGGAGGTTCCAGGGAAAAAGGCAGTTCCCCCAGATATGCCCACACCCAGCAGCTGAGGCCTGAACAGAGCTCAGATTTCAGCCATGAGAGTAACTGTCTCTCTAACTCCTGGCACCAGGCTGGGCTGCTTGGGCCCGCCTCCTCAGGGACCTTCACAGCTGCTTCCTGAGTAGTTGGGGAAGAGGTCACCTTTGAGGTTACCGGCTTCCCTGAGGTCCCTCCACTAAGTGGGCTGAACCCCGAGGTCTCCCTCCTGCCCCACCCCAGTCCGCTCAGTGACATCTCCCAGCACCTTCTCCGGGCGGGTGTGGCCCTCAGCACTCCTCATGCATGTTCATCCTCACAGCGAACCTGAGAAGGAGGTAGAGTTGTTACCCTGTTTTATGGAGGAATATTCTGAGAACCTTGAGAGGCTGAGCCACTTGTCAGGGTCGGGCACCAGGGAGCGGGGCCTCTGAGTTTCCAAAATGCTTAGACAGCCTGTGACACATTCTTTTTAACAAGAAGTCCAAACTGTGCTGCCTCTCCACCCCAGACCCCTCGGTCCCCGAGGATCAGCTCCACACACGCACGTGCACACATGCATGCACACGCACACCTGCAGGGGAGCCCACCCTCCGCCCACCCACAGGCGGCCATTCCCCAGGCTCCGGGGAGCAAATTACATCACAGGAAATCGCAGTGTGAGGGACGTCCCCAGTGGAAGGTATGAGAACACATGTGGCAGAGTGGCGGGCCAGGCCCAGCTGCTGCAGATGTCTGCCACAGCTGGAGGGCCACCAGGCGCAGGGCCTGGTGCGTCTCGTCAGGGGCAGGGCCTCAGCTGAGGGTCCACAGAGCCATAGCTGCACAGGCCTTCCAGCCAGCATGGGCCCTGTTGCTTCTCCACTCGGGAGTGCCCCTCCAGGGCATGGGGGCTTCAAGGCAGTGTTTCCTCATCTGTACAATGGGGAGAAGACCAGCACCATGACCTTCAGTGAACGGAGCCCACGCAGGTAAGGGCCTCACGGTGCCTGGCTTGGAGGCGCGAGGAACGATGTCGATGACAACGGGAAACTCGGCCTCTGCCTTCAATGAGCTGACAGCCTGCGGAGGGGGGCGAAACTGACATGCCTGAAGCCGCGACCACTCAGTGCCCGGGCCGGACAGGTGAGCCCCCACCTCTCTTAGCAGAGAGAAGGCGAACAAGTCAATAAGGAAGATACCGGCCGACGCTGAGGGGCAGGCGCAGAGAAGGGGGCGGACAGGCTAAGGGGACAGAGATTGCTGGGAGGCGTGATTCACACAGAATGGCCGGGAGTGCTCGGGGAGGGCCTCTCTGGAGAAGCGACAGCTGGGCTCAAGCTGAAGAGAGCGATAAAGCCAGAGGTGAGGAGAAAGGGGACCCGACAAAAGAAAAGTACAGGGGCCAGAGGCCAGAAGGACGGGCGGCAGTGTAGTCCCAGGGAAGGAAGTGGCTGAAGAAGGAGAGGGGCCAGGAGGCCACGAAGGGCCCTGGGGGCCAATGGAAGGAATGCGGAATTTATTCTACCGGCGACAGGAAGCTACTAAGAGACACGCAGGAAGGTGCATCAGGATCGGACTGTCTTTTGGAAAGTTAGCTCTGGCTAATGTGTGCGTGAGTGGGGGAGGCGCTGGGGGCGCCCAGAGGGGAGCAGGGAGGCCAGGGAGAGGCTTCCGCGCTGCTCTCGGACAGAGGTGGTGGTGCTGTCCCCTCCCTTTCTTCGCCCGGCCCCCTCCTGTGAGGATGCCAGAGTTGCCCGGGCCTGACCCCTCAGGCAGGCTCTCAGCACCTGGGACTCCGCCCCCCACCCCCATATGCTGACAAGACTAAAACTTTGTCCACAGGGGAGCTTCCTGGCAGTTGGGCTCATCCCCACCTCGGGCAGGTGGGCTCTGGGCTGCAGCAGGGAGGCATCCCCACCCCATCCCACCTACTCAGCCTGCATGGCCCCCTGGGCCGCCACAGGCCCAGCTCAGTCTCCTAATGGCAAATGTGTAGCCCTTTCCTGGTGACTGAGACAGAAGATCCCTAATTGTCAGCAGCTGATCTCAATTAAAATAGAAATGCCTCCCGTGATTTGCAGGTGGGAGCTGGAGTGGAGAGCTTGGGGATGTTTACACAGACTTGGAAGGATACTGCCCGAAATGGGTCCACAGGAGTGAAAGCAATTTATCTCGATGAGTTGGGCCCGTGGGTGATTTAATTAAGGCCAAACCAGCCCTGGGCTTTGGCCCTCCCTGCCGGGCGTTGCGGGATGACGGTGTTGAGCCGGCCCTTCTTTTCTCCTCTCCAGGACATGAAGGTAGGAACACAGTCTCGGCAAGTGCCGATGTTCCCACTGCTTACCAGCTCAGGTTCCAGGACCTCGTACCTAGACTGCATTCCAAGCATAGCGGGGAACACGGGGACCCCTAGGATGCTGCCCTGCGGAGGGTCAAGCATGTATGTACGGTAAGCACCCTAGGGCTCTCCACACGGCAACTGCGCACGAGGGCACAGCCAGTCGGGGGCGGGGCTGGGACCCACACCCCGGTCAGTGTGACTGACACCGCGGCCTAGTGCTGGGGAGGACGCAAGACTCGAGCGCAGTCACATCTGAAGTACCTGGGTGAGGGCTGAGGGAGAAGACTGTTCCTCAGGCCACAGGTGCGCCAGGCTGGGGAGGCCTCGGGGAGGAGATAGTCCTTGAGATGGATCCTGGAGAATAATTAGGACTGTTAGCTCAAAATGGAGTTCGCCAGCAGCCAACCCACCCCTTTGGCTACCAGGGCCCCTGGCAGACGCTGACAACAAAGACACAAAGGAGAGAAAAGGGTACAGCACACCGAAGCCCAAGACAGGCTATGGCAGGGCACAGCCGATGGAGCTGGGTGACAGTCACTGAACCACTGCCCCACAGAGGAGGAAGCCATGGTCTTACGTGGCCTGTCTGTCCTGCCCCTCAGAGCACAGCACAGGGCCAGGCAGAGACCTGGAGGGTCCCTGTGCCTGGGGGCCGGGGGGGCTGCCTACCACCCCTCCTTCTCAGGAAAGAAGGCCGGGGGAGAGGCCGGCACCCCTGTTGCCTCGCCTGCCCACTCAAGGTGTGCAGGCCCAGCCGCTCCGGGGCCCTGGGGACAAGAGGCGGAGGGTGTAAGCTCTGTGCAAACATCCTGCCTTCTCCCCAGGATATTTTCTGTAATAAAAGACCATGGAAATGTCAGCTAGTCTAAACAAATAGCCAGGTTTTACAGAGGATGAGCAGCCTGCGTACCAGCACCTCCAGGGCCCGCTTCTTGAGGTGGCTTTGAAAAATTGTGCGCCAGGAAGGAAGCTCGGAATCCTTCCTGGTGGGGCAAGTATTTAGGGCCCAGAGAGGTGAGGCTTACAGGGTTCCTGGGGAGGAAGGGGCGGGTGGACCCTGGGCCTGGTGTGGGATGACTGTCTCAGGTGGCCCTGAGGAACTGGGCTCCCATCAGCCTGGGCTCCCTCCTGAGGACCCTCAGGCAGGGCTGGCCTGTGCCCTGCGGGCAAAGGGATGGGGGAGGGGCTGACAGCAGACGACTCAGGCTCAGGGTCTCTCCCTTCCTCCCCTCCCCCTACAGGGGTCCCCTTCCTGGAGCCCCATCTTTCCTCCGTCCATCTCTGTGTTAGGGAAGGCACCCGGGGGTCTGATACTGAGGGACCTCCCAAGGTGAGCTGGGCCTCACTGCATCCACTGGACAGGGGGACAGGGAGGCCCAGAATGGGGGAAGAAACTTAATACCAGAGCCTGAACATACTGGGGCCTTCTGGTTGGGGTGCTGGGGGAGCCGCTAGTGCCTCAGCGCACACAGCATCCAGGGAGCTGGAGCCATTAGGGGCTGGGGGGTCCCCGAGACCCTGCCGCACACAGCGGGCCCTAGGTGCCCACACTCCTTGAGGGGCAGGCCCAGCTGCAGCCACTCACAGGGCGGGGACGGACTGGGCCCAGGCTATCACCACAGTCAAGGAAGGTTGTCAGGGTGCTGGGCCCATGCGGGTTCACACGACCCCTGTGCATTGTGTCCAGGCAAGAGCCACGTGCACGGAGAGCCGGCAAGTCGGCAGCGGCTCAGGACTGTGAGGCCGGCCTCTGGTGGGCGGGCTGGAGCTGCTCAGAGGGCCAGGAGGTCATTTTCAGGGCAGTGAAGGTGGGCCACCTGGCCCTGTGGCCTCATTGCAGACACTCACACCTCCTGTCACTGCTCAGGGAGGTTGAGCCCACCACAGGCAAGGCTGCCAAGACTGAGCAGGTGGGCAAGGAGCCAGGACCAAAGCCAGTGGTCAGCCCCCCGGCCAAGGCAAGGCCTCTGGGCCGGAGGCACGGGGAGAGGGGTGCAGACTCTAGAGCCCTGTGGGCCGGGCTAGAATCCCAGCTCTACTCCTGCGTGCCGGCAGGGGGACCTTGGACCAGTAAGTCACAGAGCCTCCCAGATCCGCATTCCTCATCTGCGGAGTGGGGAAGTCATTTCCACCGCACGTGCCATGAAGAGGAGACAGTAGGATAATTTGCTTGGTGCCGGGCACGGGGCAGGGCACTCAGTCAGTGGAGGTTCGTTCCCCTCTCATTATGCCTCTGAAGTGGGTGCCAAGGCGGGCGCTTCTCATGACGGAGGACACCATCCTTGGGCCTCTGGAAGAGGCGGTCCTGTGCAGCAGGTGAAATTTTCCAAAAATGGCCACAAAAGTATTTCTAGTTCCACACACTCTCTCAGAACCTTGCCACTTTCCGCCAAGAGGGGGTCTGTTTCCTCTCCCCTTGAACTCGAGGTGGGTGCTGAGCATGGGAGGCTGAGTGCTCACATCACCTGGTCCACCTCTGGTCAGATGAACCTGGGAGAGCCCTTGCCTGGTGCAGCCTGACTCAGGAGACAGGGCCCCAGTGACTGTTCTGTCCCTCTTAGCCCACGGCCCCAGGACCAGGCTAGACTTGGAGCCCAGAATTCCCCACCTGTCATGAACCAGAGGCTGGGCCACTCACCATTCACACTCTGTCTCATTTAATCCACAAGAGAATCCCATGCGGTCAGCCCTGTTATTTTTCATGTGAGAAAATGGAGGTTCCAAGATCAGCTGAGTCCCTTGTCTAATGTGTCCCGAGTTGACCTTGGAAGAGGCGCACTAGAAAATGATGTAAGAGCCCCCACTGTAGATCACTTCCCAGTGCCCCTGTGCCAGCCGCTGCCCCATATTGCTGGGGTGAAGCAGCAGCTCTCAGCCACAGGCGCTCCCATCAATCAATATTTTTAATTACTTACATGATTGACTAATAAAATTCTCCACCGACCAATTGATTTTGTGATCAAGCGAGAGCCTCTGTTTTTATTAAAAGGTTACTTAGATGAATTTTTTTTCCCCACTGAAGTGGGAGGTTGTATTTCTTTTGGTCATTTTGGAAGAAGAAAAATGGGAGGGGCCAGGAACAGGAGGAGACCCAGAGGCCAAGAAGATTACAAGCCCAAACCAAGAGACCCCGTGAATCGGCAGCCACTCGCCTATTTGTCCTGCCAAATACCCCGAGGCTCCGGCAGCGGGGTCAGGCGCGCTGGCCAGAAGGACCCTCGGGCACACACTTTACCCAACCCAGGCTTAGCCAGAGCTGCATCTATTGTTTTTAAAAGTCAACTGTAAACTTTCTTTTACATTTTAATGAAAGGATTGGCTTTTCAGTTCTAAAAGTAACTCACTCTGTGTGCACAGTTTGGAAAAGACAGGCAAAAACAACAAAGCAATGAGAGGGTTCTCAGCCTGGAGACTTGGCCTGAAAGGGCAGTTGATGGAGATGCTGTGAGAAGAACTGCAGGGCTGACTCCCACTTTTCCAGGGGTCCAAGGCCCCAAAGGAGCATCACCATAGAAATCACCCAGGTCCCAGTGTCCAGAGAAAGCTACTCACGGTAGCTCATCAGCGGGCTTTTGGTTTTGGTTTTCTGCTTTACCACATTGGTTTTTGACGGGTTTGGTGATGTCCTATGACTTGCACTGACCTTTAAAACTGTGTTTGTAAATGACTCAGTGTGGCCTGTCCTGTGGAGGAGCTATTGCCTGTGACCTGTCCCTGTGGTACAGACCAAGGTCACCTTTCCTGGGGGGTGGCAGGCGTTGATGGGGCCAGGGGCATGGAATAGGCAGTTAGGGTGAGGGAGAGTGGGCCTAGGCCCTGGGAGAAGGGCACCACTCACGGGCCTGGGCAGCCCTTCCCTCTCCAGTCCTCAGATGCCTCACCCGGTGTGGCGATGCTTCTGCAAGGGGGCTCTCGGGCCTGGCCACGCCCAGTTATCAACAGATCGGACTGCCACACCAGCTCAGCTCTGGGCCCCAGGCCTGCCTCTGCCTGTCATGTCCACGGTCACGGCCATCCCACTGTCCCTGATCTCACTCTGCCCGCATCTCCTGTTAACTCCTACATACCCAGCGACCAGAACAGTGGACGGCACACGGTGGGCGCTCAGTGACTGTGTGACAGGTGAATGCTGAATAAATCCACGTTAACCATGAACACTCGCGATGGCTGCCAAACGGTCCTTCTGAGCCGGCCTTGGAGCTGGGAGATGATGACCTCCACGCCTGCCTTCTTAGGAAGGTCACGGCAGGTGAACAGAACGACAGGCGACGACACGCCTCTGCCTCGTGCCAGCCCGGTGTGCAGAGGCCACTCTTCCGCCCTCGTGGACAGAGGCAGGAACAGCCAGAGAGGGGCCAAGGGACTCCCCAAGGCCCCACAGTCGGTCTGAAACGGGGGTCTGGTTCTCTGCAGCGGACGCTTCTCAGGATCACCCAGAAGTCCAGCCCCACTGAACCAAAGCCCAGGTGACCTGCCCTCACCTGGGTGTGAAGTCCCCAGACCCATGCGGGAGCCGTGAGGCTCTCCCCAGCCCACCACCATGCCTCTGGGATCCAGAACATCTCTGGAACCTAACTTACATTTAAATAAAGTAAAATTCATGTATTTTTCCTTACAAAAAAATAACATCTATTCCAAGTGGAGAATTGAGAAATTAAAAAAACATAAAGAAAAAAAGGTCAGTTGTCCTCCTGCCCTGAGTGCTAATGACATGTCAGAGATGCAACGGCCCATGAAGGAGCTGGCCACCCCTCTCTGGATCTCAGGACGTCTGAGGGATGTGCTCACATCCAGGCCCGTTGCGACCTCCACGTTGCTGGCGGCCCTTGATGCGGTGAGTCACTCCCTCCTGGAAGCGCTTTCCTCCCTGGCCGGGACCCACGGAGCAGCAGCGGGTGGCCAAAGCAGAATCCCGGCCCACACAGATGGCCCTGGAGTCTCACCTCACCTGCCACCCACCCCCGCTGGTCCCCTGGCCGGCTCTGCCCTCTCATCCTGACGTGTGGACTTCGGAATGTCCCGGGAGCCTCCGTTCTTGGTCGTCTTCTCTCTCCCTACTCCCTCGTCGGTGAGCTCATCCAGGCCCTGGCTTCGTGCATCTGTGCACTGATGCCACCCACGAAGATCGCTCTGATCCTCTGAAAGGCACCTCCAGGGTGACTTGTAGCAACTCCTGCTCCGTCCCTGGCACTCACACTGCTCGGCCCAGGCCTCTCCTCCAGGGCAGCGGGTGGCAACCTCGTCCTTCCCAGTGCTCCATTCAAAAGCCTGGGGGCGAAGCCACAGTGACTCTGCTGTTGTCCCCCACCCTCCATCAGCAAACCCTCCCACCCCACCCAGGGGTCCCACCCATACTGGCCCTCAACTAGACCACAGCAATCGCTCCTGACTGGTCTCCCAAGACGCACGGCCTCCCTGGGGCCCCTGGAGCCCACCAAGCATGTTGCCTCAGTCCCCCAAAGCCTGGCCTGAGACAGGGACATGGGGTGGGTAGCTGGTTTGGAAGGCGAGGGCAGGAGGCAGGAGTGAGAGAGAGGAGAGGGGTGGCCATCAGTGGGGGCTGCTGGGCTCCCCCTGAGAAGCTTTCAGGATCATGCATGGGGAGGATGTGCAGCTGGGACACTGACCACCCCCACTCCCACCCCCACACCCCACTGCATAAGGGCTGCCACGACTTTATCTCCCCAGACCCTGGTCTGCCCTGGGAAGGCCCCAAGTTACTACTTTTCCTTTTGTAATAAACAAGTCCAGTGATTCCACTCTCGCTGCTCAAACGTTCACCCACAAATTTAGCATCTGCTGATGACCCTTGTCTGATCAATTATTATTACAATTGTTGCCAAATGATAATTTTCCTAAATTCCATCTCCGTTTATTAGCTGACGTTCTACTACAAAGACTAGCTTTTGCTTTTCTATTTACTTATTTAATCCTGTTATAGATGCATGGAGTCTTAATTCTAGTGGTTATAATTCATCACTGTAATTATTGATACTTATTTTAATGCTCAAAATGTCCTGATTGGGTCAATGGGAGCCCCTTCAAGTTGTCTCCTGTGTCCCCTTGACACGTCCCCATCATAGTTTGATTACTTCCTTACTTTCTGTCACAGCAAGCTATCCTAAGCCCATTTTTAAGTTCCCTGTCCCAGCCCTGGAATCAGTCATTTCTCCAAGGAGCCTTGGTCCCTGGCTCCTTTTAGTGGAGACTGGATTTAGAAACCAAGGTTTGGGTACTGGATGTTGTGACTGGGGTGTTTGCAACATTTTTAAAGACTGAAAGTATCCAGGATTAGTGAGGCATGGCTGAGGAACACACTTGTCCTCAGGCAGTGAGAGAGTGACTAGAGAAGCAGTGAGGAAAGGCATTTGGCCCTACCTGTCAGATGGTGATAGGCGTGCACATGGACACAGCCGTGCCACTTGTACGAGTCTCTTCAACCCAAACTAGAACACAAGTACACAAAAGCAACACATCAGAAACAACCAGTGTCCATGGACACAAAGTTAACTAAGGAAATTGCAGTACTCCTTCCTAAAGAACACCCAGCATCACTGAAATCAATGAACCAAATTTAAGTCGATGAATTATTTTCAGAGAAGAAGCAACTTACAGAATGCCATGTATAGACTGATTTTTTTAAAAAATTAAGATCAGATGTGTGCATTTTACATAGGTGAGTCTGTTTGTGTAGGGAAAACTGAAAGGACACCCTCTAATCTCCTAGGCGATGTTATCCCTCTGAATTGTGGGGGAAGGTTGTAGAAGTTGAAAACATGGGAGCAGAAAATTATACTTTTCATTTCACACACTTGTGAACTATCTGAAGGTTTTATAGCAGCCACGTATTACTTTCACAATAAAAAAAAAAGCTTTAAGTGATAGTAGGTGAAGAAGAGACAGCCAGCTCCCCAGCTATAAGACTCTACAGCATTACTGAATACTCAAGTAGCTTTAAAAATAAAGAAGGGGCTTCCCTGGTGGCGCAGTGGTTAAGAATTGGCCTGCCAGTGCAAGGGACACGGGTTCGAGCCCTGGTCTGGGAAGATCCCACATACCGCGGAGCAACTAAGCTCGTGCGCCACAGCTACTGAGTCTGCTCTCTAGAGCCCGCGAGCCACAACTACTGAAGCCCACGTACCTAGAGCCCGTGCTCCACAACAAGAGAAGCCACCGCAACGAGAAGCCTGTGCACTGCAACGAAGAGTAGCCCCCGCTCGCGGCAGCTAGAGAAAGCCCGCGTGCAGCAACAAAGACCCAACACAGCCAAAAATAGATAAATAAATTTATTTAAAAAAATTTTTTTAAATAAAGAAAATGATGTTCATCAGAATTGAGGTCAATCAGCTTTGGAAACGGAAGAAGAAGGAAGAGAACATCTTGGCAGTGTTCGTTCATACATGCCCTGGAGCAGAGGAGGGACCTTAGCCCAAAGTCTCTGTTCTCTGTGAGGTAGCCCCACAGGCTCCCCCAGGCTGAGGCTCTCAAACATTTTATTTTTTAAATTTTTTTAAAACTTAAAAAAAAATAAATTTATTTATTTATTTTTTGGCTGCGTTGGGTCTCAGTTGCTGCGCGCGGGCTTTCTCAAGTTGCAGCGAGCAGGGACCACTCTTAATTGTGATGCGCGGGCTTCTCGTTGCAGTGGCTTCTCTTGTTGCAGAGCACAGGCTCTAGGCACGTGGGCTTCAGTAGTTGTGGCACGCGGGCTCAGTAGTTGTGGCTCACGAGCTCTAGAGCGCAGGCTCAGTAGTTGTGGCGCACGGGCTTAGTTGCTCTGCAGCATGTGGGATCTTCCCGGACTAAGGCTCGAACCCGTGTCCCCTGCATTGGCAGGTGGATTCTTAACCACTGCGCCACCAGGGAAGTCCCTCTCAAACATTTTAGATGGCACCGCCCCAGCTCTGATCCTGGCTCTCCACCCTCCTTTGGCAGGTAGCTGGCTTCTCCAGAGCAGTGCGTGGAGGGAGGGAATGAGGTGGCCGTGAAGCTCAGGACAAGACGCCTCATCAGGGCTGTGCTGTTCTTCCCTGCCTCCTGATCGTGGAGATACATGGTGAGTACCATCTGTGATTGTGAGGATGGATCCTAGAGCCAGACTTTCTGCATTCACATCTTGGCTCACTGCTTACCAACTTGGGCAAGTTCCCTCAACCTCTCTGTGCCTTGACACCTGTAAAATGTTCCCCCTCGGGTTACTGGAAGATCAGATGAGCCAATATGCCAAGTGCTTAGGATAGTTGCTAGCATGTAATGAACACTCAAAAATGTTATCTGTGTTATCATACCTAGTGGTTACAGTGGACACACCCTTGTCTCAAAATGCGATGGGAATGCAGCTAGGGTTTCACTGTCACATGTGATGCTGGCTGATAGTTACAGTGGTGTGCATTAGCCAGCAATGCTTGCAGCTGCAGAAATTCCAAACACAACAGCTTAAACTAATAAGGTTTCGTTTTACCTCAGTGTACAAGAGTGCTGCAAGTTGACAGCTGCTGGCCTGGGTTCAGCAGCTCAGCCATATCAGGGCCTGTCTCCACAAGTGCTTTGCCTCTTTTTCATGCATTCTGCCTCAGTGTTACATTATGGCTGCCTCAACTCCTGACATCACATCACCTGCAAGGCAGGAAGTAGAGAAATGGAGAGAAAACTGGAAATACCCGCCACATATGGCTCTTTTATCAAGAAAACAAGCCTTCCCAGAATCCCCCAGCTGACTGCCAATCATATCTCATTTACCAGAACAATGATATTTGACCACACTTAGTTCAAGACAGGCTGGGAATATAGTTAGCTTTTCAGCCTCAACAGTGCAGATCGCAAGGGAGAGGAGGTTGGGAATGACCTTGCAGAGCCTGCCATTATTTTCTTTATCCCATGAAAGAAAAATCTGTGTGACCATGTTTAGTGAATTGGAAGTGGGTGGTGAGGTTCACCAAACATTTTCTCCTGCTCTTGGGGTCCACCTAAATAGAGGCCCACCCACTGTGAAACAAGAGGCAAATGTCCAGCTATGGGGACCAGCTGAGAGCTCACATTTTCTTGGGGACTTAGAATTTTCTTGGGGGCTGAGAGCCTTGCAGAGCAGGAGCCAGGGCTTCCAAAGCCCCCAGTTCCAACTTCCAAAGCCAGGCACCTCTCTGCCAGAAATGGCCATTGCTGCCAGCTCCAGGACAATGAGGGAGCCAGAAGCAGTCTTTCTAGACCCAGCCCTTGGCAGCAAGGGCACCTCTACTCCTTTCCTCCTGGACTGTTAACCTGCTTTCCATCTTCTGGGCTATTGGGAGCACTGGGCAGGCCAGCCAGGGAGGAGGCGGCTCCCATGTGTGACCGCCGCAGCTTCCCTTCATGTCCGCTGGGCAGGCCAGGCTGATGGTATCTAGTTCCTGAGACCCTGCAGTGAACTCAGACCCCAGATACTGTTTCTTGATAACAGCTTCACCTTTTCCATCTCTTTTAACAAATATCAACTCCTGGCTGAAACCCAAACTCCTGGCTGAAGACCAACTCCTGGCTGAGGCCTCCTTGCTGCTTCCCAGAAAAAGCCTGGTCCGAGATGGCCGGGGGAGGAGAAGCAGGCTGGGCGCCCAGGACTCCCTGCGTGCCCCGGGCAACTCAGTGCCTTCTCTGGGCCCCAGTTCTGCAAAGCAAAGGGGGTGCATCAGATGCTTCCTGGGGTTGCTCTCCTCTGCACACCTTCTGCAGGTTCCCCTGGCTCACACATCATGGCACCTGGGCTCTGCCCCAGTGCCAGGTGCTGGCTCTGTGGCCAGGCACGGGCCACCTTCAGCAGGAGGGCCATGGCCACAGTCCCAGGCCTCAGCGGAAAGGCAGTTCGATATTTCTGAGTTTGTGGGAAGTGCACTTTGAACACATTTGCATCAATGGAGGAAATAATATCTCTCCCAAGAGGCCAGAAAAGAAGGAAAATTCCATTTGTCAAGACATCCAGCCCTCGGGTCCTGATCTTACTACCTGCTTTCTTGGCCATGGAGAGGCACCAAATCCTCCTAGGCCCAGATGAAGAGGAAGGGAAACAGATGCTGTATCAACAAGGGGTTTTTCCTCAATTCAGTGGCAAGTTTATACTTTCAGGGTGATTTTGGCCCCCAGGCAGAGCAATACTTTGACTCTCCAGGGCACTCTCCCCACCTGCTGGTGCCACCTTGGTCACTCTCCCAGAACTACACAGAGTCACTGCCCCCCAAGGGCTCCTGCTCACACAGCCTGCGAGGTGGTGCTCTCAGTCACTCCATCTGCCAGATGAAGAAACCGAGGCTTAAGAAGGCCAGCCCCGCAGCGGGCACCTGGACCTGGGCCTGGTCTTGCAGCCCAGCACGCTGGGACCCCTGACTGCACCCTCAGCTCAGGCCCCCAGAGTGTCTGTCCTGTCCCCAGCACCTTAGAGCTCAGTCAAATGTGTCTTGGGTTGGCTGCAAAGCTTAGGAGCCCTTTTTTTCCCCCCCGTTTCTCACACGCCACAGGAGACAAGGCTGTAGATGCAATATGAGATTAAAGGCTGAACCTCATCCAGGTCAGGAAATTCCGAGGGCAGTCGCCCAGCTCGGCTCCAGCTCACTCCGTCACCCCCAGGGTCACTTGTCCGCCGCGGGAAGTCAGGGGCCGGGCGTGTGCTGCAGGGGCACCTGTGTCCTCCGGAACTTCCTGAGGACCAGACGCTCTGATTTCCCGACTGGCTCCCAGGGACGTTTCTCTCTCCCTCTCTCGGGCCTGGTTCCAGCCACCTCCCTCCCTGCTGTGTCCTGGGTGTTTCCCTCTCCAGCTCGATCATTCCCATCAGGTCCGAATGTACTGTTATTTGCCCATCTTTCAGACATCCCTCTGTTGGACTCAGACCGTCAGGTTGCTAAGTCAGCACTCAGCCTCACCTTGTGGTCACTCAGCGCTCCGGTCCCGCTGCCCCACCCTGTCCTCAGCTGCGTTGCAGACTCCCTGCCCTGGCCTCCCCACCCCTCGGTCCTCTCCTCACCTCTCCCCACACTCATGCCTGTCCCGTGGCTACAAACACTCTACACACTGCCTGGCCTAACCGCCTCCTCAACCCTCCACCTCAAGGTCAGACGGGCATCTGGGGCCTGTGAACCCCGACCTCCAGGTCTCCCCAAACCTGCCCGCCACCACCTGCCTTTAGATGCAGGAACGCCTCCCTCACACCCCACGTCTAATCCTGCGGTCACCTTTCAAGTACACCCAGGATCTGACACCTCTGGCCATCTCCCTGCTGCTGCCCCCCACCTTCCCTAACACTTATCACCTGCCTGGACCCTGTTAAAATGTGCATCTGCTCAAAGTCTTAAAGGCTCCCTTTCCCCAAGTTCAGAGTTGAAGGTCAAATGCTAGTGTGACATCCCTCCACCCTCCCTACCCTGCCCCTGCCTCTCACCCCTCTCGCTCTATTCCAGCCACCTTTGTCTCCTGAGCTCCCACCAACTCCTGTTCTGAATCTAACTCTGCCCCGGGGATCCCGGGGCTCAGTCTCTCCCTTCTTCAAGTCTTCTCAAATAACTCCTCCCCTCCCACTCTATTTTAAACTGCACCCCCTACCCTGGCACTCTCTACTCCTCTTTGTATGAGTTAGCTACTGCTGAGTGACAAATGAGCCCAAAATGTAGAGGCTTAAGACAACATTTGTACATTTATCTCGCAGGTTCTATGGGTCAGGAATCTGGGTGTGGCTTAGCTGTTCCTCTGGGTCTCTCATAACTTCAGTCAAAGTGTTGGCTAGGCTGCGGTCCTCTCAGGGCTGGATCTGCATCAGGCTGTCTCATGAGGCTGTGGGCAGAAATAAGCTCCTCTTGGGCTGCCCTCAGTCCCTTGCACATGGGCCCACCTGGTGCCGCTCGAAACATCAAAGTGAGCAAGGAGGAATGGGGTGGGATGCCAATAAGACAGACTCACAGTCATCTGTAACCGAGTCTTGGAAGTGCCAGCCCATCACTCTGCCTTTCCTGTTCATGAAAAGCAAGGTCCGTGTCCGCCCACACTCAGAGGGAGGGGATTGCACAAGAGTGTGAGCACCTGGAGGTGTGAACGCCTGAAGCCACTTCTGAAACTGGCGACCACACTGTTCCTGCTGGTTTTCTCATAGTATTTCTTCTCATCCAACTTACCATTCTGTTCATTGTCTGTTTCCTCAAGTGAAAATGCAAGCTCTTTGAGGGCAGGGCTTTTCTATGTTGTTGCAGGCTGTATCCTCACCACGCACACCGTCACGGCACATAGCCGGCACTGAATAGATGCTTGTTGGGTTGGTGCTGGTAAACTTCAAGAAGTTCTTTACGATGCAGGAAAACAGCCACCCTCAGTGACTGTCCTTTTATTTTCCTGTGTTACAAAGTGATCCAGTGACAATCACTGAAGGTTGATTTCTGTAAGAGTGAAAGAGGCTGGGGTGTGAGACCCCAGTGCTGGAGCCATCCTGGTTACCATGCCCACAGTCAAGAAATCATAGACCTCACGCCCTCTCTGAGACTCAGCCTCACCCTTGTGAAATGACACTCGGTCCCTGAACCTGATCTCAGAGTCTCCAGGGCTTTATAAGGAAGTGATGCTAATTTCATTCTTTTCAATAGGTGTTTTCAAATATTTTAAAAATCATAATTTTGGGGGGACAGTTTAGCACTATCTCTCAAAGCTTTAAACGCACATACTCCTTGACCCAGCAAGTCCAGAGCCTGGAATTATGGATTTTTCACTATATTCACACATGAATGTAAAGATAGGTATACAAAGATGTGCAATGCAACTTTGTTTATTATAGCAAAAGAATAAAAACACTCAATGTCCTCAAGCAGGGGGCCAGTTAATTAAACTTGGGCTCATCCACATAATGGAATAGCACACAGCTATTGGGAAGACCCAGGGAAGCCACATGTCCTGATGTGGGTGCATCATCATCTCATTTATTTAATCAACAGCGATTTCTTTAGCCTCTACTGTGTTCCAAGCATTGTTCTAGGCACCAGGGACACAGAAGAGCAAACTCCCTGTTATTGGAAGCTTATGTTATAGTGTAAAACCACACACACACACACACACACACACACACACACACAGATGTGCAAATGAGCATGCAAAGAAATACAACAATGCAAATATAACAGGGTTCTAAGGAAAGCAAAGTGGAGCGGGGAGAGCGTGGGAGTACTGCTTCATAGCGCGTAGCCACTGAGGAACATCTGAGCAGACATCTGGGCAAAGTAGGGAGAGGTCAAGGGCATGTGGCACTAGCACCTCCCAGATAGAGCAGACAGCCAATGCAGAGGCCCGAGTACCAACAGACATGCTGTATTTAAGGACAAGCACAGCAGGCTGGAGGAGGCCAAGTGGAGTGAGAAGGAGGGAGAGCGGGAGGCAGGGGACGCTGAGGCCAGGAAGATGTGGTGAGCTCAGGGGGGGAAGCACCCACCCATCTGAGCAGGCTCTGGACCACTCATCTTGTAGGCTGCAGACTCAGGGGCAGGCAAACTGGTGCAGCTTCTGGGATATCGCCCTAGCTGGGTTGGGGCCTCAGCTGCCTCCTCTGTGTGATGGGCCTTTTTTTTTCCCAGCATCACTCTGGGGCTGTGAGGAGGACAGAAGAGGTTGAGGACAAAGGTGGGAGCCCCACAGGAGGCCACTGCAACGGCCTGGGGAGGACAGCAGCTTGGACCAAGGTGGCCATGACCAACACAGGTGGGTGAGATTCTGAATATGCTCTGGAGAACCAGCAGAACATGCTACTGGATCAGATTCACGGTATAAAAGCCAGAAGGGGGCTTCCCTGGTGGTGCAGTGGTTGAGAGTCCGCCTGCCAATGCAGGGGAGGCGGGTTCGTGCCCCGGTCCGGGAAGATCCCACATGCCGCGGAGCGGCTGGGCCCGTGAGCCATGGCCGCTGAGGCTGCGCGTCCGGAGCCTGTGCTCCACAACGGGAGAGGCCACAGGAGTGAGAGGCCTGCGTACCGCAAAAAAAAAAAAAAAAAAAAAAAGCCAGAAGGGAATCACTCGTGAGCTCTTTGGTCTCTGTCCTGAGAAACTGAGTGAATATGGCACCTTTTACTAAGATGGGAAAAACTGAAAGAGAAGCAAGATTTGGGGGTGGGAAAAGCAGAAATTAAGAGTTTGTTTTGGGGAGTTCCCTGGCGGTCCAGTGGTTAGGACTCTGCATTTTCACTGACGAGGACCCGGGTTCAATCCCTGGTCGGGGAACTAAGATCCCGCCAGCTGCGCGATGTGGCCAAAAAAAAAAAAAAAAAAGTTTGTTTTCGATGCATTAAACCTGAGTTGCCCACTGGAGGCCATGGAGGGCAGGCAGCTCAGTAAGTGGACGTCAAGGGGGAGGAGAGGCTGAGGGAGCAGAGGCGGGTTGGAGGGGAGCGTTGGGGGCGGGGTGGGCTGGCTTCAAAGCCAGGCCTGGATGAGGTCGCTCATCCAGGAGTGAGTGTGGGGTAAGCTGACGGCCCAGGGTGGGCATCCTTTGCGAACACATCCATGTTTAGAAATGGAGCCGAGGAAGGCACACGGATGAGCAAGAGGAGGGGCTGTGTCCAGGAAGCCAAGCGAGGAGAGGTCCGGGGTGGGTGTGGGGCGGCCGGCAGGCAGATGGGCACATCCAGGGCTGCCGGGCGCTGGGCGCATGTGGACAGTGGAGGGTCACCGCAGGCCAGTGGGGTGGAGGCCTTCAGCCTTCAGGCTTAGACAAGACTGGAGTCAGTGCTTCCGGCTGAGCCCTTTGACATATATTGCTGCGAGGTGGGTGTGACCTGTGCGCCAGGTGAGGAAGGAGGCCTCAGGTGAGCCGGTGAACACTGGCCCACACGAGGCAGTGGAAGAGCAGGGAGTGGGTCTGGGTCCTTGTGTGCAAACAGCTGTCCCTGCACCCGGCCAGCGGCCCCCTCGTGTTGGGGTCCAGGGGAGCCTGGCTCAGGGCGTTCTGTCACTCACAAAAGTGTCACAGGTATAGAGTGCAGGCTTGGTGAGGCTGCAGCCCTACCCCACCCAAATACCCTGGCTGGGAGGAGCCGGCCACCCAGGATCCCCCTGAGGCAAGTGGGAAGAGGCAGCCCGGGCGTGGGTCACACGTCCCTCCCGTGTGCCCTTGATCAGAGCGTCCGCCCTGGCAGCATCTCCTCGTGCTGGCTGTGTCGTTACTGATGGAATCACAGCTTGCCGGACGAAGCAACAAGATTCATAAAACGCCCCAGGCATGACACATCCTCCCTTTGAGTTGGTCATTTGCTGAAGGAGATTCCACCGATGACTCATTCCGTAGATTGGAGAGTCCTGGCATCACAGATGGCCGAAGCTGAGGAGCCTTGAGAGAAGATTACAAATGGTCTTTGGGCTGATGGGCCCACGGGGCCAAAGGGGAACACAGGTGTGACCTGTGGAGTATGGACTCAGACTCACTTCAGCGGCAGTAGGGAGGCATTTTTTGCACTGTGTCCCTAACTCCTGACGGTGAATCGTATCGGGCACCTGCCCCCTTGACCCAGACTCTCTGGTGTGACCTCTGGGCCATGATGTGGCAGCCTACATTTTCCCCAAATGACCACAGCAATATTTCTGCCCTACATGCTGTTCCAGAATCTTGCCATCCACCCCACCGCCCCCATTCAGATTCTATTTCCCCTCTCCTTGAAACTGCACAGGCCTTCACGGCTGCCGTGATGAAGAGAACATGGCAGAGGGATGTAGGGTGACTTCTGAGGCTAGGACGCAGAAGGTGATATGACCTTGACCACCATGTTGTAAGCAAGCCCAGCTCCTACAGGGCTGTATGTCTGTGTCCTGGTGGACGGTTCCAGTGAAAGCAGAGGGTCTGGGCTGGCAGCCAGCACCCACCACAGTCACGTGAGGGGGAACCCTGGGTGATTCCAGCCCTGCCTGCAAGCCACCCTAAGCTAAGCGGAGTGGAGCAGAGACAAGCTACCCCAGCTGAGCACTACCCATGTTACAGACTGACTCATAAGCAAAAGAAATAATGGGGTTGTTTTAAGACAGTTTGGGGATGGTTTGTTATTCAGCGATAGACTGAGCAATAGACCTGAGAACAGTGCCCTAGGTGACCCCTCGCCTTCCCTGAATTTCTCTGTCCCAGGGATGCAGCACTCGCTCTGTGGATGACCTACTGAGGACGTGTGTGGACCCAGGGCTCCTCATCCTGGGAAGCTCTAATTGGTTTGGGTCTGTGAGAGCCACTCAAGGGGGTCTGCCACGCATGGGAGGGGAAGTGAATCATGCCTGGAAGCTTTGCCTGGGGGTTTCTATTCAATGGGAAATGTTTTCCTGGTAGCAAAATGTTAAGTATTAGCCTTCAGAATGAGATATTTGGCCATTTTCCCAAAGGTTGTGAGGTCTCTGAATCCCTCCTGCGATCTTACAGCAAGCTGAGCTCTGGCCTGAGGAGAAATTGCTTTTTTTTTAAGCCTCCACTGAAAACCACCAGTGGCAGGGCTGCTGTGAGAGCAAAAGCACACTGAGCAGGGTGGGCCAAGGGGGCATCAAACGACATGCTGAAATTCTCTGGAATAAGTTTCACCAAGTGGGGGGTCTGTGATTTTGTTTAAAATACATATTGTGTGATTACGCCTACACCAGTAATGCCCGTGAAGTCCTTTTCATTAGAACAACACTGACCTGTTACTACGTGAAAGGGCCAGTAATCACTCAGTAGCCCATTCCTTCCATCTCTTTGGCTGGATGGAGGTGCCCTAGATGGGTCACCATGGGGTTTTGGATCCAAGGTCTCTGCCATCAGTGGGTACAGAAAACATCACCAAGACAGCAGGAGATGTGGGCTATGGCTCTCTTGTCCACTCCAGGCCTCCCAAAGCCCACATCTCCAGCAATTCTCTGACCTCTACCCCAGCAACATCAGAGCCAACATCCCCAAAGGGCCTCGGCCCCTAGCATGCACCAGGCAGCCTTTTCCTTCAGCATCTCCTCCTGAACCTCTGGTCGGTAATAAATACATTCCAATTTGTGGATCCATAAAAACAAAACAAACTAAAAAATTAAAAGCACACAAAAAATCTGAAATACCAACACACACCCCCACCAAAAAATTAAAAAACAAATAAAACTACTAGTGCTGTAAGTTCATTACCAGAACCTTCCTTACGGTCTATCAGTTTCCCGTGACTGCGCGGCTTGAACAATAGAAGTTTATTATCTCACAGTTCTGGAGGCCAGAAGTCTGAAATGAGGGTTGGTTCCTCTGAGGACCGTGAGAGAAGGATCTGTCCGAGGCCTCTCTCCTCAGCTCGTGTCTCTTCACCTCAACTTCCCTCTGTGCATGTTTCTGTCCAAATTTCCCTTGTTTATAAGGACACCAGTTATATTTGATTGAGGCCCACTGCAGTGACCTCATTGTAACTTGATCACATCTGTGAAGACCCTATGTCCAAATCAGGTGACATTCTGAGGTACAGGGAGTTAAAGACTCCAACATATGGATTTGGAGGGATGCAATTCAACTCCTAATACAATGAAAAGAATAATATTAGGGTTTATGTTTGTCTCAGTAGGATTCAGGATGACTGCACGGTAGCCCAGACCAGCGACATGGGCGATTCGGTGGGCAGAGAGGGCACTGCCCTGGGGCCAGGAGGCCTGCTTTACTCTGTGGCCTTGGCCCATCTGTCTGGGGCCTCAGTTTCTCCATCTGTATGATGAGGCTTAGATTGAGTCCCTTTGGGCCTTTCTATCCCCGAGGTTGCTCAAGGTCACTAGTCCCTGGCTTTACACCACATAAGGCATGGAGGCCTGCCCCGGGGCCACCCACGGTGAGGGTGAGCAGAAGTGTGGGGATCACCCAGGGCACTCTGCCAGGCTGCGGCACGCAAAGGAGACACCAGTAGGCCTACCTGGGAAGGGTCAGGCTCTTGTGTCATCAAGAACAAGGGACCAAAATTTCCCTTCCCCCCAGAGTTTCCTCACTACTAGCTCTACAGGAGTTTTCCTTGGGGGCTGTAGGGTCAGACTCCAGCAGCAGACGACGACACATCTGAGAGCAATGACTAGGGTTTAACGTAAGAGCAGAGGGCAGGGCAGGACGTGATGAGAGACGGGCACAGTGGGGAGCTGGTGCCCCCCCCCGACAGCTGCCGGAACTCCAGAGTAGAGAGTGCGGCTGAGGGACAGTCGGGGCTTGGCGGGGAGGGGCTGTGGGAGCAACACTTTGTCCTCCTTGCATCAGCCTCCTCTGGGGTCTCCACATCGAGGGCCATGACAGGGTCTTCCTCTGCCCCGCCCCCCAGGAGCAGGTCCAAGGAGGACGGAGAGCAGGGAGCCAGCTGGGGGCAGCCTGGCTGGCCCTGACACTGGCTTGCCCACCCCCAACCCGGGTGTGGCTGGTTCATAGTGGTGCAAATCTAAGCAAGTATGGCCCTCACCGTGGAGGAGCGAGGATAACTCACCGCTCACCTGGCACAGCAGGAATGCCAGCCCTGCAGCTGCGGTGAAGCCCATCTGCTTCTGGGCATGAGCCCCAGCTCGAAGCTCCCTGCAGAGAAGCACCCCGGGGACTGACCGGCAAGGGCTTCCACTTAAAGCTTCTCGACTGAAACAGCAGATCCTAAGTTTGCGATGGTGAGAATAAACAGTCGCTTAGGCAAGTTTCACCCTAAACCAAGAGTTTGGAGCGGTAATTCTTGCAGAGCAAAGATGGGTGAGTGAGTATTACCGTCAGGAGGTTCAGCTAAGCCCAGCTCCCAGTGGGGGTCCCACTGCTCTTGTCTCCGGCAGCACCTGGCCCAGTCTGCCCTGCCCTCTTCTCCCCCGGCCGTACCCCCTGTACCCCCAGAGGAGTCGGGCGCTGGGGTGAGGCCTCGTGAGATGGTGCCATGACCCAGACTTCCAGAAACCCATCAGCTGCAGGCCTGGGGCTCACCAGGGAGGTAGAGGAAGGGGGAGAAAGAGCGGATGGCTCAGATGGGCCCCTGCTCCCAGCAGCCTCCAGGGCAGCCCTAGCCCCCCGCCCCCCGGCTCCCTTCCCCAGCCCCATGGGTAGGTACGGCTGGGTGGCCCCATTTCTCATCCCTATCGATTATGCCAGCAGAGGCCTGTAGCACAGAATGTAAATCATCGTCCCTGGGGTATTTAACCCAGGGAGGGTTAGTTGGAGGTGGCATCCCTTATAAGTCCCGCATCTGATGTTTTTATATTAATTCCT
Source organism: Lagenorhynchus albirostris (assembly GCF_949774975.1). Taxonomy (NCBI): domain Eukaryota; kingdom Metazoa; phylum Chordata; class Mammalia; order Artiodactyla; family Delphinidae; genus Lagenorhynchus; species Lagenorhynchus albirostris. Next base: position 11,025,411 of record NC_083110.1, read on the forward strand.
ATAGTGGACAGATTAATTTTTATTCCACTGACTGTTATCTCTTCTTCATTGAGTAGGAGACATTTCTGAGCAGTGCGTACATATCTCGTGGAGTATCAGTCATTTAGCGGGGTGCTTCCTCTGGCTGCAAGGTTTTCATTAATGAAAAAGGAATGAAAATTCCTTTGCTCCAAAGACTCAGCCTTTGGAAATAACAACGCACAGGCCAGCCAGAGTCACTGCCACCGTCACCACCGCCACCTGTGTGTGCTGTCTGGAGGGGTCTATGAGACCCTGACTAAGGGTGCAGGGTCCCCTGGCCTCCCCTCTTCCCTCAGCTTCCCCAGTCCCCCCCTTGGCCATACACAGGTCCTGAGTCAGGCTCTACCAAGTGACCATGCCTTGCCAGAGACCAAGTCCCCTACAGCTGTGCATATGGTCATCAGGAAGATGGCAATAGCCGTACTGCTCTGAGGGACCCAGTTGAAGAAATAGGTCCCCTGCAGGGGAGCAGAGCAGGCGTGTTCTGGGTGATGGCGATGGCGATAGCCCTCTTGCTCTGCAGACGGGGGAAATGCGTTTGCTGTAGCTTCCCTGAAGCTCAGTACCGTGCAAGGGTTGGGTCACAGGTCACAGTAGGATCCAGCCCAGTCACAGAAATGACCCCCCCCTTTACCTACACAGTGAGGGTGCTGGGTCCCCCAGTGGGCTCCAACAGGCCTGAGTCTCACATGAGGGACCCAGCTAAAGAAATGGGTGTTAGGAGGAGACAGCTGTATGCAAACAGAGGTGAGTCCCTGCAGGGGAGTGAAGAAGGAGTGTTCTGGGTGGGCTCCCAGCAACGCCAGGACCACGGATGTAAGCCAGGGCCGGAAGGAGGCTGGGAATAGGGAGGAGACACAGAGGAGGAGAGGCTAACTGGGGACAGGGCGTGCTGGCAGGAGGGTGAAGCGGGTACCTTCCACCTTGAGACCCTTACCCGCATCTCTCCTATCCCATCATGCTCTGGGGCAGTGGATCCCACAGTGTGGACCCAGGACCAGCAGCATCAGGAACGCCTGGGAACTGGTCCTGAGGGCAGCCTTAGAATCTGCGGGGTGGGCTCACATAGTGTTTGACCAACCCTGCCCTAGCATTTGAGAACCGGAAGCAGTGTGGAGTGAGGGAAAGAAGCCCAGAGAAATAACCCCTGGGCCTGCACCTCACCTGTAAAATGGGATGCTGCTACCGCCCGGGCAGGTGCTGTGACCCTGAATGAGTTAGAAGCTCCAGTCCAGGGCTGCCCCCGGTGGGATGTCCATAGCCATTAGCTGTTCTCACTTGCGCCCACCCAGGACCTCCCTCCTTTTCTAGGAGAGATGATTTAGACCCCACAGTTTTGCCATCCAGGGTGACCTCACTCAGCCTTTCTTCTAGGGGTCAGACATGAATAATTAAGCCCCAAACCTTTAGGATTTTGAGAATGCTGATAAATTACAGATGCAAATGGGTAACCAATCAACCTCCGCACCCCCTGCCCCAGCCAGGGTATCCACCTGGGAAATAAAACAGAGGTCGTTCCCTCCTGCCCCCCACACAGGCACGGTCATGAGAGACCCCCAACAATGATATGTAGTTTATGGGCTGCTTTCAGTTTGTGGGCAGCTGCTTCCAAGACAACCGTGAAAAAAACAAAGGTTGTTGTGAAATGGGGTTAAGAAATGGGCCGTATCCAAGTGTCTGGATCCTGTAAGGAAATAATTACGAGGCAGGAGCGAAGCTTTAGAAGATCATAGGTGCTCCATTCAAACTCTTCTCATCCATCCCTTACGCGGACTCCTGATGAGGGTCTTGACAAGTCCCAGGGGCTGAGGGGGTGACTTAGTGGCCTGGGGTGGGGGGCTGGGCGGGGGATAGGGAGGGCCGGCACCCAGGTCCCTGCTCAATCCCAGCCTCTCTGCATCCATCTCCTTGTGCATTCATTCCTGACACAGCCTGGGATAAAATGACCAGGACCAGGAGAGGGGTCTGGGGTGAGGAGAGGGTCTGAGACAGGCCAGGGCTAGTGGGGCGGGAGATGGAGGAGAAGGGTGAGAGGGCTGAATTATCCACAGAAATGGAAAAACTGAGATCAGGTTTCTCAATTACAGCAGCTGGAGCTGTTGAAAATGTGGTTCCAGGTGTCCTCAGAAGGTCTCCCTTAGGTGTCACCTGAGGGGAACGAGGGGACCTCCTTGCAATCAATGTGGAGTCTCGGTGTATTGGTTGATGAGAACATTTCTCCTGCCCCCGGGAGATGTCCTGTCTGGACAACAGCACAGACACCACTGTCCCTTCCCTCCCATCCCCCACTACCCCAGTGCTCATCTCACAGCTGTGCTAGGAAGTGGCCTGCCCGTGCCCTTGAAGCCCGCGCCACCACTAAGTTCACTTGGGCTTCCTCTCAGTTCCATCTGTGTGTTTTCTGCGAGCCAGGTTCTGGATCTCAGTGGGCCCCTCCTTTTCCCGCCTGGTGCCGTGTGCCCCTGACCCACCCACACCCGCTGTGCTGGGAGGACAAGCCCAAGGTCCGTCCACCTCGGCCAGGGGTCCTCCCCACATGGCCCAGAGCCACAGCACAGATGACCTGGGGTGAGTTCTTCCACGCTGGCCTCATTCAAGGATGGGAGAGCAGGCATCCAGCCCCTGTCTTGGGGGGCAGGGAGAGGGCTAAGCAGCACGCACGGGGTATTAGAAGCAGCCCCACATGTGGCCACTCGGTGCTCAGGCAAGAGCTGGGCAGAGGGCGGCTGCAGGACCCGGGGCTCCCTGGAGGTCCTGGGACAGAGCCCAGGATGGGCAGGTGGGGGCCTGTCTCTAAGTCGGAAGGGAGAAGCTTCCAGACATGATTGCATCTGACCTTCTCCTTGTGTCTCCTTGCTGGCATAGGGCCTGTGGTGAGCTCAGATCCTTCGTACTCCTGGGCTTCAGCGTGAGGGATCTTTGTAAAGTTTCCAATCCACAGAAAATTGCCAACCTCCGGAGGCCTCAGGGACCCCCGTCCTCCATACAGAGCCCTTCTCATCCCTGAGGACCAGCCATCAGCCTCCTCTAGGTGGGGGGATTGGGGAGGAGAGGAGTTGCTCTGAGGGAGGAGGGTGCTTCTAAACTTCTAAATCAGCTTCCCGAGAGACCCCCATCCTCCGCCCCCCATGGCCTGGAGCACTGAGGTCTTCAGAACCTCCCAGAACATTCCTCAGTTGAGCCATCCCAGCCCAGAGCCACCCCCCAGGGAACCGGGAGAAAGAGAAGCTTCCCTTGCTGAGAATCTCTGTATCCTTATGTTTAAAGGGCCGGAGGGAAAAGAAGGATTCTGAGCTTTTAGGAGAAAGTCTCTCAACAAAACACTTCCTGATGCTCGTCTGACACTAAAAACCTATTAAAGTCATAAACGTCTCCTGCAGAACACGTCTCAAAAATGTATTTATCTAAAGGGCATCTGTGTTTGGTCTCAAACTCAAACGCTCCAAATGTCAGGCCCCAGATGATTTATTTGGGGTGCCTTGTTCCCTCCTTGTGAGTCATCTTCCGGCTCCAGCCCCTGCTCCTGTCGCCCCTTCTGCTGATGCTTATAGACCAGACGGGCTCCCATTCACACTGAGAGGGCAGCCCAGAGGAAGAAGGGGCGCAAAGGGGTGTGAGTGTGCACACGGGTGGCAAGCACTGATCCTGTCACCGCAGACGGCCACGCCCTTCCCTCCTGCCTCCTGAGCATACCTTGTGCCTCTGCCCAGGTTGTCCTCTTGGCCACGAGGGTCATTTCTCATGGCAGGTCACCTGACCGGCACTCTGAGTCCTCAGCAGGTCCCCACGCAGAGGGCTAGAGATAAATACAGCACAGTTAAACCAGGAAGCGGGACTTCCCTGGTGGTCCAGTGGTTAAGACTCTGCTTCCAATGCAGGGGGCATGGGTTCCATCCCTGGCTGCGGAACTAAGATCCCGCATGCCTTGCAGCCAAAAAAACAAAAACCAGGACGCACACTGGGCCTCCTTCAGATTGTCTAGACGGAGCATTTGAGCACGGACTGGGGAGAGGGGTACTTTGGAGCCGAGACTTCTGAGCATTGAATAGGAGCTGAACAACAGAAGGGGCCAGGAGGAGGCATGAAGAGCTTCCCAGGCAGAAGGAACAGCCGGTGGAGGTCAGTGGCCAGAGAACACGTGGGGAGTCTGGGACCACGGAGGGGTGCTTAGGAGCAGAGGGACAAGGGCCCTGGAGAGGGGCCGGATGCTGAGCTCCCAGCACTAGCGAGCAGGCCCTTGGGTCTCAGGCTGTTGCACAGAGTCCCCTGACAGCCCTTCATCACCGCATCTTAATATGCACGAGCTCATCAGCCCCTTTCCAAAGAGGCCCCTGAGAGCAGGGCCCTGCAGGGCTCACTCTGCCTACAGGAAGCAGGGATTTCAGGAGGCATGGTCAGGCTCGGGGGCCAAGCCTGGAGGGGAATGGAAGATTCCCCAGGGCGAGTGAGAGAGCGTGCCCAGGGTGAACCCCAGCAATGCCACTGTTGTTCTGGGCAGGGGGGTGACTACGGCATCTTCAAACCACCAGGAAACAGAGCGGCAGCTGCTGGATCAGAGAGCCCACTGGGGCTGGCGAATCGGCAGGCTCTGATTTCTCCACTCTCCCTCCAGTGGGGGAGCTTTGGGCTAGGAGCCTGCCCAGCCCCCAGAAGCCTCCAAGAGAGGCTGGGAAGGTGTTTCTTAGAGCATCAACGCCCAGCAAGTACACTAGCCACATATGACTATTTAATTTTACGTTATTATAAATTCAGTTCCTCGGTCACACCAGCCACACTTGGCCAGTGGCCATCGTGTTGGAGAGCAGAGGGCAGGAAGTTACCACCACTGCAGAACGTTCCACTGCACAGCGCTAGGGGATGAAGGCCTGGCTGGCCGGCTTCTCAGCAAGCAGGGAGGGGCCCCATCCGGGCTGGGTGGGGGGTCTTCAGCAGGACTGGGAGCCCCCAGTGCGCCTAAGCTCAGGTAGCAACCCTAGGGAGGTGCTGGAGAGGAAGCAAGGAGGGCACCCTAGATCTACCTGAGAACAGCGCCCCCTCCCACCTGGGGCAGCTGCAACAGCTGAGCGAGGTCTTCGGGGCACTTCCGGGGTGGGGGTGGGGAGAAGGGGGCAAGTAAGTGCTCTGCTTCTCCTGGGCCTATCTGCAAGCACAGGGGATTGGGGGAGCCACCCAGGCTGTGCCCTCACACCCTGGCCCCACCCAAGGGCAGGTGGCTGGCCCCCCTCTCCCCCTCTCCTCCAGCTCACAGCGCACCGCCTCATCACCCGCAGGCCTGAGATGGATGTGGAAGTTGCACACTGTGCCTGGAGCTGCAGCCCACACCATCCTGGGCAGGGAGGCTTTGGAAGACATCGTAGGGTGTTAAGTCAACGGACTTCCTAGTTGTCAGCACACCAAGAGCACAGCACGTTTTTTCGGCTCCAAAAGACTGCCCAGGTCAGAGTCTTCACTCTGCAGATCCTGCAGGCTGTAACCCTCTCAGAGACCAGAGCTGCATCTTCCAGAGGGGTGAGCTGAGGCTGCTGAGAAGATGCTATCGTGGGGAGGCAAAGGACGGCCCCCTGTCCCTGCTGGGGCAACGCAGGGAACTCCAGGGCACGTCCTGTCACCTCCCTGCTCCCTGCGGGCAGCGCTGTCCCCACAGCTCTGTCTTTGCCCAAAGTCAGCTCTCCAGGACATCCAGCCCTGATAAACACCCCGCCCCGTGTCTCACCCCATCTGGGGTCACTTCTGACTGGGCTGCATGTGTGCCTTACGTGTTGATGATTGTCCTTAAGAAGCACCCAGATTGTTTCGTTCACTGGACTTTGGAAAGGGTGCCTGGAATACAGTGAGTGCCCAGCAAATGTTTGTTAAATAAATGAACTTTTCAAGAAGAAGGGCAAATGGGAAATGTGCAGATCGGGTGAAATACAGACCCAAATATGGATTTTTAAGCAAAAACAAGTCTCAGCTTTATCCTAGTGGATCATTTTAGGTTCCATGACTGGGGAGGGGCATCCAGAGCTCCTCCCTGTGGACCCTGGTTGAACATCCCTCCCACAAAGCAGGCTCCCCTGCAGGGCTCCTGGCTCAGACCTCCCCAGCTTTGTGATTCCGCCCTCCCACAGAACATGCTATCTGTCACCAGTTTTGTTTTGGTTTTTTTCACTGTGGCCCATAGACCAAATTGAGAAGCATCGTCCATCTTACCTGAAGGTTTTGTCATCTCAGTCTTGAAACCGGAGAAGTCGTAAATAGGTTTTGCGATGGTAAAGGGGAAGCTTCATTTTTCATTCACCTCTAGCTAGTAACTGATGGGGAGGTCCTCCTTCGCTCCCAGAAGCAAAAGGGAAAAGGAAGGGCTTCCCAGGGACAGGATAATTTGTCAGAAAGTTATGAGAGAGCACAAGCAGGGCTGTATAGGAAGTGTGTATTGAATGATATGACACACTGGCTTCTAATTGCTGCTGCCTTTCTGATCAATAATACATGTTTTCAAAAAGCCTTCTGTTTGCATTTACACAATGGACTGTAACTACTGCAAAGGATCCATTAAGACCTATTTTAAAAAGTGCATTCGTAAAAACTTGTCTAAATCTGCATTACAAGGCAGATTATGAAACTGCCTTGGGAGATGCTTTTTCCAAAAAGCATTCAGGCCGTATCTGCCAGACTCGCCAATTCAAGCTCCCTGTTATTACCACGCTCACTCGTGAGCCAGGATGGGCCTTCTTTGGTGTCCTTGAGGCAAGAGGCGGGCACTGCCAGGCCTGAGGCCCCATCAGGTTCCAGTGGTACCCTCGGGCTGGGGACTCGGTGTGAGCAAGCCCCCAAAAGCCTCAGTGAGGCGTCAGCATGAATCAACCCACTGCTCCTGAATGTGTAAGTATACGCCCAGATAAGTGCTGCTGTGGCAGAGAGGCCTCTGGGGCTCCAGGGTTCTCCCTCCTATCACTGAGAAAGCTGCAGGTCCTATGGGGAGGGCCAGAGACAGGTGTTGGCTCCTACAGGTCGGTCTCACTGGCTGCCGTCCCCATACAGGGTGTGATTCGTTACCTATCCAAGTGGGGAGCCAGAGCTGAGGGCAGCAGACAGCTCGATGTAGGGACCACCTGCTTTCCGTGTCACCTTAGCAATGTCCACCGACCACTTTGGCCTCGGCCTCAGCGTCACAGCTGATGGGAATCAATGGTGACAGTGACAGCTCATGCTGATTGCCGGGGACTCACCTGTCTTCAGGCACCTGGGGGGATGGAGCTCCGCCTTCCTGAGGCCCAGAGACGTTGCAAACTTGCCGAGGTCACACAGATCAGAGACCCAGCCAGGATACAACTCAGAGCACACCTTCAACCTTCACACAATGTCACTGCCCCCAGCCTCCCACCCAGACATCTCCTTGGACTTCAGAGGACCCTGGAAGAAGAGAAGAAAAAAAAAAAATCTCATTTTCTGGGGAGCCAGAAACTGTGCTGATTCTGTCAATGCTTCATTTGGGTTCAGCCTCACAACACTGCAAGGCAGTTACTATATCGTTATTTGCATGTTACAGATGAAGACGCTGAGGCCCCAGTGAGGCAGCTAGCCTGGTTCTTGTGCTGGGGCAAAGGAATGGAGAAGAGATTCTTGCAGAGAATGGGAGGGAAGGAGGGGAATGAGGAGAAGGGGAGAGCAGAGGAAGGAAGGGAGGAAAGGAAGGTGGGGCAGGAAATTGAGAGGAGAAAAACAACTCCATTGAAGAACCCATGGAAGGGTGAGTAGGGCAGAGTTGAGGTCAGGCCTTGTCTGAGTCTCACAGGGGTGTCTCTTATGGATATGCAGGACCCGAGGTCAGCAAGCTAAGCACTTCACCTCTGTGCTTTCCTGGATCCTCCTCTGGTCAGATCTCTGGGCATGCACGCGGGTGAGGGTATGCACCCATATCCCTGTACGTGAACACAGGTGTATGCACATGTGGGTACAGGGGTACAACATATGAGGGTACAGGGGTACACATATGAGGCTCCCCAGACCTTTTTCTAAGAAGAGGGCAATGTCCCCAGCATAGTGTCAGATGTCCTCTCAAGACCCCCAAGGGCGGTGGAGGAGAGTGGAAGGGCCTGAGGACTGAAGAAGGGACACAGCCTCAAATGGGTCCTTGAGGTGGTCACACGGAGCACGACCAGACATCCAGCCTGACCCGTGTCAGCCAAGGCTTGGCCAGGGTGGTCCCTGGGGGGGCACAGGGGTGGGGCTGGTTGCAAGAATGGGCCAGGCCACCCCTCTTCCTTCTGCATTCTTCTGCCACAGGAGCCTGTTGGTAACAAAGAAGTTCCCCTCAGGCCCTCCCTTCCCACTCAGGTCCCTTCCCTGTGCACAGGCCTGAATGTGCAGCCTTGGTTGTTGTTACTAGCACCAGAGGTAGGGCCTGTCTACACCCAGGGGAGTCCCCCACGGCCAACTCCGGCCCCATAAATCCAAGGGCTTGGGGCTCGGGGAGCGTGAGGCAGGCAACACAAGGTCTGGTGGCCGCAGGGTGGCTCTCCCGAGCTTGGCAGCACTGTGCCCTGGCCTCCAGCCAGCAGGCCGGCTTGGACATCTCAGCCGGCAGAGCCCCCAGCCAGCCTGTCTTGGCAGCTCCTCCTCATGCCTGCGAGGGTGACTTCACTTTGACTTCATATCTGCAGAGTGATGTGCAGAGAGCCCTTATTCAGCCCTGAGCTCAGCCAGGCAAGAGGGCGGGGCTCTGTGCACAGCCGGAAGAAGAGACACTGAAATAGGGGCACCCCAGGCCTAGGTACCCTGGACCCTCCCACCCCAAGGCCCCTTAGGCTTGCATTCCTCTGTGCCTAGGTGAGGGCCAGACCACAAAAGGCAGCTAGCAGGTGGGAGTAGAACAGTGGACTTTTCCCACAGAGGCCTAGAGCTCACCTCCAACCTCCAGGACCCCCCATGTTGGGGACCCAGAGTCTTCCCTTTTGAGTACTGGATGTGTTTATGGACATCATTTCTTGGGGCAAAAATTAAATTCTTTGGGGCTCCAGTTCCTCCTCGCTACTTGCTCTGCTACCCAGTCAGCCCCCCATCCTAAGAATTCTTCTGTTTGGTTGGGGAGAGGGAGTACCTACCCTCCAAGCACCCCATTAAAGCCAGCTCCAGAGTCAGTTTTCTGGTTTCATTGGTTGGACCAGTCCTAAAGAGGCAGGTTCACAAACTAACCCTAGGACACCCCTAGAGCGACCGCGGACATTGGAAGCCACAGGCCAGGCTCACCCCTGGCGTGCGCAGAAAGCGCCCAGGCTCCCCTTCCCCCACCCGGGCACTTCCCCTCCTCCCGCCTCCGGCCCCAAGAGAGGCCGCGCTCCCACCGCGCCTCCCCCCTCCGAGAAATGGCTGAGGATGCGCACCGCGCCCGGAGCCTGGAGGCGGGGCGCCTGCCTAGTCTCCACGTCCACTCGGGCGCACCCCCGCATCCCCGTGGTTTCCCTGCCCTCTCTGGGCGGCGGGGAAGGTCGAAGCGCACAGACCGCGAGCGAGCGCATAGAGTGAGGAAGAGTGGCTGTGCGTGCGGAGGTGCGCGGATTGGGGCTGCGGCTGGCGGACCGGTACCCCGGGTCCCGCACCTCGCCCCTACTCGCGCCCCGCCCGGCCCGCACCCCGCGTCCGGCACTGGTCTCCTAAACCGCGCCCCGCGGGAACCGCACCAGGCATCGCCTGGGCGGGTACCCAGTGCCCCGCCCTTACTCCCGCACCCCGCCCGCACCCGGGCCCCGCCCGCCCCGCCCGCCCCGCCCCCTCACCGCCCCGCCCCGCCCCGCCCCGCCCCGCCTCGCCTCAGGCCCCGCGACCGGAGCCCGGCGCGCAGCTGCGGAGAGTACCGTGGAGCCCGTGCCCCGACGCTTTGCGCCCGCAGTGTTCATCTTGTCCACCGCGTCCCGGCCGGGCATGGGGCAGCCCGGCTGAGCGCCGCACCCCGCCGCCGAGACCCACCGTCCCTCTCGCCGCGGCCCCAGCGTGCACCGGCGATGGAGAAGGCGACGGCCGGCACCGTGGGGCTGCGGTTGCTGCTGCTGCTGCCGCTGCTCGGCGAAGGTGAGTCCTGCCGGGGACTGGTGCCCGCAGCGGCCGAGGCGAAGTTGGCACCGCGCGCCGAGCGGCTGAGTGGACGCATTCGGAAACGCCTTTCTGTTTGCGGTGGGCAGCGGGCTGCGCAGTTGCCGGCCGCCCGGGCTCGGCTGCGAGCGGGGTGGTGTGGTGGGCAGGGCGCCTCGGGCCCCGCGCACTGGGCGGGTCTCGGGCTGGAGCCGGACTCGGGTCGGAGCGGCACGCGGGCCGGGTGGCCGGGGTCGGTGCCCAGGGCCCTTGTCGCAGCCGCGCTCCCCAGCCTGGTGGCGCCTCGCACCACAGCGGCGTCTTGGAGCGAACCGAACGGAGCTTGTAGCCGTTTCGGTGCAGGTGGGGGAGGGCGGGTGAGGTAGCCCTAGAAAGTCTGCGACTTGGGCGGGGAGGAGTTGTGTTTCTGTAAAAGATTGCTCCGTCTTCGTTTCCTTGTCGCTCTACACGTCGGTGCATTCTTCCTCCAGCTCTGATACCCTGGCTAGCCGCGGGATGCGGAGGGGATCTGCTGTTTTGAAGAATGGTTGCTTTTCCCTTGTGCGTTTTTGCCGCTCTAGTCCTTAAAAAACCCAAAAGGCTGTGGTTTCTAGGGAGGCTGCCCTCGAGGGCCCGCTCGGACTGGCCCAGCACAGCCGGCTGAGGGCCCGCCGTGGCTCCACTCTCACGCGCGGCTTCCGAGTCCCGCGCTGATGCCAGGCGGGGACACCTGAAGGTGCGGCCTTTGGGACCATTTGACGGCTCTGGGCCGACCTGTACCAAGTGCTTTTGACCATCCTGCAGTGGAGTAGGGCTGTGTGCCGCCAACATCGGTGCTGGGAGGATTAGATGTGGCCTTGCAAAGGCTGGTCACTGCCTCCACCCCCAAAACCCTGACGGGATGAGTGAACCCCAAGGCTGTCGAATCTTTGCCTGCCCCCCTGCCCACACACCACGAATTTTAGTTTCTCTCGAACTGTCCTTGACTTCCTCTTCTTCAGTACTCAGTATGCACCAAGTTTCCCTCTGAGAGAGGAGTTCCGGCCACCCTCCCCCTCTGCTTACAAAGGGCTTTCTCTCCCTGTGGCCTTTGGGAACAGAAGAGGTGGTGGTCCCCTGCGTCTGGCCCTGGGTCCTGCACAGACTCTGGGTTCCCAGGCCTGCCCAAGGCTTCATTTGTGTGACTGCATCTTGAGCTCACGAGGCAGATAGTGAAGCTACAACGGGCCCCCAGCCCATCATAGGGAAGGCAGGGGAGAAACCCTTTCTTTGACCTGGGGAAGAATGGGGGAAAGCATCGGGAGTCTGGGGGTCCAGTGCTGTGAGGGGAAAACAGGCAGGAGGAGGCTGCAGGCAGGGCAGAAGTAAACACAAGGTGTTCAGAAGACCTCTTGTAACTCGGGGTTGCAACTTTGTAGTTGTGGGCGGGTGATCAGGTGTGAGCCGGAAGCCAGGGCGTGCTGGGCAGCCTCCGAAGCTTGTGGAGGATTTCCTGTGCCTGTCCCACGCTTAGCCAGGGGTCCCAGCTGAGGCCGTGGGGGGCTGGAGTTGGGGGGTAGGGGTGCGAGGGCAGCCTGTGACACTTGGCGGGAATGCAGGTGGCTTCTTCACAGCCTGGACGCATGGAGTTGGGTGATCAGAGAAAGGCTCTCCAGTCCAGGGAAAGCAAGTCCCCTGCCTCACCCACCCTCCCATGGGATGAGCAAGAAACCACGATTGGTGGCACTGGGGGTTGAGAGGTCGCCCCGCGATACCCAAGAGGAGACAACGGGCCCGTGGAGAGGCCTGCGGGCACCCTCTACCCGGAGTAGCAGTGCTGGAGCTGTTGAGCCTGGCTCTCAGTGAGCTGCTGCAGACCGCCACCAGTGAGCTGGGCCGCTGCTCCCACCCAGACTCGACCAGGCTGGGAGCAGCTCGGCCCCGGGGCGCCCTCTCGTGGACGCAGCCCTCCTGTGGCCAGGCCTGTTGCCTGGGGGATGGGCCGGGTCTCCAGAGGAGGAAAGCCTTCCCGTGCTGGCCCAGACACCTCCCCGAGACGCGAAGCTCTCTTCTGTGCTGGGGGACTGACGAGAGGAGGGTAGGGAGGCAACCAGATGAAGAGGCAGCGGCCAGGGAAGGGAAGCACTGCCCCAGGGCTGGCAAGGGTGGGCTCGAGGGCCTAGGGATGCTCAGAGCAAGGTCCTGGGGCATAAACAGACCCTCACGGTGTGCCCCCCTCCTCGTGTACACACTCTCATTGTGTGTGAATGCACACACCTTCAGAAAAAGGTGCCAACCCAGACACAGACTCCCAGAGTAAGGCAGGACTCCTCACCCACACGCTGGTATCCGTGTGAGCGCACGCACGGGCCCCCCCCCCCCCACACACACACTTGAATCCACGCTCACACACTCACACTCACTCTTGGTCATCACTAAGACACACTTCTGCCCTTTCTCAAGGATATGTGATCATGAGGCCTGTGGACACACACACACTCACGCAGCGTGGCTTGGCCCTTCCCACTCCACCCTCCCCCAGGGAACCCAGCCCCTCTCTCTGCCACTCACACACACTGGGACCCCCACATGTGTCCCCCCACAGGGACACCTGCCCCTCCCCACTCATACTCAGGAGCACAGCCCATCAACCCTGGGTATCCTGGAACCAGAGCTAAAGAACTTCCATCTAAAAGTTGTTCTTAGAAGTTTCTGGCCTTTTGCTGCTACAGCGCAGGTACAGGCATCCCCATGGCATGGATGAAGAAACTGAGCCCTGGCTTCTGGGGATCCCCCTGAATGTCTCAGGCTGACCCGTCACCCATCACCATCTCCCTGACCTCCAGCTGCTCCTCACCAGGCCTCACATCGCTCATCTTTCTGGCCTGGCTTCTTGGGTCCCTTTTTGCTCAGCACCTCTAGCCACAAGGAAAGACCTGCCCTCTCTGTGTGCACACCCTCTGGGCCTCTCACTCCCAGGTACTGACGAAAGGAAAACTGGCCACGACTTAGCAGCCCCCTCTCCAGGCTGCTGGGCCCACCCCTCTGCTGTTGGACCTGGGTTTGCCACTTTTGCCTGGACCGGCAGGTGCCCAGAGCAGCCCCTCAGCCAGGAGGGCTGCCCTGCTCACTTCTTTCTCTCCCTTTCAGCCCCTTCCCTCTTTGGCCAGAGATGAGTGGTGTCCTGCTCCACCGGGCTTGCCTGGGCCCAGCCTTCTCTCTCTTCCGCCCCAGCCCACTAAGCCACTCTGGCCTCTGGGAGCTGCCTGTGGCCCACACTGGCTGTCCTGGGCCCTAGCAGAGTCCAGCCTACTCAGGGGCCAAGGGGCTGGGTCAGCTGGTGGGCTCCTCAGGGTGGGGTCTGTGAGCAGAAAGCAAATGGGGAAGTTTATTGAGACCATTGCAAAATTGCCTTTATTCTGCAGAATTGCTTTAGGGACAGCTAAGGAAATCAGTTTCCTTGGTGGTGAGAAGAAAATGGGACGCATTCACCTAATGGGGAGCTAATGGCCTTTCAGCCAGGGGAGGAGAAAACTCATTTAAAATTATGGTATCTCTTAAACTGGAGCATGGGGTGCCAAGGGGAAGGGAGGGCCAGGAAGCTGCTGCTTCCTCTGAGGCCTTCCCGCCTCTGTGACTTGAGAGAGGACTCCTGCATCCCCTGGTCTTCACTGGATAAGGCTGACGCCAGCAGTAGCCACCCCCAGGGGGCTCATGGCCTGCCGGTCCCGTCCCGAGCACTGCCTGTCTGCTAGCGCACTGTATCCTTCCGAAACCCTGAAGGATGTAGCCTTATTTTCCCATTTCACAGGTAAGGAAACTGAGGCTCCCACAGCCTGTGAACTTGAATCCATGGAGAGGACTCTGTGTCTCCCCGCTCGGGTCCTCTGGGCCCCTTCTCTGGGCCAGTGGCGGTGGGGACCAGGAGGGGTCCTGGGAGAGGAAGGTGGCCCTGAGCCCACTCACCCACTGGTGACCCTCCTGCTCGGGGCTCCAGGGGCCCTGGGGACAGCCTGGCCCGGGTCTGGGAGGGAAGCGTGCCACTGTGCTTCAGCACCTGAATCAGGAGCCCCTCGGGGTCTGGCTGATGCTCAGGTGGGACCGCTGCTTTAGCTGATGTCTGGGAGTCCTGCAGGTCCGGGAGCTGCCACCAGCTGGGGTCTGGTCATAGCCAGCCCCAGGGGAGGGGCGTGTGTCCTCTGGTGTGGCAGGAAGAGAGGCCTCTGTGCTGGTGGTGTAGGCTGGATGTGTGGCCCCTGTACCCACCCTCTGCCTGGGGACCCAGAACCCGACAGACGCTACTGTGCTGAGGAGGGGCTGGACTTCAGGGCACATGGGTACAACTGTGTCTCCTTGTCCAAGAAAGGGCCCTCCTGCCCGGGGCTCCCGGACAGACTGGGAGAAGGAAGTGCCCAACTGGGAAAAAGGCAGAGCTGGAGAAGCGCCCCCCCAAACAGTAGTGATGCCTTCTGTCCTATAGGAGCGGCTGCATTTCGGCTATGGAACCCCTCCCCCTTCCCGTGGGCGTGACAGGGCACGCTTCTTTGTGTGGGCGCAGTGTTCAGGCTCAAGCCCCCGTGTCCTCTCCTCCTTCTCGTGTTTTCTTCCTTCTCCTCGTTTTTTTCTTCTTCCTTCTCATTTCTGCAGTTGTTTTTCTGAGTGACTCAACAGTAACAGTAATAGTGATGGGCCCACAAACACTCCCCGAGGGACCACCTGCTGCCTGGGGAGCTTCTCCGGGGCTAGGGATGCACTCCGGGAGACAATGGAAGGTCCCTTTGACCTCAGAGCTGTCTCCCTGTAGGGAGAGATGGGCAGTAAAGGAGGCCCTAAGTAGCCACTTATCTCAAATGTATGGGTGTGATTTCAGACTGAGGTACACGGCAGGAGGCCGGCTGAGGGGTAGGGTGGGAGGGGATGGTGGGCAGCCAGGCGGGGAAGTGGCCCTCCTGGCCCTGGGCCGCAGGGGTGTGATGGCAGCGGGGGTCATCTTTTGCCGTCCCCCCCCCATTTGCCTCCCCTGGGTTTTCAAGGGCCCATCTTCCGTGCTTTCTGGGTGGGGGTCCTTAACCCCTGGAAGGCTGGGGCATTGGTATGGCTCAGAGAGACCAGGCCCAGGATGTCCCTCTGAGGGCCGTGACCTGGGTGGCCTGGGGAGGGCGCTCCTGGGGGTCTTGAAGGGGTGGGAAGGCTCAGGCCTCCAGAACCCACACAGCTGTCCTCTCCCTGCCTCAGAGCAGCAGAGAGTTGCGGCGTGTTTAGGGGTTCAGGGGAGGCTGTAACTCCTGAGACAGGGCTCCATCGCACCTCAGAGGACCTTAGAGGATGGGGCCCTCTTCGGGCTGCAGCTCCAGGACACCTGGGAGCCCCTGTGGACGGGACCCTCGTCCTGCCCTCCTCCCCCTGCCTGGTCCTCCCACAGTCCACCTTCCCTGAGCTCTGGGGCCAGGTGACGCCTGGGCTTCATCAAGCTCTGGCCTCACAGCTATGTAATTGTGGGAGCCCCTGGGACCCGCTTCTGTCCCTGAGGCTGGAGGATGTAAAGCCAGTGGCCCTCTGAGCTGTCCACTGGGCAAGGTGGGGGGCAGTGAGAGCAGCAGCGAGGTGCCACTGTTCCCTTAGCTCCTCCCCCACTGGAGCTGACACCCCCAAGAAAGCATGGTTGTGGGCGCATTGACGCCAATGGGACCTTAGGGGAGGCAGTTCAGGCGCCACCTGGGCCCTCAAGGAGAGCAGGTGGCCGGGCCCGAGCAAACACCTCTGTTTGCTTTCGCCTTGTGAGTGGCTCCACAGAGTGTAGCAGCCAGGGCACCTCTGCAGAAAGGTCACCTGTGCACCTGCACAGGCGTGTGTCCACCTGGTGGTCCAGCTGGTGCAGGCTCTCCATGACATCAGCGATGCCTGGTGGGCTCTGGCAGGCAGGGACCAGTTCTGGGACCTGCTCAGGGGAGATGCCCGTGGGGGCCCCAGCCCCCCTCCCAGAGTTGGGTACCGGCGGTCGCACCTTATCACTGTCTTAAGCCTTCGCTCTTCTGACATGGGCTGCTACTGTCTGGGTTCCGCAGGGCCCTGGGCTCCAGAGAAGTACCTGAGGGGCAGGGTGGCAGGGAGAGGGAGGCAAAGCTCCGAGCTCTGCCCTGAGCACTGGCCCTGACCTGCGCTCTGATTGGAGAAAGGGTTCCGCTGCTAAAACAATCAGAAAGCCCCTGGCAAGACAGTGGATGTCAAAACTGGTTGCAGTCCCCCCCTCCCATGTGGCTATGGGATTGCCAGAAAATTCCGAGGGTTCTCACTCTTAACAAAAAGGGGAAAGGGAACAATGTAAGTTCCTAAACTTTAACTAACAGCCTGGAAAATGCTTGGGAAGATGTGCACTCTGTGTGCCAGGACCCGAGAGCGGGGTGAATGGGGGGTGACCTGGGGGCACACAGAGCGATGGTGGGAGTCTGAGTGGAGGGAAGGAGTTTACTCAGTTTCTTACTCAAACTTTCCTGCCTCTGAAACAGCCAAAGACACAGACAAAGTGAAGTGGTGGGAGACCCAGAAGCTGGGGGCAGCTCCTGGTGGGCTTTCTCCTTGCCTGCTCCCCGATCCTGCCCTTCCAGCATTGCCTGTGGGCCGTCCACTGCTGTCTGTTCTCTTCTTTCTGGGAAGGAGAAAGGATGGAGTTGAGAAGCAGGACTCTGTTCCAGCCGCCACTTAGCCATGAAGTGGGCGCAGCACCCGCTGCCTCCTCGCCTGTGGAAGCAGGGTTAACACGCACTTAGCTCTGTGAGCACTAGCTTTGCCACTGGGAGGGGTTGAGCCTTGTCAGACGGGCACCTGCAGGTGGTCTCCGTAGGAGACTCATCCAGCAGGACCACACACGGGACTCCACAGAACCTCGTAAAGTCTCCGCTGTGGACCCTCTCGAATCTTTGCTTCTGCAGCCTCCCACCCACCTGTATCAGTGAGCAGGAGAGACTGTGTACTTGGGGGTGACAGAAACCCCCAGTCTCAGCGTCTCAACACAGTCCGTTTGTCTCCTGTTCGTGGTGTCCCACCCCCCTGCCCCTGTCAGCCGCTCCACACCTGGCCGTGTGCACGGGGAGGGGCACAGAGCCCTGAGGAGCCAGACCTGGAGGGGCCTGGGGCACTTTGCCCATGTCCACGGGCTGGTCTGTCACAGGGTCCTTCTCTCTGCAAGGGAGGCTGGCGCCCAGAACATAACATAAAATTAACTGTCCTCGAGTGAATAATTCGGTGGCATTCAGTACATTCACAGTGTTGCATGGGCATCACCCCTGTGTAGTTCCAGAACATTTTCATCACCCCCAAAAGGAAACCCCATACCCATTAGGCAGTGTTGCCTAGTCCCCCCACCCCAGCCCCTGGCAGCTGCCCCTCTGCGTCTGTCTCTATGGACTTGTCCATCTTGGATATTTAGTATAAATTGGCCTTTGTGTTAGACTCCTTTTACTTAGGTTGACGTTTTCAAGGTGCGTCCACATTGTAGCATGTATCAGTGCTTCGCTCCTTTCAAGGCTGAGCAGTATCCCATTGCGTGCATGTATCACATTTATTTATTCATTCATCTCTTGGTGGACGTTTGGGCTGTTTACACCTTTTGGCTCTTGTGAATAGTGCTGCTGTGAGCATTTATGTGCAAATATCTGTTTGAGTCCCTGTTTTCAGTTCTCTTAGGTGTATACTTCGCGGTAGAATTGCTGAGTCACATGGTAATTCCAAGTCTCATCTTTTGAGGAACCGGCAAACTGTTTTCCACAACAACTGAAACATTTTACAGTCCCACCAGCAGTATGTGAGGGTTCCAGTTTCACCACATCCTCACCAATCCTTGTTATTTTCTATTTATATTTTTAAATTGTATCCATCCTCCTGGGTACAAAGTGGTATCTCATGTGGGTTTGATTTGCATTTCCTTAATTATTGGTGATGTTGAGCATCTTTTGTGTGCTTCTTGGCCGTTTGTATCTTCTTTGGAGAAGTGTCTATTCAGGTCCTTTGCCCATGTTTTAATTGGGTGGGTGTGTCTGTTTGTTGTTGAGTTTGCTCTATCAAATTTCCACCAAGTGTTGCAGATCAGTTTTTGTCCAGGGACATTTCAGTGTCTGAGCCGGAGGTCCCTTTTGAAGAGGACATGGGTTCCTCCAGTGTCCTTCTGTGGGGGCTGAGTCACCGTGACCCCACTGGGACCCTGAGGACATTCTCAGAAGACCCGGACCCTAAAGCCACATTGAGCGCCAATGTCCCAGAAGCAGTGGTGTCACATCTTGTATGTGAGGTGCCAATGCCCAAAGACCATCCTGTGAAGGACCCAGGGGGTGGGAGGAAGGGAGGGGTTCTGGGAACCAGTGACCCATCCTGCCCACCTGACAAGGTGGGACTCAGCAGCAGGGGAACCCAGGGCTGCCCCGTCTTGCTAAACTCTCAGTCCAGACTCTAAAAATAACCAGGCGGATCTGGTATAAGTTGATTACCGTAATTGCAGCTGTGTGATGTCATGCTGCCAGTCCCTTGAGGCCGTTTTCCCGGGACAGCAGAACGTACCAAGGCAGTGCAGTCCACCCGCCACCGAGAAGCTTGCACTCAGAAGCTGCATGAGGGCTGGGGTTAGCAGGAAGCCTTTGTGGGCCCAGGCAGGTCTGATTCAAGAGTCAGGGAGGGAGAAAGGAGAACTGGCTCTAGCTTCTACCAGCAGGTGCTCTGTCCCAGCAGTGCTTCTAGGGAGGGGTTCCTATCCCAGTTCACAGCTGGGAACAGACCCAGAGAGGCTGAATGCCGAGCTGGCCATACAGCAGGGCGGTGAAGGAGCACGGCTCTGGCCTGCCTCTGCCCTTGTCTCTCTGCTTCCGCAAGTCATACTGAAATCTCTCCTTTGTAT
Source organism: Lagenorhynchus albirostris (assembly GCF_949774975.1). Classification (NCBI taxonomy): domain Eukaryota; kingdom Metazoa; phylum Chordata; class Mammalia; order Artiodactyla; family Delphinidae; genus Lagenorhynchus; species Lagenorhynchus albirostris. The sequence goes on from NC_083110.1 coordinate 11,044,345, forward strand.
CTAGACCCACTTCTCAAGGTGGTACTAGGACCTGACAGGGGCAGAGTGAAGGACCCTCAAGGCTCTCTTCTGTGTCCAGCGGGCAAGGGCACGTCAGGCCCCCAGCCTCCATGGGTGCCCGCGCACACAGCAGCCATGTCTGTGTCTGTACCTGTCAGGCGGGCGCTGGCTGAGCGCCACCTGGTCATGCCTTCCTGGGCCTTCGCCCTCTTTCACTGAGACGTGAAAGAGCAAATTTACTTGAGGGACTTATAGGGACTCCTGCCTTTTCGAGGAGGCTGAAGGAGGCTGTGGATGGTTATTTATGGTTGCATTTTCCGCCTAGTTAGCAAGCAGGTGGGTGGGTGGCCCGGAGTCCCAGGTCATGGTGCCCTGGCTTTTCCGCACACGTGTGCACTGCTGTCACTGAGCAGAGGAGCCTGGTGGCCACGTACACTGGGCTGGGTGGGACCCTCGGCTTAAGTCCTGGCTCACTCTCTGTGTGGCCTGGGGCGAGGTAGCCTTTCTCTGCCTTGGTTTCCCTTTCTGTAAGACAGGGAACAAAGTTGTCTTTGTTACCTCTGGCTGTCGTCGTTACCTCTGGCAGATGTCGTGTTGATTAAGTGGGACAACGTGCATGAAGCGCTTAGAACAGGGCCTCTGGGGAAGAATGTCGAAGTCTCGCCGGTTAATGTTGAATCAGGGCGAGAGGGGTGCTGGGGGAGGGGCAGAGATGGGCAGGACCACCTCTGTCTGAGGAGCTCTGGATAGGTGGGGTGACAGATTTAAGTCTGAATCGCAGTGCCCTGCTGGGTGGGAGAGGGGACGGTTGCCCAAGCAGTGGCACCAGGGTCCAGGCCGGGGATGTCCTGACCCATCACCCCCAAGCCGGGGCTGGCACTACAGGGCACAAGAGCCCTGGAGCCGAGCGAGCCTGGTGACCCGCACAGTCATCAGCAGGCCACTTGGGTGGCCAGTCTTTTTCCAGCCAGGCCTTGCCCTGGGTAAGAAATTAATTGTAACCTAATTGGCAGTTTCCTTTGCACAGAAGCCGGAAAGAACTGCCAGTGAGGCTGGTGATTAACTCGGCATCAGCTGGGAAATAACATTTGGGCAGGAGCGTCCATCATCTGAGCGAGGCCTCTGCATCTGGCCTGGGCGGGTGGGGAAGCGTGGGTGGTGGCCCCGGGTGCGTGCTGGGTGCAGCCCGGGCCCCAGGCCTCTGGGAGCAGAAGGCTGGGGCTTGTGTGCCGGGGATGAGTCTGGGCTGCTGGCACCCGGGCTGCCGGGCTGCAGACCTCGGCTGCACGCCTCACTCCCCCCAAACTCCAGCCTCGCCCTGACGCCTTCCCCACTCTCAGCAGAGGGCTGCGTGCATGGCGTGGTGGGGTGTCAGGGGACCCGGGCCTGGTTGCGGTTCCGCTCTGAGGGCAAGAGGTGAATTGTGTTTCCCAGTGTTGGATGGGGAGAGTGAGGTCTACAGCGAGAGCTCGGGCAAGGTGTGCATGGCAGAGCTTTTCGCACGTGTGGAGGAGGGCGCCTGTCCGTGCAGGGCCGGTGGGGCCTCTGAGGCACGGGCTGGCCCTCGGGTCTCTCCTCCTCCGTCCAGCTGCTCTTACAGGCCACCGGCCGCCCTGTCCAGCCAGGGCCCAGGAAGACGGGCGTCCGGGGAGACACTGCACCCCCACATGGGGTCCCCTGCCCTCCCCACCACGGACCACACAGAGAGGGCTCAGGCTGGAGGGATGATGGTGGGAAGGGCCCAGAGAGCTGTGCTGTGTGCGAAGCCGCAAACCAGACAGGCAGGCAGGAGCGCAGGCTCCGTACCAGGCAGAACTCTCAGGAGCGTGGAGAGCCCTGGGCGCCCAGTGTGTGCCAGGATGGCTGCTTGCTCCTGCTTGTGTGTGGGCCCAAGCAGCTGGCCCTCGCTGGGCGCCCAGGCCAGACCAGGAAGGCCACTCAGACTTGTGGCCACCCTGGCACGTGCTGCCCACTGAGGGCTGCTGGCAGCATTTGGGGGAGAAGAAATTTACGACTGGAATCAAGGCTGCACTAGTGGTGACTGCTGTCGTCATTGGGCGTCAGGGCAGAAGATAGCCCTGGCATTTACTGAGCGCCCAGTGTATGCAGTAAGCTGGCCATCTGTTGGGTACGCCTGCAGAGGCCAGAGTTTTCTCCGTGATTTTGTAGACAAAGGCTTCAATTCGCAGCATCAGGACTGGGACAAGCTGTCAGATTCCCCCCTCAGGGAGACATTGGCTTGTGACTGAGTACAGCTGAGCTGAGCCAGGGACCCATGGACAGAGGCAGCTGGCTCTCAAAGTGAGCTGTCTGGGCTTCCCTGGTGGTGCAGTGGTTGAGCATCCGCCTGCCAATGCAGGGGACACGGGTTCAAGCCCTGGTCCGGGAAGATCCCACATGCCGCAGAGCAACTAAGCCCGTAGGCCACAGCTACTGAGCCTGTGCTCTAGAGTCCGCGAGCCACAACTACTGAAGCCCACACACCTGGAGCCCATGCTCCGCAACAAGAGAGGCCACCGCAATGAGAAGACCGCGCACCACAACAAAGAGTAGCCCCTGCTCGCCGCAACTAGAGAAAGCCCGTGAGCAGCAACAAAGACCCAGTGCAGCCAAAAATTAATTAATTATTTTTAAAAAAGGTGAGCTTCCTGTGGATGTCAAATTACTAGAGCCCACCCAGGCCTTCCCTTCACACCTCCTCTGTGCCAGGCAGCAGGCAAGGTTGTGGGGATGCAGTGGTGAGCAAGACAGGCCCAGTGCTGGCCCTGTGGGTCTTTACAGTCTCTGCTTCTTTTAGCATCAGGTCGGTGCTCTGGGAGTGAAGGGGGGAAAGGCCAGCATGGCTGGGGGAATGCAGGGAGAGGGCTGAGCTGGGCAGGGGCTTGCCTAGGAGAGAAGACGGGGTGGGGGACCACATACCCGGGGGTCGTTGGCAAGGCTGGGAAGACTGAGCACGAGGTCCGGAGCCAGGGTACCACAGTGGGACCTGCAGGCATCGGGCACAGGAAGCCCAGCGAAGGGCTCAGAAAGACACCTGGGAGCAGGCGTGTGTGGTGGCTGCCCGGGGCAGGCAGGAGGCCAGGAGCCCTCTGAACCCTGGGTGCAGGGAAGGCAGGAGGAAACTGAGTTGTTGGGCAGGGTGCACTGAGTGGTCACACAGGACTTCTGGGGTTGGCACCTTGGCACGTGTGGGGAGGAGGTGTGGCCACACAGGCAGAGGGAAGGGCTCTGAGCCAAACTCAGCTGGCCTGGGACTGGGCTCCACCTTCTCTGTGGGGAGAGCCAGGGCCAGGGCCACGTCATGACTACTGACTGTGGGTTCAGGCCCTGTGACCTCTGTGGGCCCCTTTCCCCATGAAAAAGTAGGATTATATTTCATGACTATTAATATAAAGACAAATATAATCCAGGCTGCTTTATTGTTACACAGTCCTTATTATTACATTTTTTTCTTCCTTCTGACTTTAACATCAACTAAAACATTTGTGTGGGCCCCTGGGCACTGTGCCCACTGTGTGCGCTGAGGCAGTTAGAGTGGGAAGCGCATGCCCCAGCATCTGCAGTGTCAGTGCCTATTGGAAATGGAGGACCCCTGGGACTCTGGCACTAAGGGTGGGCCCACATGGCCAGGCTTGTGTGTGCGCTCTCCCAGTGGATGGTGAGCCCCTCAGCCATTCAGGTCTCTCCTGTACCTGGGTACTGTGGTGCTGTGAGCCAAGGCAGGAACCACAGCAGAAACCTGCAGTGCATAGGCATTTACCTGGCTGGTGGCAGGCAGCCAGGGCAGCGTGGGTAGGATGCCAGATGGAGCCAGGAATTTACTGGTTCTGTTCTTACTCGGTTCTAAAGGAAGAGTTGTGGGCACATCTTTAAAACATACGTGACACCAAAGCACAGGCAGCAAAAGAAAAAATAGATAAATTGTATTGCGTCAAAATTTAAAACATCAAAGGACACAGTCAACAAAGTGAAAAGGCAGCCTGTGAAATGGGAGAAAATATTTGCAAATCAGCTGTCTGATAAAAGGTTACTATCCAGAACATATAAAGAACTACGACCCAACAACAACAACAAAACCCAATTCAAAAATGGGCAAAACGGGACTTCCCTGGCAGTCCACTGGTTAAGACTTCACCTTCCAATGCAGGGGGTGCAGGTTCCATCCCTGGTTGGGGAGCTAAGATCCCACGTGCCTTGCTGCCGCAAAACCAAAACACAAAACAGAAGCATTATTGTAACAAATTCAATAAAGACTTTAAAAAAAAATGGTCAAAGCACTTGAACAGACATTCCTCCTGAGAAGAAGTAGCCAGTAAGCACATGAAAAGATGCTCAACATTACTGATCATTAGGGAAATGCAAATCAAAACCACAGTGTGATATAACCACACACCCATTAGGTTGGCTGTCAAAAAAAATGGCAATGAAATTGAGTTATTTGTAATGAGGTGGATGGACCTAGAGTCTGTCATACAGAGTGAAGTAAGTCAGAAAGAGAAAAACAAATACCGTATATGCTAACACATACATATGGAATCTAAAGAAAAAAAAAAAGGTTATGAAGAACCTAGGGGCAGGACAGGAATAAAGACACAGACGTAGAGAATGGACTTGAGGACGTGGGGAGGGGGAAGTGTAAGCTGGGACGAAGTGAGAGAGTGGCATGGACTTATATATACTACCAGAAGTAAAATAGATAGCTAGTGGGAAGCAGCCACATAGCACAGGGAGATCAGCTTGGTGCTTTGTGACTACGTAGAGAGGTGGGATAGGGAGGGTGGGAGGGAGACACAAGAGGGAAGAGATATGGGGATATATGTATAGGTATAGCTAATTCACTTTGTTATAAAGCAGAAACTAACACACCACTGTAAAGCAGTTATACTCCAAAAAAGATGTTTAAAAAAATGGCAAATCACAAGTGTTGGCAAGGATGTGGAGAAATTAGAACCCTTTATTCACTGTTGGTGGGAATGTATAATGGTGTAGCCACTGTGAAAAACAGTGTGAAAGTTCTTCAAAAACTCAAAAATAAGATTACCATATGATCCAGCAATTCCACTTCTGAGTATACACTGAAAATCAAGGTCTCAAAGTGATATTTGTATGCCCATGTGCATGGCAGAATTATTCGCAATAGCTAAAAGGTGGAAGCAACCCAACTGTCTATCAGTGAATGAATGGATAAACCAAATGTGGTATGTCCATACAACAGAATACTATTCAACCTTCAGAAAGGAAGGAAATTCTGATACATGCTACAACATAGATAAACCTTGAGGACATTATGGTAAATGAAATTAAGCCAGTGACAAAAAGCCAAATGCTGTATGATTCCACTCATATGAGGTACCTGGAGTAGTCAGATTCAGAGACAAAATGTCACATGGTGGTTGCCAGGGGCTGGAGGAGGTGGGGAATGGGAGTTAGTGTTTAATAGGTGTAGAGTTTCAGTTTTGCAAGATGAAAGAGTTCTGGAGATGATGGATGGTGGTGATGGTTGAAAAACAATGTGAATTTATTTTAATGACACTGAAATGTACACTTAATGGTTAAGATGGTAAGTTATGTTATGTGTATTTCACCACAATTAATTTTAAAAACTAGGATCCTTTTACCCCCAAATTCATTATGCTCAGTAGAGCCTTCCCTCATCTGTGCTTTTTTCCTAAGAGCAAAATTACATTACAGTCCCTTGCAAAGCCAGCCTCCAGCTGGGACAAAGCATCGAGATGACGGTGTGTGAACATAGTGCAGGGTGACCCTGCCTGAGAGTGCACACGTGTGTGTGTGTGCGTGTGCACGTGCACATGTGTGAATGAGCACACATGTTCTGCCTAACGTCTCCAAGTGACAGTGTTCCTCAGTTACCAGTATGTCATTTCCTGAGCCAGGGTCAGTGATTTTGTTCTCAGCTGTTCTCGTGGCTGTTTGCTCAACACCAACTGCTGGCCTCACTAAGGCGGCTAGTGCGCTAAAGGGCGCCTGCGTGCTCCACGAGAGCCTTGTGAGCACAGGAGGGGCATCCACGAGGCTCCATCCAGCTCATCCTGCTGCTGACCATCCACCTATGGCTCCCAGACCAAGCCAGAGTGTCATAGCCAAGTCTGATCTGATCTGAACCACCTCCCTGGCCCCACCCCCTCTCCTATCCCCAATTCTGACCATTTCCCAAATGTGCCCAACCGTTACCCACATGTGTTCATGAAACCATTTATGTATCAGTTTGTTCCTTCCTTGATTCATTCTTTGGTTCACTTATTAGTTTGTTCTGTCAGACAGTTCTTTCAGGCGGAGGGTGACATGATTTGACTAACCCTGGCTGCTCTGGGGCAAGTGGGCTGTGGGGTCAAGAGTGGGCTCAGGGAGACTGGTTGGCATCATGGTGTTGTCCAGGTGAGCGAGGTGAGGGTGCACAGCAGATTGGGCAGGGGGTGGCAGAGGGCAGTCTGTGGGCTGGTGTAAGGGATGGAAGAGGGAAGGGCTCAGAGCAAGTCTGAGGTGCATGGCGCCTAGACTGGGGTGGGGAGGCAGTGTGGTTCTCTAAGCTGGACTGAGACAAGGGAGAGGATGGAGCAAGTTGGTAGGGGTGCATGTAGCACTCAGGAGGAGGTCAGGGCTGGTGAACGTGGCAGTCCTCAGCCCAGAGGCAGTCATTCGAGCCATGGGACTGGCTGCCGTTTGCTAGAGGAGAATCTGGAGAGAGAGCACCCGGAGGATAAGCCGAGAAGGAGGAAAGGCACATGGGGGTGAGCAGCCTGGCTAATAGGAGTGAAACTGGAGAGCACCAAACACAGGAGGTCCTAGAAGCAACCAGAGAGAAGAGAGAACACCAAGGAGGGACAATTAGAATAAGCACAGAGCTTTCAGAAGCAGGGCAGCAGAAACATGCCTTTGAAGGACAGAATAACAGTCCTGCAGAATTCTCTACCCAGCAAAAGTGCCTTCCAAGAACGAGGTAAAAGGAGATAGGCAACATTCCAGAAAAAATTCAGAATAATGATAGTGAAGATGATTCAGGACCGCGGAAAAAGAATGGAGGCAAAGATCAAGAAGATGCAAGAAATGTTTAACAAACACCTAGAAGAATTAAAGAACAAACAAACAGAGATGAACAACACAATAACTGAAATAAAAAATACACTAGAAGGAATCAATAGCAGAATAACTGAGTCAGAAGAACGGATAAGTGACCTGGAAGACAGAATGGTGGAATTCACTACCACGGAACAGAATAAAGAAAAAAGAATGAAAAGAAATGAAGACAGCCTAAGAGACCTCTGGGACAACATTAAATGCAACAACATTCGCATTATAGGGGTCCCAGAAGGAAAAGAGAGAAAGGACCCGAGAAAATATTTGAAGAGATTATAGTCAAAAACTTCCCTAACATGGGAAAGGAAAGCCACCCAAGTTGAGGAAGCGCAGAGAGTCCCAGGCAGGATAAACCCAAGAAGAAACATGCTGAGACACACAGTAATCAAATTGACAAAAATTAAAGACTAAGAAGAATTATTGAAATCAACAAGGGAAAAATGACAAATAACATACAAGGGAACTCACAGAAGGTTAACAGCTGCTTTCTCAGCAGAAACTCTACAAGCCAGAAGGGAGTGGCAAGATACATTTAAAGTGATGAAAGGGAAGAACCTACAACCAAGATGACTCTAACCAGCAAGGATCTCATTCAGATTCAACGGAGAAATCAAAAGCTTTACAGACAATCAAAAGCTAAGAGAATTCAACACCACCAAACCAGCTCTACAACAAATGCTAAAGGAACTTCTCTAAGTGGGAAACACAAGAGAAGAAAAGGACCTACATAAACAAACCCATAACCTTTAAGAAAATGCAGTAGTAACATACATATCGAAAATTACCTTAAACATGAATGGATTAAATGCTCCAACCAAAAGACACAGGCTCGCTGAATGAATACAAAAACAAGACCCATATATATGCTGTCCACAAGAGACCCACTTGAGACCTAGGGACACATACAGACTGAAAGTGAGGGGATGGAAAAAGATATTCCATGCAAATGGAAATCAAAAGAAAGTTGGAGTAGCAATACTCATATCAGATAAAATAGACTTTAAAATAAAGACTGTTACGAGAGACAAGGAAGGACACTACATAATGATCAAGGGATCAACCCAAGAAGAAGATATAACAATTATAAATATATATGCACCCAACATAGGAGCACCTCAATACATAAGGCAACTGCTCACAGCTCTAAAAGAGGAAATCAACAGTAACACAATAATAGTGGGGGACTTTAGCACCTCACTTACACCAATGGACAGATCATCCAAACAGAAAATTAATAGGGAAACACAAGTTTTAAATGACACAATAGACCAGATAGATTTAATTGATATTTATAGGACATTCCATCCAAAAACAGCAGATTACACTTTCTTCTCAAGTGCACACAGAACATTCTCCAGGATAGATCACATCTTGGGTCACAAATCAAGCCTCAGTAAATTTAAGAAAATTGAAATCATATCAAGCATCTTTTCTGACCACAACACTATGAGATTAGAAATCAGTTACAGGGAATAAAACGTAAAAAACACAAACACGTGGAGGCTAAACAATACGTTACTAAATAACCAAGAGATCACTGAAGAAATCAAAGAGGAAATCAAAAAATACCTAGAGACAACGAAAACATGACGTTCCAAAGCCTATGGGATGCAGCAAAAGCAGTTCTAAGAGGGAAGTTTATAGCTACACAAGCCTACCTCAAGAAACAAGAAAAATCTCAGTCTAACCTTACACCTAAAGGAACTAGAGAAAGAAGAACAAACAAAACCCAAAGTCAGTAGAAAGAAAGAAATCATAAAGATCAGAGCAGAAATAAATGAAATAGAAACAAAGAAAATGATAGCAAAGATCAATAAAACTAAAAGCTGGTTCTTTGAGAAGATAAACAAAATTGATAAACCATTAGCCAGACTCATCAAGAAAAAGAGGGAGAGGACTCAAATCAATAAAATTAGAAATGAAAAAGGATAAGTTACAACAAACACCACAGAAATACAAAGCATCCTAAGAGACTACTGCAAGCAACTCTATGCCAGTAAAATGGACAATCTGGAAGAAATGGACAAATTCTTAGAAAGGTATAACCTTCCAAGGCTGAACCAGGAAGAAATAGAAAATATGAACAGACCAATCAAAAGCAATGAAATTGAAACTGTGATTAAAAATCTTCCAACAAACAAAAGTCCAGGACCAGATGGCTTCACATGTGAATTCTATCAAACATTTAGAGAAGAGCTAACACTCATCCTTCTCAAACTCTTCCAAAAAATTGCAGAGGAAGGTACACTCCCAAACTCATTCTGTGAGGGCCACCATCACCCTGATACCAAAACCAGACAAAGATACTACAAAAAAAAAAATTACAGACCAATATCAGTGATGAATACAGATGCAAAAATCCTCAACAAAATACTAGCAAACAGAATCCAACAACACATTAGAAGGATCATACAGCATGATCAAGTGGGATTTATCCCAGGGATGCAAGCATTCTTCAAATCAATCAATGTGATACACCATATTAACAAATTGAAGAATAAAAACCATATGATCATCTCAATAGATGCAGAAAAAGCTTTTGAGAAAGCTTTTGTCATACATCCATGTATGACAGAAACTCTCCAGAAAGTGGGCATAGAGGAAACCTACCTCAACATAATAAAGGCCATATACGACAGACCCACAGCAAACACCATTCTCAATGGTGAAAAACTGAAACCATTTCCTCTAAGATCAGGAACAAGACAAGGATGTCCACTCTTGCCACTGTTATTCAACATAGTTTTGGAAGTCCTAGCCATGGCAATCAGAGAAGAAAAAGAAATAAAAGGAATCCAAATTGGAAAAGAAGAAATAAAACTGTCACTGTTTGCAGATGACGTGATACTACACGTAGGGAATCCTAAAGATGCCACCAGAAAACTACTAGAGCTGATCAATGAATTTGGTAAAGTTGCAGGATACAAAATTAACGCATAGAAATCTCTTGCATTCCTATACACTAATGATGAAAAATCTGAAAGAGAAATTAAGGAAACACTCCCATTTACCATTGCAACAAAAAGAATAAAATACCTAGGAATAAACCTACCTAGGGAGACAAAAGACCTGTATTCAGAAAAGTATAAGACACTGATGAGAGAAATTAAAGATAATACAAACAGATGGAGAGATATATACAATGTTCTTGGATTGGAAGAATCAATATTGTGAAAATGACTATACTACCCAAAGCAATCTACAGATTCGATGCAATCCCTATCAAATTACGAATGGCATTTTTTTGCAGAACTAGAACAAAAAAATCTTAAAATTTTTATGGAAACACAAAAGACCCTGAATAGCCAAATTAGTCTTGAGGGAAAAAAACAGAGCTGGAGGAATCAGACTCCCTGACTTCAGACTATACTACAAAGCTAATCAAGACAATATGGAACTGGCAGAAAAACAGAAATATAGATCAACGGAACAGGTTAGAAAGCCCAGAGATAAACCCATGTACATATGGTCACCTTACCTTTGATAAAGGACGCAAGAATATACAGTGGAAAAAAGACAGCCTCTTTAATAAGTGGTGCTGGGAAAACTGGACAGCTACATGGAAAACAATGAAATTAGGATACTTCCTAACACCATACACAAAAATAATCTCAAAATGGATTAGAGACCTAAATGTAAGACCGGACATTATAATGCTCTTAGAGGAAAACATAGGAAGAACACTCTTTGACATAAATCACAGCAAGATCTCTTTGATCCACCTCCTAGAGTAATGGAAATAAAAACAAAAATAAACAAATGGGACCTAATGAAACTTAAAAGCTTTTGTAAAGCAAAGGAAACGACGAACAAGACGAAAAGACAGCCTTCAGAATGGGAGAAAATATTTGCAAATGAATCAACAGACAAAGGATTAATCTCCAAAATATATAAACAGCTTGTGCAGCTCAATATTAAAAACACAGGGCTTCCCTGGTGGCGCAGTGGTTGAGGGTCCGCCTGCCGATGCAGGGGACACGGGTTCGTGCCCCGGTCCGGGAAGATCCCACATGCAGCGGAGCGGCTGGGCCTGTGAGCCATGGCTGCTGAGCCTGCGCGTCCGGAGCCTGTGCTCCGCAACGGGAGAGGCCACAACAGTGAGAGGCCCGCGTACCGCAAAAAAAAAAAAAAACATAAAAACAATCCAAATCCAAAAGTGGGCAGAAGACCTAAATAGACGTTTCTCCAAAGAAGACATACAGATGGCCAAGCAGCACAACATCACTAATTATTAGAGAAATGCAAATCAAAATTACAATGAGGTGTCACCTCACACCAGTTAGAATGGGCATCATCAGAAAATCTGCAAACCACAAATGCTGGAGAGGGTGTGGAGAAAAGTGAACCCTCTTGCACTGTTGGTGGGAATGTAATTGATACAGCCACTATGGAGAACAGTATGGAGGTTCCTTAAAAAACTAAAAATAGAATTACCATATGATCCAGCAATCCCACTACTGGGCATATACCCAGAGAAAACCATAATTCAAAAAGACACATGTACCCCAGTGTTCATTGCAGCACTATTTATAATAGCCAGGTCATGGAAGCAACCTAAATGCCCATCAACAGATGAATGCATAAAGAAGATGTGGCACATATATGCAATGGAATATTACTCAGCCATAAAAAGGAACAAAATTGGATCTTTTGTAGAGATGTGGATGCATCTAGAGACTGGCATACAGAGTGAAGTAAGTCAGAAAGAGAAAAACAAATATTGTATATTAACGCATATATGTGGAACCTAGAAAAATGGTACAGATGAACCAGTTTGCAGGGCAGAAATAGAGACACAGATTAGGGAACAAACACGTGGACACCAAGGGGCGAAAGCGGCGGGGCTGGGGTGTGATGAATTGGGAGATTGGGATTGACATATATAGGCTAATATGTGTAAAATGGATAACTAATAAGAACCTGCTATATAAAAAAATAAATAAAATAAAATTCAAAAAACAAAAAGAATGAGGTAAAAGTTTTAAAATGGAGGGGGATAAGAAAAACACAGACACAGATTCACGTTTGCTGTGAATGGATGAGGTGGAAGGTGAGGGCGTGGGAGGGGCAGCAGTGTTGCCAAGTGTCCAGTTACGTCAGCCATGGGTTCATGGATGTTTGTCACAGAATATACTTTTGGCATAAATGTTTTGCAAAATATATTCTTTCCATATCAAATATTGAACTGGAATAAAGAGAAAACGTGAACGGGATATGGGAGGAGGTGCGTGAGGTGGATGAGGAGAGGGTGATGGTGCCAAGCACCCTTGTCTGGGCCTTGGGGCTGGAGGGACTCCCCACGGGGACGGCTGGCCCGCAGGGGGAGGGGCCGCCCCCGGGGAGGAGTCCACGAGATCTGGTTCCCATTCCCAGTGAAGATGATGGCATTAGGAAACCGTCTGTTAAGGAGGTTCTGCTGGACCATAATAAGACTGTCATCTGCATGATCTGGTGCTCATCAAGGGCAGGAGCGGGGCTGCCCGGTGAGTGGATTCTGCAGGAAGGGCCTGCCTTGCACGCAGATTCAGGCGCTGCTGTAACCGCACACGGTTCTCAGATCATACCATCTCACAATGTTTTTTCTTTCTTGAGAGCCCCAAATTCTGGCTTTCAAGGTATAGTCCTAGGACATTTCTAGTTGTCTGGGGCCCTGGGTGTGTCCATGACCACAGTGAGTGTGACTCACCTGATTAGCCAAGGGCACCCGGTTAGGAAGTAACTGCCTAGATCTGGCCTGACCTGGTCAGATGGCAGCACATCCTCCACTGAGGCTGGCGAGGAGGTCGAGGGAACCTCAGGGGAGCTGTGTGTGGCCCCTGATGGCCAGGGCTGATCAGGAGAGCTGGTGAGGTGAGCCTACGGTCAGGGCTGGGCAGGCTCAGTGTGTCTCACTAAATGAACGAGACAATGGGGAAGGGGGGGGTGAGTGTGCAACAATGTGAGAGTGTGGAACCACGTGCGTGTGAGATAAGAAGTGTATATGTAAGAGGGAGATGTGTGTGTATCGGTCTGCGTCCAGTCAGGAGACAGTACCCACACAGCAAAGGAACCAGGAGAGGTTAACGTAAGAGTTGGTCAGCAGTGGTGAGTGTAGGAGAGCTCTGTGGGCCACCCTCAGGCTAAGGGCGGACACCCAGGGAAGGGGCCCCCTCCCCAGGCTGGGGTCACAGCCCACTGCACGTGGAGAAGTTGGCTAGGTTGTGCAGGCTAGCAGGAGGCCACCGTCCAGGCACAGGGGAATTGAGGCTGTCGGCGGGCGTACAGAGGCGTCTGGTCTGGGAAGCTGTGGGAAGGTGATCGCGGGGTAAGGGCGTGGGCTGTGCTGGTACCGAGGGACGGTGTGCGTCTGGCGCGTGACTGAGGTGGAGCCCAGGGGATGTCCCCACACCCTGTGCCGCAGAAGCAAGGGGTGACAACCAGAAACTCTTGTCCACCTGCGGTGTCCTCCACTGCAAAGAAGGGTGCTCAGAGCATCCCATGCATGTCTGAGAACGTATGCCCCTGTGACCAGTGTGGGTAAGAGTGCCTGTGTGAGTGTGCACGCACGTCTGAGCTTGTGGAGAGTTAAATGAGCGAGAGTGAGGTGGGGATTTGGGCCTGGTTCTGTCTGCATCCAAATACAAGTAAATGACACATCCCAGCCAGGTATGGAACATTGAAAGCTGCCCTTCCGGGGTAGAAGAAGGCTGGTGACTGCATGCGCCGCATGAGACCGTCAGCGCCCGGGTCGCTCTACTTGTAAAGATGTTGAAGGAGGCCCTGCTCGGAGCAGAGCGGCACCTCACCCCCACTGAACCTTAGTTCCACATCTTCTCCCTGCAGGGGTGGGGCAGGGTGGGAGCAGATGGGGTCTTGGACTGATGCACCTCTGCCACCTCCTGCATGCCCGGGCACACACACAAACACACACACACACACACACACACGCCGTGAAGTTTCTTGGGGTCTCTCCAAACGTGAGCAGCGACTTGGGCCTTTGGCAGTTGTGTCCTGAGCAGTGCGGGACCCGCCCCTCCTGTGTGAGCAAAACCCAGCTCCTTACCCCTTGCTGTGGTGCCGGGGCAGCCTAAGGAACCAGAACCTCGAGGTGATTTCATGTTCTGTCCAGGCAGAAACATGAAACTGTGTGGGGGGAGAATTCTGTCACCCGGTGACATTCAGGGATGGAAGGCATGGATGGGACAGGCTTTGCAAGTCCTGCTGTGTTGACCTGCCCGAAGTTCCAGGGGAGACTCTCACCAGAGGCAGGTCTGAGCTTACAGGCCGGGAAGCTCTTCCTGGCAAAACGATGCCGGCAGGGAGGGGCGGTCAACCGGCAGGGCCCTGGAGTTCTCAGCGGGACCAGCGTCTGCCCTGATCCTGACTTCCACCACCACTTTGTTAGCCATTGTACCAAACCCCGAGATGCAGAATCTCCAGCTGTTTGACCTTGGGAAAGCTTCTCACCTCCCAGCCTCAGTGTTCCTACCTGTGAAATGGGGCAGTGAAGGGATTTGCGCATGGTGATTGTGAATCCGAAGTGAGAGCTTTGTACAATATGAACCTGTGCAAGGGCTGCTCCTCCTCTCCCCAGCCTGCCCTTCTCTTGTTCACAGTTGAAGAAAGCGAGGTCCAGAGGAGGCCACCACTCTGCAGAGGCTGCACAGCCCCACGAAACTGGACACCTGCGACGGCCCGTCCCAGGCTCTCCTCATTCACCCACCGGGATTGGCCACATCATTTGTGGGGCCCAGCGTGGAATGAAGATGTGGGCCCCTTGTTCTAGAATTTTGAAGGGTTTCAGGACAGTGACAGCAGGGCATTAAACCAAGCACGGGGCCCTGTGGTCTCCCCAGGCTATACCCCCTTGAGGCCAGCCCTGCACCCACGTCCTCATTCCCCACCTCGGACCATGTGTTTTTCCATCTGAAAGTGTTTGTGACGAGGAGGAGATTAAGGCAGCCGTGCCCTGAGCAGGGACCACCTGGGAGGCATTTTACATGCATTTAAGTCTGTTTCTGCTCACAAGCATTGCCCAGCCCACAAATCCCTTTAGGCAGCAACAGACTGAGCCCCACACGGATCCCGTAGGGCTTGGCTCTGTGAGATGAGAGCGGGCAAGGCCCATTCTCTCCTGCACATGTGGTCTGTATGGTGGGGACTGGACCAGCTTGGAGGTAGGGGCTCCCGGGAGCTCGGGCCCCTCCTACCTCCCAGACCCCGGACCATTGAAAGTGCATGCACCCCAGGGGGCCCCGGAGGAGGAGCCCTGTTCTGGATCTGTTCCTCCCTACCTGGCAGGCGGGGCAGGCCTCTCCCCCCCGCCACAGAAGACCCATCTGTAAGGTCCCCCCACTGGTGGCTCCAAGGGCAGCTGGTTCTTGCACAGCTGACCGGGGCCGGGGACGGGGTGTGTGCGTGTGTGTGTCCCCAGAGGATGAGCCGGCAGAAGCTGTGTTCCTCTCCTGACACAGGCTCAGTCGTCACACAGCATACTCTCGCTGGTACTCCGGGGGCCAGGAACGCAGACCTCACCTCTCCACGGAGGGGTCTGGCAGACCACGGAGAGCTGGTGGCCTAGCGGGCTGGCAGACACAGGCTGCCCTTGGCGGTGTGCTGTCTTGTGGACCAACATCCACCCTGGGCTCCCCACCAGCAGAGTTGCCTGCAGCTCTGTGAGACGGGACCCGCTGGCAGCATCCCAGATCACTAGCGGTCGGTGCGCGCCTGTCTGCCAGGATGAGGAGGATGCTGGCGGCCCTGGCCCTGGCTGAGCCCCTTCCCACCCAGCGTGGTGTCACGAGCCTGGGCTGCCACCAGGCCACCACCACCCTGTCAACCACTGGGAATTACAGTCTCTCAACCTCTTTGTTGCCGGGAATGCAAGCTTCCCAAGAGAAGGTGAGCCCTTGGGGACCACCTTCTTTGCAGGCTGGTGTTGCTGACTTGCGGTCACCACGCAGGGCTCAGCGGGGCAGCGGGCACGGTGGCGGCAGGGCCCGGCCCGCTGTGAAGTGGGGTTGAGCAGGCCGGAGAGGGGTGTGCTGCTGGAGGGACTGCCGTCCGAATCCCAGTTCTCTGGCTGGCTGTGTGTGTGCCCTTGAGTGTGCAGACAGCTTCCTTTTGTTCCCGCCTCAGTGTCTGTTTGCAAAGCAGTGGTCCCGTTGGCACCCCCGTCTGGGATTGCGAAGAAAATGGAGGGTCGGTGTGTGTGTGTGAGGGCCGGGGGGGCTTGGCCTTGCACTCTGTCGGTCCAGCCGGCTGCGCTCACTGCACACCACACCGCTGTGAGGCGGCGGGCCAGGTCCTGTGGAGAAGGCGGCGGTAGAGGGAAGGGAGACCCACCCTTCTCCTGTCCGCGGGGCAGTGAGCAGCAGCGTCCTTCCCCCTGCCTGGCCACCCGCCACCCCAGAGCTCCCGCTAGAGCCTCTGACTCGCAGCCTTCATGGACCGTTGGTTGGAGGGAAAGGAAGCCTGGCTGCTGCTCGTGATTCGGGCCCTTGTCTTGTGGCAGCAGAGCTGTGGCTGGTTCTCATCCCCCTTCTGAGCCTGCCTTCCCAGACTCGGCCAGGCCGGGCCGGGCAGAGTACTGCCGTAGGCTGGGAGCCCATCTGATTTCTGTGAGGAGCACAGACTGGGGGTTACTCTGCCAGGCGGCGCGGTGGGGCTCCGGCACGCTCCTAGTGGGGGACGAGCCCCATCAGGGACCCCTCTGCGGCTGTCCCTCCCCTCCCATTGGGTGACTCTCCTCTCCTGTTGGGTGAGGAGACACCACAGGAAGTACTCCTGCCTTTGTCTCAAGAGCAGTGATGAAGATGTTAAAAAAAAAAAAATCAATATATAAGTCATAAAGTGGAAGAAGATATTTTCAAATGAAGAAAAAAGAAAAAAAAAAGCAGTGATGAGCAGTGTTGTAGGATCCTCTTTGGAACCCCAAACTGTGAGCTTCTCCTGGGAAGCTCGAGCCTGTGGAGTGAATCCTAGCTGTGTGGGAGGACCTGTCAGCCGTGGCCCGTCACTCGGCCCAGCTTGCACAAGGTCTGCTCCGAGGCGGTGCCACTGGCTGCCCTTTAACAGGAGCAGGGAAGAGTCCAGTCCTGTGGCCGTTTGGGGCTGACACAGCCCTCTGAGCTGCCTGCCTGTCTGTGGGCATCAGCTACTAAATCCCAAAGAAGTCAGCCCTGAGTGCATCTGCGGGGCAGCCTGTGTCTTCTTGGGCCAGTAGGGAGGGTGTGGGGACAGGAGGGTGGCGTTCAGCCACGTGTGGGCAGCTCCTGCCGGTGGTCTCTGCCCACGAGACCCCAGGGTGGGGGAAGCAGTGTCTCAGCTCTCCCTCCCCAGAGTTCCCCAGCATGACTTCTTTCTGCGGCTCCTCGAGTGGCCTCCGCATTGGATGGCAGGCAGTGTGATGCTCTGGGGTGGATCCTCCCCCAAGAGGCTGCAGGGCAGGAAGGCCACGGCATAGAGCCTCTCTCAGGGCACGGGGCTGGCTCCTGGAGGTCCTAGCCTGCCCTTCCCTGTACCGCACCTGCAGAGGCCCAGGAACCCTGGGTCCCACTCCAGGGACAGCACTCCTAGGGAGCAGATTCCTGAAGGTCTAGTAGGTCAGCACCAGGCGGGCAGCCCCCTTCCCTCCACCTCTGTCTTTAGTGTGGGGTGTGCAGGGCCAGGCCTTTGGCTCTAGCCAGAGCATCGCTCTTTCCCCCCCTTCCTCTCCCCCTTTCACCTGATCCCCTTTCTCTTTCCACTCCTTCCCTCTCTCTCCCTCTGTTTCTCTCCTGCTCTCACCCTCTCACCCTTGCTCTGTGGTCCAGGCCTGTCTGGCAGGGCAGCACCCACACTGGGCACTGGGCTGGCAGGACCGAATGCACACTTCCCTCCAAGTTGGCATTCCCAGCCTGGCTGCCTTCGAGGTCATCCTTGGGAAACCTCCCTCAGTGCAAGCAGCCTTCTAGTTTTCTTACTGTTTTACCACTTTGGGATGCAAAAGGTCTCGCCTGTTCTCTTCACCCGACTTCACCTGGCACTTGGTTGTTTCCCACACCCAAGGGAGTCCTCAAGGGCCCAGGCAGACCCAGGGTTCCTCTGCTCGTGCGGAGTGGACCGGCCACTCACCCCCATGGCTGCAAGGGAAGCGGGATGTAGGTGGAAACAAACCGATGGAAAGGAGAAACCGGTTACACAAAAGTACAGTGTTTCTCATGTTTGCTTTGTGCGTTGGTACTTTTTTGTGCTTCGTAGAGTAGGTTTTTAAGCACTTGCAGGTTTTTTAACCATTGCTTGCCCATTTATCCACCTTTTAAAAAATTCTTACTATTTTATAAAACTTCTTGTGATGAAAAATGCTGAACATACACAAAGTCAACAGAGTTAGTAGGATGAGGGCTCCCGTGGGCTCACCCAGCGCAGCCACGGTCAGCATCCGCCTTCCTTGTGGCATTTACAGCTCTACCCCCAGTCCCTTGGCGATCAATTTCGGCAGAATCTACATAGGTTGAAGCATAAATCTTGGCTGTACACTGTTAACCAGTGGATGTGCCTGTGTGAGCCACGCCCGTATCGGGATACAAAGCCTTTATGTTCCCCAGAACATGCCTCCTGCCCTTCCTGGTCTGGTGCCTCCCCCCGCCACCAGCAGGTAGCCGGTCTGATTTCTGTCGCTTAAAATCAGTCTGGAGCCATGACGTGTGATTCTTTCATGCTGCCCCTTCTACTTGGCAGGATGTCTGTGAGATCCGTCCAGGCTGTCATGTGTATCAGTGGCCCTGATGGACCACCGTTTGCTTATCTCTTCACCCGCTGGAGCACATCTGGACTCTTTCCAGTTCTTGGCTCTGTGAATAACCCCAGCATTTGTGAATAAGTCATTTGATGGACATATGTTTTCATTTCTCTTGGATAAATGGAGTGGAATTTCTGGGTCATATGGTAGGAGAGTGATTGACTTTAGCTAAAGATTTATTAGTGCTCTGTTCGTCTTTGGTGACTCCTGCCTGCCCTGCTTGTCTGGCAGCATCTTGTACCCTTGAAAACTCTGGCTCCAGGTGATTTGTTCAGAAGCCTGGGTGAACTCCCCGCTGAGTGGTTCACCTGCTTATCAAACTTGGGTAATTGAGAGCGATTTTGCAACGGTTTTAAGCTGCCTCACTTCCTCCTTTTTCTGTTTTAAAGCGGTGTCCTTTCAGCTAGTGTTTTTTATTTAATATTTATTTAGTTAGTTAGTTCGTTAGTTATTTAGTTGCGCTGGGTCTTAGTTGCAGCTTCCAGACTCCTTATTTGTGGCTCGCAGTTCTCCTTAGTTGCGGCTCACCAGATTCTTAGTTGCAGCAGGCGGGCTCCTTAGTTGTGGGATGCGAACTCTTAGTTGCAGCATGCATGTTCCCTGACCAGGGAGCAAACCCGGGCCCCCTGCTTTGGGAGCACAGAGTCTTAACCACTGCACCACCAGGGAGGTCCCTCAGCTAGTGTTTAGCTACATAGATAATTGTGTGTTGATGTACTTAGGACTGCAGATGAGAAAGACCTACTAAGATCGGAATTTTAAATTAGTGAAGTTTTCTTTTCTGGTCCACAAAGAATCTACTATTAAAATGTAAAGTGGGGGATGATGGGATGAATTGGGAGATTGGGATTGACATATATACACTTTGCATACTATGTATAAAATAGGTGACTAATGAGAACCTATTCTATAGCTCAGGGAACTCTACTCAGTGCTATGTGGTGACCTAAATGGGAAGGAAATTCAAACAGGAGGGGATATATGTATACATATAGCTGATTCACTTTGCTGTACAGCAGCAATTAATGCAACATTGTAAAGCAACTATACTCCAATTTAAAATACTGTGAAATAAAGCCGCTGGGGAATACTGGTCCGCCTAGGAGGCCTGCTCTGGGCTCTGTCATCACTGTCATCACCCCTCCCTCCCTCCCTCCCTCCCTCCCTCCCTCATGTGCTTCCCTGCTTCCTGCAGCCCCACTGGGACTCTACTTCTCAAGGGATGCTTACTGGGAGAGGCTGTACGTGGACCAGCCGGCCGGCATGCCCCTGCTCTACGTCCACGCCCTGCAGGACGTCCCCGAGGAGGTGCCCAGCTTCCGCCTGGGCCAGCACCTCTACGGCGCCTACCGCACACGGCTGCACGAGAACGACTGGGTCCGTATCCAGGAGGACACGGGGCTTCTCTACCTTAACCGGAGCCTGGACCACAGCTCCTGGGAGAAGCTCAGCATCCGCAGTAAGGGAGCAGCCCTGACCCCTACGCACCTCACCGCCCCCACCCCCGCCCTCGCCTTAGCCCCACACAGCACACATCACACCGAGGGTGGCTTCCCCTATGGCTCCTG
Source organism: Lagenorhynchus albirostris (assembly GCF_949774975.1). Lineage (NCBI taxonomy): Eukaryota > Metazoa > Chordata > Mammalia > Artiodactyla > Delphinidae > Lagenorhynchus > Lagenorhynchus albirostris. The sequence continues at coordinate 11,064,769 of NC_083110.1, forward strand.
CTGTGTGAGAGCGGAGAGAGTGAGATGAGGCTGGCCTGCCTCTGTGCGCAGCCAGTGAGAGAGCCAGGGTGAGCTTGGGGACCACTGATGACCCTTAGGCTTTCTGAGGCTGTTTGGATTTTGGAGAACCCACGTGAAGGATTTGGGTGCTCTGTCCATGCAGGATCCAGATGCCTTTTCCAGTTGGGTTAACAAGGATTTGGGGTTGTGAGAGAGGAGTTAAGAGGAGAAAAATCCCAAGATCTTGCTTTAGCAAATGGTCTGCAACTTGCTGGAGAAGCAGCAGTTCCCACGGAAGGTGTGGCTCGCAGTTCTCCTTAGTTGCAGCTCACCAGCTCCTTAGTTGTAGCAGGCGGGCTCCTTAGTTGTGGGATGCGAACTCTTAGTTGCAGCATGCATGTGGGATCTAGTTCCCTGACCGGGGAGCAAACCCGGGCCCCCTGCTTTGGGAGCACAGAGTCTTAACCACTGCGCCACTTGCCAGGGACTTGGGCCTGGAGCCAGAGATGGAAGTGAAGCAGGGAGGGAGGCCTGGCCAACTCCTCAGAGCAGAGGTCCCAGCTGGAGCGTAGGCCACGTGGGACCCTGGGACTTGAGGGGAGCAGGGGTCGTGGAGCAGAGTTGTGCCTCGTGGCACTAAATGGTGATCACACACCCAGTAGTGCCCCCCTCTGAGCCCCTCCACCGTAGACATGGCCTCCCTGGACCCTCACGCCAGCCCTGAGCCCCCGTGTGTGCTGAGACAGCCGGCATGCCTGGGAACACGGAGTGGGCGGCACCGCCTGGCAGGGGCAGAATGACCACACCATCTGCCAAGTGAAGCCAGGGTCCGCAAGTAGAGATGCCCCCCGTCAGGGCACCCCAGGCGGCTCCTGGAGGAGGTAGCACCTGACGTAGGTCTTGGTTCCGCACACACTTAGTTGCCGCCGTCTGCATCTTGAGCCCCCAGTGGGGAACTTGAAGCACCAGGGCCACTGGGGTGGAGGCCAGAGTGGAACCTGCTGAGGGTCTGAGTTTCGTAGGAGGCCTGTTCTGTTCGTGACTGGAGAGTGACCTCGGGTACCTGTCGGGTCCAGTCAGGGGAGAAATCAGTAATTTGAACAGGGAAAGTTTGTATAGAGAATTTTTAACCACAGCAGGAGATTGGAGCAATGGAGGACAGGCTAGTAAGAAGCACAGAGAACGAATGAATACGGGAGGAGCAGATGTGAGGGGCAGCCGCTTCCCCAGGGCTGAGATAGAGGGCCCTGGAAGAGCCCCCGACCCGAGCTGAGATCCAGACCAGTTGGAGGGGGAGCTGCTGTGGTGCCTCCATGCTGGAACTTGCCAGAAATCCCCTCCCGGGTGCTGGGGAAGTCTGTGTCTCCGAAGACAGTGAAACTGCCTGGGGGGCGGGGGTGGGGACGTGGATTCCCTGGCAGTCCAGTGCTTAGGGCTCTCTGTGCTTTCACTCCCGAGGGCCCGGGTCCAATCCCTGGTCGGGGAACTAAGATCCCACAAGCGGCGTAGCCAAAGATAGGAAAATAGAATAGAATAAATGAAAGTGTTTCTAAAAAAAAAAAAAAGAACTGCCTTGGGGAAAGGGGCGGGGCAAGAGCCCTCCCTGGGGAAGCTCTCCACTTGGTGTTAGACCCGGGGCTCAGGGCACCTCCCTGAGGAAGGGTATTTGAGCTGAGACCTAAAAAACAAGGGAGGTGGGCCGGTGAGGGACCCTGAGGAGGTGGCGGCCGGGCCAGAGAGCCCAGAGGAGCCCTGTGGACCCCGGTGAGGACTGGGCTTTGCCCCAGCCCCGAGCTCCTGCCCCCTCCCCTCCCTGTTCCGTTCCCCACCGCTGGGCAGGTGTGACTGACACCCCGGCGGGCCTGACGACTTCTCTCTCTGCAGACGGTGGCTTCCCGCTGCTCACCGTCTACCTCCAGGTCTTCCTGTCGCCCGCGTCCCTTCGTGAGGGCGAGTGCCAGTGGCCGGGCTGTGCCCGAGTGTACTTCTCCATCATCAACGCCTCCTTCCCGGCTTGCGGTGCCCTCAAACCCCGGGACCTCTGCTTCCCCGAGATGGGCCTGTCCTTCCGCATTCGGGAGAACAGGCCTCCCGGCACCTTCCACCAATTCCGCCTGCTGCCTGTGCAGTTCCTCTGCCCCAACGTCAGCGCGGCCTACAGGCTTCTGGGAGGTGAGTGCCCGCCACGTGGAGCCTTCCTCGGTGCCTGCTGGGTGCTAGGCATGGCGCTGCGGTCCCTCTGCACAAGCCGTCGAGTTTGCTCTGCACCACCCCATCATCCGTTCATTCAGAAGTCCACAAGTATCTCATGTAAGCCTGCCATGGGCCAGGCACTGTTCTGGGGACCAAGGATGAGAGAGCGAACGCATCAGGCCAAAATCCCCCCTGCCTGGAGCTTCCATCCCCTGGGAGATGGAGACCACACACACGTGCTAAGGAAATCGGGTGGCCTCTGAAGGGACTAGGTGGGACGTAAAGCTGAGAGGGTGTGGAGTGGTGAAGACCACTGTCTCAAATCAGATGGCTGGGAAAAGGGGACACTGGAGCAAAGGGGAGGGGTGCGAGGCAAGCGGGGCGAACCCCTTCAAGAGCACCAAGGTGGGAGCCCCGTGTAGCTGGAGTGCAGGGAACCGCAGGGCAGGGCGGAGGCTGCTGAGGGCAGAGCAGTTCCAAGTGGGGGGCAGGGCTTCCTGCCGAGGGACTGGGGAGCCATGGAAGGTGTTTGGGAGGGGGCGTCATTGACAGGACATACCTTACCGTTAAGAGCTTAGTCTAGCTGCTGTGCTAGAAATGATTGGGGGTGGGTGGTTTAGGGGCAAGCAGAGAAACAAATTAGGAGGCAGGAGAAATCCTTGAGTGAGAGGATGAGGTCTGGGGTGAGGGTGGAAACCTTTGGGCCACAAGAAGCAGACGAGTGGTGGGCTTGTTTGGAAGAAGGATCCTGCAGGATATCCTGGTGAGTTGGACGTGGGGTGTTGAAAGAAAGAAGGGACCAAGCATGGTTCCAGGATTCCGCCTGAGCAGCCGCAAGGACAGTGGACCTTGCCACAAGGTGGTCCTGCCACAAGATGGCCCTGGGGAGGCCAAGAGCACGGATGTGGGGAGGGGAAGGGAATTGGATCCCAGTGGAGATGAGAGACGGCAGCTGAGGTGCCATTAAAGCATTTAAAGGCGAGGAACTGGGACTCAAAAGGGACACTTACAAGCTGGACTTACTAGTAAGTAGAACCTGGATTCACACCAGGTTGATGGCATACACACGGTAATAATGTTGAAGAAAATCTCAGTAGCGTAAGGAAAATAGTCACTCACATTGTCCCAGCATCTTTTCATTTATCCTGCAGCAGGGATAGATGTCTTTGTGCAGAATTGCCGGCCAAGTGTATGATTTAGCGTGCTGCCTTTTTCGCTAAAAAAAAGCGTTTTTTGTAACCGTGAACAATAGAGGGACATGTTTGCATGATAAGCATTTCCCACATGTGTAATTCACATGTAATGTGTGGCTCTGATGTGATTTCCCACTGAGTGGAGTTGACAGCCCTCCCGTGCTTGGCTGTGGGGTGGTCAGTGTTGCCCTTCAAGCCTTCAGCCTTTCCCCTTTTCCGGGTCATTTCTGGAGGATGAATTCCAGGACAGCCTTGGCTTGAAGAGTGTATTGTTGTTACCGGTCCTCCCTCACCGGGTTGTGGGAAGACACGTGAGTCACTGAACGTACAGCAGTGTCTGGCAGGAAACAGACACTTTTGTCTTCATCATCTCCTCTTCTGGTGAGGAAACTGAGGCACAGAGAGACAGAACCACCAGCCTTGGGCCACACAGCCAGAAGGTGTATAGGACAGGGATTCAAACCAGGCAGTCAGAAATACTTGTGTGTTAATATAAAATCACACCAGATGTCCACCATGTTTGTTTCCAAGTGGTGGAAGAGCTTTATTTCTCACATTCTCTAAAACAGGCACATACCACTTCCATAATTAAAAAAAAAAAAAAAAAAAATTCCTAAATCTTTTTTTTTTCAGAAACCAGCAAATGCTGGGAGCTGAATCTCTGGGCTGAGCTGGTGCCAGCCCTCCCCACAGCAGAGGCAAGGTGTGTGAAAGGGTGTGCCCAGCCCTCCTAGGTGATCAGGCTGAGGTCCTGATGCAAGCATCCTGGTCCCGGTCCCTCTGTTTCCCGTCAGCACGAGTGCAGGCTGCAGCCACAGTGAAACTCAGGGCACAGCCTTCACTGCAAACTGTGCTTGGAGCGCCGTGCCCCACTGTAGAGCCGAGGAGGAGCCAGGGCCCGGGGCCAGCATGCACCCCAGCTCCATCCACAGGGCCCCCTCCCGTGACGCCACTCCCGGTGGGCCCCTGAGGAAGGCAGCTCACCCTTTCCTCAGCCCGGGGGTCAGCCCGGGGTTCCTGGTGTGCTTGGTGCGCAGGTGAGAGTCTGCCCTTCCGCTGCACTGTGGACAGCCTGGAGGTGAGCACGCGCTGGGCCCTGGACCGCGAGAAGCGGGAGAAGTATGAGCTGGTGGCTACGTGCACGGTGCGTGTCGGCACGCGTGAGGAGGAGGTGATGGTGCCCTTCCCCGTGACCGTGTACGACGAAGACGACTCTGCGCCCAGCTTCCTCGGGGGCGTCGACACCGCCAGCGCCGTGGTGGAGTTCAAGCGGAAGGAGGTGCCTGTCCGTTTGTCTGGTGCTTGTCTGGTGTCTCTCTGTTCCGTGTCTGGATTCCTCAATCCGCCATTTATTCCTCGGTCTGTTCAGCGGTTCGTCTAGCCATCCAGACATGTGGCTGACCGTCCATCTAGCTATTCGTCTTTCATTTGTCCATCAGTCTGTGTGTCGGTGTCCAGGACAGCTGAGGAGGAGGGAGGAGGCCAGCCCCACCGGCACCCAGCTGACCACTGCCTTGGGAGGCCGGGGGCCCTGAGTGCCCAGTCTGTGTCTGACGCCGTGGGCTGGGGGCCCCAGGGCTCACATCGGCAGGGATCTCCCTGCGCCCCATCCAGGCCCCACCCTTTTCTGGTCCACGCAGGTGGAGCGTGACTGCCACCTGCTGGGCCTCGGGCTGTCCTGCAGCTGGCAGGCCAGCAGGAGCAATGGAAGGGTGGGAACGTAGTATGTTGTCGCTGCCTGCTTCTCTGGGCACCCCAAGAGCAGGTTTGGCGGATAAGCCGGGGAGAGGAAAGCACATGACACGGGGAATGTCTCACGAGCCTGGCAGGACCCCCTGGTGGTGACATTGGGGAGCCTGGTTAGCAGTGAGAGCAGAGATGCCCTGTGACTTTGCTCAGAACCTTCCTCGTGACCCTTTCCAGCCTGGTGTACAGAAGAGACTTGGAGAAGAGCATTAAGATGCTTGGAGGAGGGCTTCCCTGGTGGCACAGTGGTTGAGAGTCCGCCTGCCGATGCAGGGGACATGGGTTCGTGCCCCGCTCCGGGAAGATCCCACATGCCGCGGAGCGGCTGGGCCCGTGAGCCATGGCCGCTGAGCCTGCGCGTCCAGAGCCTGTGCTCCGCAATGGGAGAGGCCACAACAGTGAGAGGCCCGCGTACCGCAAAAAAAAAATGCTTGGAGGAGAGCATTCTTGTGGATACCTGGGCTTGGATCCCAGGTCTGCTGTCTGTCACTCTGTGGCACTGAGCTAACTCCTCCGCCTTGTGGGGCCTGGTTTCCTCAGGGAAGAGTAGGAGTGCTTGCTCTGCTCTATGGGGACCTAGACGAGGTCTTCAGCAGAGCACCAGGGCGTGTGCTCTCATCCATCCTTATGGGGCATCTGTAGATGCCTGTCACACCTGCTGCGCAGGTGAGCTGCAGTGGCCCAGGAAGGGTGACCAGGGCAGGCTGACTAGGGGCCCCAGGGAACTTGAACCCAGGTCAGTCTGTCCCTAGAGCCAGCTCTGACTGCACACACCTGGTCCACTCGTGGGGCACGTGCCTTCCCACGGTCTCTGGCTTTAAGGGCCCTAACTGGCACCCCCTGTTCTCTGCAGGGCACTGTTGTGGCCACACTACGCGTCTTCGATGCAGATGTGGTACCAGCATCCGGGGAGCTCCTGAGACGGTACACAAGCACGCTGCTCTCCGGGGATGCCTGGGCCCTCCAGACCTTCCGCGTAGAGCACTCGCCCAACGAGACCTTGGCCCAGGCCAACGGCAGCTTTGTGCGGGCAACCGTGCATGACTACAGTAAGAGAGGCCAGATGCGGCCTGGCTGGGCCCCCTGGGTAACCGGCGGCCCACTCTCCTTGGACGGGGCAGCACCCTGCACACACAGACGCCTGTCCTGGCCCTCTGAGCACCAGGCAGCCGCCCCTTTCACTCCTCCTCCCAGCCTTTGTCTCTGCTGGGCTTGCCTGGGCCACCTTGGTGGGTGTTCGCAGGCTGTCCTCTCCATGAACTGTCCTGAGGCCGACCCTGGCAGGACACCACAACACCTCCCCATGCTGGCCATGCCAGGACTCACTGCAACACGTATGTCGTCACCGAGGCCTTCCTCTGGCCCCTGGCACCTGCTTTGCCACCTCCCAGGTGCCCGAGTGCCCAGGGGTTATTATTGCCCCCTCCCCCCACCAGCAACTCTCTACTCACAAGGGGTTGATGTATCCATACAATAGCAGCTCAGTGTCCTAGAGTCGGAGGGTTCCCCGATGATTGTCCTGTCTGGCTCCTGGAATGCGCCCACCCTCAGGGCTGAGCTCCAGGTCCCCGCATTGCTCACCTGCCGGAAGGGGCATACTCATCCTCAAGCTTCCCCGCCTCCCTCCCCTGCCCTCCTGCCCGTGTTTTCTAGCATCACCTTTCAAATACCGCACTTGCACTTGGGTCCTTGTTTGGGGGTCTGCTTCTGGGGAACCCAGGATCACTGGTGCCTTTACCCCTTTCTGGCTGGCCTGATCCTATTTGTTTCTCATCCTCCCCTCCCCCACCAGGCCTCTGAAGCCGTCTGTCCTGTGTGAGGGAAAACGTCATCCTTGCCCCTGCATACTCACTCTGGTGCCATGTGCACCAGAGCCTCCCCTCCCCTTTCTGTCTCCACTAAACTAAAACCTTAGCCTTGGCACATGGCAGGTGCTCAGAAGCGTGGAAGCTCCCGGGTGCTGGAGACCTGTGGAATCCAAGGGTCCACGGGGCTGCTGCTGTTGAGAGTTCCCAGGGGCTAGCACTGTCTTCCCAGGGCCTGGGTGGCGGCGGTTCTTTACCTTGTGTGGCCTACCCCACACTCACATCACACACACACACACACACACACACACACACACACACACACACATCCCCAAGGTTACCTCCCAGCTGAGAAGGGTCTTCTGGGCTCCCAGCTCAGCACAGCGACTCACTACTTTTAAATAGTAGTGCTACCTTAATGCCTTCCGCCAGGTCTGTTATCTGTGTCCGTGTGGGTGGAGGTACCCGTTTCCACGTGTGTGGGGGGAGTGCGTTGGGGAGGAGGCACGCAGCGGCGTGGGACAGTGGTCCCAACCTGCAGGGCCCCCGCCCATCATCACCGTGTGCCGTCCACACAGACACACCCCCTCCCCCACCCTCCTCAGGGCTGGTTCTCAACCGGAGCCTCCCCATCTCGGAGAGCCGGGCCGTGCAGCTGGCCGTGCTGGTCAACGACTCGGACTTCCAGGGCCCAGGGGAGGGCGTCATCCTCCTCCACTTCAACGTGTCCGTGCTGCCCGTCAGCCTGCGCCTGCCCAGCACCTACTCCTTTGCCGCGAGCAGGCGGGCCCGCCGCTTCGCCCAGGTGAGACCCCAGCCTGCTGCCTGCCTGGGGAGGGGTGTGGAGGGGCAGGAGACCCCCAGGGTGGCGTGCTCCGTCGAGCAGATTTCAAGCAGGGCTGGGGGGTGGGTGACACCCCCTCCCTGAGCTAAGTAGTGCACGGAGTGGCCCCAGGGAGCTGCAGGCACGGGGCCAGGAGGGCTGGGGCCATGGAAGAGTCATGAGCAGGGCTTGTAGGTTATGTGGGCCCCTCTTCTTTGCTGTCTCCTTTCTTGGCATCTTTAAAACATTTTGTACTCATGAAAGAGCAGCGCCAGGTAAATCTATGCATGCAGACTTGGAAAGACGTTCCTGGTGAATTAAGTGAAAAAGTGGTTTGCGTAAGTGCTGGTCTCAGGTGGTTCCCTAGGTTCAAAACGAAGTCCTCATTGCTGGGAGTTTGCAAGAGTGCAAATGCAGGCAGCAGTGAACGGTGGCGCCCTCTGCAGGGAGAGATAGGGAGCGCTTCTACTTTCCACTTTTCTGCAAGTCTGTTTACTAGAGCTTATTTTGCATTTGTCGTTGGAAAATAACGATTCGAAGTGGAAAAAGTAAAAGTAATAAGTATTCGTCAAAGGAGATAAGGGATAGACAGGGGTGATCTCTTTTTCTCATATTAGCCAGTGTGTAACATTTTGGTGCAGTTCTTCCGAGAATGTGTCTCTTAAGCGCTTTTTAAAGTTCACTTGTGGTTACAGCAAGCACATGACTTAACGCACTGCGTTCTCCCAGTGGGGCAGCTGTGGCCACATCCTCTTTAGAGCATCCCGTTTAGGGCCATCTCCTATTTTCCAGTGGTTTTGCCAGTTTCTGTGGTTGGTTCCCTTACCTCCTGGCAGCCACCCGGGGCCAGCAAACGAAGAACCCCACCCTGGGACACATCCAGGCTCCCCAACCTGCCACCCAACCTCGGGCCTTTCCTGGAGGCAGGGGTCAAGGGTGGTGGGAGGTGACAAAGCAGAGGGGCCTGAGGGGTGTCTGGGGGTCTGAGCTGGAGCAGGCATTGCTGGAGGTGGGTCACCTGTGCTCCAGCAGACTCAGGAGGGCACAGGGACCCGAGTCCCAGTGCAGCCTCAGACGCACTGCGGTCTCTCCCCGGCTCCCCAGTTTTTATGATTGTAAATTGAGGGTGATGACTTTGGGCAATTTTGAGGGTCACTGGAGAGAGTGGAAGTGAGCCCGGTTTGTACAGGGAAGTGCTTGGAGTCCAGCAGGTGGTTTTATTGTGGCGTCGAGCATGGGCTTGGAGGAGCCTGGCTCTGCCCTGGGCCTGAGTCGGGCTGAGCAAGGGCATGGTGTGTGGCTGCAGGCAGGGCCCTATCCCCGCTCCCCCCACCAGGCCCCCAGCCCTCAGCCTTGACTAGTCAGAGCTTCTGATCTCAAGCCACCCGCAACCCTTACGGTAACTCAAGTGGCTGAGGGGGTAAAAAGGAGAGTTCAACTGACCAGCTCCAGGCCCCAGGCCACAGCTGTCAGCATAGCATCTTGGGAGAAGCATCCCTTCTCTCCCAGGGGTTCCAGCCCAAGTCCCAGGAAGGCCCCCTGGGTCCCATGTGGGACAGACAACCATGCTGCATGAATCGTGGCCCGGGTGCCATGTTCTGACTAACCAGGCGAGTGACCTGGCTCGCGCGTGGACCACCCCAGGTGGGAACTTTGCTTTGCTCCCAGAGCAAAATTGGCCTGGCCAGAAGAGAGGGAGGTGTGTAGGTAGGAGGCATACAGGCTGCCTTTGTGCCTGAATGAGTGAGCAAGTGAGGGATGAGCTGGGCAGGCCAGCAGCACCTCCCTGGAGGGCCAGCCCCCAAAACCAACCCCAGTGCCCCGTGTTCCTTCACCTCCGGCTCTGAGGGGCAGGTATGGGTGGTGGTCCCATGGTCTGGGCAGGGCAGGACCAGGCAGGCGGATGGTCTGCAGGTTCCGGGGGCGTGCGAGATGGGGGGATGGGGAGCTACCGTCCTGGGCTGAGTAGGAAACTGTCCTGGGACTCAGGCTGCCAGGGAGCCCCTCCAGCCACCCTCACAGGTGGTCCAGCCACCCAGCTAAGGATTCCCTGTGTCCCATGCCTAGATTGGGAAAGTCTGTGTGGAAAACTGCCAGGAGTTCAGTGGCATCCACGTGCAGTACAAGCTGCAGCTCTCCAGCGCCAACTGCAGCGCCCTGGGGGTGGTCACCTCGGCCGAGGACACCACGGGGACCCTGTTCGTGAACGACACGGAGGCCCTGCAGCGGCCTGAGTGTGCCCAACTCCAGTACACGGTAGTGGCCGTCGAACGGCCAACCCGCCGGCAAGCCCAGGCCCCACTGCTCGTCACACTGGAGGGGACATGTGAGTGCCAGGGCTGCGAGGAGGGTCGGGCTTCTCCCACAGAAGGGCCCCGGTCCCGCTCCCCCTCACTAACTGGTGGCTTCCCTGAGCCTGAGCCTTCTTCCCTGTAAGATGAGAAAACGGTGCACGCTGCACAGCCAAGCTGGAAGGATGACAGGGGGAAAGTGTGAAACGGTTTAGCCCAGAGTGACAGCATTGTGGACGGTCACTGCTGCCCACCACCTCTGTCAATGCGTCCTACCTATGCACTTGCTTTAGGGCTGCCAGATACAACAGAGGACCCTGGTTAAACGTGAATTTCAGGTAAACAACAAGCAATTTTTTGGGTGTAAGTACGTCTCGTGCAACTTTTGCAGTGTCTCTCAGAAGACAAACTTCCAAGCGTGTCACCGTGATATTAGGGACGTATTTACACAAAGCAGGTGTTCACCGTTACCTGAAGGTCAGGTTTAACTGGGTGTCCTGTGTGTCACTGGCCGAGTCTGGCCACCTCACACCCTCCCTCCATACTTAGCCCAGTAGCTGTCCCCGCTTTGTGACTGTGGTACCACCCCTTCCTCAGGAGCCCCCTCACTGCCCTGTGCCCCGGTGCTTAGTTACTACCTCCCCTCTGGGCTCAACCCGTGGGGACAGCTAAGCCACTGCTGCCCTCGCCCGTGGGTGCTGGCGGCTGGACACAGGGCCCAGGCTGGCCCCCTGTGACTTGCTTTCTGCCACCCCCAGATGTGGCAGAGGAGCCAGGCTGCCCCCTGTCCTGCGCGGTCAGCAAGAGGCGGCCCGAGTGTGAGGAATGCGGCGGCCTGGGCTCTCTGACGGGCAGGTGCGAGTGGAGACAGGGAGACGGCAAAGGTAGGCCCCGTGCAGAGCCGGGTGTTCGGGAGGGTGATGACGACTGAGTGGAGAGGGCGTCTGTGTGGGCCCTGCCAGCCTCTGCGATGCCCCCCACCCCCGTCCACGCTGAGTCTCTTCCCCAGCGCCTTGTCCCCTGCTGTGACTCCTGATGCCAGGAGAGGGTGGACATTAGTGCAGGGTGGCATGAGGACACTGGGGCTGTTTATCACCGTGGGATCACAGGTGCCTGAGGCTGGACTCACTCTGGGCTTGGGAGGGTCTGGGCCAAAGTTGGGATGTGCGTGTTTTCTTTTTATTTTATTCTAAATTTCTGCACATGTATTTGTCCCTGAACTAGATGTGAATTGGCATCTGTGTCTCCATTTCTCCACCCATATACACATAAATTACATGTGCAGTTGTGAACGTATTCACCCAATGCTTTCATTTTTTTAAAACTTTTTATTTTATATTGGAGCATAGTTGATTAACAACGTTGTGTTAGTTTCAGGTGCACAGCATAGTGAGTCAGTTATACACATACACGTATCTATTCTTTTCCAAATTCTTTTCCCGATTAGGTTGTATGTAATATTGAGCAGAGTTCCCTGTGCTCTACAGTAGGTCCTTGTTGGTTATCCATTTAAAATATAGCAGAGTGTACATGTCAATCCCAAACTCCCTAACTATCCCTCCCCCAACCTTCCCCCATTCCCCCTCTGCTTTTGTTTTTTTTTTTATTTCTTATAAATTTATTTTATTTTATTTATTTATTTTTGGCTGCATTGGGTCTTCGTTGCTGTGCACGGGCTTTTCTCTAGTTGTGGCGAGCAGGGGCTACTCTTCGTTGTGGTATGCGGGCTTCTCACTGCGGTGGCTTCTCTTGTTGCAGAGCACGGGCTCTAGGCGCGCAAGCATCAGTAGTTGTGGCACATGGGCTCAGTAGTTGTGGCTCGTGGGCTCTAGAGTGCAGGCTCAGTAGTTACGGCACACGGGCTTAGTTGTTCTGCGGCATGTGGGATCTTCCCGGACCAGGGCTCGAACCCGTGTCCCCTGCACTGGCAGGCGGATTCTTAACCACTGCGCCACCAGGGAAGCCCTCACCCACTGCTTTTAGACACATAGTTCACAGACCCTTTTCAAAGATCCAAAAGGTGGATGAGTATAAGGTAGGTTACACTGTGCACATCATTTATAGTTGGCTTTAGTTCATAAAAACACAAACCTTAAAAAAAATTCAAAATATCCAAAACAATCTTCAGAGAAGCTCTACCTGGGAGATCCCAGCCCAGGGAGCGTGGCCTCAAGCAGGAGGGGCCTGCACATCCTTGGGCTTAGCCCACTGCTGGCTCCAAGCCTCGCCCACCGGTGTGAGGGTCCCGCTCATGGTACCGCCTTGAGAGGGTCCCAGCCTTGTCTGGTCTCTTCTGGCCTCCTTGATGTGAGCCCGGGCACAGCCCTGGGACTGCCCAGCCCTCACTGCCTGGGCTGCCCTGTACGCCCCGGACCCCCAAGCTCTCCCCAGGGATGGGCTCCACGTGTGGTTTTTCTCGGCTCAGGCCTCGGTTTGCTTCTCCTTGCGGGGGGCGGTGCAGGCTTGGCCTGGGAGGCCCTGGGGTGCGGCCCTCCCGGCTCTGGCAGTCTGACCAGGACGGGTGCTCCCTCGTGGTAGTAACTGCCTGCTGTGTGCCATAGGGATCACCAGGAACTTCTCCACCTGCTCCCCCAGCATCAAGACCTGCCCCGACGGCCACTGTGATGCCGTGGAAAGCAGAGACGCCAACATCTGCCCCCAGGACTGCCTCCGTAAGCACCGAGCCTGCGCGTGTACCTGAGCAAGGGCAGGGCCTGGGAAGGGCGTGTAGGTAGCAAGCTGAAGGGGCTCGGACTCCCACCTGCACTTCAGCCAGGCCAGCCGACGTCCTGGGTTGCCTGTGCTGAGCCTTTTTCTAACATTTCATTTGAACAAAGGGCTCTCCTCCCCCAAGACTAGCGCCTGCTGGCCTGACCCACCCTCTCCAGTGTTGTCCTGGCCAACTCACGGGGGTGCAGCGCCCTGTCCCCCATTCCACTGGCTCCAGGCTGCCCCTGCTGCCCGTGCTCTGCTTCTGAAAAGTAACCATGTGTGGACCTCAGCAAGGGCCCTGGGCAGCCTGTGGGTTCCTCCTCGCGCCTGCTGTGGCCAGGGGACTGGTTTGGGGGCCTGTCGTGCTGAGACTCCTGCCTGGGTGACACAGACTTCTGAGCTCACCGCGCTCCCTGGGCCTGAGACTGCTGACCTCAGGTGGGGAGGGGCCTCTCACGCTCCTGTCTGGGTGGTCTGGCTGGTCAGGTCCCCCCGAGGCTGAGTGGGCTGCTGAGTGAGTTGTGTCCATCATCAGGGGGCGGCAGCATCATTGGTGGGCACGAGCCTGGGGAGCGCCGGGGGATTAAAGCCGGCTTCGGTATCTGCAACTGCTTCCCGGAGGAGAAGAAGTGTTTCTGTGAGCCGGAAGACAGCCAAGGTGAGCTGGCTGGGGCCACGCGGGCAGGGATCCCCAAACCTCCCTGAGCCCCGAGGAGCGAGGGAGGAAATTGCAGGAAGGCGCAGAAACCCAGGAGACCTTTTTCCTTCCCTCAGGGTCGTGGTTCCCCCATCAGTGCAGACTGGTAGCTGGGTCTGGGCCTCTAAGACTGCCTTCTGGCCTGAAGTTTGGTGGGGTTTTGGGGGTTTTTTTGGCGTGCCATGCAGCTTGCAGGATCTTAGTTCCCCAGCCAGGGAATTTTTTTTTTTTAACATCTTTATTGGAGTACAATTGCTTTACAATGGTGTGTTAATTTCTGCTTTATAACAAGGTGAATCAGCTATACATGTATCCCCATATCCCCTCCCTCTTGCGTCTCCCTCCCACCCTCCCTATCCCACCCCTCTAGGTGGTCACAAAGCACCGAGCTGATCTCCCTGTGCTATGCGGCTGCTTCCCACTAGCTATCTGTGTTACATTTGGTAGTGTATATATGTCCATGCCACTCTCTCCCTTCTTCCCAGCTTACCCTTCCCCCTCCCCATGTCCTCAAGTCCATTCTCTACGTCTGTGTCTTTATTCCTCTCCTGCCCCTACGTTCTTCAGAACCTTTTTTTGTTTGTTTTTTTAGATTCCATATATATGTGTTAGCATGCGGTATTTGTTTTTCTCTTTCTGACTTATTTCACTCTGTATGACAGACTGTAGGTCCGTCCACCTCACTACAAATAACTCAATATCGTTTCTTTTTATGGCTGAGTAATATTCCATGGTATATATGTGCCACATCTTCTTTATCCATTCATCTGTCGATGGACACTTAGGTTGCTTCCATTTCCAGCCAGGGATTATAGAACCCATGCCCTTGGCAGTGAAAGCACAGATCCCTAACCACTGAATCACCAGGGAACTCCCTGGCCCAAAGGTCTGTGGTAAGGGTTGGACTGGAAAATTATTTCTTTCACCAGATAACTCAGTGTCTGCTCGGACTGTCCCTGTGCAGGGCCTTTGCTGGGCCCATGGCATTGGCCAAATGGGTCCCCATCCTCCTAGCCAGAGCCTCTAGGTGCTTCTTCTGGGACAGCAGGTGCCCCGCTGAGCACATGCGGATGTGCTGAGCCCAGGGATGCTTTTCTGGTATTTGGGTTGTTATTGCACAGCCCTAGGTCCTGGGCCAGTTTTCTTTCCTCCTTCCTTTATACTGACTATAAAGAAAATACAAAAGACATCAGGAACACAGGGGAAGAGCTGCACCTCCCCACCAGCGCCCCTGGGCCTCTGGCTTCAGTGCAGCATTCTAGGGTGGGTGGGTGCAGGTGTGCATGACGTCCGTTGTGTGACCTTAGGCAGGCTGCTTATAAACTCTCATTCCTTCTGGAAAAGGGTGGTAACAGTCTCCAACAGCAAAAACGTACAGAACAGTTCCTCCTGTGGGCCGCTTCTGTTGGAGGGTTGGCAATTACTCTCAGACCTTCACACCAGCAGGGCTCTCCAGGATGCTCAAAGCTGGTCACAGCAGACACTTCCCGGCTATCCTGGGCGTGGCGGGCTGGAGAGCTGCTCTGTACCAGCTCCTGAGGGTATTCGGGGTCCCCCTCCCGGGGTGTCATCTCTCACGGCCCACCCCCGCTGCCCGCAGACCCTCTGTGTGACGAGCTTTGCCGCACAGTGATCGCGGCAGCCGTGCTCTTCTCCTTCATCGTGTCTGTGCTGCTGTCCACCTTCTGCATCCACCGCTACCACAAGAACGCCCACAAGCCGCCCATCGCCTCAGCTGAGATGACCTTCCGCCGGCCTGCCCAGGCCTTTCCGGTCAGCTACTCCTCATCCAGTGCCCGCCGGCCCTCGCTGGACTCCGTGGAGAACCAGGTCTCTGTGGACACCTTCAAGATCCCGGTGAGGTTCCCCGTGTGGCCTCGGGGCTGGGGAGGCAGCCGCCCCCGGGGGGAGGGGGCCTGCAGATGGCACCGGGCCTCTGGTCTCGGGCAGCTGGGAGGGGAGGAGGGGACGGGTCACCTGGGGCTAATGCGTTCTCACCCACCGGGAGGACACCCTGAGCATTCCAACAGCCCCCTGTCTTCGCTGAGCGGCCTTCCAGGGAGCGGCGGAGAGCGTGGAGCAGGGTGGAGAATGATGGGTGCTGATTTATATGGACTGAGATCTGGGCCGTTAGGATACGGGGAGGGTGGGCCGTGCTGAACCTGACCGGGAGCTATCCTGCAGATGCCCCAAGCGCTGGGAGGAGGAAGGCTTGGGGGAGGCGCTGAGGAGGACCGTGGATTTTATTCTCAGAGGGTGGGACCCCTGGGGGTGGGGCCCATGTTCTGCCTTCATTTCCGTAGGCCGCTCTGTTGGGAATCTGGGGGGCGGGAGCCCCGTGATGAGGCACTGTCTCCATCCAGGCAAGAGAGGCTGGCAGGCGGGGGCTTGGTCAGGGTGGCAGCAGCAGAGAGGGGAGTCTGTCTCTGGCCCCGAGGGAGGGGGCACTGAGGGGCCTCTAGGCCAGGGCCTGTGGCTGGCTGGTCGATGAAGAGTGCCACCCAGAGCCAGCAGGCTTCCCGGGCCCCTCCTGCATGGCAGGGCCTGGGCCTGCGGTCAGCGTGTGCGCATCAGACACCACCCCGACCTGGCCAGGCCACTCCTCTGCCTGCCGTGCCCTTCAGCGTGCTTGCTGGGAGCGCCCAAGTTGCTGGCAGCCGGGTGCTGGGAGGGGCTGAGGGAGGTGGCCAGAGCCGAGGGTGCGTGGGAACAGAAGTTCCCCCCACAAGGCTGGGTAGGGAGCGTTGCGCCGTGTGCAGGAAGCTCGGCACCCGAGGGCCACCGTCCACAGCCCAGGGTAGGAGGTAGCCAGGATTCATAGGAGGTGCCACCCAAGGGGTGCTGGCCCCTCGGTGAGGGTCTGGGCCGTGAGGGCTATTCCCCGACGTGGTGGCCACAGAGGCCTCCCTCCTGACTTCCCTAGTTCCCATCGCTCCGCAGGTGGGGTTCTCCAGCCCCAGCGGCATCTCAGCCTCCACAGCAGGTGTGTGGGACGAGCCATTTTATTCCTTTAAATGCCCTGGCGGTTTGGGGCTGAGACGCACGGTGAGAGTGGTGCTGGTAGGTGCATGCGCAGGGGGAACTCCTCCGCAAAAACCACCCTCGGCCCGTGTTGCCCCCAGCCCAGAGCCCAGAGCAACTCAGAGCCGGGCCCAAGGTCCGGGGGCCCCGCTGACCAGCTCCGAGGTCTTCGATGTGCTACGCAATCTTTTGGCCTTTGTTTTGTCTCATGTAAAGTGGGGGGAATGGTTTTTAACATTTTTAAGAGGATCAAATTAGTGATATCCACCTTAGCGCAGTGTCTGTGAGCAGTAAACTGTTATCCAGTGCAGTGTGGACGCCAGGGCGGTGGTGACCGTGTTGTCAGCACTGACTCTGACTATGGGTTCTTGGGGAACCTGAGATACCAGGACGCCCGGGAACTGGCTGGAAGGCGCCCCTGGCCATGGTGCTGAGAGGAGACTCCCTTGCTCCCAGATGTCAGAACACAAGGCTCTGTTCACCGGGGGGCATTGCGTCCCCAGTGGTGTCATCTCCGTGTGTTAGGCGAGCCTGGCAGGGCACGGCGGAAACAGCACCTGAAGCCACACCCACTCGCCACCCAGTCGCAGCGAGGCTTGGGGTAAGGGATGCCCAGTGCTGGCAGAGGAAGGCAGGTTCCAGACTGGGTTCAGCATCCCCAGAATTCCAGTACACGAACCAGGCTGGGGGTCTGGGAAGCTGCCCTGGTGCGGTCTTGAGTGGGCATGGTATGTGGATGGGACTTCGGTGGGGAGGCAGGGGGGTGCGGGTTCAGGGTAATGACTGGGCCTATGGGAGGAGCAGGCTTTTCCACGCGTTGGGTTGGAGGTTCCCGAGGAACATAGTGGCACCTTTCCAGGGGCTGCCACACAGGGAAGGTGTCCTTGACACTCCCACCAGTAGCCAGGGGTCCTGGGCTGGCTGGTAGGCAACTTGGGCCACTGGTGCCAGTTCGGTTCTCTTGGGAGTCCTGGGGGGTCTCTGGAAAGGGCACCTGAAGATCTGGGCTGCTGGCCAGTCAGTGCCTTGTGGCCTGGTGTCCAAAGCGGAGACGGTGCTGAGCGGCTTGGGCCTGACTCCCAGGGAAGAGGCCATGCTCCCCTGTGAGCACCTGTGGGTGCTGAGTAAGCCCCGAATCCCTCATTGGACAGACAAGGACATGGGCCTGGGTGGCACAGGGCATCTTCAGTAGACAGGGGCCAGCAAGGGTACGGACATGACGGAGTCCAGGCTGGTTTGTGGCAACACCTGCCTTCCCGTGCGGGAGACACATCATGTCACGGCACCTCAGGGCCTGACTGTGGGGTCCTGCCCTTGTACATGGTGACTATCACGGGCTGGTTCAGGTGACGGTCAGTTGTCTGCACACTGGAGCTGTCCACCAGGTCTTGCCTTCTTTCTTTTCTCACCATCTTTCTTCCCTCTCTTCTCGTCTCCCTTCCTTCACACCCAACCTAGGAGGATCCAAAGTGGGAATTCCCTCGGAAGAACTTGGTTCTTGGAAAAACTCTGGGAGAAGGAGAATTTGGAAAAGTGGTCAAGGCAACGGCCTTCCGGCTGAAAGGCAAAGCAGGGTACACGACTGTGGCTGTAAAGATGCTGAAAGGTATCTGTCCAGGCAGTACACAATGATGGTTCTGCCACGCACACCTGCGGGCGCCCCAAGGGATGGGTGAAGCCATGCGACAGCCAGGGTTCTGGCAGCTGGCCTGCTGCCTCCTGAAGAGGCCCCCCCGTTGCTCTTCCTGAGTGGCTGCAGTCTGGGGATCCCCACCATGGATGATGTGGGCTGGCGTGGTCCCTGGAGAAGCAGGGTGAGGATGTTCCTCCCTTGGAAGGTTCTGGAGTGGTGCTACTTCTGTACCAGTGTTGGGTAAAGATCCGAGTTTAAATTAAAAGCCCTTTGGGTTTTGGACTGACAGCTCTCCCCAACCCAGTCTGCTGCATTCATTTCTCTCAGCCAAGCATCCACCAGAGTCCTGGTGAAGAGACCACCTGTAAGGACCAGTCCCTGCCCCCTAGGGCCCTGCCTTGCCCAATCCCCACTGGTCCTCAGCGGGTCTGCCCCGCCCCAGGCTTGCCGCAAGCTAGGCATCCTCACTGGAGTTTCTCAGCAGAGACTGGGCACAGCCGGGCTCTGCCCCAGGTGGACCGACTGAGGGCCCAGCGGCCGTGCAGTGGACACAGTCGACCGCTGCACACATGGGTTCAGCAGTCGGGGGGCCGTGCAGTGCAGAGTGCTTCTGGATACTTGCCCAGGCCCTCAGACTGGGGTCGCCCCTTGCCCATGAGATCCCAGGCCCTAAGGGGCACAGTGAGACTGGCCCTGGGTCACCTACATGTGGTCCAGAGAGTCCCAGTGCCCCATCTCCCAGCTGTCTTCTCATCTCCAGACAAGTCTGCACCCAGAGGAGGTGACACAGCTGGGCACTGGGCTGTGGGGCCACCGACCCAGGAGAACTGGGTCTCAGAATACCTCCACACCCAAGCTTCTGGTGGGAGCCCGAGCATGCTCTGTCCACCCTTGGGACATGCGTGCTCAGCGTGGCTGGAGGACTTCTGTGATGTCTGGCGGTCTTCACCTTTCTGCAGGGCCTCACCCGCCACTGTTGAGCGCTTGGTCAGCAGGTGTTTGGGGACAACAGGGAGTCCCTTTACCTTCCCAGGAGGGTTAACGAGGGGGTCTCTGTGCACCACTGTCTTTGAGAGGTGGTGATTGCAGGGAAATAATGCCATTTGTGCGTACAGCCCAGCCCTGGGAGGCTTTCCATGGAAAGATCCGCTCGTGTGGAAGTGTGCTTCTCGGGTTCTTACTCCCCGGAGGCACACGAGGCTGCTGTTGACCCTCCCACGGGCTGAGAGTAGCTCCAAGCAGTGGGACCCTTGCAGGCCTCGTCTGAACCTGGGTAGGATGTCTCTGAAGGGGATAATGGGTCTGTGCAGACCGCCCCCCGCCCCCGCCGCTGTGGGTGCCGTGATCCAGCAGGGCTGCCGAAGGGGCTAACAGAAGGGACTGCTTTGCAACCTGCTGTGTTTACGTGCATTTCAGAGAACGCCTCGGCGAGCGAGCTGCGGGACCTGCTGTCAGAGTTCAACCTCCTGACGCAGGTCAGCCACCCGCAAGTCATCAAGCTATACGGGGCCTGCAGCCAGGACGGTAAGGCCAGCCAGGGACGAGCAGCCGCCAGGCGCAGGCCAGGGGGCTCTGGGCCGCTCCATTCTGCCTCCTTCCCCTTCCCCATCCTTTCCTCCTTGGGCGCCTGTTCTCTCTTCTCCCGGAAGCAGGGGCTCTGGCTCCTGCCTGGAGCGTGCGTGTCAGTGAGAGGGCCGGAAGGGGTGCAGCAGGAGTGCTTGTGTGAGGCCTTCCCCGCAGTGTGTTCCCTCGGCCTGCCAGGGCTGCCATGAGGTCTCTGGGGACATCCTGGTTGTCAGCCCCCTGCTCCAGGCAGAGCCCCCAAGGCAGGGAGCTCCAGAAACGAGCACTGCCTCCTGGGCACGGGGAACCAGACATGCCATAAGCTCCGGGTGACCCCAACTGCAGCCCTGCGTGGCAAAGGCGTTGTCACCATCTCTCACATAAAAGCATCCTGCTCTGCTGGTTTTCCAAACCTGCTGTACCACCCAAGGGACCTCCCACTGTGTGCGTGTGTGCGTGTGTGTGTGTATGTTTGGGGTGTGAGGGAGACGGGGCTGACAGGGAGAGGGCAGCAGGGACACTGGTCAGAGCCAGCAGAACTCAGGGCTGGGCCTCGGGCAGGACTGCAGCCCAGAGCTGCTGAGAGCAGACAGGAGCAGGGAGCAGGTGGCCACGGGCAGATCCAGACCCTGCCTCTGTCAGCCGTCCCCAGGCCATGCTGTGGCAGGACCGAGGATGCAGAAAGGCCTGACATTCTAGCAGCAGAGAGTGCCTCCCAGGACAGTCCTGAATGTAGTGACCGCCTGCCTGGGGCACCCAGGGAAGAGGTCACGCTCGACCACCCAGGCAGCTGGCTTTGGCATGGCCCCCGCAAGGCGGAGAGCCAGTGATGTGAGAGTGAGCTGGGGCTTAAGTCCTCAGGCTGCCGGAACGCAGGCACTTGCCCCCCAGAGCAGGGCTGGGTCTGTCTGCCCGGGTGCAGAGCCTGCCCAGGGGCCCTGCGGCCTGGCCCGTGCTCTGGGAAGCAGTTGCCCAGAGCTGGCCTGACTTCGCCTGCCCGGGGCACTGCAGGCAGCCAGCCCACAGCCCCCTCTGCCCCCAGGGCCGCTGCTCCTCATTGTGGAGTATGCCAAGTACGGCTCCCTGCGGGGCTTCCTCCGAGAGAGCCGCAAGGCGGGGCCCGGCTACGTGGGCAGCAGAGACAGCCGCAACTCCAGCTACCTGGACAACCCGGAGGAGCGGGCCCTGACCATGGGCGACCTCATCTCCTTCGCCTGGCAGATCTCGCGGGGGATGCAGTACCTGGCCGAGATGAAGGTGTGTGCCGTCCCAGCCCTGCCCTCCCCTCCGCCTGCCATGGGCCCGGGTGTCAGGGGTCCCTGCCGTTGTCTCCCTTGCAGCTCGTCCATCGGGACTTGGCAGCCAGAAATGTCCTAGTAGCCGAGGGGCGCAGGATGAAGATCTCGGATTTTGGTCTGTCCCGAGATGTTTATGAAGAGGATTCCTACGTGAAGAGGAGCAAGGTACCGGGGTCCTGGGGCTCCCGGGCTGGGTGTGGGCAACCGTCAGGGTACCCACAGGGCAGGGGCAAGATTTTTATCTGGAGAAGATAAAGCAGGTTTTTAGAGTATAAATTTCCAGCCCTCATCCCTAAACCCTTCCGCAGTCCTGGGTCCCCAGAGACCCAGCTCAGGACTCAGCCCCAAGTCTGTTTCTTCTCTTCCTCAGGGCCACACGTGGTCTTGCAGAGCTGCCCACTGGGTAGTGGGGACCCTGCAGCTTCTCTCGCTTTTGATCACTATCCTTTTTGAAGGTCACCTAACACTGCAGAAATAACAACCTTCTCTGCAGTTGTTCCTCTTGATTCTACAGGGCGATGGGCACTGTTTCCTTTAGTCCTTTGCTTAGAGGAGAGAAATGAAATAAACCCAAGCTTGCTATTCATTCCTTGCAGAAGGGAATGATTCGCTTTACAGGTGGGGATTCTCCTGGGACGAGGGCCTGGGAACCCCTGCCTAAGAGAGTTTGGAAGATGCGCCAGGAGGCCCTGGAGACAGGGTCTGGAGTCGCAATGTAGGGATTTCAGAAGCTTTTTCCCAGTCACTGAAACAGGTGGTCAGGGCCCCTTCTCGGGAAATCTGGTTCCCTGGCACGGTCCAGTTCTCTGTGGCATTGGTCTTGACCCTCTAGTTCTGTTGCCCTCTCAGCCCCTCTCCTGCAGCCTCCCTGTGACAGACTGGACAGGGCCAGCTCACGGGTACCTTCAAGACACACAGCTAGCCTGGCATTCAGAACATATGCTGCTCAAAAAGAAAAACACAAAAAGTGACGGCATACACCTCAGCTTTGCTCTGAGGGTCAGGAGAAGACCTGGTGTTGCCAGGGGCTGTGAGGGTGATGTTTAATTTCTTCTGGGGTGTCTGTTGTGACAGCACATCTCAGAAGTGCTGAAGGGGAAGTGGAGAGGGGCTGCTCCCTGCCCTGTGGAGGGCGGTGGACAGAGCTTTCCTGTTGACACATAGATCCTCAGGAAGGCCCCGTGTCATGAAGCAAGAAGCACAATGTGGCCAAGCACGTCCCCCAAGAGCACAGGCTGTAGGCAGCATTGTTAGGAACACACCCCCCCGAAACAGTCACACTTCATTAAGAATATAAATCCTAAAGAAAATTTTTTTTAATGTATGTAATTTTTATATTTGGCTGCGCTGGGTTTTCGTTGCTGTGTGCGGGCTTTCTCTATTTGCGGCGAGTGGGAACTACTCTTCATCGCGGCCCATGGGCTTCTCATTGCAGTGGCTTCTCTTTTTGCGGAGCGTGGGCTCTAGGTGCGTGGGCTCAGTAGCTGTGGCTCGCAGGCTCTAGAGCGCAGGCTCAGTAGTTGTGGCGCACAGGCTTCATTGCACTGCGGCATGTGGGATCTTCCCGGACCAGGCTCAATGTCCCCTGCATTGGGAGGCGGATTCCTAACCACTGCACCACCAGGAAAGCCCAAGAATACTTTTTTAAAAAAGAATTATAGTAAACGTTGCATTGAAGTCTAATGCATGCCTTTTAAAACAAAAATTGATTTCTGCCTTAAGGCTGACCTATTTGTACTGAAAAGCTATTTCTCGAGTTGCATTAGAAAGGATTTGTTAGGTCTGACCCCAGCACCTCTGTGGTAGGGGGCACTCTTTCAGAGGATGCTGAAAGGGCCCTGGGATAAAATAAGAGGTAAAAACCAGCCCGAGGGCACACACACTGATTTCTTCCCTCAGAGCTTCTCAGAAGAACCTTTAGTGTGTTTGTTTGCATCCGAAGTCCCCAAGATGGAAAATGCTGGATGTCAGTTTCCCAAACTCGTTCACCCTCAGAAATCAAGGGAGACGTCGCTGCATGGTATTCCTGGCCCACCCACTGGGCGGCAGCAGCCAGGGAAGCGGCCATAGGGGGACCCGGCTTGTGCTGAATATCAACTTCTTGGGTTTCTTCTCAACAGGGCTGTGGTGCGTGACAGGCACACGTTGCGTAGGCGTGGGCAGGCCAGCTGACTCCCTCTGATGTCTCAGCCAAGCCTGGGAGGGCCAGGCTGGGGCTCCGGCCCCTGCGAGGTGCCAATCCTGTACCCAGGAACACTCTGGTGTCATTACTCAGCATCCCCTCAGAGCTGGAAGAGCCTGGGACGCGGCCCCCCTTCCCGCCACCCGCCGCCAGTTCCCAGGATGTCAGAGCTACGTTTAATGCCTTGCTTTCACACCCTCTTTAGGGTCGGATCCCAGTCAAGTGGATGGCCATTGAGTCCCTCTTCGATCACATCTACACCACCCAGAGTGACGTGTGAGTGGGTGTTGCCTTCCCGGGAGCGGGGGAGGTTACATGTGTATAGGGCCATGCCGCCTGTCTCAGCACCTCCACTGGGGAACAGTGCTGGCCCTGAGCGCCTGTCAGCTCCACAGTAAACCCTCCAAGCTGCCGGGGCTTTGTGTATTCCCTCAGCAGTTGGTGAGGGCCCAGGCAGTAATTCTGAAAGCTGCTTCTTTCAGAGCATAAGGGTGGAGTGTAAGGGTGTGAGCCATAGCTGCAGACCCCCTCGCCTCCCTCCCTCTCCCCTCCCCTCTCCTCTCTGGGTGTCTCTGACACACAGGCTCAGCCAAACGGTTCCCCTCCTGTGGGCCTGAGCACAGGCTGGGCTCAAGCAGGTCCCTGGGGACTGGTCCCCGCCCATAGGCAGGGGTGGTCTTGAGTGAGTTTCTAGGCAGGTGCCCCAAACTACTCCAAGTTGGGGACCAAAACTCAGTCTTCCAGGTCCAATTACATTTTTTTTTTTTTTTTTTTTTTTTGCTGTACGCGGGCCTCTCACTGTTGTGGCCTCTCCTGTTGCGGAGCACAGGCTCCGGACGCGCAGGCTCAGCGGCCATGGCTCACGGGCCCAGCCGCTCCGCGGCATGTGGGATCTTCCCGGACCGGGGCACGAACCCGTGTCCCCTGCATTGGCAGGTGGACTCTCAACCACTGCACCACCAGGAAAGTCCCCAATTACATTTTTGATAGTTTTCAAAAATACAACAGACTTGTTTCCAAGTGTTCTGCTCTGAACAGGCTTGCATATTTTGAATAATGTGGGCTGTGAAAAGGCAGTTCTTAGACAGTTTTAACAACTGTGTTCTGATTACAAAGTTGACCGTAAGAAAATAAGAAATGCAGGGGAAAGCAAAATGAAGAGACTAAAAGCCACTAGGATCCCACCACGCCTAAGTAACTACTGCTGGCCCTCGCAGGCATGGCCTGGAGTTTTCTGTGGCGTGCAGGTATATGCTTTTTGTTACTGTAAGTGGGCTCGTGTGATAATACTGTTTTGTGATATGATTTTGTCCCCACTTCACAGTAAATTTTCTCTCACAGTTAAGTATGTTTTCTATAGCAGTGCTCTTTTTTCTTCTAAGATCTTACTAAAATTTGCAAGCACAAGAAAAGGTGAAGGAACTGTGCAGGGAGCCCTCTGCCCTGTGGCCTAGGTCCCGCCTACGTTTTGACGTGCTTGCTTGGCTGCCCTGTGCCATCTCTGATGCTTCAGAGCATCACCTCAGGGGCCAGCCGTGTGCCCTTTCGGGTGAGGGGGCTGAGCTTGGGCAGCGGCTTGGCAGGGGTGAGGGCAGGGCAGGCAGATGGCTCATCCCCACCTCTATTCCCCACCCCATCTGTTAGGTCAGCACAGGCTGAAGCTGTGAGCACTTGGGCCGCTCTCTGTACTGGGGACTCGGGGTCAGACGCTGCTGGGGGGATGAGTGTCTGGTGCGCAGAGGGCACTGCAGACCCAGTGCAACCACTCACTGGTCCTCTTGTTCCCTGCAGGTGGTCCTTCGGTGTCCTGCTGTGGGAGATTGTGACCCTGGGGGGCAACCCCTACCCTGGGATTCCTCCAGAGCGGCTCTTCAACCTTCTGAAGACAGGCTACCGGATGGAGAGGCCAGACAACTGCAGCGAGGAGATGTGAGCAGGCTTTGCTCCGGCCCAGCCTTCCTCAGACACAGACACACTGGACTTTGCTGGGGATGAGACACATGCACTCATTCCTTCCCGCTCCTGGGCAGCCCTGGGTGCCAGCCCAGGGCGAGCTCGGTGGCGGGTGGTGACAGGCAGGGCATGACGGGGCAGAAGTCAGAGAACCACCCTTGGGTGTGACGGCAGATGCTGGGGACCCTTGACTCCACTGGGGGCTGGGTCGGCCTCCTGGAGGGACTTACAGGGGTGGGGGGGGGAGCAGGACCTGGGGAAAGGTGGTGGAAGGATGAGAGCGTGCTTCAGACCGAGGGATCAGCTTGAGCCAGAAGCCAGAGACCTGTCCCAGGATGCTTGGAGAGGGGTGGGTAATTCAGAATGGCCCCAAGGGCACATATAGGGGAGTACACAAGTGGCGGCACAAAGGCAGGCAAGGAGTGGGCAGGGGAAGCCTGGACTTTAGCCCTAGGGCACCGGAATCTTCTCATCTGATGGTGGTTCCATTAGACGATTCTCAGAGGACAGGTTGAGAACACATGAGAAGGGGTCATCTGCAGGCACAGAGACACTGGTCCATTCATTCTATGAAGTCTGTCATGCGCCTGCCACGTGCTTGGCTCGAGGCTAGATGGGGGAGTGCAAGGGTGAGTAGGTGCCACCTCCCTGGACGGCCTGGGCTGGCAGGCAGGGGCCCAGCGCACACCCACACAGTAGCTCTGGAAGCCCTGCAACCAGGCCAGGGCCCCAGGGGAGGGAGGAAGGTACAAGTCAGAGTGTGATTGGCAGGTGTTTGTGTTCATACCCGGTTCGTCCTTCATAAGAGTTTTAACGACCAGCATTTCTGCCTTAGCCATCATAGCGCCAGACGCTGTGAGCCCCTGCTGACCCTTCAAACCCTGACCCACCTCAGAGAAGGATGTCAGTGACACAAAAACAGCTTTGAGGTTCAGGAACAGAGCCCACGGGGCCCAGGGCACTGTACTGAGTTTGGTGGCTATGACCGGGCAGTCCTTGCTGGATCGTCACCGCCCACCTGTGTGTCCCATCAGGTACAGTCTGATGCTGCAGTGCTGGAAGGAGGAGCCAGACAAGAGGCCAGTGTTCGCTGACATCAGCAAAGACCTGGATAAGATGATGGTTAAGAGCAGAGTGAGTACCCCGAGACGATTCCTGGTGCTAGCTTCCCGCGGGCCTCCCGCCCTCCGGTCAGTGGAGTTCCCAGCGCGGAACGCAGAGCGAGGCTGCCTGGAGGGAGTTGGTCGTGCTGCCCCCAGGAGGAGCCAGCGACTGAACCCTTGTCCTTAATCCAGGCCTTTTGGGCTTCTTTTAAATCAGGAAGAAACCAAGATTTTTACCTTGACCCTTAGGAAGGAAAATTTCCTTCCTTAGGAAGGAAAATATTCCAAAGCCAAACAGAATCATTTTCAATAACAGAACATGAGGAAGTAGAGTTGAAATGACTGTGTCCTAAATTCATATGCTGTCAGGGGCCCGGCTGGGGGTGGGAAGTGACTAGAGACCAGCAGAGACTGTGACAGACAGGAGCCCACCAGCTGCCCCTGAAAGGCCCCTCACTGTGGACACTTGTAACCTGTATGAACATGAGTGCCGGCATGCCGGGTCTTCTGAATTTTAAGGGATATTTATTTTGTTTCCCAGTTTTTTTGTTTTTTTGTTTGTTTGCGGTATGCGGGCCTCTCACTGTTGTGGCCTCTCCCGTTGAGGAGCACAGGCTCCGGACGCGCAGGCTCAGTGGCCATGGCTCACAGGCTCAGCCGCTCTGCGGCATGTGGGATCTTCCCAGGCCGGGACACGAACCCATGTCCCCTGCATCGGCAGGCGGACTCTCAACCACTGCGCCACCAGGAAAGCCCTGTTTCCCAGTTTTTAATAGCAACTCATTTAAATTTCCAAAACCTCTGTGTGGGCCAAACAGTCATATCCGTGTGCCTCCAAATTTACAACTCCAGGTGACTGAGGAAGTCAACAAAGTTTCCACTAACCTTGATTAAGCAATTGCCGACTCCCATGTTCTGTGTTAGATGCTGGGCACGCAAGTAAACAAAACAGGCACAGACCTTGCCATCGTGGTTTTGTCCTTCCATTGACACATTTACTAAAAGTTATTTCTTCAGGGCAAGATGCATGGACTCGGCCACTTGTAATAAAACTCAGCATCAGAGCATCAGTGTACCATTTGGGTGAACCCTGTGAGTGCAGGGTTGTCCCAAACAAAGGCGATAGCTGATGCCAAGAGATGGCCTTCCTAGAACAGTGCCAAGAACCAGCCAGCAAAACGCTGGAACCATTCTTTACACGTTTAACCAGGGAAGTGGAAATAGCAGGTATTCAAGAATCGTCATGCTTGGGAGCTGAAGCCTATCTATAGCAGTGTCCTCTGCAAAACCCACATCAGTGCCTCAGATTTCTGAGTCCTGACATGATGTTTGAGATGCTTGGAGGGAAGCCGGAGAGTGCTTCTTGGCATTCCTGCAATGAGTCATGGGACTGCAGCGAGCTCTCTCAGAGCCTTGGGTTTTGTAAACAGGCTGATTCTCCAGTGCTGGGCCCGGTGCCCCAGTGCTGCAGAGAGAGAACGAGGACAGTGAGGAGCACATTTGTGCCCCCAAGGAGGTGATTTTCGAAGGGGGAGCGATGAGGACCACGGAGCAGGGCCAGGCGAGGCAGGGGCTGGAGGAGCTCAGTGCTGGCACCCTGGCGAGGGGCTCCGGTCTCACAAGAGGCCAGTAGGCATGGGGTGGGACTCTGCCGGGGCTTCTGCTCTTGGGCAGGGAGTGGCGGGCGTGTCCAGTAGTGGCCTGCGCCGGGGTGACCAGCCCTCTCTCCCTTCCAGGACTACTTGGACCTGGCCGCGTCCACCCCATCTGATTCCCTGCTGTACGACGACGGCCTGTCGGAGGAGGAGATGCCCCTGGTGGACTGTAATAACGCTCCCCTCCCTCGAACCCTCCCCTCCACGTGGATTGAAAACAAACTCTATGGTAGAATTTCACATGCATTTACTAGATTCTAGCCACGTTGTTCCTCTCTGCACTGTCCTTACTCTCTGTAATGCTTTTTAAGAGTGTTTCTGGTCTGAATGAAGCCAAAGTCTACTCTGAACCTTTTTGTTTGTAAATGTCTGACTTTGCATCCGTTTACATTCAGGCATTTTTACTATTATGTTTTTTTAAAAGGATGTGAAAATATGTGTAATTACCACACTGCCCAGCAACTTAGGACGATAGAGAAGAAAGAGAGCAGGGCAGAACTCTCAGGGGATATTGAGAAAATGATGACTAAGTCATTTCCTGGGTGGGTATCAAGTCATAGTACTTCTAATTTAACTACTGGGATAAATTTACCTGATCCGGGGAGGCATTTAATTTAGAAAGGAGGAGCCAGCACCACTCTGCCTGCACTAAGAGCACAGCCAGTGGCCGCTCCCCCAGACCCTGCCTGGGTGGAAGGCAGCTCTTGGAGGCCACCTGGTGCTGGAGACCACAATGGCGGGGGGAGGGGAATGGGAGGACACACGCAGACTGCTGTTTTCACATCCTTTGCGTTACAAACTGTCATGACAGTTGTCACTTATGAAGTCAGTGCAAAAAGCTGGAGCAAAATGCTTTTTGAAAGAACGTAGTCTGTGGTGCTGTGGTCTTGCAATGGACAGTAAATATGGTTCTTGCCAAAACTCCTTCTTTTGTCTTCGATTCAGTACTTGAAATTTTTTCCTGTTTCCTAACTTCATCATGGATTGTTTTGAAATCTTGGGAGTTTCAGGCATTTTTCTGCCGAGATTGTTCCTTTTGCATGCCTCCTGGGTCACTGATTCCTTACTGGCTAGTGCTACTTGCCATTTGTCCTGTCGACGCTGTGGGGCTCGCCTGCGTGCACCCTTGGTTTGGAAGATTCTCCTCCGTGGTAGGCTGGGATGGAAGACAAGTAGGCTCCTTTACGTTAGAGAACTTTTTATAGAAAGTTTCCTGCTGCAGTAAGCCATGTAGTACAGCAAGGTGCTGATGCCTTATGCTGCCTTAGAAAAAGAGTTAAACAGGTCAACAAGTATTTATCAGATTTGAGAGTCTGAAGCTTATAAAAGTCCAAATTGGTAGTTTCTGGTAAGCTGCAGTTACCAGAGAGCACGTGATGTTTCCGCCCAAATGTTACCCATGTTTTGGAAACCTGGAGCACGAAACTCTGCAGGCAGTTGGCCCAGAAACCAGAAGTTTGGTTTGAACCTCAAAGGGAGTTTTGCCAAGGCCTTACTGTCTGCACGTGGAGTTTGGGTTCTTCAGTGCAGAACAAATGATCTGTTTTCATTTTTAGGCATGTCAGACCCGAACTGGCCTGAAGAGAGTCCTGTACCACTCACGAGAGCCGATGGCACCAACACTGGGTGTCCAAGATATGCAAATGATAGTGTATATGCTAACTGGATGGTTTCACCCTCCGCGGCACAATTAATGGACACGTTTGATAGTTAACAGTTCTTTGTGAAAGGTAATGGACTCACAGGGGAAGAAACATACCGAGAACAGAAAGTCTGCTGGCCCCTCCTTGCACATTTCACACTGGCTGGTGATTTTCCCTCCCAGCAGACGTAGCGCTCTGGACCAGTGTTCTGAGTCCAGCATGTAGGTGTCCCTTCCTCTTCAGTCCACGGCAGCACCCAGCGCTGGTCTGGGTTCAGCAGTGAGCGCCACATACTCCGTGCTCACACGTGTGGGTCCCTCACGCACTCTCCGAACTGTTTGATTTTTCCGGTTGCCGCCAAACGAGGCCACACGATTTAAACATGAAGCACACACACCAAAAAGGCAGCAGGAAAAAAAAACTGGCCCAGACGACCTGTCCTTGTTCAGAATGAGAGCCCGGCCAGGCCTCATAGGGTTGTCAAAGCCCAGCCAGGGCTGGAGAGGGAGAGGGGACCTCGGGACAGGCCTCGGCTCAGCCTTCGAGATCCTGAGAATGTTTTGTTTTTTTTTAAATCATGGAACCTTTTCTTAGGGAGACATTTGATTTTTATCATGATTAAAATGATTCTTAGATTTAGCACAGTGGAGAGACATGATGCCGCATTTGCTGTGTAGGTAGGTGGTGTGAGGGGAGAGGGCTCCCAGGACACAGTTGTTCCCATCGCTGAGTAATCACTAACCCCCTGACGAGAAGTGTGTGGAGGAGTGGGGCCGTTGAGTGGAGTGGCCTCATGTCCAAGGACTGCTGGCCGCAGAGGCTTACGGTGAATCCCTGCACCCCACAGCCTTCAGCGTCCCCCCGTCCAGCGCTGAAAAGTGGCGGAGGCTCATCTCACACATTAGTGGGGTGGAACTTGTGCCCAGTTTCAAAGGGACAGTTCAGCTAGTTAGGTTAGAAGTAGCATCGACAGTGACACCTCTGATTACGATTCTGATGGAAAAGACAGTGTTTTGGCTCTTATAGAGCTTGTGTGAAAAGGTACATGTGTCCACTCTTCCTGTGTTTGTAACATAATGCTGCTATGGGAAGACATTTTTGTTTTTTAGGTTCTGACCGTGACTCGTAAGCTTCTTGTCATTCTTCACTGCCTGTTTGTGGTCACAGACACTCAGCACTCCTCCCATCCTGCCAGGTGGCTTTCAGGAAGTCCCGGCAGCTCTTCTTTCTGTCCCAGTGCTGTCACTTTGCAGGAGAGGGTCAGTTACCAAAACACTGCCTGGGCTTCATACTTAAACCACTGTGAAAGGACTTAATGTCGTCTCATTAAAATACTGGATTTTATAACCATTTCACGAAAGCAGTAAAATTATGGCATTTTTGTGGCCAGGAAGGCTTGGATGAGTATGTGGAGGAGCCGTGTGTGTGTGTGTGTGTGTGTGTGTGTGTGTGTGTGTGTGTGTGTGCGCGTGTGTGTGTGTGCGCGTGCGCGCGCGCGCATGCCCGTGTGTGTGCACACACCCAGGAAGAGCGTTGGAGAAACACTTACGGCAGATGCATTGCGGCTTTAGTTTGGGCCGTTGTTCAGACACGCTGTGTGATACGTTCTTTTACAAATATCTAGTTGTGGTAAACTTTGGGGTTTCAGCTGTGCTTAATGATAATCTTGTTAAATGCAGAAGTGGGGATAAACTTTCTCAAGTTATTAAGAATGCCTACTCAGTGTGAGTGGGTGCAGCAGGTTGTCCTCGGCAGGGTGAGAACTCCAGGTCTAACTGGCTGACTCAGTGATGGGGAATTAACCCTTGACTCATAATCTAATTGTCTATTCCTAAGTTATAGTACTCGTTAGCCCTATCAGACAGAGTTTTCATATGCATATACGCAGAGATGACTAACTATTAAGCATTACTGAGTATTAAGTAGCAATCTATCCGTTATTAAAATTTGTTAAATCTATTTATGAAAGGTTATTAAACCATACCATGTTAATTTGCTTTTGTAATCAAGGTGACTAAGAAAATAATCTCAGTTATGTAAATAAAATTGTGTATCTTAAAATGTGTAAACTTCTTTTCTCTTTTTAACTTCCTGGTTGGAAACATCAGGTTTCTGATTTTGAAGTTTCAGTGTAAGGAGTAAGGTGTCACAAGGGAATCTGTTGTGGTGACCACCGGGGAAGTGATGCCGATTGAAGGACTAGGAGGTTCTTGGTGATACTGTTGACTTGTCTCGCATAATATGTACACGAACAGCCACATTTATAGTCATTGTTAAAACTCAGCTCATCCTGCCATTCAAGGAATTCTTTCCTTTAGGTTTCCTTCCTAAAATAGAGCAGCAGCCAGTGTCGAGTTCAGGTATTCTCTAGCAATTTGCTGACTGCTTATTTCTTGAAGCTGGAGTTGGACAGTTGTGGGAGAGAATGTAAAATGCATAGACATGACCGAAGGTCCATGAGAGGAAAAATTTTGACCCGAACCACTGTGAAACTTAAAATACTAAATGCTTCTGTTTATGTCTTCCTGTCGGGCTGTGTAGGAATGGTATGAGCTCCTCCTCAAAAACCTGGCAAGGAGCAGGTGGGTCAATAGGGAAACGTGAGTCGTTACCAGCATAAATCTGATTTGTGGTTGCCTTGTGCATTGGATGCTGAGGGCCTGTGTCCCGTCCTGGGTGCACATGTGCACACACAGTCACGTGCCCACATCACCCAGGGGCTGCCCCAGGCCCGCGGTGCCACAGCTCCTGCCCTCAGCACCTGCATCTGTTCTCAGTTTCCTCCTTCAATCTGGACCACAGGGACAGGAAATAAACGTAATTTTTAGGGTCAGTTATTTGCTACAGCCTTTGCCTCTGAATGTTTAGAAACCATGTTGAAAAAAGCTTATACTAAAATAACTAAAAACCCCTTTTTCAAGGGCAGAGAACTTCCATTAGGGGAGTGTGTGTGTGTGTGTGTGTGTGTGGTTGGTTTTTCTGAAAAAGCATGTTCTCCACCATCCTCCACAAAGGATGGCATGAGGCCAGCTTATTTGGGTGGAAATGTAGTTTGAATATAATGTCTGAGAACAGGTCTTGGACAAATACTTAACGCATAAGAGAAAATTCAAAGGGAAAGCATAATTTCCCCCACTATAAATAGAGCATTTTCCCAGGCAGAGGAGCAAATGGTTTCCTCTCCTCCTTCGAAAATGTTAACATGTAGGATATTTGGATGGTGGTATTTAGGGTGGTTCTAGAAAGTGCCTAAGAAATCCTTATCTCCGTGGCCCTGGAAAAGATGTAGTGAGAGTGGGCCCCAAGGGCACATGCAGCGGTTAGGGCACACCTTCCCTTTAGCGTGAACTTGCACGTGGTGCTTACCCTCTGGGTGGGCCTGTACATCCAGAAAACACCCTCCACTGACGCTGCCTGCCCCGCCCCGCCCCTTCTCCACGGCAGCAACCTTGGTAGCCTCATTCCGAACATTGTAGGGACTTCCCTGGCTGTCCAGTGGTTAGAACGTTGAGCTTCCACTGCAAGGAGCGCGGATTTGATCCCTGGTTGGGGAATTAAGATCCAACACGCCACGCCGTGCGGCCAAAAAAAGAAAAAAGAACTTTGTAGAGTCTCCCACCTCTTTAGGGAACTGAGATTCACGTGAATGATTCTTGGCTGAGATCATGAGAAACCAGAACCTGTATGTAGAGAGTTTTTCAATGTGGGGCGCATTGCTGTGCCTGCAGCTGAGGCTGGATGGGTGACTGGGTGACAGCTGGGAGAATAAGCTTCACACCCAGAGTTGAAGAGGCACGTGTGTGAACACTTGAAAGAAATCCCGGTTAATCTGTGCAACTCAGGCTTTTATTGCTGTGTCAAATGGCAAGATATTTTTGCAGATGTTTCTGGTATGTGCTAAACCACAGGGCCTGGCCAACGGAGATCTCTCAGGGGAGCTGTGACAGGGAGGCCGTCTTGCTGTGGCAGCTTCAGGGACATCAGTGTCACGGGGAACTGGGCTAGGCAGTGTGGAGGGAGCCGTGACCAGAGACCATGCCAATCACTGTGACTTCAGGACTTGGGTTCCACATCAGGAGAGACCATAATCCTGCATCCTCTCAGATGACACTGAGCAATCCAAGTTCAAAATTGGCGTGGGCAGGCAAGGTAAGGAAAGTACCTTCTAAAACTAAGGGGAAAAAAAATCACTTTTCGAGAAAGAAACCATTTTGATATTTCATACACAGACTGTATTTACCACGCAGACTGTCCGTTTCTTGAATAAAAGTTCAAAGTTCATTTTTCGTGTCCCTATTTATTGATGTCAGTTTTGTCAACGGTACTCTTTGGCTGCACTTGTTTCTCACGTGTAGTCCAGTCCTTTTCTGCACTTGTCATTTCCCCACAGAGGAAAGTCATTGCTGTGGGTTGGGAAGAAGGAGGAACGTTAAGGCTGCCTTTTGCTACCTGAGGCAGGGGACTTTGTTTGGAGGACTGCAGGTAGCCCACGCATGCCTGTGTCAGCCTCTGTCCTCGGAGTTTCCTCTCAACCAGAGCATGTGCCTTGCTCCATATTTTCTACCTTTTTTCTGGGAGTTTTAAAGAGCTTGAAAATCTTCCTTGAGGCTTTGTGGCCACAGGGCTTGAGAGGCCATAGCTCTTGGATTGCTCAAAACTCCAGGGTAAAGGGGTTGAGGGACTTCATGAATATACAGAAAGAAAGGTAAGATAATAGGAAACAATTTTTAAGGACCGGAAGGACACAGACGCGGGAAGGATTCCGGTGCCTCACGGGATAGTCACTGAAAGAAGTTAAAAGAAGTGTTGCGGCAGAAAGTTCTTCTGTTTGGCTGCACCGCCGCAGCTGAACCAACCAGGGATCGAACCCGTGCCCCCTGCAGTGGAAGCTCGGAGTCGTAAGCACTGGACTGCCGGGGAAGTCCCCAAAAGTTGTATTTTTTAAGAGAGGTAAATTACCTAATAATCTTTAGCTTTGCAGAAATAAGTAAGACCACCTGAAGGAGAAGGAGCAGGAGCTATTTATTTTGAACTTAACTACAGCAAGGGGAGAAGCCACCATCACTTGCTTTTGGCAGAGACTCAAAGGCAGGCAGAGGAGTGGGAAAGCTTTACAGGAAAAAAAAATAGTGGGGAGGCTTCCGGTGTACTGTGATTGCAGGCTGTTTACATGGGGAGACTGGAGGCAGCGAACTAGGAACAGAGCGTCTTGTGATCACTTGGAGAATATATTTGGTTTTCTCTCGTTGGTTTCAAGTTGGAAATTGGGGCCGAAAAAATGGGGACTCTGGCAGTCATTGACTAAACTCTGACCGTTCTGGGCTAGTTACTGCGGAGGGTGTGGGTCAGAGTTCGTGGGTCAGAGATCTTCGGTTATATGTGGTCTGGCCACTGTCTGTTCGCATGTTCAGTCTCTCAGTTCCCCCCTTTCGGTGATTTTCTTGCTTGTAGGTTGATGAATTCAGGTAAGTTTAGAAGTCCAGATCTTCACCACTTAGAAACTGATTGTTCCGTCATCTCCGTGGTTAACTGTACTGTGAGGTATTCTTGACCTTTCTGTTGTTGTATCATCATGGTGATCATCTGACAAGAAAGTGGCTGTGCAGAAGCATTTGAGACCTGGATAGAATGCAGTGGATCAGCATCTGACCACTAGGACAAAAACAAGAACAGTTAATAACCCCTGTAAGATGCTTTGAACCAAGAACCCCAGTCCAAGCCAAGAATAAATCCCATATAGGCCATGAGGATCAAATTTAGAGAGCCCAGTAGCTTTGCCTTAAGGCATTGGATGGTCTGTCCCAGCTTCCCTGTTTCATTGATCCAAGTGTGGTATTAGGAATGGTACAGATCATGACTAACGAACAAGAAATCTAGAGCAACGCACCTGTCCATCCCTACTTGTGCCAACAAGATGGGACTGATCTGTGTTCCATCTACAGAAGAGGTGGTACTGCTAATGACTTCTGCCAGAGTTAGTGATAAGTTTCTTACAATCCTATATGCATGATTCCTACCAATGGGAACACTGCTCTAATTGTTCACATAAATAGTAAGTAATTCCCCCAGGTAGAGTGCTAAATAATCAAGGTGACTGTTTTGGAGCTCGGATTTTTCAGCCTTGGTAATTTACAGACTTATACAGACAAGACTTGTACAGACAAGTCTTGGAATATTATTCCTAACGTGCATGAGATGTTGGTCTGAAGCAAACAGGACCAGGCATCCTGACCACAAAAGATGTAATATCTGGTAGGGATACGTGGAGATCTAGGAAAGAAGTTGTTCGTGACAGAAGGCTGGAACCAGGTCTTACATGAGTTGTGTTTCATGTTTAGATCTCTGTTGGTCTCTTACAGGTGGCAAACATTTGACTCATCACCCTATGGAAGTTATTGAATCCGAATTTAGAATTACCTAAGGTCTGGTCAATAGATTGTAATAATTGGTTCTTTTTCTGGGAAAGCAGAAAATTCACAGGTTAACTTGTTTAAGGTTGTTTTCCATGTTGCTGCAAATGGAGCTGCCAACAGCTGTAATTCCTTATTGCCTCCCTTGATGAGATGATAACTTCCTTGTGGTTTTCATTATGGGGTTCTGGGGATGGAGAGTAGATTCAGCAGTCAGTTTAAGATCTAGGGCACTGGCTACTGCTTGGGGTAATCTAACAATGGCATTTAGAATTAGTATGCTCTGACCTAACCATTGTAATAAAGAGAAAAAACAAGAGAGGAAAAGGTCCATTATTGATGAATGACAACCAGGGATCTATAGAAAATGACAAGAAGAATAAGCAAGCAAATAAAAAAGACAAAACAAGAATTAGGGTCTTGATCCGACATCTTGGGCAGAAGTTGTCCACTGTCCTAGATCATCTGTTGTTCTAAAGGTCTTGAGTCAGCTGTCTGCTTCTGAAGATCAGCTGCTTTTAGAGGGTCTCAGAATCCTCAGTTTGAGGTCCCCTATTGGAATAGCCCTCCAATTGTGTGGAATTCCAGATTGCTTCCTAGTTGTGAAAGAGGAACCCAAGGATTGACACCCTAAAGTTTCACTGCTGTAACATATTCCCTCCCCAGGTGAAGGCAAAAGGGTATTGACTCATTATTCAGCCTTAAAAAGGAATGAAATTCTGACATGTGCTGCGACATGGATGAAGCTTGAAAACATAATGCTAAGTGAAATAAGACAGACACAAAGAGACAAGCCCTAGATTATTCCACTTATATGAAGTACTTAGAAAAGTCAAATTCATAGAGACAGAAAGTCAAATGGTCGTTGCCAGGTGCTGGGGGAAGGGAAAGTGGGAATTTAATGTTTAATTGGTACAGAGTTTCAGTTTGGGGTGATGAGAAAGTTCTAGAGATAGTGGTGATGGTTGCATAACGATGGGAATGTACTTAATGCCACTGGACTGTATACTTAAAAATGGATAAAATTGTAAATCTTATGTGTATTTTACTATACACACACAAAGAAAACTATTGATTGTCTTGTTCTAGAAGCACACTGAAAAAGCTGAGCTAAGATTCACTACAGCAAGTGGCCTGCAGGATGGTATTTGAATTAGGAAATGAGGAATAACAATTTCGTTGACAGCCCTGCGGTCTTAAACCTGACCACGGGTTTCTTTACTGCCAGGATGGGCATATTAAAAGGGTGGGGTTTGAGAAGACCTTTGGAGCTAAGGCTTTCAACTATCTGTTTGACCCCTTACTATGCTTATGGCTTCAAGGGATATTGGGGAAGCTTAGGTAATGGTTTGGTAAGATCTATATGAACTTTAGTAGGTTCTGCTCCAATTATTTTTCCGTATCAGTGGAAATTTGAGCCCATAGAGTGTCAGGTTCGGTTTCAATACTTGTCTGGGGTATGCATTAAATATAAGAGAGAAGGCAAAGGTATATCCAGAACAGAATCAACTTGCTTATGAGTAGAGGAGCCCTCTGGAATCTCACAAATAGTCCCAGATACTCTGGTGTATATTTAATATTGCAAAGTAAGTCTCTCCCTGTTAAATTTGCAGAGGTGGTATCACAGAGCAGCAAGGAATGTTTGCAATCAAGGGCCCAAGGCTTACAGTTAAGGGCCGGGAGATAGAGAACAGCTGTGGATTACCTGAAACGCTTACCACCTATGACGTATGTTTGTTTACTGCCAGGCAAGGTTTGAGCAAAGGTGGCAAGGTTTAATGTAGAAATATTAGCACCAGTAGCTACCTGAAACTGATGAGGTTACCATCTATAGTGGCACTGTGCTCCCCACAAGATATGTCCTCACCTCCAGAAACTGTAAATTTGACCTTATTTGAAAATAGGGCCTTTGTAGATGCAAATTGAGATGCGGGCATACTGGATTAGAGTGGGCCCTAATTCAATGATTGGAGGATAATCGGGACACAGAGAAGACACGGGGAGAATACCATGTGAAGATGGAGGCAGATATTGGAGTGATGCAGAAGCTAGAAGAGGCAAGGAAGGATCCTCCCCTGGAGACTCTGGAGGGAGTATGGCCCTGCCGACACCTTGATTTTGGACTTCTAGCTTCCAGAATTGTGAGAGAATACATTTCTGTAGTTTTATTCCACCCAGTTTGTGGTAATTTGTTACAACAGCCCTGGGAAGCCAACACACTTTCTATATTTATAGTTAATTCACTTGAGTGTTTAAGGGTACGGCAGGTATTGTGTGCTTTTCCTTCCTTGGAGCACAGTTGTTAACCTGAATTGAGGGATTTTTCTTGGTCTTGGTGTTTCTCTCATAAGATGAGACAATCTTCTTCCCAGTGTCTTTTCTGTTTATGATATCTGCAAGAGTCCTTGTCAATAGGTGGTTGGTTGAGGAGTAAGCTACCCGACTGATCTGCAGGGCCACAAGTTTATCTGGGGTCCTGTCTTGATTTTGTTCTAAAGTCCTTTTGAAATATTTGCTGGGTATTGTTGTTCAGGTCAAGAGGCTATTTCCCATTTTAATTTCTGTTTTTGAACTGGGTCTCCAATTTCAGGTTTAACTACATTAACAGAATGAATGATGAAAGGGCAACTTTTTAAACTCCCAAATGTTGCTACAATGTATTTTCTAGCCTATCCCGAAGGTCTCCTGTAGATTCATCTTTTCTGTTTGCATGATGGAATTATGGCTCAGTCTGGTTTTATTGGAAATGTTTTAGGTAGGGATTTTAGGAGACTTCACCCTACCTTTTGAGTCTTTTTGTGGATTCTCAGGTTTATTATGGAAGGAAGGTTCCTGTAGACTCCTTTCCAGGTGAGTCCACTCAGCTTTTCCATTCAGGATTTAACACCTGAGGTTCTGAGCAACACGTGTGCAAGTTGATAGAGGTCAGGTAACCTTGGATCACATACTTCCCCAAATATTCTAAATTATTCTATGAGTAGTTACTGGTCTTGTCTGGGTTTGAGAAAGTCCTTAATTATAGCTCTTAATTCAGCTTGGATCCAAAGTTTAAATTCTACAGCTGCTGGCTTCATACCTAGTTCATGAGAGGAATGGACCTTCAGAGGCAAATGGAATTGGGGGGTCTTAGGAGAGTTGTTGGGGAGAGGGAAGGGGTCTGGACAAGGGAAAGAAGAAGGAGTGGATGGAGGCTGGTAATACGTCAGAAGGATGGGGGGAAGGAGGGAGGGTGTATCCAGGAAGGCAACTGGGGGACAAGCAAAGGAAGGTTTTTCTAGGAAAATAAGTCTAGTTAGTTGTTGCTTAAATTTGTCAAATTTCTCATTAGCTTTGGCCAAAGAATCGTTTAGGGAAACAGTTTTTGAATCAGGATTCTATTTGATGACCTCTGAGTACCAATCAAGAAATGCTACCACTGGGCCTGAGAAATCCTGTTCCCTTTCTTCTCTACTGCATCTCTCAAATGAAAAAACTTGTTCACATAGAATGTTCAGAGTGGCCACTGAAGGCCCAAAGCATCCTTGGTGAAGTTTTGCCATTTAGAGAGATAGACCCAAGAACTGGGATTGCAAAGAGACCACGTAAAAGAAGCAGGAGTTTTCCTGGAGGAGGAGAGAATTTAGACTTAGGCAACACCATGAAAGCTGGCAACGGTGGGTAGGAATGTAATGCTTGTGCACCTCATGTCTCTCCGGACACAAAATCGAGATCAAAGAACCCCATCCAGTTTTACTGGCAACTGCAATAACGTTGGTCCTAGTGGATGCCAGTCCGGTGAGAACCCCAAACTCACAGGTCAGTGAGGCTGGCTGGAGCAACACGTTGTAGGGCCTACTGTGCCTGTGTTCTATACCATGATTCTCCTTCTTATGACAAACAACACTTTTAGACAGTACAACACAAAACAGTAACACAAAAGACAGCAAAAAGGATGCAAAAGAATGAACTGATTATATCAAAGATGCCAAACAAATGTGAACCAATAACAAAAGCTGAGTACCAAACTGAGAATAGATAGCTAAGGCACTCAACACAAAGAGAGCAGAGGTAAGACCCAAAACCAAGAACTGCGAGGCACAAGTAGGCCACTGTGGCTGCCACACCTGATTGAAGGCTGTAGTCTGAGGTAACAAGCAGACTATGATGCAGACCATATCTTGGCGGGGCTACCAGGAAAACTGGAAGCAAATGAAGATTGTCCAAATGAAACAGGCAAAGGCTATTTATTCAGAGCTTGTGGTAGCCAGGGCATCAGACCTGTCACTTACTTTTGGCAGAGACTCAAAGGCAGGCTAGGGGCATGGGAAAGCCTCATAGTTTTAAAAAAAAAAAAGCCTCAGATTAGAGATTGATGGGAAATCTTTTTTTTAAAACTACATTCTTCTGATACTAATCATACCACAGTTGTGCTTTAGTATTTTTCCCAAGTGAGCTACTTATTTTATAAGCCCCAGTATATTATCCATTATCTGCCATAGAATTGGAATTAAGCATTATCTTCTCTCCAAATTCAAATTACATACATTTAGTATTTGATTTGGCAGTTAATAATAAGCTTACAATTTAAATCCATTGATGGCAGAACCTCAGTT
This sequence comes from Lagenorhynchus albirostris, assembly GCF_949774975.1. Classification (NCBI taxonomy): domain Eukaryota; kingdom Metazoa; phylum Chordata; class Mammalia; order Artiodactyla; family Delphinidae; genus Lagenorhynchus; species Lagenorhynchus albirostris. The sequence continues at coordinate 11,105,282 of NC_083110.1, forward strand.
ATTTTAAAAACAATTCTAATGGAGGATTCAAAGAACAGTTTTAAAGAAATAACCCTATGCTATGAGTTCATGCCAGGTCCTGTCCTGGGAGAGCTTATGCAGTTTCCTCTCTGAGTCCGTTTTCTCCGTTGTAAACTAAGGACCATAACCTACTCCACAGGGATGTCAGGAAACTCACACTAGAACATGACCAGCCAACCAGACCAAAACCTTAATTACGGCAGGCAGAAAATGTAATCAGGCATGCCGTCTGCTCGAGGAGCTGGTCAAGTGGTAGAGATTCTGAACAAGAGAGGGATTGTTGCATGCTCTTATTTTAACCAATTCAATTCATATTTGTTGAACACTTAATATGTGCAAAGTACTGGGAGATGAAAAAGACATGGTCCTTACTTTCAGGAGCTTACAGACCCATGGAGTCTATGACTAGATGAATTCTTTACTCTTGGGCCAGGTTGAGGAGGAAGGGGTGTTAGAACCATAAATGTTTTCATTTGCTCAGAAGTGACATGAGAGAGGAGTGAGATCCTGAAGTTGGGTAGAGACTGGACACTCAGCAAGCCTGACTTAGAAATAGGCTGTCCAGACTCTCCTACCCATGGAATTCCCCACAGGACATATCCAAGGAGACCATCCGAGTTAAAGGCATCCCAACAACCATCATCCAATGAAGACAGCTGTGATTAGGAACAGATGCCCCTGGAATGCTGCCACTCCTAAAGGATGTACCACCACAGTCGCCCCAGACTTCTGTTCTAACTAATGCACTTAATGATAACAATGAGCTCTGACTGCCTGCCACCTACCTGCCAAGCACAGTGCCAACCACTTCAAATGCAAAATTGCGTTTAATCCTCACAACAATCTTAGGAAGCAGGTACTATTATTGTCCCCATAACACAGCTGAGGAAACTGAGGCTTAGAGAGGCTAAGCCCACATAGCCTGCCAAGGTAACCCGCTAAGGAGAGCAGAGCCCAGATGGGAGGCAGATCCCCTCTTAGCCCAGCCATGTCCTGCCCAGACACAGGCAGGGGCTGGTGCTGCCCGGTATCCCCTCACCTGCTCAGCTCAGGGCCGGACAGAGTGCCTTGGGGATGTCCCTGAAATAAGCATCTGAGTGTAGGGGATGTCAGGGCCACCCACTAACGTCATACAATGTGAAACCTCGAAGCCATTTTCCAGAAAGTCTACCTCAACCCCCTCCTTTCACATATACGGAAATTCAGATCCAAAGAATCTGACTGGCAGCCCAGGGCTCCTCGCTGGGGCCTCACGCGCAGCCCAGCCCTCCTGAGGATGCTCGGACACTTCTGGCGACCTGTCAGTCCTTAGCTCAGTGCCCACGCAGGCACTCATCGACCCCTCCAGCTCCCAGGGCAAAGGCTCCCGGGCAGAAAAGCGCTGCCATCCCCCGCTGAGTCCCTCCCTCCTGCAAAGCCAGTCGTCCGGCCGGAGCTGGTACTCCCATCCCTGCAGACGCTCGCTCGGGCAAGAGCGGTTTCCTTCCTCCCGCACTCTCCTAGCCTCCACAAATCGTTTTTTGGGCTACACGCGCGCGCGCGCGCGCACACACACAGACACATTTGTAACAGATACAGGGTTAATCAGTACCGGACGCCAATTACTGAGCGCTTCTATGCCAAGTACTGGGCGCGGGGCGGGCGTGGGCGGGGCCGGGGCGGGCGTGGGCGTGGGCGGGGCCGGGGCGGGCGTGGGCGGGGCCGGGGCGGGCGCGCGCCGCGGCGGCGGCCTCATTTCCTCACGCGCGCCGGAAGTGGAGGTTGTCGGCGCGGCGGCGCGCCCGGAGGGTGGGCGGGGAGTTGGTGGCGGCTCCAGCGAGTCGGGCGCCGCCCAGGTGTGCCCGAGGCTGGGGAGGTGACGGCGGGGCGGCGGCCGCCGTCCGCAGGCGGGTGAAGTCGGTGAGTACCCGGGCCATCCGGCCTCGCCTGCCCGCGGCTCCCAGGGCTAGGGCCCCTCCCGTGCGGGCTTTGGGGCGCAGGCCCCGGACTGTGGGTTCCCGTCGCTGTCGGGTCACCTCACGGACGAGCTCTCCTGGGGGCCGTGTCCCCGTGGGTTCGCCGCAAGCCCTCCGGAGTCTGCTCCGGTGTCAGGAAAAGCCGCGGTTTTTCGGAGCCGTTTGACTTGGCTTTTCAGAACTGTGCTGCCGGAGACCGTTGGTTTGCGTGTGTTTTATTTTTATCACTTTTTTTTTTTTTAAACCAACTCACCGCCATCTCTGCTCCCCTCAGTGGGTAAACTTTGTAGTCAGCTGTTACCGCTTTATTGCGTTAAATTAGTATTCTCTGGCGGCAGCCTTTCTATGCCTGCCAGACGCTAGGCACCTTTAAAAGATGCATATTTGTGTAGGAATTAGTGGCGCCGAGGAGACCACGGGACGGGAAGCCTCTTGCATTTTTAGACTTCTTGAAAATTACACTATTCCTGAGCAACTTGCCGAGGAATAATTTGTAAAGGCCATAGTGAAGCTTTTATTTATGATGTTATTGGCAGAATGAAAATTTGATTATAAACCTGAAGCTTTTATCCGTCAGACTACTTTTGAGATTTATATGCGATGTCTGGACATTTAACTATCATTGAAGGTCCTCAGGAGCTGGGCCTTGATTTTTGCTGGAGTTAATGTTGTATTAAAACAGGACTTCGAACGTGGAGGTAGGAATCCAAGTAGTATTTTATGACTGAGGATGTTAACGTTCATTTTGCATTATTATTCTGATACCATTTGTCTAAAGTTGTCTTATTACTTAATGTAAAAAGGATTTGGATATCCACTATTTATGGCTTAGAGAATTTTGACATAAGTAAACAGTTTTAGTTCTCTCAGTTTGGAAATTACATTTTTTTCTTTAACTTTTTGATTGAGATATAAAATATCTATGAAGTCATCAAGCGCATAAATCTTAGTTGTACACCTCAGTGAATTTTTGTTTTTATTGTGCAACCACCAGCTTTCATATTATACCTGTAGAGCATTTCCATCATTCCAGGAGTTTCCCCCTGCTGCTTCCAAGTCAGTTATACCCCTGCCCAGCCCCCATCAGTATTTTGATTTCTGTCATCATCTATTAGTTTTGTCTATTTGGGGCTTGATATTAATGGAATCCTACAGTATACTCAGCATATTGATTATGAGATTCTTCCATAATGTTTCATGTATCAGTAGTTCTTTTTTATTGCTGTGTGGTAATCCATTGTATCATTATATGGCACTCCTCTGTTGGTGGATATTTATGTTTCCAGTTTTTGTATATTATGTATTTTGAAGAATGCTATGAACATTCTTACAAATGTCTTGGTGAACATCTGTGCATTTCTGTCAGCTGTGGAATGGCTAAATCATAAGGTAGGTGGAAAATTACGTTTTAACCATCATGGAGTCTTCCTTTTTAAAAAATACAATTTGTTATTTTAACTTATATAACATTAAAGATTAGTAAAAAGCATAACTATTATGATTTCAAGACTTAAGTGATTCATTACCATATTATTATTATTTATTCCTTGGATTGCACATCTATGACAGTCTTCTACCAGACTGTCATTATTTGTTTAAACTGTCTGTTAGGCAAGTCTGTTAGTTAGAGCTGGTGATGTTGTGTCCCTGAAGCTTGCTGTATAACACTTAGATAAGAACTGTGTTACTCAAGTTAGTGGTTGCTAGGGGAAATGAAACACCACAAGGATGTGCCTAAAAACGGATTGAAGAATCATAGGATTGCAAGTCAAAAAACTTACATTGTTGTTGTCATACTGCCCAAAGTCCTAGGATAAATGTAAAATTGAATTATAAGGTTAGTTACAAATGTGAATTTACTATAGGAGTACAGTGATTTCCACCTGTACTGAGATACTGATACATTTATAATGGGAACAGACAACAAAAATCACTAAACATTTGTGGGAAATCAGTAGCATGTAAGAGGTGGCCCAGACTGAACAGATACAAGGACTGGACCTGAAGCAATGTAGTTCATGTAAGAAAAAGAAAAAAACTTTAAGATAAATGTTAATATGCTTAGATTTCGGAGGGTATCATGCCTACTGAACATATACAGGCTGCCCTGAAAACACGCAATCAGTTCTTGAATATTAAAACATAGAAAGTAGGGAAAAACAGTTAACGTGGAAAATGGATCCAGGAGAGGGCCAGTGTACATCTAATAGGAATTCCAGGAGGGAATAGAAATTAGAAGAGGAGAAATAACCACAGAGATAACAGATCATGAAGGTAGGAGTATCCAGGCAGAATCTTGGGCAGCCTGATTAGACTTCTAATCTGAGACATGGAATGCTGGATGACAGTGGAGCAGAGTTTTAAAAGTGCTCGCTGGACATTTTTTTTCCATTGGACATATTTCGAATTCAAAATCTTATCCCTAACCGAACTGTCATTCAAAGTGGGGGCAAAATTAAGTCATTTTCACCCAGAACCACTAGGAATACCTCAGGATGTACTATATCAAATGAAAAATTAATCCAAGAAAAATAGATGTGGATGTGGAATTCAAGAAACAGTGATCAAAGAAAACAGTAAAACTTATTTCTTTATTCCAAGGCATTGATAACTATAGCTAAGAAATGTAATGCAATGCAAAGGAAGGATTCATAAACCAGAGTAGGTATAGTTTTCAAGTCTGTAATCTGGAAGAAATATTTAACGTGATTTTAAAGTTGATTGGGAAGGTGGGTAATAGGTAAAGGCATGTTGGAAGGCTTATCCTGAGTATCTATGCTATAGATACTGACCAGTTACATATTGGAATGAATGCTTTAAGGAAATTTGTCCCAGCAGTTCCATTTACAGGGATTTATTCTATAGATGAATTAACATGTGGAAAGTCATGTATATACATATAAGACTATGTCTGCTGAGATGTTAATAGTGTCAGTAGATTTAAAAGGATACACAAGGGACTTCCCTGGTGGCGCAGTGGTTAAGAATCCGCCTGCCAATGCAGGAGATGTGACTTCAATCCCTGGTCCAGGAAGATCCCACATGCCGTGGAGCAACTAAGCCCATGCGCCACAACTACTGAGCCTGCGCTCTAGAGCCCGGGAGCCACAACTAATGAGCCCACATGCCAAAACTACTGAAGCCCGTGTGCCTAGAGCCTGTGCTCCGCAACAAGAGAAGCCACCGCGATGAGAAGCCTGTGCACCGCAACAAAGAGTAGCCCCCACTCACCGCAACTAGAGAAAGCCCGCCACAGCAACGAAGATCCAACACAGCCAAAAAATAATAATAAAATAAATAAATAAAAGGATACAGAAAAACTGGAGAGGGGAACTGGGCCTCTGGGATAGAAGGGAGAGGTGTCACTCTATGCCCTTATATCGTGTTTAACCTTTTTATCACGTGTATTTATTTTGTGGAATTTTATAAATATAAAAAATTTTTAGGAGTGTAAAAATTGTAAGGGTTTAGAGCATGGATTGCCAAATCTGGCTGACCACTTGTTTTAGTATGATCTGTGACCTAAGAGTGGCTTTTATATTTTTAAGTGCTTGGGAAAAAAAGAATAATAGTTTGTAACATGAAAATTATATGAAGTTCAGATTTCAGTGTCCATTGGAACACACCTGTGCCATTCATTTACGCATTTTGTGCTACAAGGCAGAGTTAATTGGTTGTGATATTTGCTACTTGACCCTTTACCTAAAATGTTTGCTAACCCCCGATTTAGAGGCCAGAAATAGACTTCCATATATATAGGAATTTTGCATATGATTAAAGTGGCATTTCAGATTAGTGTCAAGAGCATGGATTGTTTAATAAGTGGTAAGAATTGACTATCTATTTGAGGAAATACATTTTATAGTAGGAATTCCAGGAGGAATATATAGCCAAAATTCTCAAGCCAAAATTGAGAATACAGGAAAAGCTTCTCAAGCCAAAATTGAGAAGTAATACAGGAAAAGCTTGATAGGTTTAACCATTAACAACAACAAAACAAAACTTTGAGTAATGGGAAATAATACCTAAAACTTATTGAACACTTAATGCTTGTCATGTTTTACTTAATTAATTGTTACAATAATACTCCAAGGTAGGTGCTATAACTGTACCCACTTAACGGGTGAGAAAACTGAAACTTATAGAGATTAAGGAACTTGTCTGTGTTGATGAGTTAGAAAGTGGTCGAGCAGATATGTGCACTTAGGCTATCTGGCTCCCAAGACTATTATACAGACAAAAACTGAAAGAATTATTTGTAATTTGTTAACACCATTGTATAGATATTATCTATGTCAGCACATCTGGATCTACCTCATTCCTTTTAGATAGACATTCTATTGTATAAATGTCTGCAGTTTACTGAACCTTTCCCCTACTGATGGATAAAGTTGCTTTTATTTTTATTTAGCTGTTACATATAACACTAGTAAACATCTTATGCATGTGACTTTATATACTAGTATGAATATTTCTGTAGTTTAGAATCTTAAAAGTGGAATTGCAAATTGTTGCACTAAAGGGCATGTGCATTTAAATCAAATTTGTCCTCCAAAAAATAAGAATGTGTGTGTGTATGTGTGTGTGCGTGTGTATTTTTAGTTTATCATTCATCAAAGGAATTGTAACATCTTGGAAAGAACCTTGGCCATCCAAGCAAGTGATTTCTTTTTACAGACGAAGCTCAGAAAGGTTAGGTATTATGCTCAAGATTGCATAGCTATTAAGTAGCTATGACACTTGACTCTGTTTTTACTGTGCCACAGGCTGCCTTTGGCACAATTTTCTGCTTTATTTATAAAGATATGGGTATTACTCTCATTTGTTTTGCTGAAATCCACGTACCATAAATTTAATTTTCCCTGGAAACACTTGTCAAAACGATCCATCTGATATTACTTGTTCTTGGCACCCAACACAGTGGCTGTCTTAGTCAGTTTGGGCAGTTATAACAAAGTACCATAGACTGAGTGGCTTATAAACAACAAATATATTTCTCAAGTCTGAGATCAGGGTGCCAGCATAGTTGGGTTCTGGGGAGGATCCTCTTCCAGGTTGTAGACTTCCAACTTCTTGTATCTTCACAAGGCAGAAAGAGGGCTACTTAACTCTCTGGGGTCTCTCTCATAAGGACACTAATCCCATTCAGAAGGGCTCCACCGTCATGAACTGATTATCTCCCAAAGGCCCTACTCCTAATACTGCCATATTGGGTGTTAGGATTTCAACATATGAATTTGCCGGTGAGGGTGGGGGAATATTCCGTTCATTGCAGTGCGTGACATACAGTAGGTACTCAAATATTTGTTGAATGCACGCTGCCTTTTGGTGATCAGTATTTCTAAATATTTACAAAGTATTTATTCAATACCTTAAAGAATCCATGTATCATTGTAATACTCATCAGTTGCTCAAGAAGTAAAAAGTTCTAATTCCCTCCCTTACATGTGTTTGTACTTCATAATGTTTTAGTTTAGTCTGCTGACAGAGGTTTTGTTTTCCTAATAATTTTTGTGACTTTTTGTTTAAAAAGTGAACTCAAAATTATACATTTAGTATTTGAAAACTTTAGAAATCGTTCAGAAAATTTAGGAAGATTATACAGACTAGAACGTTGAAAATAAATAAATTCAGATTCAAATAGGTTGCTTGTATTTTGCAGAAAGCAGTAGGCTACTCTTATTGCAGAAGTTAGTTTGGCACATTGCAGTGTAAGCATCCTGGAAGTGATTATGAAATGTTTCTTGGTAGTTTCATAAAATTATAGAATCAAATGTTTGAGTAGCAACTGGTTGAAGGTCATATTATTTAGGGATCATTACTGTAGAATGAACTATCTTTAATACTCTCTTGTTTTCTCAGAAGCACAAGGCAAATAGAAAAGATGTAACAAGACTTTCAGAGTAATCTGAGTACTACTTTTGTGGGGGCCGGGGCCTGGTGTATGCTTTGTTTTGTTTTTTTAAATCCAGATTTTTAGTCAACAAATCTTCATATTTGTCTTAATGAACAAAATGGTGTTTACTTACAAATGCCTCTTTGGCACTACTAAACAGCTTCACTGAGGTATAATTGACTTACAATAAACTACACATGTTTAAAGTATAAAATTTGGTAATTTGAACATACCGTATATACCTGAAATCATCACCACAATCAAAATGATGGACAAATCCATCACTCCCAAAAGTTTCTTTGTGCCCTTTTATAATTCCTTCCTGGTACGACCTTCTCTACCCTCGCCCCATCCCAGGCAACCACTGACTCCTCTGCTTTCTGTCACTACAAATTACCTTATGTTTTCTAGAATTTATATAAATGGAATCATACTCTTTCATTGTACTGCTTTCTTGTTGGGCTTCTATTATTGAGATTCACCCATATTGAAACATGTTATCAGTAGTTTATTCCTTTTTATTGGTGAGCTGTGTTCCATTGTATGGCTGTATTAGTTTGTTTATCCATTCACTTGTTAATGGACATTTGAGTTATTTCTAGTTTTTGGCTGTTTCATATAAAGCTGTTATGAACATTTGTGTAGAAGTCTTTGTATGGACGTATGCTTTCATTTCTCTTGGTTAAATATCTAGGAATGGAATGGCTCAATCAAGCGATAGGCTTATATTTAACTTGTTAAGAAACTGTGAAACCATCTCACATTACCACCAGCAGTGTATTAAAGTTCTAGTTCCTCCACATTGTCACCAACATATCAATCTTTTTAATTTTAGCCCGTCTAAGATTAGCCATTGTGGTGTCTCATTTTGGTTTGAATTTGCATTTCCCTGATGGCTAACAGTGTTGAGTATTTTTTTTCATGTGCTTATTTGAAGTGTTTCTTCAAATCTTTTGCCAATTTTTGATTGTGTTTGTTTTGTTATTGCATTTTGATACTTTTAAAAATAGATTCTGAATACAAGTCTTTTATCATATATATGCTTTGCCCATATTTTCTCCTGGCCTGTCACTTGTTTTTCCATTCCCTTTATAGTATTCTTCAAAGAGCACAAATTTTGATGAAGTCCAGTTTATCAGTTATGCTGTTAGTGTCATATCAAAGAAATCTTTGCCTAATTCAAGGTCACAGAGATTTTCTCTTATGCTTCTAGTTTTATATTTTAAGGTTTTCATTTAGATCTATGATTCATTTTGTGATTTTTTTAATTGAAGTACAGTTGACTTAAAGTATTAGTTTCAGGTGTACGACATAATGATTCAATATTTTTATAGGTTATACTACATTTAACGTTATAAAATATTAACTATGTTCCCTGTGCTGTGCATTACATCCTTGTATCTTATTTACTTTAAACCTAGTAGTTCGTACCTCTTAACCCCCTTCCCCTATTATGCCCTTCTCCCCTATAATTTATTTAAAATTATATCGTAGTGCATATGAAGCGGTATCTCATTGTAGTTTTCATTTGCATTTCCCTATTGGTTTATGATGTTGACCATATTTTCACATGCTTATCAGCTTAATCTTTAGAAAAATGTCTATTCATACTTTTTGTTCATTGGGTTATTTATTTTTTTAATATTGAGTTGTAAGAGTTCTTTATATGTTCTAGATGCATCTTATATATTCTAGATGCATCTTATATATTCTAGATATATATATTTATATATTTCTATTATATTTCCTAGTAGATATATGGTTTACAAATATTTTCTCCCATCCTTTTCACTTTCTTGATGATACCCTTTACAGCACAAAAGTTTTTAATTTTAATGAAATCTAATTTATATATTTGGTCTTCGGTATTTTGGTGTCATAGATCTAAGAAACCATTGCCTAATCCAGGGTCACGAAGATTTACATTTATGTTTTGTTTATAAGTGTATAGCTTTATAGTTTTAACTCTTACATTTAGATCTTTGACCCATTTTGAGTTAACTTTTGACTGTAGGGTGAGGTAGAGATTCAGTTTCATTCTTTTGCTTGTGAGTATCCAGGTATCCTAGCACCGTTTATTGAAAAGACTGTTCTTTTCCCATTAAGTTACCTTGCCACCCTTGTTGAAAATCACTTGACTTAATGTGAAGGTTTATTTCTGGATCCTAAATTCTATCCCATTGATCCATATGTCTAGTCTTATGCTAGCTCCATGCTATCTTGATTACTGTAGCTTTGAAGTAAGTTTTGAAATGGGAAAGTTGAGTCCTCCAATTTTGTTCTTCTTTCTCAGTACTGTTTTGGCTGTTCTGGGTTCCTTGAATTTCCATGAGTTTAGGATAAGCTTGTCAATTTCTGTAAAGCTGGGAATCTGAAGAGGATTGTGTTGAATCTGTAAATCAGTTTTGAGAGTATTGCCATCTTAATAATATCAAGTCTTCCAGTCAGTGAGCATCGGTACCTTTCCACTTATTTAAATCTTTAATTTCTTTTAACAGTGTATTGTAGTTTTCAGAATACAAGTCTTGTACTTCTTTTTTTTTTTTAGTTGAAGTATAGTGGATTTACAGTGTTGTGCTAATTTCTGCTGTACAGCAAAGTGACTCAGTTATACAAACATATACATTCTTTTTTTATATTCTTTTCCATTATGGTTTATCCCAGGAGATTGGATATAGTTCCCTGTGCTATTCAATAGGACCTTGTTGTTTATCCATTCTACATGTAATAGTTTGCATCTACTAACCTCAAACTCTCAGTTCATCCCTCTCCCTCCCCCCTCTCCCGTGGCAACCACAAGTCTGTTCTCTATGTCTGTGAGTCTCTTTCTGTTTTGTAGATAGGTTCAGTTGTGCCGTGTTTTAGATTCCACATATAAGTGATATCATATGGTATTTGTCTCTTTCTGACTTCACTTAGTATGATAATCTCTAGTTGCATTCATGTTGCTGCAAGTGACATTATTTCATTCTATTTTATGGCTGAGTAGTAGTATTCCATTGTATATATGTACCACATCTACTTTATCCATTCATCTGTCGATGGACATTGAGGTTGTTTCCATGTCTTGGCTATTGTGAATAGTGCTGCTATGAACATAGGGGTGCATGTATCTTTTTGAATTGTAGTTTTATCTGGCTGTATGCTCAGGAGTGCAATTGCTGGGTCATATGGTAATTCTGTTTTTAGTTTTCTGAGGAACCTCCATACTGTTTTCCACAGTGGCTGCACCAACTTACATTCGCACCAACAGTGTAGGAGAGTTCCCTTTTCTCCACACCCTCTCCAACATTTGTTATTTGTAGACTTTTTAACGATGGCCATTCTGACTGGTGTGAGGTGGTACCTCATTGTAGTTTTGATTTGCGTTTCTCTAATAATTAGCGATGTTGAGCATCTTTTCATGTGCCTGCTGGCCATCTGTATATCTCCTTTGGAGAAATGTCTGCTAAGGTCTTCTGCCCATTTTTCAATTGGGTTGTTTGTTTTTTTGTTGTTGAGTTGTATGAGCTGTTTGTATATTTTGGAGGTTAAGCCCTTGTCAGTCGCATCATTTGCAAATATTTTCTCCCAGTCCTCTGTAGGTTGTCTGTTTTGTTTTGTTTGTTTTATGGTTTCCTTTGCTGTGCAAAAACTTGTAAATTTAATTAGGTCCTGTTTGTTTGTTTTTGTTTTTATTTCTATTGCCTTGGGAGACTGACTTAAGAAAACATTGGTACGATTTATGTCAGAATGTTTTGCCCATGCTCTCTTCAGGAGTTTTATGGTGTCATGTCTTATGTTTAAGTCTTTAAGCCATTTTGAGTTTATTTTTGTGCGTGGTATGAGGGTGTGTTTTAACTTCATTGGTTTACATGCAGCTGTCCAACTTTCCTAGTACCACTTGCTGAAGAGACTTTTTCCCATTTTATGTTCTTGCCACCTTTGTTGAAGATTAATTGACTGTAGGTGTGTGGGTTTATTTCTGGACTCTCTTTTCTGTTCCATTGCTCCATATGTTGTGTTTTTGTACGAATACCACACTGTTTTGATTATTTGTAGCTTTGTAGTATTGTCTGAAGTCTGGGAGAGTTATGCCTCCTGCTTTGTTTTTTTCCTCAGGATTGCTTTGGCAATTCTGGGTCTTTTATGGTTCCATATAAATTTTTGAGCATGGGAAATTTTATTTTATGGTTCCATATAAATTTTTGAGCATGGGAAGTTTTTCCATTTCTTTGAATCATCTTTAATTTCTTTTATTAATGTTTTATACTTCTCAGAGTTTAAGTCTTTCACCTCCTTGGTCAGGTTTATTCCTAGGTATTTTATTTTTTTTGGTGTGATTTTAAAAGTTTTTTTTTTTTTTTTTTTTTACATTCCCTTTCTGGTATCTCATTGTTAGTGTAAAGAAATGCAACCGATTTCTGAATGTTAATCTTGTATCCTGGTACTTTGCTGAATTCATTTATTAGATATAGTAGTTTTTTGTGTGGAGTCCTTAGGGCTTTCTATATATAGTATCATGTTATCTGCATATAGTGACAATTTTACCTCTTCCCTTCCAATTTGGATACCTTTTACAGTAAGTCCCCTACATACGAACCTTCAAGTTGCGAGCTTCCAAAGATTCAAATGTGCGTTCACATGTCTAATCACGTAAGTTAGTTCTGTTTGAGGAGAACTAACTTAGTTTTAGAGGCAGAGGACCTGGACGTAGAACAGTACACAAAGGTTGCAGCAGCCATTCAGAATACAATCCAGTGCTACCGTGTCTTCTATGACAAGAAAAAAAGAGCTACTGCCCAGATATCACTGGATCATATTTCCAAGAGGTTAGATAGAATTGAATCCAGCAAGGAACTAGAACCTGTGCCACCAACGTCAGGCATGAGTGAAATTGCAGCTTGCCCTCCATCTCCTATTGCTGATGATCCTTCAACTCTACCATCTCCCACCTCCTCTCCCTCCTCCAGTCAGTAACTCTTCTTGCCTGTTCACTCGATACCAACCCCTATATGCCCACTGTTGTACTACTGTACTTTTCCAGGTACTGTACTGTAAGATTAAAAATGTTTTATTTTTTGTGTTTGTTTGTTATGTATTATTTGTGTGAAAAGTATTATAAATCTATTACAGTACAGTACTATATAGATGATTGTGTTAGTTGGGTACCTAGGCTAACTTTGTTGGACTTATGAACAAGTTGGACTTACGAGCATGCTCTTGTAATGGAACTCATTCGTATGTAGTGGACTTTCTGTATTTCCTTTTCTTGTCTGATTGCTGTGGCTAGGCCTTCCAATACTATGTTGAATAGAAGTGGTGAGAGTGGGCATCCTTGTCTTGTTCCAGATTTTAGTGGGAAGACTTTCAGCATTTCAACATTGAGTATTATATTGGTTGTGTGTTTGTCATAAACGGCTTTTATTATGTGGAGATATGTTCCCTCTGTACCCGCTTTGGTAAGAGATTTATTGTGAATTGATGTTGAATTTTGTCAAATGCTTTTTCTGCATCTGTTGAGATGATTGTGTGGTTTTTGACTTTTTTTTGTAATGTGGTTTATTACATTGATTGATTTGCGTGTGTTGACCCATTCTTGTGAACTTGGGATGAATCCCACTTGGTGGTGGTGTATGATCTTTTTTATGTGTTGTTGGATTCAGTTTGCTAATATTTTGTTGAGAATTTTTACATCTATATTTATCAAAGATATTGGCTTGTAACTTTCTTTTTTGGTGGTATCTTTGTCTGGTTTTGATATCAGGGTGATGGTGACTCCATAGAATGTCTTTGGGAGTGTTCCCTCCTCTTCAGTCTTGTGGAAGAGTTTGAGAAGGATTGATATATGTTCTTTGTATGTTTAGTAGAATTCGCCTGTGAAGCCATCTGTTCCTGGAGTTTTGTTCGTAGGGAGTTTTTTTAATTACTATTACAGATTCTATTTCACTGCTAGTGATTGGACTGTTCAAATTATCTATTTCTTCTTGATTCAGTTTTGGTGGGCTGTATGTTTCTAGAAAGTTGTCTGTTTCTTGTAGGCTGTCAAATTTGTTGGCATATACTTGTTCATAGTATTTTCTTATGGCTTTTTATATTTCTGTGGTGTTGGTTGAGATTTCTCCTTTTTCGTTTCTTATTTTGTTTATTTGGGTTCTCCCTCTTTTCTTCTTGGTGGTCCTGGCCAGAGGTTTGTCAATTTTGTTTATCCTTTCAAAGAACCAGCTCTTTGTTTTAGTGATATTTTCTTTTTTTTTTAAATCTCTATTTTATTTATTTCCTCCCTGATCTTTATTATTTCCTTCCTTCTGCTGACTTCAGCTTTCATTTGTTCTTCTTTTTCTAATTCTTTTAGGTGGTAGGTTAGGTTGTTTACTTGAGATTTTTCTTGTTTTTTGAGGAAGGCCTGTGTCACTGTCAACTTCCCTCTAAGAACTGCTTTTCCTGCATCCCATAGAGTTTGTATGGTATTTTTTATGGTATTCTCAAGGTATTTTTTAATTTCCTTTCTGATTTCCTTGTTGACCCATTGGTTTTTTAGTAGCATGTTGCTTAGTCTCCATGTAATCATTTTTTTCTCATTTCTTTTCCTGTGGTTGATTTCTAGTTTCATGCTGTTGTGGTCAGAGAGGATGCTTGAAATAATTTCTGTACTCTTAAATTCGTTGAGGTTAGTTTTGTGCCCTAGTATGTGGTCAGTCCTAGAGAATGTTCCATGTGCACTTGGAAAAAATGTGTCCTGTGTTTTTTTTTTTCAGATATAATGTCCTGAAAATATCAATTAAGTCTAACTGTTCTGTTGTATCATTTAGGATCTGTGTTGCCTTACTGATTTTCTGTTTAGAAGATCTGTCCATTGATGTGAGTGGGGTGTTAAAGTCTCCTAATATTATTGTATTCCCATCAGTTTCTCCCTTTATGTCTCTTAGTGTTTGTTTTATGTATTTGGATGCTCTTATATTAGGTGCATATATGTTGACCAGCGTAAAATCATCTTCTTGTATTGATCCTTTTATCATTATATAGTTTCTTTCTTTATCTTTCTTTATGGCCTTTGTTTTGAAGTATTTTGTCTGATATGAGTATTGCAACTGTCGCTTTCTTGTCATTTCTGTTTGCATGAAATATCTTTTTCCATCCTCTCACTTTCAGTCTGTGTGTCCTTTTCCCTAAGGTGGGTCTCTTGTAGGCAGCAGCATATTGTAGGCTCTTGTTTTTTTAACCCAGTTTGCCACTCTGTCTTTTGATTGGAGCATTCAGTCCATTGACATTTAAGGTAATTATTGATACATATATATTTATTGCCATTTTAAACCTTGTTTTCCACTTGATTCTATGTTTTTTCTTTGTTCCTTTTTCATTTTGTGGTTTGATGATTTCCTTTTATGCTTGTGTTCTTTTTGGTTTTTGTGAATCTGTTGTATGTTTTTGATTTGTGGTTGCCCTGTTTTTCAAGTATGTTAACCCCTTCCTATATCTGCTTGCTTTAGATTGATAGTCATATAGGTTCTCTTGCTTTAGATTGATAGTCATATAGCTTCTAACACATTCTAAAAAAAAGAATCTACATTTTCTTACTCTCCTTCCCCGCATTTTATGATTTTGATGTCCTCTTTTACATCTTCACATTTATCCTTTTGCTGTTCCTTGTGTTTATCATCGCTTTCACAAATCGGTTTTTTCTTTTTCTTTTTTTTTTCTTTTTGCTCTGTATACCGGCTAATTTAAGTGATTTACTTTCCAGTTATGACTTCCTCCTTCCTATATCTTCCTACTTCTTTTCTGTTTAGAGAAGACCTTTCAATATTTCTTTTAGGATAGGTTTAGTATTGCTGTATTCTTTTAGTTTTTGCTTATTTGAGAAATTCTTTATTTCTACTTTATTCTAAATGATGACCTTGCTGGGTAGAGTATTCTAGGTTGCAGATTTTTCTCTTTCAAGACTTTGAATGTATTTTGCCACTCCCTTCTGGCTGCACCGTTTCTTTAGAGAAATTAGCTGATAGCCTTATGGGGGTTTCCTTGTAATTAACTCTGTTTTTCTCTTGCTGCCTTTAGAATCCTCTTTTTATCTTTAACTTTTGCCATTTTTATTATAATATGTCTTGGTGTAGGTCTGTTCGGGTTCACCTTGTTTGGGACCCTCTGTGCTTCCTGTATCTGCATATCTGTTTCCTTCTTTAGGTTTGGGAAGTTTTCAGCCATAATTTCTTCAAATACATTTTCAATTCCCTTTTTTCTTTGTTTTCCTTCTGGAATCCCTACTATGTGTAGATTGGCACACTTTATATTATTCCACAGGTCTCTTATATTACTTTCATGGTTTTTTTTTCATTTGGCTTTCTGTCTGTTGTTTTGATTGGGTTATTTCCATTATTCTATCTTCCAGATCACATATTCTTTCTTCTGCATTATTCATTCTGCTATTTGTTGCCTTTAGCTCAACTTTCATCTCAGCAAATGAATTTTCCAATTTTTCTTGGCTCTTCCTTATAGTTTCTAGTTCCTTTTTACAGTAATCTTCATTTCTGTTGATACCCTTTCTTAATTTCTTCAGTATTTTCATTACCTCCTTTTTATTTTTATTTTACTTATTTTTTTTGCGGTACACGGGCCTCTCACTATTGTGGCCTCTCCCGTTGCGGAGCACAGGCTTGGACACGCAGGCTCAGTGCCCATGGCTCACGGGCCCAGCCGCTCCGTGGCATGTGGGATCTTCACGGACCGGGGCACGAACCCGTGTCACCTGCATCGGCAGGCGGACTCTCAACCACTGCGCCACCAGGGAAGTCCCGATCTTTGTACTTCTTTTTTTAAAATTATTCCTAAGCACTTTTATTCTTTTTGGTGTAAATAAATTGTTCTCATAATTTTATTTTCAGATTATTCATTGCTGGTATATAGAAATGCAGTTGATTTTTGTGTATTGATCTTGTATCCTGAGTTCCTAATTTCTTAGGATTTTCTTTATGCAGGATCACATCATCTGCAAATAGAGATAGTCCTCTTTTTTTTCAATTCAGATGTCTTTTATTTTGTTTTCTTGCCTAATTGCCCTGATTAGAACATCTTTCAATACAATGTTTAATAGAAGTGATGAGAGCAGACATCCTTTTCTTATTCCTGATCTTAGGGGGAAAGCATGCAGTCTTTCACCATTAAATATGAAATTAGCTGTGGGTTTTTTATATATGCCCTTTATCAGGTTGAGGAAGTTGCCTTCTATTCCTCGTTTGTTGGGTGGTTTTATCAGGAAGTGGTGCTGGATTTTGTGAAATGTTTTTTCTGTGTCTGTTGATAAAATCATATGGGTTTTGTCCTTTATTCTGTTGATGTGGTGTATTGCATTAATTGATTTTCAGATGGTAAATTCACCTTGCATTTTTGGGATAAATCACACTTGGTCATGGTGTTTTGTTGATAGATTCAGTGTGCTAACGTTTTGTTGAGGATTTTTGTGTCTATATTCATAAGGAATATTGGTCTGTAGTTCTCTTTTGATATCTTTATCTGGTTTTAGTAGCACAGCAATACTGGCCTTATAGAATGAGTTGGGAGGTATTCCCTCTGTTTTTTGGACGAGTTTGTGAAGCATTGGTATTCTTATTAATTCTTGGTTGAATTCACTGGTAAAACCATTTGATTCTGGACTTTTCTTTGTGGGTAGTTTTTGATTACTAATTGAGTCTCATTATAAGTCTATTCATATTTACTATTTCTCCTTGAGTCAGTTACAGTAGTTTGTGTATTTCTAGGAATTTGTCCATTTCATTCAGTTATATTTGAAAGCAATTTAAATAATAACAGAAATCTTGGGGAATTCCCTGGCGGTCCAGTGGTTAGGACTCAGCACTTTAACTGCTGTGGCCCGGGTTCAATCCTGGTCTGGGAACTAACATCCCACAAGCTGCGCAGTGTCGCCAAATAAAAAGAAAGACATCTTGTAATTATCCATGTAGTTAACATTTCTGGTTTCTTCATTGCTTTGTGTAGATCCATATTTCCATCTGCTAACATTTTCCTTCTGCCTAAAGGACTTGTAGTGAAGGTCTAATGGTGATGAATTCTTTTAGCTTTTTAATGTCTAAAAAAAATTTTTTGTCTTTGTTCTTGAATACTTTTTCTGAATGTAGAATTCTAGGTAGACGTATTTTTCCTTTCAGTTCTTTAAAGACATTGCTCCATTCTCTTTGTTTTTTGTTTTTGTATGATGTGTTTTTTTCCTTTGGCCACTTTTAAGATTTTCTGTTTATCGTAGGATTTGTGCAGTTTGATTATCATGAGCTTTGCTTTGGTTTTCTTTGTGGCTTTTGTATTTGGTATTCGTTGAGCTTCTTGGATCTATGTGTTGATAGTTCATCAAATTTGGAAAATTTTCAGCCTTATTTCTTTAAATATTTCCCCTAGCCCCCTCCCCCTTGTTTGGAGACTCTAATTACATATATATTAGGCTGCTTGAAGTTGTCACGCAGCTTACCAGGTGCTCTATTCATGTTTTTCATTATTTTTTCCTTCTACATTTTGAATAATTTCTGTTGCTGTGTGTTCAATTCATTAATATTTTGTTCTGAAATACCTGCTGTTAATCCCATTCAGTATATTTTTCATCTCAGAAATTGATGTTTTCATCTCCTTAGTTCAATTTGGATCTTTTTTTTAATGTCGTCTGTGTGTCTCCCTATTTTTTTGAACCTGATTATCTTTTTAAATACAGTTATAATAACTTTTAATGTCCTTTTCTGTGAATTCCAGCATCTCTGTCATTTCTAGGTCAGTTTCAATCATTAATTTTTTCATTATGGGTTGTGTTTTTCTTTTTCTTTGTATGCCTGATCATTTTTGTTTGGAGGGCAAACATTTTGAATTTTATTTTACTGGATGCTGGATATTTTTATATTCCTATAAATATTTGTGAGGCTTGTTGTACAGTTATATGGAAACAGTTTGATCCTTTCAGGCCTTGCTTTTAAGGTTTGTTGGCAGGATCAGGCCCGTATTTAGTCTAGAGCTAATTATTTCCCACCACTGAGGCAAGACCTTTTTGAGTACTCTACCCAATGCCCCATGAATTTTGAGGTTTTCCAGTTTGTCTGGTGGGAACAGTCACTATTCTTGGCCCTGTTTGAATGCTGAGTTCTGTGTCTTCTAATTTTTTGTGTGCTTCTGTCCTTAGCCTCAGTTAGTTTCTTCATATGCCTGCCCTTATTAGTGCTCTGCTGCACACCCAAAGGGTGTCCTCTTGAGATCTCTGGAGTTCTCTCCCTGTCCAGCTCTTTCCTCTGGTACTATATCCTTTGAACCTAGCTGCCTTGGTCTCCTCAGACTGTCAGCTCCACCTCATCAACTCAGGGAGTTACCTGGGCTCTACTTAGGAGGGGACTCCCTGTGCTATGGCTTGGAAACTACGGCAGAAAGCTGTGCAATCACTTGTTTTTTGTTCCTCCAAGGATCAGTGTACTTTATTACCTAATGTTCAGTATCTTGAAAATGATTGTTTCATATATTGGGGTTTTTTAAATTGATTTTGTTTGTTTTTAGTTGTTTCCAGTGTGAGAGTAAATCTGGTCCATGTTACTTGATCTTGGCTATAAGAGGAAGTCTCTTTAGTCTGTTTTAGAGTGTAAGAATTGGTGGCTCCTAACGTTTCTTTCTACTCTGAGCTCTTTGATTTTGTTTTACATATCTTTGACAGCTCAGTTTCCCATTTCCACAGTATCCCATTCTCTCCTCAGAACACTTAACTATCTGCTGTTGGTGCTTGGAAGGTTGCTTGATATTAACTCTGGGTTGTGAATGAACCTGGTTTATCATACAGACAGACTACATAGAATGATGGCAGTCAAGGTGTAACAGGCAGAAAATGGGTGTGTTCTCTAATACTATTCTTAACATATTTAGAGTTGTCATAATCTAGTTTTTTAGGATGTTGTTGAAGAGTTCCCTTCAGGGAACATAAAGGCAAATATGACTTTAATTGGAATCTTTTATGTTTAACAACCACAGAGCTGTGCAACTAACATTTATATTCTAAAATAATTACAGGGACTTCCCTGGAGGTCCAGTGGTTAAAACTTCACCTTCCAGTGCAGGGGGTGCGGGTTTGATCCCTGGTCGGGAAGCTAAGATCCCACATGCCTCATGGCCAAAAAACATAAAACAGAAGCAATATTGTAACAAATTCAATAAAGAGTTTAAAAATGGTCCACATCAAAAAAATCTTTAAAGTAATTACAGCGACTTTTCTTTCATTTCAGTGGATAATATTTAACCGTAAGATATTCAGCTGTAAAATAAGCATGTAAGATATCTCAGACCTGTATTTTGCTTAAAGGAGGGAGAAAGAAGACCTTGGCTTTAATGTTGCCACTTAATAGTTATATAACCTTATTTAAATCTTTTCATTTCTGAACCTATTTTTCCTATACAAAAGAAGATACTAGCAACACTATTCTGAAAGGATGACATGGGAAATGTATAAAAATACCTTATAAATCAGTATTTTTCAAGATTTTTGGATCACAACCCACTTATAAATACATTTTACGTGGCTAGCTCATGCATATGTGTGTGTGTGTATTCGCAACACAGAATTTACTACTATATGTGATATGCACCAGTATTTCCTGTTCTAGTTCACTGAAAAGTAAACCTTTGGTAGTGACCCATTAATGGGTGATATCTCACAGTTTAAAATACATTGTCTATATAAAGAAAAAAAACATGAGGTACCATATTAATATAAGGTTGACATACTTAGCTTATATGCTGTTAGTTCTGTTATCAAGTTCAAATATAGTATAGTTAAATATATATATAACTTTATTAACTTATTCAAGATTATGTTCTCACATTTTTAGTTTTAATCTTTCTTTTCCCTATAAACGGGCTAGTAATAACTTATAGTTAAGAGATACCTCTGAGTTTTAACTTTTAAACAATGAAGTTTAAGTGGTTTCTTATGCTAAGAATTACAGTTCTGAGACATGTTAAAGTCCTAGAACTAATATTGGCTTTGTATTTTACTTAGTTTTCTTGATACGGTACCAATATTTTTTTCCTATTTTTTCCTATATCACTTAAAATAAATAAGATTTATAAGCAGTAAAACAGATGCCATCATAGTAAAACTTGTGAATTAAAATTTTAAGGATACTTGGTTATCTTTTGGTTAATTAAAATAATAAATGGCTAAGGGTAGTTAAGTCCATTGTTTGTGATCCACTAGCCAAAAGAAGTTTGAGTCTATCCTACATTTTGTATAAATATGTGCCACAAAGAACACACGTTGCAGCATTTTTCACAGAAGGCATCCAGGCTTTCCTAATCACCAAGAAACTGACGAGGGCTGATGTTCTCTAGTGACCTTCTTCCATAGGTTCTGCTGCACTGGTAGAAACCAATTCTGGTAAAAGCAGGCTTAGTATCACATATTCTTCTTGAAAAACCCTTCATTAGAATAGAAGTTCTCTCTGCAGTAGAGGCCTTCCCTGCTTCCTGTCTCCTAGGTTTAACCTTCTCTATTTCTAGAATTAAGAATCCTTAGTTTAGAAAGAAACATGGAAGAGCTCACATAGCTGGTTGTGGTATGAGGGATAGCATGTAATTTTGTAAATTTATAAACGGTTCTTGGATTTTGTTTCCCTATAGATAAATATGTTCCTGTTTTTCTTTATATAGACTCCAAACTTTCCAGAGCTGTAGGAAATCTGTTGCTGTGTAATACACTGGAAAGAATTATGTGATCTAATGCTCAAATAATCTACTGGAGGACTTTGGATGTAAAACTGTTTCTTAATGTGTTTTCCAGATGTCTGTGACCTTTTGAAATTGCTTTTCCTCCCAACTTAATTTTAAGGCTCTTAGATTGACTGAGTTGAGCTATAGAAATTAATGAAGTAGAATGCTTGAATTGAATAAACTGGAAGAAAATATCTCTCTCTAGAAAGCCATTATCAACATAACAAAAACATTTTATAGAAACTCAGCTCCCAAATGGTGATATGTTATAGGTGGGAAATGGCGAGTTAATTGAAATATTATGTCAATAAAGAGTTATACATGATGTAATTTTCAAATAGTTAGGGACCAATAGAATCTATCTATTGTAACACAAACTATGCTAAACGTAAGTTTAATGTTTCTTTGATTCATTCAGGTTATGGATGTGTAGACATTATGGTTGAAAGTATTACCTGTGATATTTTAGTGTTTCATAAGGTATTTTTCTTAGTACTTTCTCCCAGCATTACTGAATATTCTATATTGTATTAGTGCCTCTCCTGGTGCTCTGCCTATGGTAGTCACATAGCAAAGTTTACTGAAGCTGTCAACAGTGTGATATACTTAAAGAAACAAAATTCTGATTGATTCTGATCTGTTTCTTTCAGAAAAATCACCACCCGTGTCATGGATTTTATCTTATTGTGTAGATCAGATTTCCTTATTCTGGATATCATGGTAACAATATAGGAAATATGCATTATTTCTGCAAGTAGAATTCACTGCTGAAGGAAGAAATTTTTTAAGCTACAGCCAAATTCATTTTGGTACCTTTTATGGAAATCCTGATTTTGTTTTTACTTTTTTATAACCTTTCGCAAAAGGTATGAACAAGCAAAGAGCACATCTCATTAGGCAAGTCCACATTAATAAGAATGCCTAGAAGAGGATTGATTCTTCAGACCCGGACCCACTGGCTACTGTTGGGTCTCGCTTTACTCTGCAGTTTAATATTATTTTTGTACCTTCTGGAATGTGCCCCCCAGACTGATGGAAATGCATCTCTTCCCGGTATCGTTGGGGAAAATTATGGTAAAGAGTATTATCAAGCCCTCCTACAGGAGCAGGAAGAACATTATCAAACCAGAGCAACCAGTCTGAAACGCCAGATTGCCCAATTAAAACAAGAATTGCAAGAAATGAGTGAGAAGATGAGATCACTGCAGGAGAGAAAGAATGTAGGGGCTAATGGCATAGGCTATCAAGGCAACAAAGAGCAAGCACCTAGTGATCTTTTAGAGTTTCTTCATTCACAAATTGACAAAGCTGAAGTTAGCATAGGAGCCAAACTACCTAGTGAGTATGGAGTCATTCCCTTTGAAAGTTTTACCTTAATGAAAGTATTCCAGTTGGAAATGGGTCTCACTCGCCATCCTGAGGAAAAACCAGTTAGAAAAGATAAGCGAGATGAATTGGTAGAAGTTATTGAAGCTGGCTTGGAGGTCATTAATAATCCTGATGAAGACGATGAACAGGAAGATGAGGATGGTCCCCTTGGAGAAAAACTGGTATTTAATGAAAATGACTTCATAGAAGGTAATGTGAAAACAGTGTTGGTCCATAGTTACGTTAGTATGACAAAATTCTGTTATTGTATGCTGGTAATATGTCAGTCATTATCCACAGTATTAAAACATTTAAATTTTTACCCACTAAATTCCACCAAGAATTTGAAGTGGCTTTTTAGAAAAAGTTATAATGTGATCATGATAAAATAGAAAATAAGGAGCAGGGAAATAGAATAAATCTAAGTTTATATAGCAAAATACTCCCCAAGTTGAAGGGCTCTTAGGATTGTATATGTATTTGCACGTATATGTATTTGCATTCATGTCTTAACTGGTCTTGACGTTCGTTTTTTATATTTTTTAAAATATATGAACTAAGGCTCAAGATTTGAAAACCATTTCCTAAAGGAAAGAAAAAAACCTGATTTAGATTAGTGATTGTTCTATATTTTGAGTGGAGGAGAAACACATGTCAGAACATCAAGAGGCATACATAGTTTTGAAAAGCATATTTGGCATTTGGAAAAGTAAAGAAATAAACCTATTTTCCTAATACAGGCTACAGAAAGGGCATAGGATTTTTATATGTCAAAATAGGACGTGACTCAAAAGTTGAGGAACACTTGTATAAATTTAAGAAATTTGTTGATTAATATAAACAGGAATAATTATAAATCCCAACCCATCTCCATCTTAATACCCCCTGGTAGATATTTAATTGTAGACTTAAAACCATTTTGGATACAAATATGTCTTGAAAGTTCTCTTTGCTCGATTCTGTAAACAGTATACCACGTGTAGTTTTTTTTTTTTTTTTTTTTTGACCCTAAGTCATCATGGGTATCACTTGCTGTAATATAATATAATACCTTGAGCCTTTGGAGGCCATCAGGGAGGGCCTTGTGCTTTTCTGTGGCATTTTAGCTGTCTTCTCCCTATAGCCACCTCTTTTCCCCTGTCACTTCCTGCAATTTTTGATGGGTTGTTTCTTTCAAAATGCTTGTAATTTTTCTGAAAGCTCAGCTTTTTGTCTTTTCACTGTGTATGTTTGTAGCTTATGGCAGAATTGAAAGCTGCAGAGGAAATAATATAACTAAGATATGTAAAATGTCTTCATGTCTGCCTAAAAAGGAAGGAACCTATGCCAGTTTTATATTCCGCAGCTTCTGCTTTTCTTATAACTCTCCTCGGATTCTGTCACTTACAGGATTTTTCTCTGCATGGAACACATTTTGTCCCTTGCTTTTCCTCCACTGTGCTGCTTCCCTCATCAAAAAAATAATTACTGACAATGATTTAGTAACTCCTGTTTCTCTACCAGACTTCAGCTTCGATGTCACTTCTTCTTCGAGGTGATCTCCAACCTGCAAGTTTAAGACAGCAGTACTTCTTCTACCCTGTGTCCCATCTCACAGCACTTGTCATAGCATATGGCATTTCCCACTTCCTGATTTGTAGTTCCTGATACACTGTAAGCCTCAGGAGGAGTGGGACCAGTCAATCT
Source organism: Lagenorhynchus albirostris (assembly GCF_949774975.1). NCBI lineage: Eukaryota > Metazoa > Chordata > Mammalia > Artiodactyla > Delphinidae > Lagenorhynchus > Lagenorhynchus albirostris. The sequence goes on from NC_083110.1 coordinate 11,129,924, forward strand.
GGTTTACCATTTTATTTCCAGATATTGACTGACTCACACATCTATAGGTCTAACCTCTCCCCTGAGTGTCACACTTAAAAACCAGATTGCCCAATAGACTTCCATACTTTATTCCCAAAGGTGTCTCATATCACCATGTTTAAATTTATACTGATTTTTCTTTGTCTGACTTCATTCTATCCAGAGTCTTGTGTGTTTGCATGTGTATATCACTATATTGTTATTTCTTTATTTTTCTGTCTTCCTCACTAGACTGACCCTTCCAAAAAACTGGGACCATGTAGCCTTCTTTATACCATCAGTGCCTGACACAAATGCACTCAATTCATTTTTGTTAAGCTGAACCAAGTAATAGATGATTTGACTGTCAGGTCTAGAATTTAATATTGCTAGAAGTAATTTCTTTATTTTCATCATTTGGTTTCTGTGTTGATAGGCTCTGCTATTAAAGTCATATATGAAAAGGAATCATTGTCATTTGGAGCATATTTTATGGGTTGAATAATATAGCAGAGTGGTGAACATTTTTTTAACCTCTCCTTTTAAAGAAACAGTTGTTGTTGACTATACCGTGGGGATAACATTTTCACAAATATATAAAAACCCTACAAGTTTGGTATCACACTTTTGATCTTTGAGTAAAATCAATAGTCATATTGAACTTGTAAACTTTGACATGGAGACATCTTTGTTCCCAACTCTTTCCTTTAGGTTATTATCGCACTGAGAGAGATAAGGGCACACTGTATGAACTCTTTTTTAAGAAAGCAGACCTTACGGAATATAGACACGTGACTCTCTTCCGCCCTTTTGGACCTCTCATGAAAGTGAAGAGCGAGATGATTGACATTACTAGATCAATTATTAATATCATTGTGCCGCTTGCTGAAAGAACTGAAGCATTTGCACAGTTTATGCAGAACTTCAGGTAACTCCCGGGGCTTAGTGATTTGACTGAGCGCTCCTAAAAAAAAAAAAGCACATTTCATGCCATTTTATTTAATTTACCTTCACTGAGTATGATTACTTAGAATCACAGAACAATTTTTTTGGCTTTAGGGAACTTTATGTTTTGATATTCCCTTTTTTCTTAAGGCATGTATAGTATATTGTGTTACTGACAACTTGAACTGTGAAGTAAATTGAGGGTGACAACTATTAGAAACTAAATTTGATTACCTTTATAATTGTGTTTGAATTCATTTTAGGACAAGTTGAATTTTTAAAAATAAAGTTATTGATGTGTAACTTACATACAATAAAATCGACATATTCCAAGGATAGAGGTTTCATGACTTTTGACAAATGTATACACCCATGTAACTGCCTCTCCAGTTAAGATATAGAGCATTACTATCTCCCCAGAAAATTCCCTGAGAACAATTTGAATTTCAAAATTGAAAGAAATTTTAGAAATACAAATATTCAAGTAAACGTGGGAGAATGTTATTCCGTCTTGGGAAGCAGAGACTGTAGCAGTTTTTAAAAGAATTTTTTTCTTTTTCTTAATCATTAAATTTGGATATTTTTAAATGCTGAAGTGTTAAAAAGTTAACAGCTACATATTAGGGTAACGATTTGAGGAAAGTTTTACTTTTTTGTTTTAATTGAACAATTGTCATGTTTTTAATACTTTAATATGATAGTTTTAATTCTTTGTAGTCCCAATCTTTGTTCTCATTGAAGTTGTTGGATGTAAAAGTTAACACAGTTCTGTTGCAGAATACCTAGAAGTCATGCTTCCAAATGAGTTTTACGTTTTTGAAATTGCTCGCTTGAGATCTGATTTCCTAAAGCATTTTTTAATTGCCTTTTTTGGAATTACCTTCAGATGCTACATTATTCTTTACAGTTACTAATCTCAATCATGACAAATATTTACTCCTTGATGATAAGTATAATTTCTCTAATTAGCCAATCTGAAGACAAAGTAACTCTTGACCCCAAACTTGAGTTATTTATTTATTTGGTTTTGAACTGATTGAACTTATTTCCTTGAGTAGCTTATAATTTGCGTCTGAAGGCAATACCAAAGCAAAAGTTCCAAAAATGTTTTGAAATATGGCAAAATTCAGCAATATTGCCAGTTTTATATTTACTTAAAGCTTTGTGTGATTTCATTCTAAATGAGTAATGCTTCATTTGTTTTCTTGTTAAAGCTTCATGTGATTGCTTTCTGAATGAGTAGTGCCTCATATATTTTCCTGAATGAACTTTATTTTTCAATTCTGTTAGGGATGTATGTATTCATCAGGACAAGAGAATTCATCTCACAGTGGTGTATTTTGGTAAAGAAGGACTATCTAAAGTCAAGTCTATCCTAGAATCTGTCACAAGGTTGGTGAGCCATGTCCACATTGAAGTCCTTTATATATAATAATAGAAGAATGAGAATTTCAGATACTTAATGAATAATTTTGAATAGCTGCCATTAAAAGTTGGCTGAGCATGTGAGTGGTGGTGCTAGTAAGTTCCTCATTTCACCCCTAAGTTCACTCTAAATGACTCATCTTCCCTTAACCTCTTAGACAGTGTGGCATGATTAGGGTGCTCTCACTCTGCGGCCCACTCACCTTGTATATATTTGCCTCCATTTATTCTTCCATTTCCTTCTTTTTGAACTCTTTCCCTTTTTCTAAATCTAATCCCTTCACTTGGATATCATCTCCTGAGCTTGTCTCTCTTGCTTGCCACTTTTCTTTCCTTCCATTTTCCTAAGTTCCTTCTCACCCTGCAAATGATGCTTAGGTCTCCCCTATCCTTAAGAGACCCCCGCCTGACTCTAGAGTACCCAGTAACTGCTATTAGGTTTCTGTCCTTTCACATCTGAACCTCACAAAACAGTAGCTATCTAACCAAGCAACTCATATAGTACCTGGCACACAGTAGGTGCTCAGAGGTTTGAATGAATGAATTAGTAATTCCTTAATACTCCATTATTAATTCTGTAGCTTCTCAGCCTTTTCATCTCTAAGTTATGGGCCTAGAGTTATGACCTAACTGCCAAATTCAGCCTTTTCTCTGTCATCCTCTTTGCTTTCTTACATTTGATACCTAACCAGTACTTCCTTCTTGAACCTCTCCTCTGATGTTTGTAGAATGTAAATATTTTGTAAATGTAGATATGTTATAATGTAAGATATAGGTTGATTGACTTTTCTGACCACATCAACTCTGTATCCTTTACTTGCTTCTTTACCTTTCTGCTAGTTGTGGCCATTCCCTAAGAGTCCAGCTTTGGCCGGCCATTCTTCTCGAATCGTTCAACTAACATTCATTGAGTCCCACCGACTATGTTCCAGGTACACTGCTCGGGAGTCTAACTGGGGTGGTTGGGATAGGACTGGGCACAGAGGAGGGAGTTGCAGTCCCTACCCCAAAGGGACTCTCACAGCATTGGAGTAGGAAAAACAAACACTGTCTCCTCCTCCGCCTTCACTGGCTCCTCCTCCTGATGGCCCTCTTTCAGTTCAGACGAAGGTTCTCATGATTCCCTGGGCTTGATGTCTGAGGGCCAGCGTCTTTCACTCATTCTCTACCTCTGATTAATCGGTTTCTGCTCACCGCACAGGACCTCTGTTCTGTCCTTTCCTTGCTGCTGCCACCGCTCTAACCCACGCTCCCCTCCCTCCATTTCTTCCCTTTGTCTCTTCCCTCCTTACCATTTTCAGATCACCTACTAAGTACCAGTGACTCACGTTGGTATTACTGAAGTTGTCCCTGCATTAATCAAGACTCCTCTGTGGCAAATGACGGAAACTTATCTTGAATTTGGTTGAGGAAAATGGGAGCTTTTATGAAGAATCTTGGATAACTCCCAGAATTAAAGGGATTATTATAACCAAATTAATGAGAAGAAAACCAAAACAGCTTTGGTATCTTAGGGACTGGGACCAGAGACTTGAATACCATCAGAATTCTCTTGTCTTCTTGTCTGTTTTACTCTGCATGTTGACTTCATTCTCCTGTTGCAGATTGGCTTCTTCCACATGTGAGGTATATGGCTGTTGGCGGCTCTGGGCTCACATCTTCTCAGCTTTGCCATCAGAGAGGAAAGAGCTTTCTCCCAGATCCAGTTGAGAGAATCCCAGGGAAGGACTTTTGCCCACTCTTGAGCCAGTCACTATGGCCAGGTGGGGTGGGGGTATTTTGATTAGCCCAGCTTGAGTCTGGTCCTTGCCCCTAGGAAATTACTGCGGTTGGGGTATTCTGTGATTAGTTCCTCCACTTGGTGCTGGGAGTGTGAGGTGGTGATCAGCAGCTTCCCCAAAAGAAGGGAGAGATTTACAACCTATAAAGGGGGCGGGGGAGGCATGGGCACTCAGAGTACTTGGAGTCCACTCCATGCACTGTTTGAGTCTTTGCTTCAGTCTCTCCATTTCCCATTCTATACTATTTTAAGAGTAATCTTTTAAAAATGTTCCTTTTTTGATCCAGCAGTTCCCTAGTGCAGCAGTTCTCCAACTTTAACATCAGTAACCTGGAGTGACTTGTCCCGGGAGAGACGCAGATGCTCAGCTCCTCCCCTAGTATCTGATTCAGGGGCCTGGGGTGGGGCCTGAGAATATGTATTTCTGACCTGTTCCCGGGGAATTCTGATGCTGTGGGTACATGGACTTGGCTGTGATAAACCACTGCCCTGGTGGAAAGACCCTGACTCCTCCTTGACTTTAGAACACTGACCAAGTTCTTCAACTTCTCATGGAAGGTACTCCTTAGTCTGACCCTTTTCTGGTCTTCTCTCATTGTTCCATTTTAGAATCCCTGTGTTCCAGTTTGACTTGTCTGATTCCTGTTCTTTAAAAAGCTTTCTACTTTCTTACCTCCTTGCCTTTGAGAATAATTAATTGGAATGACCTTTACACTCACCACTGAATTCAGGATTTTAACTAAGGCATAACTTAAATTCTGTTTCTAACGTCTTCTCTAACTACTTCAGACAAAAGCAATCTTTTTTCCTCAGAACTGCTGTTCATTCATTCATTCAGAAAGTATTTATTGAACTCCTACCCTTTGAGGGGCGTTGTAATGAACAAAACAAAATCCCTGCTCTCATGGAGCTTACATTCTAGTGGGAGACACTCAGACAAACATGTCTGGTGGTACTGAGGAAAACAAAGCTGGGCAAGGGAATAGAGATTAAAGAAAAGGGAGATCAGGGCTACTTCACATGTAGCATGAGGGGATCCCTCTGATAAGGGGACATTTGAGCAAAGATCTGAAGAACTAGAGAGAAGAGCACTCTTTGTATGTATCATTCATGTGGATTGCATTATTTATTACCAAATACTATGCTGTTTTTCCATGTGTATATTTCTTACCTCCCTAATAGGTTTTTAAGATCCTGAAGAGTAGTGGCCCCTCAACACTTATTAACTTCACATCACTAGCATGTTGCCTCAAATGTGGGCATTTAGTTGACTGTCTGTCCCTGATGATGATCATACACATGTAACTGATCATTGTCTTTCCTTATATGAATGTAGACCCAACATAATAAATACCTGAAGGTAAAATATATTTTGTAAGTTGTGTTAAGAGAGTCAGCTTTAAGTGGGGCTTACCATTTGTTGTATGTGCTTTCCTCATAGTGAGTCTAATTTTCACAATTACACCTTGGTCTCATTGAATGAAGAATTTAATCGTGGACGAGGACTAAATGTGGGTGCCCGAGCTTGGGACAAGGGAGAGGTCTTGATGTTTTTCTGCGATGTTGATATATATTTCTCAGCCGAATTCCTTAACAGCTGCCGGTTAAATGCTGAGCCAGGTGGGTAAAATGTTAGTAGGTGGGTTGAGTGTAGAATTTAGAACAATGTCAGCACATCCCATATTTTGAATCAAGTTAATTATGTTTTTTAAAGGTTATATTTGGTGTAATTTAGCTGGAATATTAAGTAGAAAAGCGAAAATTTGCCCCTCTGAAGAAGTTCATACCCCTTGTTCTGTTATGGCCAGATTCCACTGTATACATTTGGATTCAAATAAACAAATGCAAAGAAATAAATCTTGAAATTGACAAGGAGGAAGTAGCACCCATCAAAAAAGAGCAAAGTGATAGTGTGATGTGTGAGATTCAGAAGCACTCTACCTCAGGCAGGTGGTGCCAACACAAATGCAGTCATGCACTCATGCAGAGGTCTAGATACAGATGGTGCTTGGTCTTCAGACTGTGCATTTTGGGATGATTACTATACTTTGTTTTATGTTGTACATATTTTTTGAAAATGTTAAGAGCAAATGACATTTTTATATATCAAATATTATTTTAAATGTGAAAAGGAAGTTTTCTATATTAAAATCTCATAGTAAATGTTTTTTTATATAGAACTACTCATATCGTACAAATTATTATTTTCTTATTAATCAATTTGGTTAGGGATGGTTGTCAGGAACTCCCTGAGAGTCAAGTGGGTAAATGAGGGTTAGATTTACCTTTTTTTTTACCAGGCAAAAATATATATTTTATATATATTTTACATTATTTCCTTAATGTAAAAGAAATAGATTTGCCTCTGGGAAATTGAGCTCCCCTTCCCTAAGTGGGTTTTAATGAAGATGAGATGAACATCTGCTGGGGATCTTGTGATAAAAAGACTGCCACATTACTTACAGGGTCCTTGACAATTTCTGAGTGCTACATATTATCACGTCTGATTGAGGCCAGTCTCAGCAAGGGGATCTCTGTTGAGAGGAGATGGGCTAGTTAGTTAGCCTTAAAGGGTCCCTTCAGTGCTAACAATCTGAATGCTAATGACAAGGCCTTTTGAGGGGGCTATTACATCATGTATTTTTTGTGGGTTTTTTTTTTTTTTTTTCCGGTATGCGGGCCTCTCACTGTTGTGGCCTCTCCCATTGTGGAGCACAGGCTCCGGACGCGCAGGCTCAGCGGCCATGGCTCACGGGCCCAGCCGCTCCGCGGCATGTGGGATCTTCCCGGACCGGGGCACGAACCCGTGTCCCCTGCATCGGCAGGCGGACTCTCAACCACTGCGCCACCAGGGAACCCCACATCATGTATTTTTAACTCAATCTTCCCAAGTTTTCCAAATCTTGTTTAGATCTGTCTGCAATTCTATATTCTAATTATTATTTATGTATCCATTATACAATATCCTTTGGATTCACTGTTTTTATGATTCATTTTGAAGGGTGAGTTTAACAGAAGTTTCTAAGTTTCTTGGTGATTGTCAGAGGTTAACCTACATCTGTTACTGCTAATTCGATGACATAATGATTAATAAATGGTTCACCTCAGAACAGGTGAGAGAATGCTTTTGTGCATCACCCCAGAGTCAAAGGGAATAAACATGTCAAAAGGGAATAAAGCACCCTTTAGTCTTTTTTTCTCTGTTCTTTTGCAAGGTTATAGTTTCATAGCCAAACTTACTGATATGTTATAAAATCATCATCATGTTCATCAACATGAGGTTTCAGTAACCTGAACATTGATAAAATACAATATTAATAAAATAAGATCATCATATGTAACAAAGAAACACTTTAACGAAGTCGTAGTAAAGACTTTACTGCAATAAAGATCAATGCTTTATTTTATTACTTCTTTTTGTGATGTAAACATATTTTAATTTATAGGTAAGAAGGTGTTTTACCCTGTGGTGTTTAGTCTTTACAACCCTGCCATTGTTTATGCAAATCTGGATGTGCCCCCGCCTGTGGAACAGCAGCTGGTAAGACTCTTACTATCGGTTATGAAAAGTCTCAGAGATCCTTGCCTGGTTCCTTTATGTTTGTTTCACAAACAGAAAACATAGTTTCAATTAAAAACTGTAGTTACTATGAACACACTTTCATAGTGTACCCCCTCCATAAAGTGTGATTCTGGCAGGGGGTTGGGGGGTGGGCAGAAAAGTTTAGGCTACAGAGAAAAATTCAGGTTCTAGATTGTGAAAACTGTACGGTCATTTCTACCAACTTATTTTTAGTAATACTAAAAATAAATTTTAATTTTAGAAACCTTACTAACTGGAAATTAAAACTACTAAATAAATAAGAAGGAATAATATACTATGGGAAATTACTTAGTCTTGGAATGGGAATGCCATATATCAGAACTTACAGTTATTGACAAAGTTACAAAAGTTTTGAAAAAAATTTAAATAAACGTGGAATAATTTAGATTTACAGAAAAGTTGGAAAGATAGTATAGAGAGTTCCTGTACTTCACCCAGTTTCCCCTATTGTTTACATCTTACATAGCCATGGTTCATTTGTCAAAATTAAGAAATTAACATTGGTAAGTTACTGCTAACTACACTATAGATTTTATTAGGATTTCACCAGTTTTTCTACTACACCTCCTCTTTCTGTTTCAGGATCCAGTCCAGGATACTATATTGCATTTAGCCTAATCTTTTATTGTTAACATTAAGAACAAAAAGGAAACAAATGAACTAAGAAGACAATTTAACATGTTTAAAAAGTGAAAAGTAACTCCAGGAAAGAAATAAAGATAAAGGTGGAAATTAATGAACCAAAAATAATAGATTGACAAATATAGGAGCTTATTCTTTATGTGCAGAAAAAATGTAATCATAAAGTGGGCAGATTCAGGGTAAAATAGAAAACAACAACGTACAAAATTAGAATAAGAAAACATTAAGAGAAATCTATTTCATATAGTAAGTTTTTAAAATTCTAAATAAAAGGAAAGATTTGAGAGTTTATAAAATATTAGAATGAACTAAATTCATGTAAATTTTTTTTTTTTGTACTTTTATTTTATTTTTGGCTGCACTGCACAGCATGCGGGATCTTAGTTCCCTGACCAGGGATCAAACCCACACCCCCTCCATTGGAAGCATGGAGTCTTAACCACTGGGCCACCAGGGAAGTCCCTCATGTTAATATTTTATAAAAGCTCATGTTAGTATTTTATAAATAAAAGAGATGGAAGCTCTGAAGAGATGAAGAGCAATTTAAAATATTAGAACAGTTATCAAACATTTAACCTGCAGATACGTAGATATGTTTCACTGGTGAGTTTTTCCAAACTTTCAAAGAACAGATAATATTAGTGCCATATGATCTACTTAATATATTTTAAGAGGCCAGCATTATCTTCATATCAACCCCTGGCAAAGCATGTGTACATAAACACACACACACACACACACACACACACACACACACTTCTACCTTATCTGTAGGCCAGTATTACTTAGGAATATAGATACAAATGGGGTCAAAGTGGCAAACTGAGCATCTACATCTGCCCTATCTGACACCGTAAATCCTTTGTAGAAGTGAATTATTAAAAATAAAAAGGCATATTCGTATTGGAGAATGAGAGAAGTGCCATTAGGAGATCTAAATTTTGAGAAATTTCTGTAAGATGACAGTGGTTGTCATAGGGTTGATTAATGGAGGAGAGAACAGTCTGGAACATATTCAGGACAACACTGAAGATGGGGCTGCCTTGCATCCTCTGAGCTCATAGAAGACAGGGAGTGGTAGAGTATCTGTGCTTCTCTGGAAGTTGTGCTGAACAGCAGGCATCACAGGCACTGACCTACAGGCTGAGGCAGTGTGTGTGGTCCCTGGAGCTAGAAAGGCAGGGTAGGGTCCTAGGAATACTGAGTTGTAGGGTGGATAGGGAGCCCCAGACTCCAGAGGTGAGCCGTCATTGGCACATTTTGCCCAAGACCACGTTTAGCCCCTCCTTCACTATTGCTGGAGATAGACCCCTGTAATCATAGCTAAGAACCAGGGGTGTTTGAACAATGATTTTTGAAACAAAAATGAGTGGCAGCTAACCACAGCTAGCCAAACATTTGAGGGAAGCTAACACAATGAAAGAGGCACCAAATTTTAATAAATAGAAAAATTAACATATGAGAATATGAATACAGGTAGAAAACAACTTTAAATATATGTTTAAGGAAATTAGAGAAAATGTTGATTTTGTAGAACTGTTTGTTGCTAAAAATAGAGTCAGAACTTGGAAATTGTGAAAATATAAAACTCAGTAAATGGGCTGAATAGCAGATGGTCACAGTTGAAATAGTTTATAAACTGGCAGACAGGCCAAGAGACAATGTGAGAGAAAAATTGAGATGTGGGAAATCAATTCAGAAGCTCCCAGATTGTTTAATAGGAGTTCCAGAAGAGAAAGAAAAGAGAATAGAGAGGGGAGGAAATAGAAGAAAACTTCAAAGAACTAAGAAAAGATAAGTCTTCTGGCATTTGAGAACAGAAGTCAAGGGACAATCCTAATAGTTTCCAGAGACGCCAAAAATAGCAAAACCTAGCTTGTCTACCAAGGAATAATAGGTTGGCACTCGCGGCCTTCATGATAATATTGGTATTAGAAGATAATAAAATGATACCTTGAAAATTCTGAAGAAAAATAACTTCGATTATAGAATCCATATTTGACTTATTTGAGGGCAAAATAGACATTTTTGAACACTGAAGAGCTCAGAGGTTATTTCTCACAGACCTTTTCTAATTCAGCAGAATGAGAATGAGCACATTGAAAGAGGAAGACCTGAGAATAAAACAGTGGTCAGGGGCTTCCCTGCTGGCGCAGTGGTTAAGAATCCACCTGCCAATGCAGAGGATACAGGTTCGAGCCCTGGTCCAGGAAGATCCCACATGCTGCAGAGCCAAGCCCGTGCACCACAACTACTGAGCCTGTGCTCTAGAGCCCGTGAGCCACAACTACTGAGCCTGAGTGCCACAACTACTGAAGCCCATGCACCTAGAGCCCGTGCTCCCCAACAAGAGAAGCCACCGCAGTGGAGAAGCCTGCGCACCACAACAAAGGGTAGCCCCTGCTTGCCACAACTAGAGAAAAGCCTCTGAGCAGCCACAAAGACCCAATGCAGCCAAAAAATTTTATTTAAATGCAACCAAAAAATTTTTATTTAAAATAAATTATTTTTAAAAAGTGGTCAACAACAGCAAGAACCTAGTAAAACTTTAGTTTCTTTAAATAGTTGTTGATGAAACACATAATAAAAAAGAAGTTAATAGCAATTTAGGATTAAAAAGTCAAAGGGTATATACATGGTATACATACATGTATGACCTGACTCTGTCCCAAGAGACCCAGAAGCAGTGACATCTTTAGAGTAAAAGGCATACCCAGCTCCCAGATCTTAGTGCTGGGACAGGAAATAGAGGATCCTGGAGCATCTTGTAGCTCTAGAAAGTAAGGAGATATTCAAACAACAAAAGGATGAGGGTATGTCAGAGGGACACAAGAGCCTGAAAGGGCTCCCAGTGGCAAAGCTGGAACAATTTGAGCAACAAAATAAATAACCTAGTACTGGATTATAACACTAGAATAAAATAAATATCCATGAGTCCATACTGATATAAATAAATTTGTGAGTGAGTAAATAAGTAATAATAATGAATGAACTGGATAGATTGATAGGTTGATTAGATTAGGGGGAAAAGAGACAGATCTTCCCTACCAAATTCTAAATAACTTGTAGATACTCCCTTTTCCAGAAGGTGGAGCTAGGTGACTCACTTCCAAAGAAACAAGTATGAAAAAAGAAAAACTAGTAGGTTTCAACAGAGAAACCTGGCAGACACCACCTTAAACCAAGTAATGAAGGTTAACATTACTAGTGTTGTCATGTACCCCCTCATATGATGTAACAAGAAAGGCACTTCACCCCTGTGGTCTTTCTTCCAAAAACCTGTAACCCCAGCCTAATTATGAGAAAAACTTCAGACAAACCCAAATTGAGGGACATCCTATAAAATACCTGACCATTACTCCTCAAAACTGTCAAGATCATCAAAAACAAGACTGAGAAAATGTCACAATTTCTCAGGAGACTAAGGAGACATAACACCAAATGCAATGTGGTCGCCTGGACTGGATCCTAGAACAGAAAAAAGGACATTAAAGGAAAAACTGGTGGAATCCAAATAAAGTCTGCAGTTAGTTAATAGTAATGTACCATTGTTGGTTTCTTAGTTTGGACAAATGTACCACAACGGTGTAAGATAAGAACATTTAGGGGAAGCTAAAGCTACAAGAGAAGTATATGGGAACTCTTTACTATGTGGCAACTTTTCTGTAAATTTGAAATTATTTCAAAATAAAAAGTTTATTTATAAAAAATTTTACTTGGAAAAACAAACCAGAAGAAGTGCAAAATGGACTCAGCCTATGAGGGTGAAGAGCGAATTTTCTTGTCTGGTTTGGGAGGATGTGGGCGAAGAATGATTTGAAAGTGGATTCATTCTAAGATGTTGTATAGAAAAATAAGTTTAAGTACTTCCATTTCAAGTTGTAGTTTCACCAGTTTGTAACCATTGCAATTTATTTAACCTTTCTAAGCTTCATTGTTCTCACTTAAAAAGCATAAGACAAAAGTTTGCTCTCCATAATGTTTAAAGTTGTATTAGAAGTAAATAGGAAATACACCAAATAGGAAAAAAATAGTTAAAAGGCATTTGATAATAATTCACAGTAAACATATTTAAATAGTCATTCTTACTAAGAATGCATTAAAACAGCAGTGCGATACTTTTCTTCTGCTGTGAAATCGCTGTTTTGAAAAACAGCCATGTGAGTGAGGCTGGTGGGGTAGGGGCTCCTCCGTCCCTGCCAGTGGTGTGGGAATGCAGGTGAGCTTCCTGGGTCAGGAGTTTTCAAACAGGTTCATCCCTCTGATCCAATAATTTCCACTCCCAGGAGTCTCTCCTGAGGAAATAATCAGAGGTGTAGAGTAGCAATATGCATAATATTGACAAGATTGAAAGCAAGCAAAACTCTAATAATAAAATGATAAATTGAATTATAGTATATACTGTGGTGAATGTTGTGTGTCAAGAGGAAAGTGTTCATGAAATGGAAATAAATACAACAGTGTAAATGTAGAGGTAAATGTGAAGTTAAAAAATGGTAAATGGTGTATATATATTTTAGATATTTTAATGCTATAATAGCTAGTGTTTTTATGTACCCTTTTGTTTGTGCAAGGTACTGTGCTGTTTTTTATACACGTTAACTCATTTAATCCTGTAACAACCTTTGAGGTAGGTGCTATTATTACCCCTGTTTTACAGATGAGGAGACAGCTGTGCATGGATGAGTGCCCCTCCCCTAATGCACAGCTGGCCAGGATGGGGCCAGGAGCCCGGGCAGTGTGGCTCCATAGTCTCCACTCTGTTATATTAATTCATCAAATAGTGAACGTCCATTCTGTGCCAGCCATTATTCACCGCTGTAACCCCAGCACGTAGAACCATACAGATGTGATTGTTGTTCACAAGAATCTTTAGTCTGGTAGGAAAAGACAGAAAATAAAATCAATTAACACATACCATGCAGATCATTAAAACAGGCTGCGTTGTGAAGAGTGATTAGGTGGTATCTGTGTTGCGTTGGGTCAGAAAGGCCTCTCTGAGATGGGGCTGTTGGAGGGGCTTCCGAATGAAAGGAAGGAACCTGCTACACAGTGACTGGGGAAGGCAGTGCCAGGCAGAAAGACAGCTAGTAGATTTCCTAAGGTGGCTGGAGCACAGGGGGCGAGCGGGCACAGAGCTGGGCCAGGTCATGTAGAGCTTGCTATACCCCTGTAAGGGGTTTGAATTTTATGTAAGTGTGATAGAAAAGCTTGGGAGTTTTGGTTCTTTGCAGAATGGATTGTGTGTGGCTCTAGCTGCAAGTAGCCAGTTAGGCTTTTGCAGTAGACCAGTGGCGGTGCTGTGGCTTGGGTGAGGATGGTGATTGTGGAGAAAGGTTTGGCTATGATTTAGAAACAGAACTAACAGAGCTTGCTGGTAGATTAGATGTGGAGAGTGAGGGAAAGACAGGAGTGGCAAGAGGAGAGATCAGGACTTCAATTTGAGCATGGTAGGTGTGTGTTGGTTATCAGACATCCAAGGGAAAATGCCAAGTTGCCAGGGGGATTCGTGGACCTGCCGTCTGTGAGCAGCTGAGGGCTGGAGATGTAGGTTATGTGTGGATCGCTGCATCTCCCACATGCTTAGGTGAAAGAGTAAAATGCAATAAAATATTAACAATCAGGGATTGTAGACAATATGAGTTTCCTTCTACTTTTCCTCAGTGAAAATGTGCTGATTTAAAAATCAAACAAAACCAATGACTCTTTTCCCCAAGTCTGATAATATTTGAAGAATTTTTAAAGAAACTAAAGTTATAAATGAAGTCATAATATTTATAAAATCAGAATTGGCCTGGGGTAGAAATGTCAGAGTGGATGTTTTAATACTTTGCACCAGGATTATATATATTATATATTTTTGACAAAGGAGATAAGAATATTAGAGCCCACTCTTGGTTTTGCCACAAAACTTATGCCTCTATAAATTTATTTATTCATTTAACAAATATTTATTGAAAGCCTATCCTGTGCCTTGCATTGTTCTAGGTACTAGGGATATAGCAGTGAGCAAAATTAATAGCGAGCAAAATTAACAAAAAGTCCTGCCCTCAGGAAGAAGCCTTCCGCCCCCCACCAAATGTTAAAGGAAAATTTGTATTTCATTTATTAGCTCCTACTTGAGCCAAGTCCTCAGTACTGCCTGGTTCATTCTGTTTTCCAGAGTGGTTCTCCCATTCTGCACAGCAGCTTTTTCAGACTGTCCCACTCTTCTCAAAAGCTGCCTCCTCTACAGACCTGTATATTCCTATATTCCTGCTATCTGCAAGAATTTCCAGTCTGTGGTTGCCCTACAGATCACTGAAATTCATTGTGTGCAGAACCTAGCTCCACATCATCCATCTCTGGGCTGGTCCTCCCCCGCCCCCAGCCCCGTGCTCCTGCTCTTGTGGGGGATGTACCGTCACATACCCATTGTCAGGACAACAGTCTGCTGTCATCCTTGGATGATCCTTCCGTCTCATCCCCTGCTCCTGCCCATTGAGTCACTTGCTGACTTCTGTCAATTCTGTGTCCTAAATCTTTTCTACATCCATCAAATTTTTTTTCTTTCTGGACATACCATGACAGTCTATACCACCAGCCTCTTATCCCCAGATTATAACTGTTGCCTCTTAACCAGCCTCACTGACTCCATTCTTGCCTTCTTACCTCTTCTCTCTCCTTATCTCTTCTCCCTTATCATCCAGAATGATCTTCCAGAAACATCATCTGATCACATTACTCCTTTTGCTCCTACTCTTCAGAGAACCCCCATTACCATTAGGATAAAGCCCAAACCATGTGACCAGGCACACGTAGTTCTCTCTGATGTGGCCCTGCTGATCCCTCTAGACCAGGGGTCAGCAGTCTGTGGCCTGCAGGCCAGATCTGGCCTGCTGCCTAGTTTTGAATGGCCCATGAGTTAAGAATGGTTGAAAAGTATTTTTAAAAGGATAATATTTCATGGCACATGAAAATTATATGAAATTCAAATTTCAGTGGCCTTAAAGTTTTTTGGAACACAACGTGTTCATTTGATTATTTACTTGTTAATGACTGCTTTCACACTACAGTGACAGAGTTGAGTAGTTGAGACGGAGATTCTATGTTCTGCAGAGCCTAAAATATTTACTGTCCAGTTCTCTATAAAAGTTTCCTGAGCCCTGCTCCACATTTATGGGCACCTCTACTTCTGACCCCAGTGTTTAGTCCCACCATCTTTCACCCACAGTGCTCTCTTCCATCACAGGCCTTTGCGTAAACTGTTCCTTTGCCTGGAACTTTCTCCCAGCACATCTTTCACTTAACTAACTCCTACTTATCTCTCAGATCCCAGCTCTAACTTCATTTCTTGGAGGAAGCTGTCTCAGAATGCTGCAGGTTGGGTGAGGTGCCTGTCTCTCTCCTCTCTGTCACCCTCCTCACATCCATATCCTCATTTCCCTCCTTACCCAACTCAGATTCCATGGTCAGCTGTTATCCACGGCCTCTTTTTTGCCATACACTCACCTCCTTCATCCCTCACTCCTTCCAGTGTTTTCTCTTAGAACCCTAACCTGGTTAAGGACAACTCTGTCAACCTGGCCCCAGAGCAGCAGAATGTGGAGAGTGAGAGACACACAGTCCCACTACACAGCATAGCTTTAAAGGTGACCACAGGCCTCAGGAGTCCCAGACTGCCCTGAAATCCTGTGCCTTACCCTAGTCCACCCACTCTTTGTCCTCCAAGCCCGCCACACTATCCTTCTCACGCCTCCCAGCAGCCCTCACCACTCCTCACTCTCCACGTATGTGTTTCATTTAGAAAAGAGAAGCAGTCGGATGTTCACTTCCTTATTCTCCTGTCATGAGATCCATCGGCCTCACTGGCTCTGTATCCCATTCTCAGCCTCTCTCCAGTCCCAGTGGAGGAACTGCCACATTCCTTCCTAAGGCCAGCTCGTCCTTTTGTAGTGAACTACATGGAGCTCATCCCTCATGCCTAAACAAGGGCGCCCCTCAGCCATTCTTCACTCTCTCCTGTCCTAACATTTTGCCTCTTCTAGATCATTGTC